>NC_084485.1:47233620-47889454 GCF_030035675.1 Rhineura floridana
TTCTCTTCTCCTAAAGATACAGGATCAGGATCAGGCCATGAACCTGGCAACCCTATGGAAGAAACTGTAAAGGGAAAGCACTGAATTGGAGAAGACTGAGCACTCCTCTCCAACCCTTCATATCACACCCTCCGCAATAACTCTGGCAGAGTTTGTTGGCAGAAACTTGGGCTCCTAGATCAGATATATACTTACAGCCTAAGAGAGTGGAACAAAATGGAATCATTTTACTATAGCCGCCATCTTTTGTTTTAAACTGATTTTAATGTTCTGTTTTAAATTGTTGTAACCCACCTTGGGACCTGATGGTGATAAATTAAAACAACAACAAATGTACCAATTTCATAGGAGGCCATGGTCTTTAGCTGCAAGAAGCAGAAGTGACCACTGGTGAATCAGATTCATGAGATCTCTGTCACGGACAGATCTTATACTGGGTTGGATTCTCAGGCAACCACTTATTCAGGAGCAGCTGGTATGGCGAGGAGGTGCTGTGCCACTGCTTTCTTAACAGCGGCATCACGGCCACTTATCTGGAAGGTGGGGGGGCAGGGCAACAATTAAGTTTGGGCTTTGAAGGCACACTGGTGGAACCAGTCCAGGGTCTATTATCTGGTACATTATGCCTGTACGGCCCTAACCTCATTCCTGAGTCCCTGCCCTATCCCAGTAACTAGCAGCAATATTGCTGTCAGGAGGTGGCGGCATGGCACTTCCCCACCATGCCAGCCAGTCTTGCATTTCTCTCTTCTATAGTTCTTCATTGTTGTTGTTTTTGATTACCTGCCTTTCACCCAGAAGTCCCAGGGCAGATGACGACAATTTTAAAACACATAATTCAAACAGTTAAAAACAACTGGTGGTACACCACAGCATGGTGGTAAGTTGGTAGTTGTGCAACTGAGTATTGGGGCTCTGGTGTTTGAACCAGGAACCTGTTGTGGCCTGAAGCTGGGACCTAGCTAACATGCTATCATAGACTCAGTATTGTCAGATCTCAGAGAGTTTTTCAGGTGCAGAGGGAATAGAAGTGTGCAGTGGTGTGAAGTCTCTGGATTAGCCAGGGCTGGTATAAATACCAGGAGTCTGGTCTTTCACCTTTTCCTGGAACACACAGCAGTATCTGTTTCCTGCTTCACTTCAATTCCCAATCTGGCAACCCACCATAAAGGTTCTGGGCGGGATAACACACTCTTCAGTTCTATCCATAGTTCCAGACTGGTCCAGACAAATATTCATTTAATTTACTACATTTTTATTCTGCCCTTCCTCCAATGAACTCAGAACAGAAGGGAATTACCCATTTTATCCTCACCACAGCCCTGTGAGGTAGATTGTTATGGGATGACAACTGGTTGAGCTTTATGGCTGAGTGGAAACTTGAACCTGGGTCTCCCAGGTGGTTGTATGGCATTTTAACTGCTACATCACACTGGCATTCTAAGTCTATGATCCTGTGCTCACTGAGAACAAGCCCCAATTGAGCAACAGGCCTTACTTCTGAGTAGACATCTACAGGATTGCTCTATATTGTTAATATAGTAAACAAATATTACTTTTGTACACAATCAAAAAATGAATTCCTCTGAAACTATCAGATTTGTCAGTGCACGAAAGAGTCTGTGTGTGTCTGTGTGTGTCTGTGTGTGTCTGTGTACATTAAAAACAAAAATAAGAACCAGGAGAAATTACACTATTTCCAAAGTTATTCTTTATTGCGTAGGTGTCCAAGATCTCTTGAATTTAATTTAAGTTTATTAAAAATGCTGTTAGCTGAACTTTGGAACTTAATTCTAATTTTTTGAAGCAGATTTGCTTATCGTCATTTGCTACAGTGACAAGAAAAACCATCTGTTGTGAGATTCACCAATTGATCTAGGATTAAATGTCAACATTAATTTATTTTGTAGCGTAATGGCTGTGGATATTTCAGATGTTCTTCCTGTTGTTGGGTACTTTAATAGGGAGGGGTCAACTCTGTTTCCAGGTGTTACTGCTCTTTGTTTTTGCAGCCATTTTGAGAAATCTTGGCATTTATGCTCCTACAGCACTTTCACATTAGTTTAAAAATGTGCCTGAACATTCATACACACACACATACCACATATGCATACCATATATTCCTGAACAACAACAAAACCTGTTCAAAATTCATAGTGACAGTATGAATCATCTAAGCTTAAGACTAATAGTCCTATCTGAGTGTTTCTTTTTTATCTGAAGCCAAATTTGGTATGATACATTCTCAAGTATGTCCAAACCATGGGATTGGATCCAGGCTAAAATGGGCTCACTTTTGTCCCACTGATTTCAATGAGACTAAAACAGGGGTAACCAATCTGGTGCCCTCCAGATGTTGTTAGACTACAACTCCCATCATCCCTGACCATTGGCTATGCTGGCAGGGGCTGATGGGAGTTGTAGTCCAACAGCATCTAGGGAAACCATATTGCCTCCTCCTAGACTAAACAATACCTAATTTAGCCTGGATCCAACTCCATACTAGATGTCTGATCCAACCATGAGTACAGAACTTGCATATAAAAGCATCAGTATAGGACATAACAGAGGCCTGCCTCCAACCTTCCCCAGCACATGTAGATATATATGCTGGCACCAGACCAGACCATTATAGGCTGTTACTTTAGATACTTGTAGTGCTTCCTATATGCCTGTTTATCCTGTTCCTCCAGTTGGTCAAAAGCTGGGCTTCTCCTGGGAGGAAGGGTGGGATATAAATTTAATTAATAAATAAACATGATGTCTGAGGGTGTATTGGGAAACAGGGCTACATTGTGTTATATGGTGATCCCTCTGTGTGTATGGTGTGCTTTATCAACGTTGCTGTTTTGTTTTCAATCTCATTCCTAGTAAGTCTTACCATTAAATGTGCCTTTGCATTTTCTGATGTGAATCCCAGCTGCCATTTTGTTGCATAAACACTCAAATAACACATCATCATCATCATCTCTTCAATTATTACCCGCCTTTCACCATAACGTGAAACCCAGGGTGGGTTACAGCAAATACAATATTAAAATAAGTCACAGTCCCAAGAAGAGGTGGGTCCCAAAAATGTATATCTCAGCTGTCGAGGTTCGTCTTTAGCATTTCTTGAAGAAAAACTTCTGAAGTTCTTCACATTCTCCTTGGGAGTGAAATTCTTTCCACCTAAAACCTTTTATTTTCTCATTTACAATCTTTTAAAATCCATTTTAATTGCTGTAAACCGCCCAGAGAGCTTCAGCTATGGAGCAGTATATAAATGTAATAAATAAATAAATTTTTATGGAGGTAATCAACCCACTGCATTCCAATATCGTCCTTGTCATATTCCCATCTTTTTTAGGCCTGATTTGTGTCCATATTTGGTGTCTTAAAACACAACTGCAGTGCCAGCATGTCCAGTGTGGAGTGCCGACATGCTAGGCTTTTCATGGCTAATGCCCCTTTAGTTACTGGTTTCCTCTTTGTCCTTGGTTTTTAAAAAATGGCTAATTAGCTGCTTCCTCTTCAATTCTAATCATTGTGGAATATACTTTAAAAATTAGTCACTTCCTATTTCCTGCTGGGAGGAGGGCTTTAATTTATTTATTTGCAGCTAGAACAATTGCTCATTACCTTTTTTATTCTTTTATTGTTACGAGCTTAATATTGCCTTTGCAATAACAGAAAAAGAATAAATAATGAACAATCATCCAAGCTGCCAAGAAGCCCCCCACCAAAGGAGTGAAATGAACCAACTAATTAAGGGTAATTTAGTAATGTTGTGGTCACAGCAACTGAACAGACAGCTACCAATTAAAGAAAAAAAGTTTACAAATTTCCCCTCAAGCATTCTGAGGGAACTGTATCATACCAGAACCCAGGATCATCTGTTTGGCCATTTTAGGGGCCTATGAGGCCATTGAGTCCAACCCGCTGGTCAATGCAGGAATCCAAATTAAAGCATACCCAACAAGTGCCTGTCCAGCTGCCTCTTGAATGCCTCCAGTGTTGGAGAGCCCACCACCTTCCTGGGTAATTGTCACACCGCTCAGTATTTGGTGCAGTATTTGCCAATGTTGCAAAGGGGGCTGGGGGCTGCAAAGGGGGCTGTAGGTCTGGCCTAGGCTGGCACATGATTTGTTAGGTAAGCTAAGTTCAGACAATGACTAGCCCAAAGTCACCCAGTGAACTTCATGGCTGATCACAGATGTGGACACAGGCCTCCATAGCTAAAGTCCGCTATGCCACCAACTCATGCACTTTTAAACTCTCTTTGGAAGGGTGGCTATGGACTGTTTTGGGGGATGGGCTCTAGCGACTGCCATTATGAGCTCCTGCACTTCAAAATCTATCATTACATTTGTGGCTGTGTGGAACAAGATGGGCTACAAAACTCTGTGAATTAATAAAAATATCATGGTTTATGTTTTGGGTTATTAGCAGTTACTTCTATAAATTGCATATAACCACTTGTGTGACCTTATTTTCTTCAGTCTGGGGAATGCGATAGCTCATCTGTTAATAACTAACAAGTTGCTATTTCGACACTAACATTGTAATTTCAAAACTGGCTGTCAAATAAGAGGAAGGTGTTTTTCCTTACTTATCTACTGACACTTTAAATATTTGTATTTGAAATTTTTCATACAGGAATGGCATATGGTATACGATATTTGTTCCTGGCTGGTTGACATTTACCATTCTTTATAATTCTGAACTGCTTTTCCAAATTATTTGTAAGTATACTGACAGATAAATATACACAGAGACTCTCTATTTGGCCATGGCAGAATCTTGGAGAAGGCAAAAGCAGAATTGCAAATAAACCAGAAAGGCGGGGGGGAGGAGAGAAACACTATAAAAAAGAATGCTCAGTAATAACAATTACCATTTGAACAATCCGTGAAATTAATACATTATATTGATTGCATTCCTTGGATTTGTGGAAAATAATAAACCCCAAGTAAAGCAGCATCTAAGTGAGGTTTGCTAGTTTTGTATTCACAGGAGCACTGGAAAAAACTGAGAGCACACTTGAATCAAGAATGTGAAGGGATGCAGAAATCTTTAGATTTGCATATACAATATTGAGATCATGAGAATGTCAAATTTAAATGCAAAATTCACATGTCTCATGAATAAGTCATGAATGGTGGCAAGCCTGATTTATTCTTTTCTTTCCAATTGTCATCATTCTCTCCATCTTCCCCTCCCCACACACATACCCCTTGAATAGCTCCTAATCTGCAAAACAGGCAATTTCTTCTTTCCTTCCACAGGAAATGCATTGATAAATATGACTCTGTGGGAAACCATGGTTTGGTCCAGTGCTTAAAGATGTGTCTGTATGTAATGTATGTGTATTGTTTAGCCTTGCTTAGGAAGAAGCATAATTTCCTCTCTTTCTCACTCTCTCTGGAGATACCTCAATGCCATGGCAACAGCCTTCAACCTTCTTCACGTAGGACACAAGTAGGTTTAGGAAAGGTTAGCTGTGTGTTGTCATCAGGCTGGGCAACCATGTAAGATTATGACTTTCCATACACTATGATATCATGAATTAATAGACTGCAGAAGGTTTTTGTTGGGGGGAGCCAATGCTTCCAATGGCTGGAAGTAATAATTCAATGTTTGAGAATGATTTGAGAATGAGGCAGCTGGACGTTTCCTTGGATAAACCAAAAACAAATGTGATAATGGAGAGAGAGAGAGAGAGGTTGGGCAAAAAATGACTACGACTTACAATAATTATAATAATCCAAAGCTAGCTGAGCAGAAGGGACATTTGGGTAAGGGGATTCCCAGCTCCCTGCTTCCTCCTCACTCTAACCCCCCTATGCCCACTGAAAAATGTCTGCTGGGGGGGGGAGGGCTCAGCAACGGCCAAGGATATGGGTTAGGGAGTTGATGGAGGAAGAGGAATAAGCCCCAAATCAGGCAGAGGTACCTTCTGTGAATATATATTCTGTGAATATAGCTCAGAAAATAGGTGCCTCACTGTTCCCCAACAGCACTGCTACTGTAGTCAGTGAGCAGGAGGCCAGGAATTGCCTTGCATGAGTGCCCTTCCCGCTCAAGCTAGCAATACAACAATAACAAACAAAATTACTAGTACCCTCTGTGCAAAAAAAAAAAAAAAAAGACAAGAGGGAGAGTAACAATGGAATGGATGTCACTATTAACTACTCCACAGCTTGCAACAATTACAATGGATTTGATGGGGCAGCTTATTGCACAAAACTGAGGACACTGTTCAGAAAACTATCATGACAGCATTTAGATCCAGCAAATGGGACTAAGTACAGGACCTTTTATTAGGAAAGGGGCACATCATTTCCAATACACAGAACTCTCACCCCCAAAGGTCTTAGTGGCGCCTCATAATTTGGAAGTAAAGACAAAACAAAACCTGCAGACAATTGTCTGTTAAAAGCAAAACTAATGTTTCTAAATTTACTATACAAAGAAAACACCAGGGTGGAATGAGAGAGGTAGAGTTCTGGTAGAGCAATTGGAGCAAGACTTTTCTTTTGCTTAAGTCCAATCAAGTCCATACTTTTGCCCACTCTTTTTATTCAAATTCTACAGGACTTTCCCCCCTCCATTTAATCCTTTTGCTTTAACCTTGCTGTCGTTTTTAAGTCTTGTGTTGTGTGCTTGCTCTTGCTGGTGTTAGTGGATTCCAGGCTCCCTTTCCCTTAGAAAAGTTCTGTTCTGCAGAGTTTGCTTTAAGTAGTATTTAGTCTGTCTGTTGTTTTATTCAGCCACTGTCTGACTAATATTAAATTGTGTGTGTGTGTGTGTGTGTGCATGCACCTTTTCACACACACATACCTTTGTATCTCACACATTACTGTCTTGTTATTGGACTACAGTGCTGTTACTGTCTGCAGAGCCATAAGTGTTGTAAGCAGCAAACCATCAGGCAATACACATTTTATCACTGGCATTATCATTATTCTTATTACATAATCATATGTAATAATGATTATAATCACATCCCTATTGTTAAGAATCCATTATTGTACTTAATCTTAAGGCATGCACATGGTAGGTGGAGGTGGGGGCTGGCAGCGGCAAGCGGAGCAGGGTGGCATCACATGGCATTGCTTACCTAGCTTCCCAATGCAGAGATAACTGCCAGTAGTGGTGAGGGGAAAGTGATGAACTCCCCACTGCCTCCCCTCCCCCTCTCAGTTACCAGCAGCAACCCCAGTATTGGGAAACCAGCAACGCCATGACATCCTGCTCTGCTGCACTGGCTGCTACTGGTGGGGCAATATAAGAGGTGATGGCAGAAGCATTGGTCATTTGAGTTCTCCCCAACACCAAACACAACTATATCTTCAGTGCTGCAGGCAGAAGGAGCTGTTGCTGGTTCCTCCTCCCCCAAATCAGAGACTGGTAGGACTAGTAGTAGGAGCAAGTAGCACAGCATGGGTTGGAATCACTTTGAATTGGCAGCAGATCACACCTCTGCCATCTGCCTGCATTGCAAGAAGCAGCTGAGCAGGAAGAAAGTTCCAGGGCGCTAGACCACCAAGAATCTCATCATGCACCTATGCAGAGAGTGACCAGGCCCTCTTGCTTGGGAGAGAGTCAGAGTCATGGAGGTCAGGCAGGAGGAGCAAGAGGCACACATGGCAATGAAAGAATGAGAAGTCCCCTATTCATCCCCACCACCACAAGAAGCAGAAGTAACTTAGGTGACTATGGGAAATTTGGGGGGGGGGAATAAGAGTCCAATGTCCGCACCAGCCTACTCATAAAATCAAAATACTTTGATTGATGCTCTGTGTGATGTATCATCATAAAATGGCCCAGTGGCCCATCTGTCCAGCATCCTGTTCCCAGATGCGCATGGGAAGCCTGAATGGCATCATCTAGGTCAGTGATTCCCAACGTGGGCGGTAGCGCCCCCTGTGGGGCGTTACAGCCTTTCAGGGGGGCATTGGTGTGACTACAAACTTTAGGGGGGCATTTGGGTTCATTAGGGGGGAGTTGACATTTGGCGGTCTGATGCAACAGTTGAAGAATTTAATTTTAATTTTATTTAATACACAAATCATTAATTTGTAAACTGTTTTGTCCCCACTTAGAATGCATTTAATAGTCTCAATTCATGGAAATAACACTATAAATAGTGTGTGCTCTTTAGTAAAGAAATTCTGAATAGTGGCCAGTGTCATATCAAGGAATGGGGATATTAGCCACACCCTGGCACTAGGTAATGTTCCGATGCTGTCTTGAGAGAGAGTTTGATAAGCTGGGTGTATTGGTGGAGGACACATTCTTCCAACGGATGAGTGCCGTGTGCAAACGGGTGACGCAGACAGTCAGTTATTCGCTGGTTTTCTTCAGGAATGGGACACACTCGCTACCCGTTGTTTCTGTGATGTTTAAATGAACTTGTTTAACAAAACAATGCCGGTAAACTGAATGAGTTTGTTGTTAAGTAACACAGTGTATTCTATTGGTTCATACTGTGTGGACTTAATTAGTTCTTTATATTGCCTTTCCATCTTCTTATCTCGTTGAACGAGGATTTAGTGCAGTGAATCGCATACTAGTGAAGAATCGAAACTGTTTGGATATTGTTAGTCGCGGTGACTTAAGACTATTACTATCCAAGTATACTCCAGATATTGTGAAGTTAGCCAAAACTCATCAAGCTCAAGGATCACACTAGTATTTTATAATAAATCTCATTTTATTTACTTTTCTATAACTATGTATGTATATTAATAAATCATACTAAGAATTCATTGTGTAATCTAAGTGCAATAAAAAGGCATGATAAAAACGATCAGTAATAATCACTGAAAATACCTTTTATGCATTACTCATATTTTAAGGGAAGAATAGGAAGCATTGGCATATACTTAATCTGAGGGGGGCGTTGGGCACAAAAAGATTTTGCAAAGGGCCGTTGGGTAAAAAAAGGTTGGGTAACGCTGATCTAGGTACACCTACCTGATGTCACTGAATGCCATAGAAAGGAAAGGAAATTCCTTAGTTTTTTTCCCCCCCCCAAAAAAAACAACTTTGAAGGTGTGAAGCACAATGCCCCCAGACCTATCTGTCTGAAATTTGGCAGATTTCTTACATAGATCTACCTCTCTCATGTCTGCTACTGTCAGAACACTTGCCCACAAAACAATAGGGGAGATTAAGTTCTTCCTTTTTACTCACTCCAAAATGGCAAAGGCTGCCCTTGCAGGAAAACCAATACAGGTATCCTTCTGAAGGCATAGGTTCTACCATGCCTGAAAATTTCAGCCAAGCCTGCTAAAAAGGAAACAGAAATTTCCTCAAAAAGTCAAATTTCAAGTGTAGCTAGCACCAACAAGACTACACCTTTTTGCCTATAATTTGGCAGCATTTACCCACTCTGGAGGAGGTACTATGCCTGCAAATTTCATTCATTTCTGTCAAAAGGGGGAAAGTTATAGATTTTTCATTTAATTTCTAGTAATGGGGGGGGAGTTCTGGAGCCTCCTTTTTTCTGGAGTGGATCCTGAGCCAAATTGGACAGACCCCAAAGCACTTTCTGGCTGTTTTCTGAAGTGCTGAATAGGGTTCCAAACTGAATTTTGTAGTCAATACACATCTTTGCACTTTATCATGACTGACTGGTAATGTGGTAAACCTTTACTTCCTCAGCATAACTTTAAAAAAAAAACACCTATCCAACAAGCCAAAAACACTCATGACTTTCCAGTTCATCTCACGAAAAGATCAGCATTAACCAAGGTATTCCTTAGTATCCCTTCTCCGGGTCCCAACCCATAAAGAGGCCCGGAGATCAACAACTAGATCTAGGGCCTTCTCGGTGGTGGCCCCCGAACTATGGAATGCCCTCCCAGACGAGATACGCCTGGTGCCTTCTCTGTTATCTTTTCGGCGCCAGGTAAAAACTTACCTTTTCGCCCAGGCTTTTTAAATTTTGTAAATTTTTAAATATTTTAATTTAACATTCTAAACTTAATATGATCTTAATTTAAATCTCAATGGCAATTTTATTAATGTTTTATAATTGTACTATATATATATATATTTTTTCCACACTTGCTCATATTTTAATTGTGATTTTATTTGTTGTACACCGCCCTGAGAGCTTTCTGCTATAGGGCGGTCTAGAAATGTAATTAAATAAATAAATAAATAAATAATAGTACCACCCATAACAAGAATAGTTTGCAATATAAGCAGTTCATTTAAAAAAATGAATAATCTTCAACAGCCAATTATTAAAACCTGCATATAGTAGTAGGAATACAATTTCTCATGAGTGAATTCACTTTAAAAGTGCATTTGATTAGTTCGTAACAGACAGTGTAAGGTTCATTATCCTCTGGTAAAGAAACCATAGACTCTTAATCCTACGTTTCATATCTCTAAATGTGTAAATTCTTTAGGAGATATGGTTAGCTATACAATTTAGAGCTCTCAAAATTCCTCGCCCTATTTTGGGGCAAAGAAATTGGGGGAGGGAATTTAATCAAATTTCTTCAGCGGAAGTAGACATTTCCAACAGTTTTTTGGGGGCTTACCCTTAATAGTGGAAGTTAACACAGTTTATTTCTTTTTTCCTAAGGATTTTCCCCTCTGACACTGCAAGGTTCCCCTGCCCCCTGCCTCCATTTTGCAATCTCCACAATGTCCCATGTCAGAGGCCTCTGACATCTATATCTAGTGTTGTTCCAGGGCACTGGATGGGGGGGGGACACACAACTATTTAAAAAACGGTGGAGAATGCTTGTAGAAAATTCTGAATAAAGTCAATAGAATAAAAGTAGCTTTTTATTCTAGGGTGAGTGACAGGTAAAAGGATAATTTCAGAAATTTTCTTAGAAAAAAATCCAGCTCAGGTCTAATGCTGGTACTATAATTCTTGCTTTAGTGGCAGTGTGATATAATGGGCAGAGTGTTGGATAAGGACTCTTAATTTAGGAGCAGGGAGCCCAAATTTCAATTGTGAAGCTCACTGGGTGACTTTTTGCCAGTTGTCATTACTCACTTTAATCTACCTCAAAAGGTTGTTATGCAGATTAAAAGAAGAACAAGGTGAACAACATCATATGCTGGGCTGAGCTCCTTGGAGGCAGGGTTGAACAAAAATTAAATAATGGCACAATCCAAACTTTCATCCCCCGTCCCCTGCTAGCAGGGGTTGAACTGAGTTCACCAGAATTTATTCCCTAGTAAAGTTGGCATAGGGATTGCAGCCTTCATGGTTTGGGATAGATATGAGATAAGTAAAAAGTTCAATAGCAATTAAGACATTTTAATATTCCTAATATTTGATTAATCTGGGTGCCAGAAAAAAACTACTTTGTTGTGCATGCACGAGTATTTTGGTTTCTAAAATTACACCGGGAACTGAGAAAGACAATACAAGCAACAGCTTCCTGGTGCATGTAACTAAAGCAAAGGAGAGGGGGATTTATGCAGCTGTTATTTGCCATGTTATCAGGAGAGAAAATAATAATATATGAAGCAAGTAACATACTTAAAGATCACAGCTCTATATAGCGGTGGTCTCTGACCGTAATAAATGATTGATTGATCACAGCTCTAGAAGAAAAGCATTAGAAGAATGGAAACAAATGTGGCTTTAAAAACATTTTAATACAATTAAATAATTTATATCTTCTGAATCAGGGCTACTTTTCAAGGCTTTCTTTTTGTAGCCACATGGCTGATTGATTGTGCAAGATTAATTTATTACACAAAAATAAAACAACTCTGCCATTTATATGATGCATTGTTGTAACACTTCTTGGAGTTTGCCAGTTTGTTTAAAAGAATCTTATCTGGCTCCAAGCTCTGCATTTGAGGGGGAAACATGCTATCAATTCCATTTTAAAAGGATAAAAGGATATGTTCTCTGGGGTATAAGGAGAACTAGGAAGGTAACAGATTCTCAAGAGAGACACAGACAGTTCTTTTTTAAAAAATAACTTTGACATGAAAAACTAAGGAAACATTGGAATGACTTTTTGAGAAACAGCACAGTAATAAAGGCATTTAAGTAAATGTGGTGTGTGTGTATTTCATAATGTTGAAGAAACTAAAATGTTGAGCATTCAGTATTTCCCCCTCTGTTCTGGGGCATCTAAAGATTGTCTGAAACAATGCTTAATGCTCACTACATGTGATTGCTCACTAGGCAATCTCAATTATATTCCCCCTCCCCCAAACACACGATACATAATCTGGTATTCACTGTAGCCCTTTTCACACATTCAGTGAATATGTGGTACTGGGGGAGAATTGGGATCGTGCCCACTGTCCTCACTAGTGATCTGTGGGCATTCAGCCAGTAAGGTGGCAACATTGATCTGAGAAGAAAGAAAAAGGTGATCAGGGCAACCCAAAAGCTTTCCCCTCAGCACCAAAAAGGTTTGCCTTGGCCAGGCAACCAGCAGCCAATAAGGACGGAGCGTGACAAATGGTGATGCAATTGATATGGCTTCTCGCTGCTCTAGCCAGGGGTGATAGACAGACCTGACTAAATTTTCCAGACACATGAAAAAGTAATCGGCAAGAACGTAATCTTGTCATGTGTAAATTAGCTGGATTCAGTTCATTAAAGCAAATTGCATAACTCTAAATTTAAAGTGATAAATATTTCAGATGATGATCGTCCCCTCTCCCTCCCCCTCCCCCTCCCCCCCTCTCTCTCTCTCTCTCTCTCACACACACACACACACACACACTTACAATCACACTATGTACAACATAAAAACATTAGAGCTGTGACTTCCAGCTGGGCCCTTGGGTTAGATTCCAAAGCTTTCTGCCAAGATTGGGCAACATGTGGTCCTCCAGATTTTGTTTGACTCCAATGGGAGCCCCATCAGGCCAGTGATGAAGAATGATGGGAACAGTAGTCCAGCATATGGAAGACCATAGATTTCCCATCTCTGCCTTAAGCTTACACAAATGCATCCATATATGCAACAGGACAACATACTTATCTTTCTTTTGCTGATCACAGATAACAGAAACATAGGAATCTGCCATATACTGAGTCAGACCACTGGTCCATCTAGCTCAGTATTGTCTGCACTGACTGGCAACAGCTCTCCATGAATTTAGACAGGGTTCTCTCGCAGCGCTACCTAGAGATGCTGGGGACTGAACATGGAACCTTCTGTATTCAAAGCAGATGCTCTACCACTGAGCGATGGCCCTTCAGAAGCTCTGCTTAAAGGTCCTCTGAGTTTCGACAGTGATTGCCAGATGGCAGGGTGGGGATGGAAATGCCAGCAAAAGGGGGTCCAAGAACCTACATGCTATTCATAGAGCCCTTTACATTCCAGTTACCTTAGCCCTTTCGGACAAGAAGAGGGAATATATTACCTTGATACAACTTCTTGAACACAAAGATAATTAGGAAGTGAAATGGATAGTTTGAGGATCTTCCAAAAGCAAAGTCTGAGCTACAATTATTAGAAGGGTTTGTGAGGTAGAAATTAACAACTTAAAAACGTATGGAGGATAGGGCTATCACTGGCTACCAGCCATGATGGCTATGCTCTATCTTCACAGTCAGAGGAAGGATTCTCCTGAATACCAGTGGCTGGAAACCACAGGAGAGGAGAGTGCTCTTGACCTTAGGTCCTGGTTGCAGGCTTCCCATAGGCATCTGGTTGGCCACTATGAGAACTAGATGGGCCTGATCCAGCAGGGCTCTTTTCATGTTCTTATGTCACCAGTACTGCAGACATCACTGCCATTCCCAACCCAAGGCAGTTAAGAGAGTCATAGTTCCTCCTGACTTCAGATGGTTACTAGTCTACCTGTATGCAGTGGCATAAAACTTCCAGAGAGAATTAGCTTTCAACCAAGATGTGGGGAACCTGTGGCCCTCCGGATTTGCTGAACTCCACCTCCCATCATTCCTGACCACTGGCCATGCTGGCTAAGGCTAATGGAAGTTGGAGTCTAAAAACATCTGGAGGGTTACTTTTTCCCCATTCCTGGTTTAAGTCTTTCTAGACCCAGGACTGATTTTTAACACTAATCTGAAATGTAGACCTGCCTTTTAACTTCTTTGTCATATATAATATAACTTGTAATCTATTTATATAGAGCTGGCTTGTTCTCTCTTTCTCCTTTTCTCTTTTCCCCTTTCATTCTCTCTCTTTGGGTGCTTCCAGATTGTCACTGTTTTCGGATGGGATTCAAGTATGTGCAGGATATGCAATCAAAGTTGATTTGGCACACTTGCACCACAAACCTCTTTTCCTGGACTATTTGCAATAAGGAAAGTGACAGGAAAATGTACTGGAACGTGTGGAATAACACTTGCTTGACACAACATCCACATCATATATTTAAGGCCCTCTAATATTACTTTAACAGTCATGGCTTTGCCCAAAGAATATTGGGAACTGTAGTTTGTTAATGATGCTGACCTCACCTACAATTCCTCACATCCTTAGCAAACTACAGTTCCCAGGATTCTCCATGACTGTTAAAGTGGTATAAGAGTGCTTTAAATGTATAGTGCGCCTATGACTAAACCCCTCCACACAAACAAATCAGAATGAATACTCAGTAATAGCCAATGTCATCTAACCTCCCCGCAAACAAATCAGGATGTACGTTCAATAAAAAGGTTATCTGAAAGGGCGCTCTCTCACACTCCATCTCCCTTCTTGCTTTCTTTCTCCAAAAGATAGCTATCACAGCATCTCTAGCGCAACCCCACTATAAGATAAGGTTGCAGTCTACAAGCTGAAGACCAGTATCTTTGGGGTAAACATTGAGAAGAGGCCAACTACCTGAGAGAAAAACCAGTGATTCCAAGACCATTGGATTAACAGTGTATTTCCCCAAACCTCCCTCCCCCACCAGCACATAATTGCCATGAGCCTGAGTACGTGATCTACACAAGGTTGAATTAATGGGTTTTCTGTATCAGCAGAAAGTTGGCCTAGAAGGATTGTAGCTCAGTGGCAGAGCATCTGCTTAGCATGCAGAAGGTCCCAGGTTCAGTCCCTTTGTTGAAAGGATAAAAGACACTGGGCCACATTATTTCCTCTGGTTTGAGAGGTTGTCTGGCTTCTACTCATAGCTCACATAAATCTGGCAGGAATGATTTCTCTTATTTGAATGTACTTGATGTTGAGGATTTAAAGATCAAGTACTGGCCAGCTACTGCTAGCCTTGATACTTGGCATTCATCATTCATGAAAGCCTATTTTCGCTTTCTAGGCCCAGTATTAATCCACAAACAACCTTTCCTGGATTTTGAGATGTTGCCAGGCAGTTTAAAAAACTGCTATGGCAATATATATATATATTTTAATGTTATAACAAAATGTACACCTCACACATCTTCCATCTCATATGAGACCCTCGGGGTGGCTAACAAGCAATATCATCACAAGGAAATAATAAAACCATAAAACAACCAGTAGCACAATAAGAAACAGCAGTTAAAGTTAGCCAAAGCTCACCAGAGCTAGATCAAATTCAGAGGGCATTATCATAAAAAGCCTATCTAATTAAGGAATGGGAGGACTGTGTGGAGGCAATGTACAGAGAAGAATCAGAATCTAGGTGAAGAATTAAGTGCTTTACTCCCGTCAGCTGGCTTTCTAGTGCTGGCCCAAGGCATTTTGCTGCTTGAGGTGAGGGACAAGATGGCATCTCCAATCCATTCCACATACAGAAGCCAGCTGAGCTGGCAGTTGAATCTTACTTCAGTACTAGCAGTGAGACAGTGTTCTCCATTGCACCTGATGGCAGCAGACTAGCTTAGGGGCCACACAGCAGGCCACAAAGCTCACACAGTTTTGTCCTCCACTCCAACATCTTGCCACTGCTTCCTGACCCCCGCATCTGCTGCCTGAGGTGGCCATCTCACTCTGCCTAACGGTAGAGCTGGGCCTGCAAATCTCCTCTTCAAGCACATATCCCATTATTACTGCTATTAGGGGAACACAGAGTTGGGTCCTTCTCATAAGATGTAGTTCTACCCTCTCATATTAAATGCACCACATAAAACAGATGCCTTCTCATGGTGACACTAGCCCTATTCAGGCACTCAATATGATCATGTGAGGTCTAGATGTGTGTAGGGAGCCATGGGCATGCATGCTGGCCCTGACCCCAACATCCCCTATGTTAGGGGTTCCCAAACTGTGGTCCGAGGACCACTAGTGGTCCACAAGCTTCATTAAGGTGGTCCGTAGCACATATGTAGATCTGTGGTTGAAGATGGAAGACAGCATATCCATCACAATGAATATTCATCTTGAATTTGTATTGTGTTTTATTGCTTCTTTTACTTCTTATATTGTATTTTATTGTTTTACAATTTGAATTCATGGAATTAGAATTGCTATAACAGACAGAAACATAATTAAGTGGTTCACCAAGACCCTCACTCATTTTCAAGTGGTCTGTGGGGGGGAAAAGATTGGGAACCACTGCCCTATGTGCTTGGTGTATCCCTACACCCCTGATTTTGGCAAAGATCTGACAATACTCCGTTGAATGAGATTAGAAGTCTCCAGACAATAGGGAACCCTGTGTCGTTAGCAGTAGTGGTCACTGGTCAGTGGGGGCAGGGCAGTGTGGGGCCCACTGCTAACTGGGCTTTCCAACACTAGGCTTGCTGCCAGTTATCAAAAGGGAGAGAGGGAAGGGCAAGGCAGCGGGGAACTTGGTGCACTGCAAGTGCAATAGTGGGAATGTCAGTCTGTCTCCACTGCTGCACCCACATGGCACTAACCTCTCTGCCACCATGTCCCCCCCTCCCAGTAACCGGCAGTGACTCTGGCATTAGGAAACCAGGTAAACGGTGCAGCCTCACCCTGCCACGTCCCACCAACCACTACTGTTATCAGGATTCCTGATCACGTGGATACTTCTAACTGCATTGTCTGGCCTAGTCATACTGATGTCAGGAAAGAATGGAGAGGACCAGTTAATTAGGAAGACTGGCAGGGCTGAAGATCCAGGGGGAATCTTGCAGGGTCATCAGATTGAGCCAGGACCTTCAGGGGCAGAGTGAGACACCAAGCTGCACACACGTCTCCTAAGAGGAACAGGAAAAGACCAATCACAGTGAAGAGGGGTGGAGCAATGAAAACAAATTATCGATTACTATAGGTTTCCAAACAAATTAGATGGCTCAAGGGCGTATGGAATTCACTAACACAAGATGCGATGCCAGCTTAGACAGTTTTAAAAGGGAATTAGAGAGATTAATGGAGTCTTATGGCTCCTGCCTATCTACTGGAAGGGCTATGGTTCAAGGGCACTTCTGGCTGATGACTGAGCTATAAAAGTAAGCATATGAAGCTGCCATGCTGAGTCAGACTATTGGCGCATATAGCCTAATCTGACTGGCAGTAGCAATCTGGTTTCAGCTAGGGTTTTGTTCCAGCCACACTGCTGAGTATCATTTCACCAAAGATTACATGGACTGAATCTGGGACCATATGTGGTCTACCATTGTGCTATGATTCTGTCCAAAACTCTTGATCCAAAATGGTATCGGGAAATAATTTATTCCGTCTGCTTCTACAGCATTAATTCTCCCTTGTGTGTGGCCTTTAGAACTCTGAATAACGAGACATGTTTTGATTGACGGCGGCAGCAGCAGGTCACCTGGTGGGATGGAGCCACAGTGCTAGCTTCCTGGCATTGCTTCTTACTGGAAGGGAGAGGGTGCGGGACAAGGTGGCGGGGAGGTTGGTGCAATGCAGACACATTGGCAGGAGTGCTGGACTGCTCTGCCTGCACTGAACTGACCTTCCTGCCCCCTTGCCCCCTCTCTCTGCTAGTAAGTAGCAGTGACCTCTGCTCCTCTGGACAAATTGCTTCTACATTTTTGTATGCTGTTTTGACTGCTGTAGACATTTGTGCAAGCAATTCTTGTAATATAAAGCATATTTGTATGCTATTTTCAATCATATCTTCATTTTTATGCAGTGCACATTTCCCCCTAATACATGCATTTTTGTAAACACTGGTTGGTTGGAGAACTGCATTGCAAAATTTGAGTAAGTGTGGATTTTGAAGGATGGCTGTGTTTCAGTTCTCATATAGTTTTGGAAAGTGTAAATTTGATAAATTCTGCTTTAAATGCAAACTGAAACTAATTTCTCCCCCATGTCTAGTTGAAAATGACTCAATGTTAAATATGTTTTCCACAACATATTGGAACAGAATATTCTATGTACTTGCATGGAATTGGTAGTTTTAGCTAGAGCATTCATGTATTTCTAACTCTGACATGAGTAATTCCTAAACAGCATATCACCCTCTTCCCTAGATTACTTCACGGCCTTACATTAAACAAATCTGAAGTTTCTAGGCCAATCTATGTTTTAGATATGTGAGAAAAAAGCATTAGGCAACCTTTCAAATTGAAGTAACCCTTTCCCTAAAAACCATTCTTCAGAAATGGCTTTTCTACTTGGCTGCAAAGCCTACCCACCAGAATTCAACTGGCCATCACAGATTTCACCTGTGCAATCTGAAGTATATTCGCCCCTTTTCTGAGCACATGGTAGTAGGCCAAAAACCTCTTTCATCAAAGCTTGCTATAACTACCTGAATCACTGTAAAGAGACATTTATTTCTCCTTCACAATAGAGCTGTGATAAAAGACCAACTTGCTATACCAGAGAATTCAGGTACTGAGAACAGACTACAAGGCTGACCAAAATTATCATCCCTTATTCCTCCCCAATCCATCACCTGAAGTAGGGCCCTCAAGTGCTTTATCATGATGCTGTAATGAAGCACAAAGAATCGGGCAAGAAAGGAAGATCATCGAGTGGCAGAAATGAAGCAAATACAGAAACAAGAAGACCAGATCCTCCAAAACAACAGTCAGTAGCAATGTGACACAGAAAAAGCGTTAAATAAATCAGACCACAGATCATACCTATGTCAGTCTGCATTTCTCATGAAGCAGATGAACTGCTAAGCCAGCTGATTTGAGGCTCAGTCATTGCAAATTGTGACTGAGCCACAATGTCTAGATCACCCTTTCCCAACCAATGTGCCTCCAGATGTTGTTGGACTACAACTCCCATCAGCCTCAGCCAGCATTGCCAATGGTCAGGAAAGATGGGAATTGTGGTCCAACAACATCTGGAGGCACACTGGTTGGGAAAGGGTGGTCGAGATACTGCTATATCACAACAATTCCTCGGAGAGCGTATACTCCATTCCAAAACATCCCATGCCATAGATCTCAACCAAACAGAACTCATGTATCTGTAAAGCTCTCTGAAAATGTCAAGCCTTATTGAAAATTAAGCAGAAAATTATGTCTTAACTCAGGGGCTCAACTGCACTATAAGCAACCGAGTGGGTGAGGACAGAATTTATTTATTTAATTTAAGTGATGCACCACCCTGGAAACACCACTAGTGTTTCTTTTAAAGATATTGTTGTAGCATCTTTTTATATTTTCTTTAGGCTTTAGGTAAAGATGCGTCTATAATATTTATTTATTTATTTATTTAATTTATGAATTGCTTCCCATGAAACATCCCGAGGCAATTTAAAAATAAAAACATCAGCAACAATACAACATACATAAATACAATTTCCAGATCAATATGCACTGACGGTTAGAAAATGCTGGCTTCAATGAGCATTGATAGTCTCTTATTTATATATTTATTTATAAATATATCTGTATACCCCTATTTCATTTCAAAAAACATCAGAGTGGTTCACACAAATAAAAACCATATAATAAAGACCATTAAAAATACAGTAAAAACAAGGTCAGCTATTGTAAAGAGCCATCTTCTTAACTGCCTGCACAAGCCTGGCAGAACAGAAAGGTTTTCAGTAGGTATTTAAAGGTTAAAATAGAAGGCGCCTGCTGATGACTGCTAGCTAATATACAGGTACACACATCACCTGCTTGGTCGTGCACTGGAAAGAAACAGCTTGAAATGTGCAACTGAAATGTAACCAGGAAAGGAACCAGGAGTGTCAGATTTTCCAACTTGCTGGTAAGAAGGAACTGGGAAGGAGTTTTAAAGATTTGTTGTATTATGAAATGTTTATCTCATTGCCAAGTATATGTCAGATACTTCTTTAATAATTAACAATAATTATATAATTATTGTTATCCATATCTACTTTTTGCAGGGACAAAATAATCCAAGTATTGGAACTTTCTAGACTCCCAGTCTAGCACAGAAGTACTGGACTGAAAGCTGTGGAAGTTCCTGCAGACGCAGTCCAAATTACCTTAGTTACATGCCTGCCGTCATTTGTTCTGCTGTTTTATTCAGAAACATAAAGCCATCATAGCAACCTTGTACACTAGGAGAGGGTTAACTTCCTTCTGAATGCAAAATGCCCTCACGGGAATGGAATGTGTAGTGTTTGTAAGTGGCTGTGCCCCAGAATCCTTTGAGAGTCTTCTGACTACTGAATGTTAACAATCAGTATTATTAAAGAACAATTGATGGCCTGTAACCAAACAACAGAAACTAATTACTGGAAAACTTTTATTGTACTTTAATTACTGGGCCTCTTTGTCAATTAGCAGGAGAGGGAGAGAGAAACTAATTTTATAGTAACAATAAATTTCCTAGAACTACAGTCATCAGTTGCTGAAAAAGTGAGTCCATTAATACAAAATATTAAAGCATCAGCCTAACTATTATCAAACAAATGTTCAATTGCTTTAACAAATAAACACTCCATGAACCATAATAATAACTTCTTCTCATGCAATGCTGCTGCCATCTGACACACTTGCCTTATGTTTCTATCTCACTTCACTGCTATCCTTGTGTATTCCTTCAATGAACATTTGTATTTTGAAAAAGGCATGATGCACAGGGCTTTTGAAGGCAGCACAGATACCATCTGATGACCCCTTTTCCAATTCTTGATTCAGCTATGAGAAACTAGCAATACCTAAACAGTCCATGATGATTAAGTAGCAAAGCAAGGGTTGAAGAACCCCCACCTGCTCTATACTAGGCAGTATTAGAGACTGAGGGGCTTTGCAATTGGGCCCAGCAAGTCAACATCAGCAGCCAGCAGCAACCCTGTGATTCTTAATGCAGCTGCAGTTCATCTAAAACAAGAATGGCTAATCTGTGGCCATGCAGATGTTATGCAACTGCAACTTCCATCATCCCTGATATTGGCCATGCTGGCAGAAGCTGATGGGATCTGGAGTCTAACAGCACCTGGAGTTCCACAACTTCTAATATTTCATCAGCACAGCCCTCATCCAGGCAATAGTGGCGCCAGAAAAAAAAAAATTCAGGGGAGAGCAGGGCACAGCAGAGGCAAAGTATATTTCTAGGTAGGTCAAATATACTAGGTGTGGGGGTGAGTTCTTTGTTTGGGGGGGTGCTTGCCCTGCTGCCTCCCCTTGGTGCCTCCCAGCCAGTAAACCAGGTCCACTTAGAAGCTAAATTTTTAGAAGTTTGAAAAAGAAATGTTTTCCCTTCTTTTAATTTACTGCACGCATACCTGTTGTGTTGGGCATAAGCACATCCACACAGGGTTAAGTATGGCAGCTATGGTTGCATGCAGTGGCCCTTTTGCTAATGCGCAGAGTTAATGCATTATGCAGTGATGTCCTGGAGACTACTCCTGGGAACTGAGTAGACAACATTGACTTCCCCCTTGCAGCTACATTGTTTGCCAGTGCCAGATCCCAGACTAGCCCTGAGCATGCATATTGAAACCTATGTTTTGGCACTGGGCCAGATAGCAGCGGAGGAATGGCATATGGCATCATCAACGTTGCCTGACCCCAGATGAGTGTAAGAATGAGTGAATCTGTCAATTTGGGTTTCTCATTTTTCCAGTATTGTTCAGTTCTCCACATTTCTACATCAGTTTGCAATTTACTTTACACCCTCAAAATTCAACAGCATTTTAATGCAAATTTCTGTTAATATACACATTTTCCTAGGCAATTTTGCCCAACATGCACAATTTGGAAGCAATTTTCTGTAATATGCATTTTTGTATATTATTGTCACTAATATCTCAATTTTTATGCACACTTTACCCTCGCATATGTATTTTTGAACATAATATTTGTTGGGAGAACTGCATAACAAAATTCAGATGTGCAAATTTCAAAATATGGCTGCATTTTGGTTCATGCATTGTTTCAGGAAGAGCAAATTAGGTAGGTTTGCCTTTAAATGTGAACTGAATGGAATTTCTCCGCTATCCCTAGGTGAGTGAAAGAAATGGGGCTGGGAAAGCATGGACTCTCTAGTATGGGACATCAGGATTGGAACAGCCTTGAATAAATGTTGGGGATGGGACCATTGGACTTTATGCAAATACATCACCTTTCCTTTCTGATGTCCCCCACCTTGACTGGACCAATTTTAGCTTTCTGAATATCTCTACATCGGGGTCAGCACTGTAACTAGTCATTTTTATGCTTGAGACAATACTCTCCACCATTGGGTCTCAACATCACATGTATTCCAAAGAAATATCCTTTCTTCGTGGAGATTATATATAATACTAGGCTCGGGGCACCGCTTCTGCATACTTCATGCACCAGCCCCAACCCCAGGTTAGCAAGGCACCTCCTCTCTCCCCTTGCCCCAGGTCACCAAGTCCCATTCTGTCCTCCCCTCCACAGGGGTCATCAAGCCTCCCCCAAAGGGTCATGAAGCCTCCTCCTCTCCCCCCGTGAGTCACCAAGACTCCTGCTCTCCTTCTCTCCCGGGGGTCACCAAGCTTCCTCCTCTCTTCCTCCACCCTCCAAGGGCTTGCAAAACTTCATCCTCTCCCCTCCCCCAGATGGGTCAAACTTCCTCTTCTCCTACAACCCCCACAATGGGTCGCTAAGCCTCTTCCCTTTCAGGCAGCACAGTAGGTACACTGAGGCCTGGTGGAGGTGCACTGGCCTGTTGCTCCACGACTTTCCCAGGACTCTGCTCGCCAGCTTTCCAACTCACTCTGGCGCTCTCGATCACCAAGCTTCCCTCTCACACACACAGAGGGTTTGGCAAGCTTCCCTGCTACACACACATGATGGGTCATCAAGCTTTACACACACATGCGCATGCACGCACGCACGCATGCACGCACGCACACACACGCAGAGGTTGCCAAGCTTGGGTCCCCACCTCACACACAGGCCACCATACTTCCTAGTCTGCAGGCCTTGCGATAGCGACACTAAGGCCTCCCAGAGCTGTCCCAGTCAGTCATTCCATGCTTCCCCCAGACCGCTGCCGCTGCCTGGTCGCTCACTATTCCGTTCTCCACCGCCCAGGTCGTCACGCTGCAGTTCGTAGCCCCACAGATGTGAAAGTGAGGATACCTCATGTATGAATATGTACCTAGAAGAGTACAGGCATAACCCGCTTAACGTTGCTTCACTTAATGTCGCCTCACTATAAGATAAATCCTCCATACGCTACCATACCCCACTTAACGTACGCGTGCTTCGCAATTACGGACACTTAATGGCATGACGCCACTGCCATCTAGTTGAGATTGCAGTGCAGTACATGCATAGATAATTGCTTCACTTTAAGTACATTTTCACTTTACATACACACTCCAGTCCCAGTGCGTACGTTAAAGCAGGGTATGCCTGTATTGCTACTGAAATTCCAAGTTCAGATAGGCTGTTCCTGATACTTGTTATTTCACAATTAACTAGTTCAAAATTACATGCAAAACAAAACATATGCAAATAAACAGCAACCCTGTGGCAGCTGCTCTCTAATCAGTGACAGAAAGCCAGAAAGTTAGTTAGATGTCTCCAGTTCTCTTTCTCCCACCAGCACTACTGAAAAGCTGAATGTGCTGTACTGTGTTAGGCCGCAAGCACAAAGCCAGCAAAAAGCTGCAAGGGGGACATCACTTTGTGGAGTTTGACTGCTGCCCTCACTAAGTTTCCCATGAGCTAATGTCTGGTGTATCTAGAAAGCATGTCCCATTATTTAAAAAGAAAAAGAAAACGTTACATAATTTAGCATGATAATAATTTTAAATACAGGTGGGCCCTGGTTTACGGCGCTTCGCCTTTCGGCGTTCTGCTAATGTGGTCACTTTAAATCAGGGAAAGTCTCTGCTTTAAGGCGCTTGTTCCGCTTTTACGGCGGTTTTTGCTCATCACGTGCAATTTTTGCATCATTTTCATGCGACGCACACCATTATCGTCAATGGGTTCTGTTTTTCGGCTGTGGTCCGGAACGGAACCTGCCGTATAAGCGGGGCCCGCCTGTATATGACAAGTTATTCTGAGGAAATTTTGCATCCCTGTCCCAATTGTTTATGGCCCAGGGAAGCTTATTGACCCGCCCTTGTTAGGCTCATCAGCACCGTTAATACTGCTGTTCCTTTGAGGGTGAGCTTGTCTCATTTTTTTTCCTGGCTAAAGTCTGCTATGAGTACATTGAAGATACTGGCCTCTTCAAAATGGCAGATAAAAATGAAAATAGCCCATTGACACTGCATGCAAATACATGATCTTGCCCCAGAGTGATCAAAGAGAATAGGAGGAGAAGCAACACATTTCAGCATGTTCAACATACACTAATGACCTGAATTTGTGGTTGCACTGGGATAAGGAAGTAGCAAGTAGCTTATAAATTTGTCACAGCCTGACTTATTTTATATTGCTTGAATAGATTGGGTTTTGAGCATTCAGGAGAATCCAGACTAGTGCCTGTAGGTGAATTTAATAAGAACTGTAATCTATAGTCTCTTGACACTTTCATACATACATGATGATCCACAGTAATAGTGAATGCTATAAAGATCAAACCAAACCAAATAGGATATAAAGAATATCTCATGGGGCATTTAACAGACAAATGAGGTGCAAATACTTCATCAAACTTCTCTGAGGATTTGGTTGAGAAACAGTTGATTTCCAATGCGTGTGTGTGTGTTTGATGCCTATCATTAGGCAAAGTCGAAAATTATGCAGAGTAATTTATACCACCTGCATATCAGTCATGCTTAATCCAGAAAAAAATAGCAATGCAAAACTAAAGGATAGCGGAGAGCTATAGGAATGACTGAATTAGTCAGTGACTGCCCACAGCATTTACTGCTGAAGTTTAATGGGATGCTTGTACAGAAAACATCGGAATGATGCAGGTCTGTAAAGTAGCAAGGTAGGAAACATCCATATGCACATAAATCCAAACCAAAATATCTGTAAATGATGCTTCTCCCCTTATTCTTTAATGTAACCTCCTCCTCCTTATCCCTATCTAAATTCTTTGCCAGCTGCAGTATTTTGTTATTTGTATACTTATTGCATACAGAAAGTATTGTATCAATTGAAGCATCACCAGCTCTCCAGGATGCAGCCCTTAGTTGGATAGAAGTCTATGTTTTGAAGCTGGCTGATAAGAAGCAGTCTTGGGGAAATATGCAAGGGTATGTTGCTTGCTTGTGGAGAACACTTTAAATGCAATTTTAAAATTAATTGTTGTTGTTGTTAAGTGCCTTCAAGTCGATTACGACTTACGGCGACCCTATGAATCAGTGACCTCCCAAGAGCATCTGTTGTCAACCACCCTGTTCAGATCTTGTAAATTCAGGTCTGTGGCTTCCTTTATGGAATCAATCCATCTCTTGTTTGGCCTTCCTCTTTTTCTACTTCCTTCTGTTTTCCCCAGCATTATGGTCTTTTCTAGTGAATCATGTCTTCTCATTATGTGTCCAAAGTATGATAACCTCAGTTACATCATTTTAGCTTCTAGTGACAGTTCTGGTTTAATTTGTTCTAACACCCAGTTATTTGTCTTTTTCGCAGTCCATGGTATGCGCAAAGCTCTCCAACACCACATTTCAAATGAGTGGATTTTTCTCTTATCCGCTTTTTTCACTGTCCAACCTTCACATCCATACATACAGATCGGGAATACCATGGTCTGAATGATCCTGACTTTAGTGTTCAGTGATACATCTTTGCATTTGAGGACCTTTTCTAGTTCTCTCACAGCTGCCCTCCCCAGTCCTAGCCTTATTCTGATTTCTTGACTATTGTCTCCATTTTGGTTAATGACTGTGCTGAGATATTGATAATCCTTGACATGTTCAATATCCTCATTGTTAACTTTAAAGTTACATAAATCTTCTGTTGTCATTACTTTAGTCTTTTTGACGTTCAGCTGTAGTCCTGCTTTTGTGCTTTCCTTTCCTTAAATTCCTTAAATTAATTACAAATACAGAAAAAGGAGGGGAAATTCTACACAAGTAAGGGAATCTTTACAAAAAGAGGGGGAACTATACAAAGAAGGGAGGGAGAGGAAGGTGGGTTGTGGTGTTTCAGGCACATGAAATCCAAACAAAACAAAACAATGTACCCTCAACTTATGACTATTGAGCACAAGTTTCAAGAAAAGCTGACCAAAGGTCTTAATGTTTGCCCTTTTAATGTTAACACTGATGCATAGCCAACTCAGACAGGGAAAAGGAATGCAAATAATTAAGCTTAACTATGGTTTATACGCAAACACACAGTGTGGTTGTGGATGGGGTGGATGGTCGCTTTGCTCCTTCTCTGGTCCTCCTGAAACAAATCATGAATGGTAAGCCAAGTACAAGCTCATGGTTTCTTTGGAGAGAAACAAACCATGAGCTCAGGCTTGGATGTAATGTGAAGCCAAACAATGGCTCGTCTCCCAGCAGAACAGCAACAGTAGTGGTGGAGGAGAAACAAAGCATCCATAATTTTTGCATCAGAATGCTGCATGTTCACTTTTAAACCATTGTTAAGCCTAGCTATGGTTCAAAGTGATGTGCAAACCAGGCCACTATCTTCTCTTTCTAGTGTTTGAGTATGATATGGTTAGCCTTCCCTGCTGCATGGAGAATCCAAAGTTCATGGAACTGCTGCTACTTAAACAAAAAACACTTCAAAAACCTTTTTTTAAAAAACTAGTACTGTCAGTCTAGGTCTTCTTCTCTTCCCTCCTGCTCAGTGTGTGTATTTGTTAAATTTTTCAAAATATATCAGGTATTACAAAACCACTAAAGAGTTTTTTAGATGTTCATTGTAGCAACACCAAATGCACATCGGGAGGGGAATGGCAAGCTTTGCCCTCAGTCTACCTGTATTTCCAAGTCTTATTTTCTTGATGTAGTATATTCAGTATGATTTTAAAAAAGAGTTGAGGTAGTGGTGTAATTCAGGGAAGGGAGTTGGCTGGGCCCACTCTCCATATTTATTTGAAAGGGGGGGCTGGCCTATCTAGTTATTATTTTGTAGTCTCAGTATTTAATATTTTTGTGTTACATTCTCAGGATTTAACCTTTTACTTGGGATAGGTTAACAAAAACAGTAGAAATACTTGGAAAATTAAGTTTAATGTTATTTTAATCAAAATTTTATGGGTTGTGTATCCAATGTTTCCACCCCTGGTAGGGTCTAATAATACATTCACATATTCACTGGAAGCTGGCCCATTAGGGCAAATGCGGTGCTGCCCTGGCAACCTCAGCCCGCCCACACCTGCTGCCTTGCAACCAGTCAGGGGTGGGGGCTTTGCCTGTCATTGGCTCTGGTTTCACTTATTGTTGGTCTCCCTGCCTATGGCCCTACCAGTCCCAATGGGTACCAGCAACCACTGCACATGTGTAAAGATTTTTGTTATGTTCTTGGTCATGTGACCTCAGAGGAGCAGCAAGGACAATGGAGATAGTTATGTGGCATTGCAGTGCTTTATTTCAGCCTGGGGATCAATCAAGTACAGAGGAACAGCCCATAGCTGGGCTAAGAGCACTGTATCGAGTGCAGGAAGGGGGCCAAAGGGGACAGAGTAAAAGGCAGCCCCCTCCCTTCCAATCTGAGGTCATCCCTGGGAAAGCATGATCAGTGAGCCTTGGCCCAACGCACTTTGCAAAACAGCAGAACTTAGTGAAATAACAATATGTTTCACTGCACAGTCCTATACTCAGATGTAAGTCCCGTTGATTTCAGTGAGGCTTACTCCCAGGTTAGTGAGTATAGGATTGCAGACTTAGGGGCACCTTATCACCTTACCTACAGCTAACTGTTGCTTTCCTCAGTTACACTCCTCTCACACTTGGCATCCGTGGGGCTTTAATGTGGATTAATAGCAAGCTTGGCACAAGGTGAACCAATCACACAACCATTTAGCCACAGACTAGACTCTGCATAGATGTGCTCTCAGTCTGATACTCTCAGTTTGTGAACCAGCCCTTGCCAAAATACAAAGTCAGTCTTGATGTGAGAGGTTTTCTGCCAGTGTAGCGGTCTTTTTGTGTGTGGCTCCCGACAGAGCTGGCATTCAGCCAGACCAGTGGCTTCCAAGCAGGAGGAGGATCCCACAGAGTTTTCTGCCAGCTTCTCCTCCACCAGACCCCCTTCCATCACCTCCTCGGCATTTGGATTGCTCTGTAAAGAAACTAATGGCTACCACTTCACATATGATTGCCTTATAAGGGCCTGTAAGGCAATCCTAACTGTGATGGGGTGGGGGGAGATTTTCCAATGTATTTGCAGCCCTACTGACTACCACTGACCATAAGGGGGGCAGTTATTCAATCTATGTTAACTGCACAAGCTCTAGGCACTCTAGATTTGATCCTTCAACAGGAAACACGCTGGCTTTGGCTCTAGCAGATTCATCACTATTCCTGCTCCTCTCCTGCTCCTGAAATACCCTATTCCAGCGCCTTATGTTGACTACTGCCGACAGGAGCACTGGTAGCAGTAGCATGCACTCCTCTATACTTTTGGTGGAACAGCAGGGGGCTTCTATGGCAATGAAGCCCAGAAGGACACGTTCATTAGACCTAACTCCCACCAGCAGCACAGATCAAGGGCGAGAAAGCTCTGTAAGGCCTTTTTGTTTTAGCAGCTCTGAATCGCGCTTAACTTTTGTTGTTTTTTACTGTGTTGCATAAGAATATTTATGTAAAGTGAAATTCCAACTTTTTCATTTAAACAGTCTCTATATGTATAAACATGAAGTGAAGGGTATCTTCACAAATGCTTCTGAAATGTAGATGCTCAGAACCATTTAGATATCTGTAGTTCTTTCACCCATAAAGACTGCAGAGCCGTGTGGAGGGTAATGCATTTTGACAAGTGGAACAAATACATTCATATAATCATGAGTTGTAAAATGGTTGATAATTTAATGATCTGGAAAAAAAACCCACAGATATTAATATGATAAAGTTATAGAATTAAAAACAAGTTGTGTTAAAAACAAGTTGAAGGCTAGAGACTGATACTGTCATTAAAAACTGCATAAAAACTGTTAGACCCGCCTACATGTCATAATAATCTTTCCAACAGCCAATGAAACTGTAGGTTGCAACTGTCTTCATTTTTGGCTGGGAGGGAATATTTCATTGGCCCTCATTGTGAAGAACATGGGTTTGTAAGGCATCATAATGTTACTACCAACAGCTTTGTCCTTGCCAGCCAATCACTGAGCTCATAAATGTTCTGATATTTGCATACCTGGCAGTATATAAGCCAATACGTTGGGTGGAGCAGCAAGCACTTTTAGTCAGGGAGGCACGCGAAGTAGAAACAGATTTGAGCCATGCCTTCTGCATACAGAGGGAAGAGAAGAATTTCGGTTCTGAGTAGAAAGAAGCTCAAGAGTAGGAAGCCTCGGCCTCTAAAGAAGCGCCATTTCAAATGTGGATGTCAGGCAAAGCAGAAGCCAGTCACAAAGCCTGCAAAGAGGAAGCCAAACTCCCCCTCCCTGAATGATTCCAGGACCCTACAACAGCTGCAACGGAACAACATGTACATGACAACCAAGGCCAAAGGGATAATGATTTCCTTTGTTAAGAACCTCTACAAATGGGTGTCCATTGAAGCTGAGCGCCTGAGGAGGGAGAGGAAGCGCACTAGCATTGGCTTCATTGAAATGCGGACAGCCCTGAAGAGTGTTATGCCAGGAAAATGTAATAAATGCATGGAAAACTCCCCAAAGGGTGGGGGCTCTCGCTATATGAAGGCCTCCTAAAGAAAAATCCCTCCCCTTCACCCTGGGGTGAGAAAGAACTAAAAAGGGAGAAGGGAGAGTATATAAGAAACACACCACACCCCCACACCCCACACCCTGTCTTATATTGCCAAGAAAACATGCACTCTAACCCTCATAACGTGGCAGTTCTTCAACAATGGGATGGAGCTGGAAGGAGAATCGGATGAACCACTGGAGCTCAGGCTGAATATAAACTGTACCGCTGCCCTGCAGCAAACTTCACAAGTTCCTGCCAGACATTCACCACCACAACCCCCCTTTGGCCCGAGCAAGTGAGAGAACTTCCATAATGGGCAAAAGACAGACAAGCATGCTATACATAAGAGAGGGAGAAAGAGAGAGAAAGAGAGTTGTCTATGAATCAAAGATCATAACATGCAGAACGTACAAGAGCTAACACATTCTTTTGTATTAGAGATGTGAGAGATTTCCCATCCTTTAAAACTGAAGAATTGTATTGAATAACTTCTGAGGGCATTATAATAAAAAGTGGATTTTTGAATATTTTGGATCTTGTGTTTTTCCAGCATTTTAGAGACAAGGGTTGGTAGTGTTTAATGATGTAAAGTCAGTAGTAGTAGGAAGAGTCTGAATCTGTAATTTTTGGGTGCCAATGGGAAAGTCTACTTTTGCAGGATATCTTGTGCTACTTGATTGTGTAGTAGTAATGTAATGCCTGTCGCTTTATGAATTGCTTATAGCATTTAGATCTAAAAAGAAAAAATTCCCCACCCTGCAGTCTGGATCTCCATAAATTAATCTTCTAATTACTACAGCCTTGTCAAGAACAGATCATCTGGGTTCCTCAATATGTCCAGGTAAGAATAATTCCACATTTCTGGTACCACTCGTCTCAATCCAGATGCATTAGACTTGCCATTCACTTTAACAAGATGTGGACTACATGCAGAATGTGTCATCCAAAGCAACTGTTAACAATCACAGTTCGAAATATTTTAAGCTGTCCTTGAACTTTCATGTTGAGAATTGATTGACAACCCAGTCCTATACCTCTTTATTAAGAGGTGAATTCCATTGAGTTCAATGGGGCTTTCTATCAGGTAAGTGGGTATAGGACTGGCACGTGAAAAATAAAATGCAATTTGTCAGGCCACATATTTTGAACATGGAACATCTTTGGCCATGAAATTTCAATTGGTTTTCACTGGGAACTCAATTTTAATAGCTTTAACAACAATGGTAACAATGTGAACAAAATGTGTTTCAGCACCTTCATCTTCATTTGATTTTGTTATTTTTATCTTGTGGGTATTTGCCACCATGGACTCCTTGAGAAAAGATGGGATAATTGATGATGATGATGATGATGATACAGGGCTCTCTAAAACATTGTGAAATGTATCTCTAAAACATTGTGAAATGTAGCTTTTACTCATGTTGAAGACATGAAGATGTATGATACTGTGAACTTGCTGAAGCTAAGTAGGTCTGGGTCTGATCCATAGGTGGATGGGAGATCATCTGGCAGCCCTATGTTGCTGCCTTAGGCTCCCTGGAGTAAAAGTAGGATATTTATTTATTTATTTGATTTATATCCCACCTTTTCCCCCAGCAGGAGCCCAGGCATATAAATGTTGTGAGACTATGTGTTCTTTTAATGTAATAGCTAGAATCAAATGCACAGTAGAATTTATGTATTCAGAAGAACAAGTGGGACCTGCAACAAAATGTTGCAGCATGAAGCGCTTCCACTAGCGGCTGGCAGTGCAGTGCAGGCAGGGCTGTGTTGCTGACCTAACTTCCCAATGCTGTGGGTCACTGCTGGTTACTAAGTGGGAGAGGGGCAAGGCAGTGGAGCACTTGGTGCACTGCAAATGCACTGGCAGAGCCAATCTGATGTTCCTACTGCTGTGTCTGCAACAAGTTCCCAGCTGCCCTGCTTTCCCCTACTCAGTAACCAGCAGTGATGTGCGGCATTGGGGAGCCAGGTCAGCAACACAGCCCTGCCCGCATCCCACCACCAGCCGCTCCTGAGTGCTTCTGTTCACTGCTCAAGCCAGTCAGGCACGCACATGCTCTGCTCCGCAATACTTAATTCCATTTCTCCTCCCACACAGTTTTCAATTCCCACCCCACTGCCAACATCCATGGCCAATGAACCTGCACAGTCCTCCTTGGGCTATTTTTGGGGTCCTACTGGGGTTTTTTTTGTACTTTCAGAAACCTTGGGGTCCTCCAAACCTGCTGTTACCTCCCTCTTGTCTGTGATTTTCACTAAATAAGTAATGACACTCACATCTGAATGTCAGAAACAGAGAGAGAATGAAATTTCTCAAGCCAGTTATAGAAGCTTGTTACACGCTGTCACTATGAGACTCAGACTTCTTGTTGGATCAGAAACTTTCCTTCCAGTATGGAGTGCAACTATTGGTCCACACAGCCTTAGCCAGTATTCTGACTTAGCAATAGCAGCTGCCTTGGACTGTCCAAAAGGAGAAGACAACTGTTTGCCTTTCTCATAGTCCTATGTATGTATGTACTGCCTTCAAGTTGATTCTGACTTATGGCGACCCTATGAATAGGGTTTTCATGAGGCTGAGAGGCAGTGACTGGCCCAAGGTCACCCAGTGAGCTTCATAGCTATGTGGGGATTCGAACCCTGGTCTCCCAGGTCATAGTCCAACACCTTAACCACTACACCACGCTGGCTCTCTCTGATAGTCCTAGCCTATTAAAAAAAAGGGGGGAGCAGAGCACCTTCACAAAAATTGTTTTTATGTCTGATTCAACAGCATTGCTTTAACTCAAGGGGTGTGAGGCTTGATGTTAAGAAAGAGGGAGGGAGGAAGGATTCCATTAGGCTCTCTGCACATTTTACAGATATTCATCTAAAAATATTCAGGTTGTGCAACAAGATAGAGATTATAATAATAAACACTATGGTTCTGTTGTACTTGGGGAAGGGGGCATGGGGATAGAGATTCTCGGCCTAATCAGATAAGAGAAGCAATAGAAAGAAATTATATCCCTTATATCTGGCCTGATCACTGAGAGCTTGGGGGGGTCTCTGTTGGTGGTCCCTTATGGCTCAGATGCATGGCTCGTAATGTGTAGAAGCAGGGCTTTCAGTGTTGTGGGCCCAGGCCTGTGGAACTCCTTCACAACTGCGATTAGACAGGCACCCTCCTTGTTGAACTTCAGGCGCATGACTAAAACGTTCTTGTTCCAGCAAGCATTTTAAGGTAATGTTTGGCTTTATGATGATTTTATTGTTCTGTTGTTTTTATGTATGGCCTGTTTTTACATATACCACTTAGAAATGCAAATGCTTAAGTGATATATACATGTTTTAAATAAATAAATAAAGTGGGCTGGATGCTCTTTTGCTGTTTAGTGCAACAAGGTGAGGCCCTTTGGTACATCCTCCATGGTATTTAGGAAAGTTATGATGAGCTCTTATTGGAAGATTTAGGGCATTTAAAAGAAAGCACTTTTTTACACAGCACATAATTAAACTATGGAACTTACTCCAATGAGAGGCAGTGTTGGTCAGCAACTTGGATGGATTTAAAAGATTAGACAAATTCATGGAGGAAAAGGATATCAATGGCTACTAGCCATGAGGGCTATGCTCTGTCTTCATAGGCAGAGGCAGTATGCTTCCAAATACCAGTTGTTGAAAACCGCAGGAGGGTAGAGTGCTCTTTGCACTCATGCTCTACTTGCAGGTTCCCCATGTGCAACTGCTCGGCTGCTGTGAGAACAGGATGCTGTACTAGATCAGCCATTGGCCTGATCCAGCAGGCTCTTCTTATGTTCTTATCTCATAACTCTATGGTCTAGATCTGGATGCAAAGCAAGGCCCCAAATGGTGCCATGCCACAAACAACTATAACAGTGTTCACTGGTACTGATGTACTGCTGGATGTTCAATGCACTGACATCATGCAGCTAGTGCTAAAAAAACAGCAGTAAATAGGTAGGGCTACCAGTGGCCCATTGGGCCTTTTCCTACAAGACTTACCTATCATGTTTTAATCTTGTATGTTCCTCCAGGGAGGTCTGAATAGAATATATAGATGCTATCCCATTTTATCTTGAAGTCAATCAGGTAAGGCAGGTTAGGCAAAGAGATAACCCTTATTCACATATTCCAATGAACATGTGGAGTAGGGCGGGTAAGGGTGGGCGAAGCTGTCAGTTTCAGCTTTTCTCAGTATGACATTTTTCCAGTCTTAGGTTCAGTTCTCCACATTTCCACACTAGTTTCCATTTAAAAAAAAAAATCATTGGGAGAATCCATCAGCATTTCAGTGCAAATTTCTCCTAATACGCACATTTTCATATGCAGTTTTGACTAACATACCCGTTTTTGCAAATCAGTTTTCGCTAATATACTGCATTTTTCACCAGTAATGTTATTTTCACCAATATATGCATTTGAATGCACACTTTACCATATTATATGCATTTTTGTACACGTTACTTGGCTGGAGAACTGGACTGCAAAACTCAGAGGAGTACGAGTTTCAAAGGATGCCTGTGTTTCAGTTCTTGTATTGTTTCAGGAAGTGCCAATTAAGTAGGGTTGCCTTTAAATGCAAATGGAATCAAACTGATCCTGCGTCTGTGGGGCAGGATTGCACATCCTGGACCACTGAATGTCTTCATAAGACCTACAAATGTACAACTCTTTCAATGAGATCAGGAACTAGCTTTCCCATGAATCCCAATTACAGGGAGAGAGCCTTACAAATGTACACAAGTAGGCTTTAGACATTGAACTGGATGTGTGTGTGGGGGGGTGTCAGGAGCTGAAACTGAGCATGTGATCCTCCTTCACATGTTTGTTGTCATTAGTGTGCAGATAGAGTTTCTGTGAATCTTCCATGGTTATCCCACACGTTTTGTGGCTACAGGGGAATTTAAATCAAGGTTGCTCCAGTCTAGTACTCTGCCCACTACTGCACTTGGGCTCTGAAAGGCACTCAAGCTGCCTTTGAGGCCAGTTGAAGCTGACCCTGGAGGCTGGCATGATCCTGCACTGGCTTCAATCTGCAGTAAGTGGTTCAAAGGATTCTTTGCATATGCCTGTGTTGACTTAAATGTTCCAGTAATCCTCCATTCCTAGCCTGGTTCACATATGCATGTTTTTTCTTCACTTGACTAAAACATCAGGTGATAATTTGCACATGCAAATGGATAGCTATAACTCCAAAAGCAGAACCTTGATATGAACTCACCTAATTGCAAACTCAACATTTTCTCATGAGTCACACATTGATCTGTGAGTTATGAAATGTATCTAATCAAGTGTACAGAGAACCAGGCGATTTACCTTTATGTATAAACCAACCCTCAGGCAGTGTACCTCCATAATTGTATTCCCCCAGTGTGTTTGGTTGTGAAACCAGCTCAGTCCCATGGTGATGCCATCACTGAAATATGGTGGTGCCACCAGTAGCTGCTATATACCATTACTGTTGACACTGTGCGTTATCTTTCTGATGTGAAAGAGTTTAACATCCCAACTTTTCCTCTTTACAAAAAAGATACTTTTGGTTTTGAAAAACAATGTGAAGGGTGGGATGGATTTCCATAATTCAACAGTTAAGTGCTGCAGCTATCATTTGTGCATAGACCCACACACTCTGCAGTAACATGAAGCAGTTGGAGTGATTTTCTGTGGTTTTGTTATATGCAGCCTGGAACTTCACAAGGGAAGGAATCCATTCATCATGGAATAAAAGGGAGGAAGGGGGGAGAGAAAGAGAGAGCACAATCACGCAAAAAGTACCAAGAGACCAAATGAATCCTACCACAAATTGTTCAATAGATTTTCTTCTTTTGTATTGGACACAAAAGTACTGGCCTGAGTACTTGTAGTCATTAAAAATCTTTACAAAGGAAAGTGTATAATGTACTCAGGGTTGGGGAGGGGCCAGGGAGAACACATTTCCTACTTTTAAGTGAATTAGACTTCACTAGGCAACATCTCTTTTTGGTTAAAGGGGAAGGTTCTGATAGTGAGGGTAGTGGTGGTGGCATGTGCATTGCTATTATGTGGCAAAACTGGAGAATGATTGTTTCCTGCAAGGGTGGCGGAAGAGAGGCTTATGTGCTGTGTGGCAGTGGCTAGTACCATGTGGGCTGGCTCAGCTTTGTGAGAAAATGCCAGAATGAGCATTGGTGACACACACCAGCTCCCATGAATTGGCCCCCTGGGGAGTAAGCTCTTCTTGTAGAGGCCTGGGGGAGGGCTCTGAACGTGAGGAGGCTCTCATGTAAGTCCCCCTGGTGACTCCTTCCCCAACATACCCCCAGAACGCCCCATTTTGGGCTCTCTATCTGCCAGCCTTGCTGTCCCTGGCTGATCCCCGGTGGCACCAGCCCGGCAGAAAGGTGAGTTGGACTCTGCCCTTAGAGTCCTGTAAAGATACATCTTTTTCCCCAGGCTTTCTCTGACTGGCCTTTGATGGTAAAGTTGCTCGGCTCCGTAGCAATCTTGATGCTCCATCCATATCTACTGCAATCCCCAGTGAGGTGTCTAGTGCAATGTCTGCTGCAGCTTCCTGGGATCAATTTCACTTGATGTGGCCTGATGATCCTTGCCTTCTTGGCTTATTAAAGCAAGCCTACGGGGTATGACTGAGTGGATCCAGAGTGTGATCAACACATCTTTGTGGGAGGGAGTGGTGCCAGCAGTACTGAAAGAGGTGGTGATCCAACCACTCCTGAAAAAGCCTACCCTGGACCCATTGGTTTGTGACAACTTCCACCTAGTCACACATACCCTTTTTAGGGAAAGGTGATTGAAAGAATTGTGGCACAGCAACTGCAAGTACTCTTGGATGAAACAGATTTTCCTGACACATTCCAATCTGAGTTCAGGCCTGGTTATAGGACTGAATCGGCCTTGGTTGCCCTGATGGATGATCTTTATCGGGAGAAGGACAGGGTGAGTAAGACCCTGTTATTCTTACTTGATCTCTCATCAGCTTTTGATACCATTAACCAAGGTATCCTTCTGAGCTGACTTGGTAAGATGGGTATCAGGCACTATTTAAGTGGTTCTGATCCTATCTCCAGGGTCATTTTCAGATAATAGCTTTGGAAGATTGTCTGTGATGATACCCTGGCAGTTGTGCTGTGAAGTGCTGCAGGGTATCATCTTGTCCCCAATGCTGTTTAACATCTATATGAAGCCCTTGAGAGAGGTCATCATGAGATTTGGGGCAAAGAGGCAGCAGTACACTGATAATACCCAGCTCTATTTCTCTGTAACATCTGAATCAGGAGAGGCCATGCAAGCCCTGGACTGGTGCCTGGACTCGGTGGTGGGCTGGATGAGGGTCAATAAACTGAATCTGAATTCTAACAAGATGGAGGCATTGTGGGTTGGTGGCTCCTGAGTTTGGATAATTGGTCAATTGCCTGTTTTGGATGGGGTTGTACTTCCTGTGAAAGAGCAGGTTCATAGTCTGGGGGTGCTCCTGGATCCATCTTTGTCGCTAGAGGCCAAGGTGACCTCAGTGGCTAGGAATGCCTTTTACCAGCCACAGCTGTGGCTGTTTCTGGACCAGGATAGCCTGACCACTGTTGTCCATGCACTGGTAATCTCCAGGCTGGATTACTGTAATGCACTCTATGTGGGGCTGCCTTTGAGGTTGGTTGGGAAACTGCAGCTGGTACAAAATGTGGTGGTGTGACTGCTCACTGGGACAGGGTATCACCAACATGTTACCCAGCAGCTGAAATAATTACACATTCTGGTTTTGTTGTACATAGCCCTATGCAGCTTGGGACCGGGATACCTAAAAGATCATCATCTCCTTTATATATCAAGTCAGTCACTGCACTCTGCAGGTGAGGGCCTCCTACAGATGCCATCTTATCAGGAGGTCCATTCTGCACAACATAGGAAGCAGACCTTTAGTGTGGTGGCACCTACCCTGTGGAATTCCCTCAAATATTAGACAGGCGTCATCTCTGTTATCTTTTTGGTGCCTACTGAACACCCTCCTTTTTCAACAGACCTTTTAAATAGAGTCCTTATCCCAGTCTGTGTCTGTGTTGGAATTGCTTTTTAAATATGTTTTTAAAGCTGTTTTTTAAAAGATGTTTTTAACGTGTTTTGTTTTAATAGGTTTTTAAAGATATTTTGCTTTGAAATGTTTTAGTCTTTTGTTTTTTAGATGTTTTAGAGTGCTTTTAGTATTTTTGTTTGCCGGCCTGGGCTTTTTCTGGGAGGAAGAGCGGAATATAAATTTAATGAATAAATAATGATAAATAAAATTTGTCTAGATTCCCTTAGTGTCTGTTTTAATTTGTTTTTATATGCTTTATACTGCTGTTTTAATACCTTTATGTTGTATTTTTGTTTTAATATTGTTTATTGTTTGTTCCGTTGCACACTGCTTAAAATATTTTAAAAAACAAAATTAAGTGGGTTTGTAAATGCTTTGAAATAAATAAATAATCTTTTGTACACTTCCTTGAGTATAAGTCTCACTGGAGGAAATGGAACTTACTTGTGAGTAAACATGCATCAGATTGATTTCAAATGGATATATGTGGCTAGGTTGGTCTGGCTTGTATCAATAATCTGTAATAGCAGAAAAGTGACAGAACTCTCAAACTGCAGGAATTCCACTAAAGAATTATGCAAAAGGTTATGGATAATTAAGACTAAAATTGTTCAGTCCGTAAATGCATTATAAGCCAGCAAGTTTTGTTTCTGGGTCTTCTCATTTTCCAAGGGCAGACAATTCAGTTGCCATGGGAATGATGCACTCAGACTTAATCTAGAAGTGCCGTACTCGTCCGAGTCAACACAAGGTATCTCTCACTGATGCCTTGATTGGCTGTTTTTTATTTTACCCTTATTGGCTAATAAGACCTGACATTCAGGCAATAACTTCATAGGATATTGGTTCCCACCTTGGGTGTCAGATTTGAAAGCTTGACTTGGATCCAAAGATTCATCAGGGGAATGCATTAATGCTGTTCCATGAACTCTTGCTAGTGGAAGAGTTGTTCCAGTAGTAGAGTGCCAGAATTTATCTGGGATTCCATTACACTAAAAGACTATTCACTAATAGGCAAAAACCCTTGCAGTTTAAGAATGTACCTATAGCCCACAGGCCCATGTTACCAACTTCTTTCAAGCTACACAGGAAGTGGATTGGACTGTAAAAGACCAACCCAAATGGTGTTTGCATTTTGACCAATTTGTAGGGCAGTCCAATATCTCAGAGAGGAGGTCAGGTCTCCTGCTCCCCTGGTGCATTCACTATAGCTGCCCAATTTCCCTGCTTTTTAAAGTTTGATAGAAATAGCTGTGGGCTATAGGTATGTTCTTAAACCGCAAGGTTTTTTGCCTATTAGTGAACTTCACTGCTTTTTAATCCGGGAGGTAAGAAATGGGATCCTGTGCAAGTTTCCTGAGAATGGATTGATCATTTGCATGCTTATTGAGTTCAATGGGATTTACTCCCCTGCAATCACGCTTAGGTTAGGTGAAACTGACCACAGAGGATGGGGAGGGGAGGAGGAGGAGGGAGGGGAGGAAATGCAGAGAGGAGGACTGGGAGGGGAGCAGGCAGGAGGAGGAGGGGTGGAGGACAGGTTTGATCATTTGCATGTTTATTGAATTCAGTGCGATTTACTCCCGTGCAATCATGCTTAGGATAGGTAAAACTGACCAGGGAGGGAGGGCTGGAGTGGGCAGGGGAGGAGGAAGAAGGATGAGGGGAGGGGAGGAGGAAGGGAGAGGGGAGGGGAAGGAGGGGAAAAGCAGGTCTGATCATTTGCATGCTTATTGAGTTCAATGGGATTTACTCCTATGCAATCTTGGTTAGGACAGCAAAAACTGACCATGGGGGAGGAGGAGTGGGAGTGGGAAGGGGAAGGAGCGTATTGGAGGGGGGCAAAGGAAGGGGGAGGGGAGGGCAGGTTTGATTATTTGTATGCTTATAGAGTTCAATGGTATTTACTTCTGTGCAGTCATGCTTAAGAAACTGACCATGGGGAGGAGGAAGAGGGGGAAGGGGAAGGGGAAGGAGGGGATTGGAAGGGGATGGGGATAGGGAGGGAGGGGCAAAGGAAGGGGAGGGAAGGGGCAAGAAGAGGGAATAGGAGGGAGGAGAAGGGAGGGTTTGATCATTTGCATACTTTTTGAGTTCAATGGAATTTATTTCTATGCAATCATGTTTGAAAATGGAAATGGACTGCCTTCAAGTCGATCCCCACCTATGGCAACCCTTTGAATAGGGTTTTCATGGTAAAAGGTATTCAGAGGTGGTTTCACCATTGCCTTCCTCTGAGGCTGAGAGGCAGAGACTGGCCCAAGGTCACCCAGTCAGCTTCATGGCTGTGTGGAGATTTGAACCCTGGTCTCCCAGGTCATAGTCCAACACTGACTCAGGGAAGGGGCAGGGAGGGGAGGGGGAGGAGATTGGGTGGGTGAACACTGGGCAGAAGGGAAGCCCCTTTCCTTTCCAAAAGGAAAACATTGTGAACAGTATTATTCTTTTTCAGGCTTTCCCCCACATTTTTATTCTACAGCAGGCACATGTAGCCTCCCACCCAAATTTAAACCAAAGCTGTTCCTGGCCACATCCACACCAGGCCTTTATTTCACTTTGCACAGTCATGGCTTCTCTCAAAAAATCCTGGGAAATGTAGTTCATGAAGAGTGCTGAGAGTTGCTAGGAGATGCCCTGTTCCTCTCACAGACCTTCAATCAGAGTGGCTGACTGTTAAACCAGTCTGGCCGCTGGAGCCCTCTCAGTGGAACAGGAGTCTTCTCTCAGCACCCTTCACAAACTACACTTCCCAGTATTCTCTGAGGGAAGCCATGACTGTCAAGTGAAATCAAAGTCTGGTGTGGTTGTGGCCCCCTGATTAGGCAAGCCCAGCAACTGTAAGTCTGGCTTTTAGAACTCTGACAGTTGGTTCTTACTGAGCATGCCCCGTGTTATCATAGGCTGCCAGCCAACATTTATTAAATTAATTAAAAATCAGCCAAGGCATTTTTTTAACTTTTAAACTGCAGAGGATGAAGGTCAGAGTATGGGGCAAGGTCAGTATTAGGGTTACTGGTACTCTGTGAATATGGCTGATTTTTAATTAATTTCAACAGATTATGAGAACTCTCAGAGAAAAAAGTCCAAAAGGGCTCTGGGGTGTTTTTCTCTCTTTTTAGACTTTGAACTCTCTATTCTCTCTGACTGTTTTGTGTATCGCCATGAAAATTGAGAGGGTTGTTAAGCAAGCGTTTCTGAGTTCAGAACTGTAAGTTTTGTAAGGTTTTGTTTTGAAATGAGCTTATGGGAAGCATCAGAATGGCATGGGGTATTTTCAATTTAACATTGCGAAATGTGAAAAACCCACGCTGTCTATAGTATACAGCCACTCTTGTGGCTGTATAATAAGTAAGGAACATGCAGGCTATAGTGTATAAACTCTAGTGGACCATAAAAGTCATACCCAAACAGAGGAATCCCTCTGGATTTGGAATCATTTTTGTCCTGCAGCACTCTTCTGCTGAGCAGAATATGCTTCATTTGGATCCAACCCAATATCTTCAAAGATCTTTAAATAAATACAAAAAGCCCTATCTCCACTACTGGTCTTTTACAAAGTGTATTACTTTATATTTAACTTATTTATGAAATCTGTATCCCTCCCTCCTTTTGAAGAAGGTCACTGTGGCATACAGGAGGTTCACAGACAATGTCTTCCCAGTGTTTCCCATCAAGACATTGTCTTCCCAGTCCAGGTTAATTTAGAAACAGAACCATTTCATGAACCCCCAAACCACTCCATCCCATAGGGTACAGCAACTCTGTCCCCTGAACTGGAAGACTCCATCATGGAACATAAGTTGTCCCCTGAACTGGCGATATTCATTTAACAACACCACAAAATTGAGCCTTCAGTGTCATCTGCCCAGTTCTCTGGAATGCTCTGTCAACAGAGATTCAACAGGTGTCTTCCGTTTTAACTTTTAAACACCTGCTGAAACCTTCCACCAGGCTTATGCAGGCGATTAAGAAGATGTCTTTTTGCAATAGTTGATCTTTGTTTTTCCTTTATTTGTAATTTTTTTTTTGCTTGTTGTGAACTGCTTTGATGGTTTTAAATGAAATGGTGGTATACAAATATATTTATAAACAAATAAGCTCTACCCTCAACAGAAAAGTGTCTTATTCATTTTTATGTGAAAAATGAAATCCATAAACCAATAAAAATCTATTGGAAAAATCCATATTCTTTCAACACTTTTATCCTCAGGGCCACATTGACCTTAACAAAGTGTTTTTGTCTCTTCTTTATTACCATGCTTGCCTAACAAAATATACTGAAGTGGGTAAGATATACAAACAGTAGGCAGGATACCCTTGGTAAAGGCTAAGGCCGAGTTGACACTACTCACAGTTCACTGCAAAACAAAATTTTGATCAGTGTCAAAGATACAAACAATTTCCCAGCATTTCTTTGTGAAAATATTCACATATTCATTTGCATTGCTCCATTTTGCTCTCCGTCATCTTCACTTTATTGACAACAAAGTGCTGGGATGTCAAACCTTTCACTGTATGATTCCTGACTGGATGGTGTCACCAATGAGACTCATCCAAGAAGTACTACAAGAAGAATCTAGATTGTGCCTCAGAACACCTAACCAGGAGGAAATATTATTTTTTATTTAATTCAAATGATTAAAGTTAGGATTATTTTAATCACCGTAACAGAGGCACAAATATAGTTTGGAGAGAAAGAAAATGGAGTCCAGGACGGGAGAGGTGGGCAGGCAGCGGCTGGCTTGCTGGCTGGCTCGGCCATTCTCTGTCGAGCCCCTGCTTCCTCAGGGGAATCAAGGAAGGGGGCTGGATGAGATGCAGATCCCTCAGCCAGAGCAAGGGGAAGAATTGGGGTGTAGACACTTTCGAGGACCATGGGGGAGGGGGTGTGGTTGACTCTGTGCCAGTTCCCATGGACAGTTCTCCTGCTAATAAAGACTTCACGCCAACTTCAGATGCCTCAACAGAGCTGTTGGAGTTTGTCCTGGTGCACGCGCCAACCCCAACCCCCCTGAACTCCCCTCCTGAAACTTCAAATGCATCCCCGCCTCCTGAAGCCGAGCCAGCACCTATCGAGCCTGTATTGTCAGATGAGCCAGTGGAGATGCGCCCCCTTTTGCCCCATGCGAGATGTTGTGAGAAACGCCTCGGCCAGAGGGAGGGTCTTTGAAGGAGTCAGAGATTATGGGCAAAGTCCTTTCCTACTTAAGGTAGCGCCCCCCTGATCTGGGTGCTGAGTCAACTTTCTTCACATGCTGCAGAGTATGCTTAGTTAGCTTAGGGATAGTAGTGAGTTAGCGTAGCAAGGTCTATGAAGCGCACTGCCTTTGATGTCTCAATTACTCTAATAAAACAAGAATTAATTTCATCCTCGTCTCCGTCTCGTGACTCGCACTCTGGGTGTTCCCCAGGTCGGCTCCGGCTGGCTCTGCAGTGGCTGCAAAGGCACCTCCCGTGCAAGATGTCCATCCACACGCTGCTACCCACCGTCAATGAGCGGGGACACCAAGAACCATTTCAGTGAACTTACACACACGCCTTACCCAGCCATGCCCTGCTTCAACAACCTGGCTGAGGGCAAGAGTTTCCTGCGCCGTGCTTCGGGCTGTCAGTGAGGGACCCCTGGGCGCAGCAGCCGCTCTGCCGGGACATGTACCCGGAGTCAAGCTGGCCGGACCCTGCTGACCCTGAGCATATCCAGCATCTCCATAGCCTCATGGAGGCTAAGGAACCCAAGCAAAAGGCGAACAAGAGGGGCAGAGTGCGGGGGAGGAGGGCACCACACAACATGCTCGCCAAGATGCCTCGTGGCTTCAGCAGCAAAGATGTGTTCTGTTTCCATCCCAAAGCTGATCCATCTGTGAGTTGTTTCATCACCTCTGCTGAGCGACTAGCTGCCCTTGCCCTCTCCAGTAGCCACTATGCTCTCAGGCTACCTGCTTGCATTCCAGCTGGTCATGATAAGAACTGTAATTTGAGAACTGGTGCCTCAGCTTGCTTTTTCCCTTGTTCTTCCCTGTCCCTTTTCCCTCATGTGTCGTGCATTTTACATTGTTAACTGTCAGGATGCAGGATTGGGACCCTGGCACTTCAGACGAGGAGGAAGAGATCATTTTCCCAGAGTTGTGTGAAGAGGCGGAGGGAGGCCTTGAAACTCCAGTAGACACAGATACAGACTCTGCTCAGGAATTTCCCACGCTCACCCCCCTTCCCGAGCCAGAGCTGTTAGAACAAGGAGGAGGGGGACTTCAACTCCCTCATCAGCCAGAGAAAAGCCCGCCTGATGGGCATGACGTTCACCCCCTCTTTCCCCAATACCAGAGGTAGAATCTTCAGAAGGGGAGGGGGCAGAACTTCCCCCTTCACCACGAACCCAGAGAAAACAAAAATGAGCAAAGGGGAGAGAGAGGTGGGGCGGGGAAGAGAGCACCCTAAGGCAGAGTGAGAGAATTCGCGCCAGAAAGCCCCCTTTATAAGGAAAGGGGGGGCTGGGATTCCTTGTTCTGTCAACTCTCTTGCATGTCGCTGGACACGTGTATTGTGTTCCTTCATGAGAAGGCGCAGCCTCTGTTTGGATATTACTCTAATAAAGACTGAACTGCTTCCACAACCTGGTCTGGTTTCTGAGTCCAGTCCTGGATACGACAGAACCACCTACTTCACCCTCAACGTTCCCGCCACTTGAACGTGACAAGATGGAGAAGGGAGCAGGGGGAACAAATCCCACTTCTGAGACGGAAGAAGTGAGACGGCTGAGGACTAATGTGGCGGACCTACAGGCAGATGTTCAAACCTTGTTAGCGGCTGTCAGGACTCTGAAGACTGACAATCAGACCTTGAGAACCACGGTAGATCAGATGCGAGCAGCCCCTCCGGTCACTGTGGTGAAGATTCCTATAGGATTACCACCAAAATATGCGGGACAGCTACTTTCGTGGCTCAGTGTGAATTGTATTTGGACATCAGAAATGCAGAGTTTCCTAGTGATGTGGCCAAGGTGGCCTTCGTGATCAGCCTCTTGGAAGGAGAAGCTGCCAAGTGGGTGACTCCGTACCTGGTCAGAAAGGATGGCCTTCTGGGAAGATATAGAGACTTTATGCGAGCCATGACTGAGACGTTCCAGGACCCTCAAAGGGCGGAGACGGTAGCCAGGCAGTTGGGGGCCTGGAAACAAAGGAAAGGAACGGTGTCAGAGTACACTAACGCTTTTAAAATTCTGTCCCAGGAAACTGGTTATAATGATGCAGCCTTGATGTTCATGTATAGGAGTGGACTGAGTTCTGAAGTCCTGGATGACTTGGCTAGAACCTCCCCTCCAAATAATTTGCCTGGATTGATTCGGCTATGCCTACAGATCGATCATCGGTTGGAAGGAAGGTGCCTGGAAAAGAAACAGGAGATCCAGAGATACTCAGTTTCAGCATCTCGCAGCAAGACCCTTTCAACCCCAGGAACATCAGGCAATGCGACTGAAGGTCGGGGGGGGGCTAGGCCGAAGCTGTCGGAAGAAGAAAAGGAGAGGCGTCGTAAAGAACGTTTATGCTTCTATTGTTCAAAATCGGGCCACGTGGCTAGAGATTGTGGACTGAAGGGGGGAAAGACAGAGCCGGCGGGAAACTAGCGAACCCAGTCCATGTACAGGCCTGTTGGACAAAAGGCCTCCGGTGGCAAAACCTCCTTCAAGAGGAGTCTTGGTACTACCAATTAGGATTATAACTTCCAAAGGGGTCATGTTTAACTCCACAGCGTTAATTGATAGTGCAGCAACCACAAATTTCATTGATGCAGAGCTAGCAAAGCGTTACGGAATTTCCCAATGGAAATTGGACACCCCCTTGCCGGTGGAGACCATAGACGGGAGGCCCCTGAAAGGAGGGGGGGTAACGCGAGCAACAGAAGAATTGAAACTGCAAATCCCGGGGCACGAAGAGTTCATTTCGCTGTATGTAACAGAACTTTCGACCTTTGATGTGATCCTAGGAATGCCCTGGTTAGTCAAGCACGACCCAAAGATAAAGTGGAAGGACACTGTGGTGTGGTTCACTTCTCAGTATTGCCAGAAAAACTGTCAGGCAGAAGAAAAACCCGACACGTTGGCTGGAGCAGTGCAGGAAACCAAGCAAGTGACCCTTCCCTCGAAGTATGGGGAATTTAGAGATGTGTTCGATGAAAAAGAGGCAGAGACGTTACCCCCCACCGCCCTTATGACTGTGCGATTGAATTACTGCCAGGAGCCAGCATCCCATCGGGAAGAATTTACTCTCTCACAGAGAAAGAGAGAGAGGCCCTGAGGGAATTTCTGGAGAAAAACCTGAAGCGAGGATTCATACGTCCCTCGCAGTCCCCCGCTGGAGCGCCCCTGTTGTTCGTGAAGAAGAAAGGGGGGGAGCTCAGGCCTTGCAATGATTATCATGCATTGAATCAAATCACCATCCCTAACAGCTATCCGCTGCCCCTGATCTCAGAGCTGTTAGACCGACTGCGCTCTGCAAAAATCTTCACGAAACTGGACTTAAGAGGAGCATACAATCTGATCAGAATGAAGGAGGGAGATGAATGGAAAACAGGGTTTTTGACCTCTTATGGACAGCTTGAATATCTGGTAATGCCATTCGGACTTTGTGGAAGCCCAGGAGTGTTTCAAAAGTTCATGAACGACGTGTTTAGAGACCTTTTGGATAAGTACGTAATCTGTTATTTAATCCTGGTGTTTTCAAAGAACAAGAAGACCCTGATCAGCATGTGAAAACTGTGTTGGGAAGACTGAGAGAGAACCATCTGTATGCTAAGTTAGAGAAATGTGGGTTTGACCTATTGTCTTTGGACTTTCTTGGATATTGCATCTCAGCAAAAGGAGTGGAAATGGATCCAGAAAAAGTGAGTTGTATACTGGATTGGGGGCAACCGACCACTAAAAAGGATGTACAACATGTTTTGGGATTTGCCAACTACTACAGAAAGTTTATTCCAGGCTTTTCCAGGTTAACAGCCCCTCTCACTGACTGCTTAAGGGGGAAAAGCAAATTCCAATGGACAGAGGACGCTGCAAGAGCCTTCGAAGAGCTGAAGGGAAAGTTTTCCTCTGAGCCCATCTTGCATTTTGCTGACCCTACCCACCCTTTTGTTGTGGAAGCAGATGCTTCAGATTTTGCCATTGGGGGGGTTCTCTTACAGATGAATGGGGAAGGAACGGAGATACACCCTTGCGCATACTTCTCCAGAAAACTACAGGATGCTGAGAGAAATTATACAGTGTGGGAAAAAGAGTTACTAGCCATTAAGGATTCTTTTCAAAACTGGAGACAATACTTAGAGGGGGCTCAACATCAGATAGAAGTACGTTCAGACCACAAGAACTTGGAGAGCCTACAGACGGCCCGGAAGTTGAACCAGAGGCAGATAAGTTGGTCGCAGTTTTTCACCAGGTTTAACTTCAAGATTACTTACCATGCCCATGCAAAAAACCAGAGAGCAGGTGCTCTGTCCAGGCAGCCACAATACAAAGGAGGTGAGATTGACAACCAACCCCAGTACGTAGTTCCGCCAGAGAAGCTGGTGTTGGGATCATGTCAACCTTCTTAGGAAGAAGAGCTCAGAAAGGCACAAAAGGAGGATCCATGCATGCAACAGTATATCCAGAAGATGGAACAGAGCCAGGGCCCAGAAGTAAACTTCCATTGGAAAGATGGGCTGTTGTGGCGTAAAGCCGCCAGATATGTGCCGAAGGGGGATCTAAGACTCAGGATCCTGCGTCAATGTCATGACTCCACCACAGCTGGGGACTTTGGCATCTTTAAGACCATACAGAATGTAGCCAAGGACTTTTGGTGGCCTCAAATGCACAGAGACATTGAGAACTATGTAAAATCCTGTGCTGTCTGTATGCAAGCAAAAACAGACACGGGAAGACCTTCAGGATTGCTGGAGCCCCTCCCTACTCCGAACGAACCCTGGAAGGATCTATCCATGGATTTTATAACTGATTTGCCGAAGTCCCAAGGCATGACGGCCATATTAGTCATCGTGGATTCCCTGACAAAAATGGCACATTTCCTCCCTTGCCCAGGGACCTTAGAGGCTAAAGAAACAGCCAAACTGTTCATAAAGGAAATTTACCGATTACATGGGTTGCCAAACAGTTTAGTCTCAGATCGGGGAACCCAGTTCACAGCTAAGTTTTGGAGAGCAGTTTGGAAGCAGTTGCAGACGGAGCTAAAACTTTCATCTGCTCATCATCCCCAGACGGACGGGCAGACGGAGAGACTGAACGCCGTGTTAGAGAGGTATTTACGTTGTTATGTTTCTTATCAACAAAATGACTGGGTTTCCTATTTGCATTTCGCAGAGTTTGCCTATAATAATTCCTTGCATACTAGCACTGGACAGACACCCTTCTTTGCTAATTATGGGTTCCATCCCAAGGCCTTCCCTAGTAGTGCAGCAAGTGTGCTGGTGCCTACAGCAGGGGAATTTCTGCAGGAATTACAGGCCGTGCAGCAGGTACTTAAACAGCAATTAAACGATGCCAAACTGGAGTATAAACGAATTGCTGATCAACATCGAAGAGAGGGGGCCTCCCTCCAACCAGGAGACCAGGTGTGGTTGTCCACTCGCTTCCTCCAGATGCCGGGCAAGTGTAGGAAGCTGCAGGATAAGAGACTGGGGCCTTTCGAAGTGGAGGCACAAATCAATCCCGTGGCTTATAGACTGAAGTTGCCAGCTACTTTCAAAATACATCCTGTGTTTCATCGCTCCTTGCTAACGAAAGCAGCCCCTCCCAGCGATTTATGACCCGTGGAGGCCCCGGGGGCACCCATTTTAGTAGATGGACAACCAGAGTTCGAAGTGGAACAGATTCTTGATTCCAGAAGGAGGCGTAATCAATTACAGTACTTAATTCACTGGAAGGGTTATGGGCCAGCTGACAGATCTTGGGAAAATGAGAGGGATGTGCATGCCCCAGAATTAGTGGAATAATTCCATCAACGATTTCCCCATCGCCCTAAGCCGACAAGTAGGGGGGGCACAGCATGGGAGAGGGGATGGTGTCAGGATGCAGGATTGGGACCCTGGCACTTCAGACGAGGAGGAGGAGATCATTTTCCCAGAGTTGTGTGAAGAGGGGGAGGGAGGCCTTGAAACTCCAGCAGACACAGATACAGACTCTGCTCAGGAATTTCCCATGCTCACCCCCCTTCCCGAGCCAGAGCTGTTAGAACAAGGAGGAGGGGGACTTCAACTCCCTCATCAGCCAGAGAAAAGCCCACCTGATGGGCATGACGTTCACCCCCTCTTTCCCCAATACCAGAGGTAGAATCTTCAGAAGGGGAGGGGGCAGAACTTCCCCCTTCACCACGAACCCAGAGAAAACAAAAACGAGCAAAGGGGAGAGAGGTGGGGCGGGGAAGAGAGCACCCTAAGGCGGAGTGAGAGAATTTGTGCCAGAAAGCCCCCTTTATAAGGAAAGGGGGGGCTGGGATTCCTTGTTCTGTCAACTCTCTTGCATGTCGCTGGACACGTGTATTGTGTTCCTTCATGAGAAGGTGCAGCCTCTGTTTGGATATTACTCTAATAAAGACTGAACTGCTTCCACAACCTGGTCTGGTTTCTGAGTCCAGTCCCGGACACGACCGGATAAGAGCAGTTATTTAACTTTTGTAAATTGCATTTTGTAAACTGTATTGTTTTATTGATGTATTTTATATTGTATTTTTATATTTGTGTTTTTTGTAAGCCACCTTGAGGGCCTTTGGCCGAAAGGCGGGGTATCAATGATAATGATAATGATAATAATAGTTTACACTGTACTTAGCAAAATCACATTTGACTGAAATCATGAAGTCTACAAAGGGCAACAATTCTTTTAAAAAGCCGAAGTTGTAATCATATAAACAGAATAAAAATGCACAAAATGGCAAACTAGGTAAAACTAAAATAAAGCAAACAAAAAAGGAATCTGAGGAGCAAATCACTGTAGATATAAAACTACTGGTAAAAATGGAAGCTGAAAATTAGTGCTAATTCATGTTTGAATTAATTTTTACCATTGCCAGAAACTGACCTTTCCTTTCTTTTTGGCAGTCAGTCTGAAACATTCATCTGTGTTAATTTGCATTTTGAGTAGCATAGTTCACTTGACTGACTCTGTGGACCTATATGATTATGTTTACTGATATAATCATGTAATATGCCACCATACAAATCACATGTCCTTCAACCAGTTTTATATGAAAAAGGGGCTCCTGTGATTTTGACTCAGGACTGTACAAATGGGACAGGTAAACAGCTAGGAACGGCTCTTGATATTATGCCCTATTTCTGAATTTCCCAAGGGCATCCGGGAAACGGAATAATTTACTAGGATGCATTCAGACAGCAGCTTATTCCCTTTTCCTGACATTTCCTTGTCCGATAATTTCTGCATTTTATTTGATCTTTCACACGATGTAAGAGCTACTTCTGAAATCTAGTGGAATACAGTGGAAGTTCTGCATTCATTTCCATGTTAATTGCTTTCAGAAAAAAAATCTGTTTGCAGTCCCATTAACCCATGAAATCGTGGGAGTAAAATAATAAAATTTGGGGTGGAATACCAGCATACAGTTCTTTCCTGCCATTTTTGTGGTGGAATCATGGGTGAACAGAGGTGCATATGTGTGGAGAGGGTGGGGCAGTAGTGACATGTCCAATTACTTTCTTTGTTGTACCTACTGGTGTGAATGAAACTTAAGAGCGACATGGAAGCATATTGGGCAAAATGCCATAATTCCATAATGCAACAGGTACTGTAGTGTGAAAAGAATGTTAGAAATTGGGACAAAAGCACTATCATCATAATCAGTAAAACTAATGCAATAAACCCCATGTCTAAATGCAGCCCTAGCTCAGGGATGGGGAACCATAGATCCTCCAGATGTTGTTGGACTCCTCTTCTCATCAGCCCCAGCCAGAATGGCCAATAGTCAAGGACAATGGGAGTCACAGTCCAACAATACCTGGATGGCTACAAATTCCCTAGACTAGAAAGATCTTGGTCTGATCTAGTAAGCCAATTACCTTCTTCCATACAGCTTCTTTCTGTAATGTAAAGACAATTGAATTAATTTAAAACTAAACATTTTCATGGGCAAAACTCCTGTACATTCTTCTGTTCATTATCTGTATTTATTAGAAGCATCAACAAAAACCCTCCCCCCACACACTGCTAATAATGATTCAGGAATCAAAAATGATGGGGAAATAGGGCTGAACCCAATCTAGAGCCTGTAGCCGTGCCTTGATTCTTTGTTCCATTCTCAAACAAATGCAGGAGACAAATTCAAGTGATGTGCCACCAGATGTACCATGTTACTCAGCATGCCAACTGCATTCTTTTGCAGAGATAACCATTCCAGCAAGTCTATTTTTAATTTAGTTCCTTGATAGAACATTTAGCTGTTTCTGTTAGAGAAGAATTTTGTAATGGGATCCTATCATGTCTATTGGAAAGAGTTCCAGCCTCCCACTACTGAGAAGTGTAAAACTATTGGCAACATATGGCATCCCTGTGGAGCTATTTAATTGCAGAAAGCGCTGCCAAGAGATTTGGGGAAAAAATTTAAAAGAACTCAGAAAAAAAGTTTTATACTTTCCTCTTTTCCCCAATTCAGCATCAAACATTCAAACCAGCATATTCATATTTTCTCCCTTCTTACCAGGAGCAGAAAGAAAACAGTTGTAATAAATTATGCAACCTTCTGTGAGTGGAGCTGAGCTCTTGAACTTTGATATATTGACAGAGAAATGTCCTAATGACAGATTCAGACATGCAGTTGCCAGAAAAGTGGGAAACAGTTTGATTCCATCACTTATTTAGAAGCCTGCTGTGAATATTCTATTTAGCTATGAAGTATTGTGTGAATGTTGGGAACATGCGTGGTTTTACACATTATTCTTTTTTACATTACATACTTTTGTATTTATTGACTTGGGTTCTCTGCTACTGTTGTCATTTCATTAATTCTTTTATAGATCAATTCTGGTCTGGGGAGCCTATGGCCATCCAGATATTACTGGACTACAATTACCATCATCCCCAGCCATTGGCTATGCCGGCTAGGGCTAATGGGAGTTGGAGCCCAACAACATCTGAAGGGTTACAGACTCCCCACCCATGAACTAACTGTATTGGGCTGTATCAAAGGGCATCACTTCACTCACAAAAGGCTCCTTGCTCTAGCAGAGGTTATTTGAACATAAGGGGGAAGGTGGTGATTTCTGCACATTCCTTCTTTCTCCCCCTATACTGTCTCCCATGCTCTTCCAAAGAGTTCCTAATCCTCCAGATCAGATTTGTGGGAATGCAGAGGGAAAGGGAGATCAATAAAAACCATGTCCCCCTGCCCCGGTTCATTATCAAGTCATGCTTTAATCTCACTGAAATAAATGGGACAAGTTAGTCAGGATTTCAATGAGACTATAGCAGACTATTTTAGCCTAGACCCAAACCACTGGTTTTGTATGTCTGCTCAGTGGCCTGAAAAGCTGTGTGTGCCGAAAGGGTGTGGTATGTATTGAATGAATGAGTCTGTGCAATCCTATACACACTTACATAGGAGTAAATCCCACTGAATTTAGACATAGAATCATAGAATAGTAGAGTTGGAAGGGGCCTATAAGGCCATCAAGTCCAACCCCCTGCTCAATGCAGGAATCCAAATCAAAGCATTCCTGACAGATGGCTGTCCAGCTGCCTCTTCAATGTCTCCAGTGTCAGAGAGCCCACTACCTCTCTAGGTAATTGGTTCCATTATCATATGGCTCTAACAGTTAGGAAGTTTTTCCTGATGTCCAGTCGAAATCTGGCTTCCTGCAACTTGAGCCCATTATTCTGTGTCCTGCACTCTGGGATAATTGAGAAGAGATCCCGGCCCTCCTCAGTGTGACAACTTTTCATGTACTTGAAGAGTGCTATCATATCTCCCCTCAGTCTTCTCTTCTCCAGGCTAAACATGCCCAGTTCTTTCAGTCTCTCCTCATAGGGCTTGGTTTCTAGTCCCCTCATCATCCTTGTTGCCCTCCTCTGAACCTGTTCCAGTTTGTCTGCATCCTTCTTGAAGTGTGGAGACCAGAACTGGATGCAGTACTCAAGATGAGGCCTAACCAGTGCTGAATAGAGGGGAACTAATACTTCACATGATTTGGAAACTATACTTCTGTTAATGCAGCCTAATATAGCGTTTGCCTCTTTTGCAGCCACATCACACTGTTGACTCATATTCAGCTTGTGATCAGCGACAACGACATACATAGGCTTGTACTGTATTTTGATTTTGATTTTTTCCAGAGTTTTTAGGGTTAGTAATAACAATTACTTCAGAAGCCAGTGAAATTTACATTAGCATGGAGCCAAAATTTCTCAGAATGCATTTGTTTGGAAATGTTTGAGTTTTTTCTTTTCCTCACCCCCTAGAAGGCCACTTTGCAAAATGTCTCCAAATAATATCCGTGAGTGCAGTTAGCAGGAGATGGGGGAAAACCTTTGGAGTGGGAAGAAAGAATCTGTGGTGCTTCCACTGCTAGAGTTGAGCCCTACCCATAGGTAAGAGTTGGGGAGTTTCTCCTCCCACTGGAGAAATTCAGTGAAGTGCCTCTCTCCCAATGTCTCAGCCAAAAATAGGGTGGAGAATTTTAAGAGGCAATTTGCAGACACCTCTGTTTTGTATAATGTGGTGCTTGGCACTGACTCCCTGATGGTGGCATATTTTGCATGCTAGTAAAATTTACCAGACATAAACATTTCACAAGGGGATTTGCATCCATGACACAATATTTCATGTATCCATGGCTTCTAATCTGGGAAATGTACATCCAAAATTGCCCAAAGTCAAGGGAGGAAAGAATTGTAAGTGAAGCAAATGATTTGATGAGTGGTAACACAGCACAAATGAATGAATTTGCAAATGAACATGCAAACCATCCATGGTAAAAGTTTAAATTTAGATTCAGAGCGTGACTTTCAGGTTTTGTCATGAAATTAAAACTATGTGACAGAATCTTCCTCAACAGGAGAAGCCAGTCTTAAAACCCAATTCTGCACATAGCAGAACCCTGGTTTGGTGGAGGTTTTACTTAATCAAGTTTCAAGCTTGAATATGATATTTCCAAATGCAAGAAATATGTCAACCTTTTAGATTTCTGCAATAATTAATGTAAACATCAAGTGGTACTTTCTAATTCCAGGATTCAGAAAAACAGTTCGGACTGTGTGTAGCAGCACATGTTGGGGCCCAAGAATAAACTTTCAGTTTAAATGCTCTCCAGAAAGAATCTCAAGCATCAATCTAGGCTGGTATATATAGGTTTCATTTATGTGATTTGTCATCTTCTCTTATTAAGGTGAATGGATCATATGAGTGGAACAATGTCAGCACAACGCAGACAGCAGGGCTCCCAGTGCGAGAGGCGAGAGAGTAAGAATGGATCCTCTTCCTCTTTCCCAAAGCATTTTAACTGTGCTTTTTAACTTCTTATAACTTAATTGGATTTTTGCACTGTATTGTTTTTCTTACTGTATTTATTGTACTTTTTTGCTGTTCACCGCCCAGAGAGCTATCGCTAGTCGGGCGGGATATAAGCCTAATAAATAAATAAATAAATAAATAAATAAATAAATGTATAGGTACATAAGAAGCTGCCTTTGTCAGACCATTGGTCCATCAACCTCAGTATTTTGTATAGTGCAATGACTGGAAGAAGCTCTCCAAGATTTCAGACTGGGCACATCTACACCTACCCGAAGATGCCAGGAATTGAACCTGTGAACTTTTGCATGCCAAGCAAATGTTCAACCACTGAGCTATGGCATAGCATGATATGCATAGGGTCCATTTCACAGCAGAAGTTCAAAGTACTGCTGGAGAAGGTGTGGAAGCTCAAGACTCAGGCCTGTGCCCCACCACATGTATAACCTATGTGGGGGGGCATAGTGTGGACTGGGTGGAAATCTAGCAAAACTGAGGCTTGCCCCATTGGTCGTCTTGATAATCAACCATAGGAAGCTGGAGGTTGTGGGAACAGATAGTGTAAATCAGGGGGAATCAATATGGTGCTTTCCAGATCTTGCCAGACTACAATTCCCATCAGCCCTGACCATTTGCCATGCTGGTTGGGGCTGACGGGAATTGTTGTCCACAATATCTGGAGGTATCACATTAGCTATGAACTGCTGTATGTACAGCTGGGCTGGACTTATTGGGAAGGCAGACAGAGTGGTCAATCACATGCATAGTAAATAGACTTGACAGAAATGACATCTCTAGAATGAAAGACTACCTCATACCTTGAGAACGATACTTAAGGCAACATTTTGAGTACATCCTAAATATTTGGGCTGGGTTACAGATGTCTTAGATCCAGTTCTGGATTCTCTGGTATTCTAAGACATGTCTGGAAACAGGGTGGCAGCTTCAGATACATAAATGGAAAGGCTTATTGAATTAATTATGAAGATGAATAATGCAATCAGTACATGAGCCCTTGTATTTGTTTTGGCACTAAATTTAATTTATTTTATGCAATCCCTACATTTTCAGTTTTCAGCTTGCTGCAGTGTTTTGCATGGACAATGAATACCCTTGGTATTATTGTATATTTCATAAACACTTCAGCTTAACAAATGCAGTTTAACACTCTTGTAACTCCTACAATGTTCACATAGAGAGGTAAAGTGAGGAAGAAACAAAAGTCGAGTTCTCCTTGCAGAGAAATAGAACTTTAATTTTAAGGAGGACTAATACTGGTGTTGGTTCATGGAATGTTACAAAAAAAATAGTGCCCACTTTTCCCTTTCCCAGGTATCTCTGTTCATCTCAGAGAATGTGTCTACTTGTATTGTCAGAAACAGAGCCTGAAACAATCCTGGAATATTACTCCACTGAACAGAAATCATCATCCTAGGAGCAGAAACAGTGTTACAGCACAATCCTAACCATGACTACTCAGAGAAGCAAGTTGCACTGCATTCAACTGAGCTTACTCCCAGGTAAGTGCAGTCAGGATTGCAGCATTAGTTACTCTTCATATTGTACAGAAGCAATACAGTCCTCCTGAATTACCTTTAACTCAAGGGTTGGGAACCTTCTTGGCCCTGCAGGCCATATCTTTATCTCCCTCACCCTGGCAGGCCAACTTTGACAGCTGGATGGGACAACACACCTGTCCATCATCTGAGATCAGGTAATTGACAAGGTGGGATGTCCCACCCACTTGCCAAAGTTGGCCTGCTGGAAGATACTGCACAAAGCAGGATCAAACTCCCTGCATATCAGTAGATGTGTGGGGAGTTCAATCCTGTTTTCTGCAGCAGCTTTACCTGCCCCATACCTGAGTTAAGAAAAATGGTCTGGGGGTCAAATGGGGGGGGCTGGAGAGCCAAGTGTGGCCCATGGGCCAGAGGTTCCCCACTCCTGCCTTAATCTAATAACTGCTCACTTACGTGCATTTCAACTCAGCCTTCATATGAACAGTGATGGCACAAAAAAGTGTTCCGTACTTACAGTACATTTATGAAACTGGGATGAGTTCACATCTGTCCTCTCTAACAGCAGGTGCTCATTCCTGCAGCCAATTTGGTGTTAAGTGCTTCTGTCCACAATGCCAAGGATGGGGTATAAATTAAGTTGGCAGTTCTGATAGTATAGAAGTTAGGTACTTCTGGAATAGCTGAGTGGTAGAGCATCGGTTTTGCATGCAGAAGGACCCAGGTTCAATTCCTGGCATCTCCACTAACAACGATCATGCAGCAGGTTATGGGAAAAGATTCATAGGGTCGCTATAAGTTGTAGTTGACTTGAAGGCATATAACAACAACAATCCTAAGTAGGACTAGCATTTAATACTTCCCTTTATCTGAGATCTTGCAGAGTTGCTGCCAGGCAGAGTACATTGGGATAGGCAGACCAGAGTCTCTGACTTGGTCTAAGGCAACTTCCTATGTTTATACGCTTCCTATACTGCTGAATTTATTGGTACAGTTTAACTGTTTCTGTTTGAGGGAAGAGACAGCAGTGGTTGTGTAGATAGCTGTTGCTGCCGAGTGGCTACAGTGGGTGGGGGAAAGACCCACTATGCCCTTATTGGTGGGAGTCACGTGCAGTACTGAAGGCAAGGTCCAAACTAGGCATGGAAAGTTCTGTCCATTTTGGTTCTCTGTTTCTCATTTTTCCAATCTCAAATTCAGTTCACATTTCTGCAGCAATTTGCAATTTTTTTAAAAAAAAATTCCTCATGAAATTTCTCCAACATTTTAGTGCAAATCTTTCCTAATAAACACATTTTTATATACACTTTTGGCTCATGTACACATTTTTGCAAGTCATTTCTCATCATATAATGCTCTTTTTGCATGTTATTTTCACTCATATATAGTCATTTTTAAGCACACTTTCCCCTAATGTATGCATTTTTCTAAGTATCATTTGGTTGGTGAGTTTTCTGCCAGTTCCTCCTCCACTAGCTGCCCAGCAGTTGGATTGCTCCCTAAAACATGTTTTTGTATGCAATTTTGACTAATATAGACATTTTTCACTAGCAACTTCTCCTATTTTGCAAGTTATTTTCATTTATACATTTATTTTTGCATACCTTTCCCTAATATGTACATTTTTGTAAACACCGGTTAGAGTACTGCATTGCAAAATTAAAATAAGAATGCATTTTGAAGGATGGCTGTGTTTCAGTTCCCATATAATTTTGGAAAGCGCAAATTTGATAAATCGGTTTTAAATGCAAACTGAATTGAATTTCTCCCCCATCCTTGCACCACCTTGGCAGCTATCACTCAGCATATGTTGCAAATGCATCACAAGAAAACTATTTGTGTGGTACATGTTATTATCTGTATTGTGCATTGAAGAAACCCTACATCCTGGTACTACCCTGGACATGATCATCTGCAGCTTTAACTCTTAACAGTCTCATACAAACAGGGAAGATACAGAGAAATACATACATAAATGCAAGACCAACATCAGGGCATGCTAAAGGGCATGCACACTGCTATTTCCTGGGCAGTGGCAGCTGGTGGCTCCATGTCAGTGGGGCTCTGGAATCCTGCCTTGGAAACACCTTGGACAGCTCCTTGAAAGTTTGGACTAAAACCCGGAGCAGATTCCACACTGACATGAAGCCACCAGCTGCCACTGCTCCTGGTTCTGATGCTTCTCCTTGCTTTCTCTGCCTGCTTACCGGTAGAGACACACGAATCCGTCAGTTTTGGTTTCTCATTTTTCCAGTCTTAAGTTCAGTTCACATTTCCACAATTAGCTTACATGCATGCACAGTTATCATGAAATTTTGTCAGCTGTTTAGTTCACATTTCTCCTACGAATCTTTATTTGAAGTCTTCATATACTGCTTTTCATTAGAAAAGATTGCTAAGCAGTTTACAAGGGGAAAAAAACAAAATTAAATAATACGGCATAAAAAAAGAATAAAGTATATAAAAACACCAGAATCCATAAAATAGGATTCCAAATGTACTAACACACCTGGACCTCAATCAACCTACACCTGCACACATTCACTCACACCCACAAACACATTTTCTCGCTGAACAATTAGTAATCCCAACAATCCTCTAGGTACATATACTAAAGACTGCACTATAGCACTGTCAGCTGAACATAGACCTTTTGTATGCAATTTTGCCTAACAGACATATTTTCCTTAATATAATGCATTTTTGTATGTTATTTTCACAAATATATGCATTTTTATGCATACTTTCCCCGAATACAGAATTTTTTTTGCACACCTTTTTTTTTGTCAGGGAACCAGCTCATAAAATTTGGAAAAGTGCAAATTCCAAAGGACAGCTGCATTTTGGTCCACACATTGTTTCAGAAAGTGTGAATTAGGTAGGTTAACATTAAACTGCAAATCAAGCCCCCCATCTCAATTCTCCCCACCCCTTCTTACTCACTTGCCACCTCTATGCAAATGAGCAGTGACAAGAGAAAAGAGGAGGAGCCTCTGCTTACCTTCCCTCTCCTTCTTCCCCTATGCAGTGGTGCATGTTGATCCCAGAGGGCAACCAAAGAGGTAACAGCAATGAGAAGAAGGTGGGCCTGTTCAAGGAAAAGGACCCATTGCCTCCCCCCCCCAAAAAACCCCTAGAGCAAACACTGATAACCATCTCACAGAAAGTCTTTTATAGCAGAAGTGTTACTATGGAGCCTCTGGTATCTGATTTCTTAACTATATAAATTATTGACAAGCTAGTTAGATGTCACTATAGGGCAGAACTCAGAGAAACAGGAACTCAGAAAAGCAAGAATTGCTCTCCATGGAGTGGAAGAGTAAACCCTAAAAAGATTCACTATTAAGCTATTCCTACTTATTTTCAATACTAAAAATATGAAGGATCTTTTTGGCTAGCTTAGCAACATACTGTCATTAGATGTGCCACATGTTGGCTTTTAAAAATGGTAATAGGGTGATAATAATGTATTTGCCTTCCTAATTATTTTGAGGAACAGCTCCAGCTGCTCAGCGTTAGGGGTTATGAACTGAATGGTGATGTTTGAGTTGATAGAAGATTCCCTGACTGGGAATCTTCAAAGATTCCTACGGGTGAGTAAGAACGTGGGGAGAACTGGGAGACTGGAAGCGGATTCATATTATTTTCCATCTTTTGCTGTGTTTCTTCCACTCATTTGTCTCCCTGTATCTTATGTCAAAGTGTAGTGGTAAATTCAGAAGTGCAGGATCTCTTCATAATAGGCACAGCCACACAGCTCTTCTAAGATTATTCAACCATCTAAGATTATAGAGTAATCTGGCCAGGCTTGAATATTGCTTTCTGCTTTTCTTTTGCTGTCACCAATTGAGTGTCCTTGCTCACTGTCAGAGATATTGCTAGAATTACTAAAGTGAGTCTCTACACATTTATCTCCTGCTATTACCAAACTCCTTGATGATGTAGATGGATGCTGCCATCAGTATTCACTTCAATTCTTCTGCAATTACAGAATACTCTCAACAACATGGTTTTTTGAAGTAGGAACTAATAGGAATTCCTTTCACTCTGGCTCCGATTAGCAGGAAACAACAAGGAAGCAAGTTAGAAGACCCTTCTCAGTGGTTAACACACTCCCCTTTCATGCTGATTGCATAGCGGAGACACAGGGACCCTGCTGGGACCTGCCTCCCCAAAAAGTAAGGGGTCTAAGACCCCCTGAGACCCTGGATGACTACACCCTTGATTATGCCCACCTTAGATAAAGGGATGGGATCCATTGGCTGGTGCCGGTTTAAGAGCTTTCCATCAGCCTAACAGGCTGGCATCGATTCAAGTTTGTTCTGTATCAGTTAGCCACTGCTTTTGCTGATCCATGTACATTTTTGCTTACAAAGAATATTGATATTAATATCATATTTTAAAGGAAATACCAGTATTTTGAAGGAAATATTGATATTTCCTTTAAAATATTGCTATTTTGAAGAAAATATTGCTATTTTAAAAGGAAATAATAAATTATAATTCTTTCAATCAATGTTTTAGAGGCGGATTTTTTTAAAAAAGACTGTTTTCATTAGTAGCCACAGAAATAAAATTCAATCAGCAGCTATAGAGAATAAGTGAATTAATGAAAAATTCTGTACCAAATCTGAATTCTAGCACATCCTTAGTTCCCTCTCCCCTATTTTTATAACGCTGTGACTCAGTCTAACCCTCTCAGATATCAAAAGGAACATATTATTATTCAAATATAAGTGAACTGACAATTACATAAGGAAATTGCAGAAAATATTTTTTCAAACATTTCGCTCAATTGTTGAACAATTCAACAGTTCAACAGCCAGACATGCAGCAGGGAGCTCCTTGATCCAATCATCCCATGGATTTTGTTTGTAAATCAGTAGCCTCATGGGGATGATTAGAGTAGTAGTGCTCTGGATGATGCTTAATCCTTTTCTCCCATGTCCTTTCCCTGAAGAAATTGCACACACATGCATACTTAAGCTGCTATTAGTTGGTTGGGAGCTCCCACATCATCTATGTATAATTTGACCTTGAGTGACATATTTCAAAAGAATTCCCTGGGCAGAATGGGTCATCGTAATTTAGAGATGGCACCGACGATTGAAGTGAGCTAATCCTGATATGTAAAGAGTAATTGAAGTTGCCACTGCTTTTAAATGACACATGATTTCACAGTAGTGACGCATGTTGGGGGGGCAGAATCAGCCTTCTGACAATAATTGTTGCTGCTTACTAGGACAAGGCTGTTGGTCATGTTGGTGGGAGTGCTACCAGCCAATGTAATGCTCCCATGGTGCAACCATGTGGTTGCAACCTCACCACCACTGGGCCCTAGCCCTGTTCAGGTAAGCAGCAACAACACCGGCGTTAGGAGGGCGGCTCTGCCCACTACATGTACTGCTATTTCAGAAACAATAAGGTATTAGTCCCCTATCTGCACTAGAAACTTCAACAGTTTAACCATCATTCCTTCTTCCTAGGGACCCCTGGGAAGTGTAGTTCAGATGGTGGCCGTGGGAGTCTCTAAAATTATTTATTTATTTATTTATTTTATTACATTTTTAGACCGCCCTATAGCAATAAGCTCCCAGGGCGGTGTACAGCATAATAAAACAGGTTAAAATACAAGTGGATGTAAATACAATACACAATAAAACATAATTAAAAATTTTCAATTTTAAATTCAAATTTTTAAATTTTTAAAATGCCTGGGCGAAGAGGTAGGTCTTTACCTGGCGCCGAAAAGATAACAAAGAAGGCGCCAGGTGTATCTCATCAGGGAGGGCGTTCCATAGTTCGGGGGCCACCACTGAGAAGGCCCTAGCTCTAGTTATCGTTCTCCGTGCCTCCCTATGCGTTGGGACACGGAGAAGGGCCTTCGACGTCGAGCGCAGCGACCGGGTAGGTACATAGCGGGAGAGGCGTTCCGCCAGGTATTGTGATCCGATGCCGTTAAGGGCTTTATAGGTAAGAACCAACACTTTGAATCTGGCCTGGAAACATATTGGTAGCCAGTGCAGCTGGGCCAGGACAGGTGTTATATGATCAATTTTTTTTGTCCCAGTAAGAACTCTGGCCGCAGCATTCTGCACCAGCTGAAGTTTCCGAACCGTCTTCAGAGGTAACCCTACGTAGAGTGCATTACAGTAGTCCAATCTTGAGGTTACCAGAGCATGGATAACTGTGGCAAGGTTCTCCCTATCCAGATAGGGTCGTACTTGGGCTACCAGCCGAAGCTGGTAGAACGCATTCCGTGCCACCGAGGCTACTTGAGCCTCCACTGACAGGAGCGGATCTAATAAGACCCCCAAACTACGGACCTGCTCCTTTAGGGGGAGTGTAACCCCATCTAGGGCAGGTCGGACATCAACCATCTGGGCAGAGAGCCCCCCCACCAACAGCATCTCAGTCTTGTCAGGATTGAGTCTCAGTTTATTAGCTCTCATCCAGTCCATTATCGCGGCCAGGCAGTGGTTTAGTACATTAACAGCCTCACCTGAAGAAGATGAAAAGGAGAAGTAGAGCTGCGTATCATCAGCATATTGCTGGAAACGCACTCCAAATCTCCTAATGACCTCGCCCAGCGGCTTCATATAGATATTAAAGAGCATGGGGGACAGAACTGAACCCTGTGGGACCCCATATTGGAGTATCCAGGGACTCGAGTAATGCTCCCCAAGCACCAGCTTCTGGAGACGATTCTTGAGGTAGGAGCACAGCCACCGCCAAGCAGTGCCTCCAACTCCTAAGTCCGCAAGACGTCCCAGAAGGATACCATGGTCGATGGTATCAAAAGCCGCTGAGAGATCAAGGAGAACCAACAGAGTTACACTCCCTCTGTCTTTCTCCCGACAGAGGTCATCATACAGGGCGACCAAGGCTGTTTCTGTACCAAACCCCGGCCGAAAGCCCAATTGAAATGGATCCAGATAATCAGTTTCATCCAAGAGAGCCTGGAGCTGGTGAGCGACCACACGCTCTAAAACCTTGCCCAGGAACGGAACATTTGCTACCGGTCTATAGTTGTCAAGATTTTCAGGGTCCAAGGAGGGTTTCTTTAGGAGCGGTCTCACCACCGCCTGTTTCAGGCAGGGTGGTACCACTCCGTCTCGTAAAGAGGCATTGATCACCTCCTTGGCCCATCTGGCTGTTCCGTTCCTGCTAGCTTTTATTAGCCATGAGGGGCAAGGATCCAGAGCAGAAGTGGTCGCCCGCACCTGTCCAAGCACCTTGTCCACGTCCTCGAGCTGAACCAACTGAAATTCATCCAATAAAACAGGACAGGACTGTGCTCCGGACACCTCATTAGGCTCAACTGCTACAATATTGGAGTCAAGGTCCCGGCGGATGTTTGTGATCTTATCTTGGAAGTGTCTCGCAAACTCATTACAGCGGGCTATTGATGGTATTATTGCGTTCTGAGGACCAGAGTGTAAAAGTCCCCGAACAACCTTATAAAGTTCCGCTGGGCGGTTAGAAGATGACTGAATGGAGACAGCAAAGTACTGCTTCTTCGCTGCCCTCACCGCCTTCACATAGAGCTTGGTAGAGATCTTCACAAGTGCAAGACCACAGCCGTCGGGAGTTCGTCTCCATTTGCACTCAAGCCGTCTCCTTTCTTGCTTCATCACTCTTAGCTCCGGGGTAAACCACGGAGCCAATTGAGCTCTGCAGAGGAGAGGGCGCACCGGGGCGATCGTGTCAACTGCCCGGGTCATTTCCGTATTCCACAGATTGACCAGGGTTTCGACAGGAGCGTCAGTTTTATCAGCCGGAAAACTCCCCAGAGCCTTCTGAAAACCTTCAGGATTCATTAGTCTCCGGGGGCGGACCATCTTAATTGGTCCTCCACCCTTGCAGAGGGGAGAAAACATTGTGAGCCTACACCTCAATAGGCGATGATCTGTCCATGACAGAGGAATAGATGTAAAATCCCTCACTCCCAGATCACCATCCCCTGCTCCAGTAGCAAAAATTAAGTCTAGAGTGTGCCCCGAAATATGCGTAGGGCCAGTAACAAATTGAGACAGCCCCATGGCTGTCATGGAGGCCATGAAGTCCTGAGCCGCCCCAGACAAAGCGGTCTCAGCATGAATGTTGAGATCCCCCAATAACATAAATTTGGGGGATCGCAACACCAAACCCGAGACCACCTCCATCAGCTCAGTTAGGGAGGCTGTTGGGCAGCAGGGTGGATGGTACACCAACAGTATTCCCAGTCTGTCTCACTGACCCAACGTAATATGGAGACACTCCAGACCATTAGCTACCTGGATAGGGTGCCTAATGAGAGGGATGGAACTTCTATAGACCACAGCGATTCCCCCTCCCCGACCCTCGGATCTACCCAGATGCTGAACCGAGTACCCAGGTGGGCACAGCTGGGAGAGATTAATGCCTCCCAGATCGCTCACCCATGTCTCAGTAATAAACGCCAGATTTTTCAGCTTCCTAACCAAACTGTTATGATCGTTTGAAGGAAGCTATGACAATTAAAATGGTATAAAACCAAGGCATTATTGTAATGTAGGTGAAGCCATACAGTGCAATTCTGTACATGGGTATATAGTTGGGCGCAGTCATTAGAGGTTTTGGGGCAAAGCATCATCAGTGCGCTGATGATATGCTGTTCTATTTCTCCGTAACATTCAAGTCAGGCGAGGTTGAATCTGGTCTGGAAAGTTGCCTGGATGCACTTGTGGAATGGATGAGGGCTAATAAACTGAGCTTGAACCCTGAGAAGACAGAGACACTGTGGGTGGGTGGTACCAGTGTCCAGGACACTGACCATTTGCCTGTTCTAGATGGAGTTACTGTCCCTCTGAAAGAACAGGTGTGTAGTTTGGGGGTGCTCCTCTTTCCATCTTTGTTGCTTAAGGCTATGGTAACATTTTACCAGCTATAGCTGGTGCACCAGCTATGGCCATTCTTGGGTAAGGATAGCTGGCTTCAGTGATTCACACATTGGTAACTTCAAGTTTATATTATTGTAATGCGCTTTATGTGGGGCTACCCTTGCACCTACTCTGGAAGCTCCAGCTGGTGCAAAATGCTGTGGCTAGACTGCTGATGGGGCTACCACCAGCATATAACTCCAGTGCTTAAAAGCTTGCACTGGCTGCACATATGTTATTGGCCCAGGTTCAAGGTTCGTGTATTAATGTACAAGGCCCTTAACAACTTGGGCCCAGGATATCTTAAGGACCACCTGATCCCTTACATCCCAGTCGAATCACTGAGATCTTGGGGGAGGGGAGTCTCTCTTGGTGGTCCCCCATGTCTCAGATGCATGGCTCATAATGACTAGAAGCCATGCATTCAGTTTTATGGGCCCAAGCCTGTGGAATTCCCTTCCAACTGAAATTAGACAAGCACTATCCTTGCTGAACATTATCAGGCACATAACTAAGACTTTCTTGTTCCAGCAGGCATTTTAAGGTATGTTTGGTTTTAATGTTCAGTGTAATGAAAAAAGTTCATGGGTTTACTGCTTTGTTTTCTGTTTTTGTGCATACCACTTAGAAATGTGAATAATTAAGCTGTATATAAATGTATTAAATAAATAATAAGTGGGTATGTTTAACCTGGACAAGAGGGTATTAAGAGTATCTATATAGCCATTTTCAAATATTTGAAGGCCTGCCACATAGATGATGCAGCAAATATGTTTTCTGCTACTCCATAGGTAAGACCAGAACCAACAGGTTCAAATTACAAGAAAGGGGATTTCATCTAAATATTAGGAAGAACTTCCTAACAGTTGGTGATGTTCAACAGTGGAACTGACTACTACAGAATGTGGTGGGCTCTTCTTAGAGGTTTTCAAGGACAGGCTGGGTGGCCCCTTAATCAGGAAGGCTATAAATGACTGTTGTGCTGCAACTGAGTGTTGTGTTGCTAAAAGAGTATGTGACGTAAGGTTGATGGTTAAAAATGTCTGGTAAACATTGGTTTGGTCCTGCTTAAAGACATACATCAATGTGGTGCCCTCCAGATGTTGTCAGACTACAATTCCCATCAGCCACAGCCAGCATGGCCAATGTTCTGGGATGATGGGAATGTAGTCCAGCAACATCTGGAGGACACCACATTGGCTACCCCCTGACATAAATCAAGGATTTGTGTCAGAGTGCACATTCCTAAAAGAAGAAAATAAACTATTTGAGCTTCCTGTAGTATATGCAATGTTTCACTCTTGCTTAGGGTAGGGAGTTAGGCAGCCCACCCCAACATGCCTGTGTCATTCCTCTTGAGCCAAGATGTCCCTAAGATATTTCTTACAAAAGAAAAAAAAAAGAATGGAATCTGAATTTCTGAACACTGGAAATGTAAGTCTACTACCACAGAATGGGACAATTTGAGATCTTGAGACATATTTTTTCACACCAACACAACTCCCCCCCCCATTGGCTGACTTCTTTAAGAGATGCAGGGTCATGTCCCTAGAGGAGAATGAGGCAAGCAAAATGCATTATCCCATTTAGGTGCACCATAGCTCCCAATGTTATGTATTATTTATACCAGCATTTCAATAGCTGCAAATTAGCATCTTGGTGAATTAAGGGGAAAAAAACACTGTGCAGGAAGGAGAAATCTCAGTACAGAGTCTGCTGCTACCATAGGTCTTTGAACTTTACCAAAGTTTTCTAAAGGCTTATAAAAATAAGGGGTCTTTTTTTAAACTCTAGAATGAATGGAGGTAGTGAACAACTTATTCTTCAGTTATTTCCTATTTAAAGTTGGCTTTTTGTTTGCCAAAACAAGGATTTTACTAACTGGAAAAAATAGTCTGGGGGCTTAAATAATAAGGCTGGTGAAATCAGGCTAAGAAAACCAAGATTTTTTTCTTTTTACTAGTTTGTTTCCGTTTCTCCAAACAGTAACAAAGACACTTCTGTTGTCTCTTCATTTTTTAAAAGTTGGATTCTATTTGATTAAAAAAGGAAAGAGTTTATTCGAAAAATCAGAATGTAAAATAGAACATTGTGTAGCCCAGCCAATTTAATTTAAAAATAATCAGGCACACTTTGCTTCAGCATTAGAGAACATAAGAACATAAGAACATAAGAAGAGCCTGCTGGATCAGGCCAGTGGCCCATCTAGTCCAGCATCCTGTTCTCACAGTGGCCAACCAGGTGCCTGGGGGAAGCCCGCAAGCAGGACCCGAGTGCAAGAACACTCTCCCCTCCTGAGCCTTCCGGCAACTGGTTTTCAGAAGCATGCTGCCTCTGACTAGGGTGGCACAGCACAGCCATCACGGCTAGTAGCCATTGATAGCCCTGTCCTCCATGAATTTGTCTAATCTCCTGAATCTTCCAACATTCAGCTTCTTTGAATGTCCACGAGTTCTAGCATTATGAGAGAGGGAGAAGAACTTTTCTCTATCCACTTTCTCAATGCCATGCATAATTTTATACACTTCTATCATGTCTCCACTGACCCGCCTTTTCTCTAAACTAAAAAGCCCCAAATGCTGCAACCTTTCCTCGTAAGGGAGTCGCTCCATCCCCTTGATCATTCTGGTTGCCCTCTTCTGAACCTTTTCCAACTCTATAATATCCTTTTTGAGATGAGGCGACCAGAACTGTACACAGTATTCCAAATGCGGCCGCACCATAGATTTATACAACGGCATTATGATATCGGCTGTTTTATTTTCAATACCTTTCCTAATTATCGCTAGCATGGAATTTGCCTTTTTCACAGCTGCCGCACACTGGGTCGACATTTTCATCGTGCTGTCCACTACAACCCCGAGGTCTCTCTCCTGGTCGGTCACCGCCAGTTCAGACCCCATGAGCGTATATGTGAAATTCAGATTTTTTGCTCCAATATGCATAATTTTACACTTGTTTATATTGAATTGCATTTGCCATTTTTCCGCCCATTCACTCAGTTTGGAGAGATCTTTTTGGAGCTCTTCGCAATCCCTTTTTGTTTTAACAACCCTGAACAATTTAGTGTCATCAGCAAACTTGGCCACTTCACTGCTCACTCCTAATTCTAGGTCATTAATGAACAAGTTGAAAAGTACAGGTCCCAATACTGATCCTTGAGGGACTCCACTTTCTACAGCCCTCCATTGGGAGAACTGTCCGTTTATTCCTACTCTCTGTTTTCTGCTTCTTAACCAATTCCTTATCCACAAGAGGACCTCTCCTCTTATTCCATGACTGCTAAGCTTCCTCAGAAGCCTTTGGTGAGGTACCTTGTCAAACGCTTTTTGAAAGTCTAAGTACACTATGTCCACTGGATCACCTCTATCTATATGCTTGTTGGCACTCTCAAAGAATTCTAATAGGTTACTGAGACAGGACTTTCCCTTGCAGAAGCCATGCTGGCTCTGCTTCAGCAAGGCTTGTTCTTCTATGTGCTTAGTTAATCTAGCTTTAATAATACTTTCTACCAGTTTTCCAGGGACAGAAGTTAAGCTAACTGGCCTGTAATTTCCGGGATCCCCTCTGGATCCCTTTTTGAAGATTGGCGTTACATTTGCCACTTTCCAGTCCTCAGGCACGGAGGAGGACCCAAGGGACAAGTTACATATTTTAGTTAGCAGATCAGCAATTTCATCTTTGAGTTCTTTGAGAACTCTCGGGTGGATGCCATCCAGGCCCGGTGATTTGTCAGTTTTTATATTGTCCATTAAGCTTAGAACTTCCTCTCTCGTTACCACTATTTGTCTCAGTTGCTCAGAATCCCTTCCTGCAAATGTTAGTTCAGGTTCAGGGATCTGCCCTATATCTTCCACTGTGAAGACAGATGCAAAGAATTCATTTAGCTTCTCTGCAATCTCCTTATCGTTCTTTAGTACACCTTTGACTCCCTTATCATCCAAGGATCCAATCGTCTCCCTAGATGGTCTCCTGCTTTGAATGTATTTATAGAATTTTTTGTTGTTGGTTTTTATGTTCTTAGCAATGTGCTCCTCAAATTCTTTTTTAGCATCCCTTATTGTCTTCTTGCATTTCTTTTGCCAAAGTTTGTGTTCTTTTTTATTTTCTTCATTTGGACAAGACTTCCATTTTTTGAAGGAAGACTTTTTGCCTCTAAGAGCTTCCTTGACTTTGCTCGTTAACCATGCTGGCATCTTCTTGGCCCTGGCGGTACCTTTTCTGATCTGCGGTATGCACTCCAGTTGAGCTTCTAATATAGTGTTTTTAAACAACTTCCAAGCATTTTCGAGTGATGTGACCCTCTGGACTTTGTTTTTCAGCTTTCTTTTTACCAATCCCCTCATTTTTGTGAAGTTTCCTCTTTTGAAGTCAAATGTGACCGTGTTGGATTTTCTTGGCAATTGGCCAGTTACATGTATGTTTAATTTAATAGCACTGTGGTCACTGCTCCCAATCGGTTCAACAACACTTACATCTTGCACCAGGTCCCGGTCCCCACTGAGGATTAAGTCCAGGGTTGCCGTCCCTCTGGTCGGTTCCATGACCAACTGGTCTAGGGAATAGTCATTTAGAATATCTAGAAACTTTGCTTCTTTGTCATGACTGGAACACATATGCAGCCAGTCTATGTCCGGGTAGTTGAAGTCACCCATTACTACCACATTTCCTAGTTTGGATGCTTCCTCAATTTCATATCTCATCTCAAGGTCTCCCTGAGCATTTTGATCATTTTATACCATTCCTTTAAAAGCATCTTCACTAGGCTAGATTTTGAGAACAATTTTTACAAACACTTAGAACTTGCCAAGCTGCATCATTTTAACAATAAAAAATGCATGCATATATCTCTACATCCCAAAGGTTCAAGAACCATAAGCCACATAAATACACAAATTATATATATTACATCACCCCTTTCAGGTCTATGAGTCTGATGGAGTCAGTTCTTACCTCTAACAGATGATGACAAATAAACAAGTTATGGTACAATCCAGCCAAAGTTAAGCAAATTTATTTTTATTGAAAAGGGAGAAACACACATGTGCTTAATGTTGCCATTGGAATCAATGGGATTTAAGGCATGTGCTTAACTTTTAGGCAGTTCCTATATTCCAAACCCTGCCAGGCTTGAGCTGGTGGGGCAGAAGCAGAGCTTGGAAAAGTTACTCAAAAATGAGGGGATTGGTAAAAAGAAAGCTGAAAAACAAAATCCAGAGGGTCACATCACTCGAAAATGCTTGGAAGTTGTTTAAAAACACTATATTAGAAGCTCAACCGGAGTGCATACCGCAGATCAGAAAAGGTACTGCCAGGGCCAAGAAGATGCCAGCATGGTTAATGAGCAAAGTCAAGGAAGCTCTTAGAGGCAAAAAGTCTTCCTTCAGAAAATGGAAGTCTTGTCCGAATGAAGAAAATAAAAAGGAACACAAACTCTGGCAAAAGAAATGCAAGAAGACAATAAGGGATGCTAAAAAAGAGTTTGAGGAGCACATTGCTAAGAACATAAAAACCAACAACAAAAAATTCTATAAATACATTCAAAGCAGGAGACCATCTAGGGAGGCGATTGGACCCTTGGATGATAAGGGAGTCAAAGGTGTACTAAAGAACGATAAGGAGATTGCAGAGAAGCTAAATGAATTCTTTGCATCTGTCTTCACAGTGGAAGATATAGGGCAGATCCCTGAACCTGAACTAACATTTGCAGGAAGGGATTCTGAGGAACTGAGACAAATAGTGGTAAAGAGAGAGGAAGTTCTAGGCTTAATGGACAATATAAAAACTGACAAATCACCGGGCCCGGATGGCATCCACCTGAGAGTTCTCAAAGAACTCAGATGTGAAATTGCTGATCTGCTAACTAAAATATGTAACTTGTCCCTCAGGTCCTCCTCCGTGCCTGAGGACTGGAAAGTGGCAAAAGTAACGCCAATCTTCAAAAAGGGATCCAGAGGGGATCCCGGAAATTACAGGCCAGTTAGCTTAACTTCTGTCCCTGGAAAACTGGTAGAAAGTATTATTAAAGCTAGATTAACTAAGCACATAGAAGAACAAGCCTTGCTGAAGCACAGCCAGCATGGCTTCTGCAAGGGAAAGTCCTGTCTCAGTAACCTATTAGAATTCTTGGAGAGTGTCAACAAGCATATAGATAGAGGTGATCCAGTGGACATAGTGTACTTAGACTTTCAAAAAGCTTTTGACAAGGTACCTCACCAAAGACTTCTGAGGAAGCTTAGCAGTCATGGAATAAGAGGAGAGGTCCTCTTGTGGATAAGGAATTGGTTAAGAAGCAGAAAGCAGAGAGTAGGAATAAACGGACAGTTCTCTCAATGGAGGGCTGTAGAAAGTGGAGTCCCTCAAGGATCGGTATTGGGACCTGTACTTTTCAACTTGTTCATTAATGACCTAGAATTAGGAGTGAGCAGTGAAGTGGCCAAGTTTGCTGATGACACTAAATTGTTCAGGGTTGTTAAAACAAAAAGGGACTGCGAAGAGCTCCAAAAAGACCTCTCCAAACTGAGTGAATGGGCGGAAAAATGGCAAATGCAATTCAATATAAACAAGTGTAAAATTATGCATATTGGAGCAAAAAATCTGAATTTCACATATACACTCATGGGGTCTGAACTGGCAGTGACTGACCAGGAGAGAGACCTCGGGGTTGTAGTGGACAGCACAACGAAAATGTCGACCCAGTGTGCGGCAGCTGTGAAAAAGGCAAATTCCATGCTAGCGATAATTAGGAAAGGTATTGAAAATAAAACAGCCGATATCATAACACCGTTGTATAAATCTATGGTGCGGCCGCATTTGGAATACTGTGTGCAGTTCTGGTCGCCTCATCTCAAAAAGGATATTATAGAGTTGGAAAAGGTTCAGAAGAGGGCAACCAGAATGATCAAGGGGATGGAGCGACTCCCTTACGAGGAAAGGTTGCAGCATTTGGGGCTTTTTAGTTTAGAGAAAAGGCGGGTCAGAGGAGACATGACAGAAGTGTATAAAATTATGCATGGCATTGAGAAAGTGGATAGAGAAAAGTTCTTCTCCCTCTCTCATAATACTAGAACTCGTGGACATTCAAAGAAGCTGAATGTTGGAAGATTCAGGACAGACAAAAGGAAGTACTTCTTTACTCAGCGCATAGTTAAACTATGGAATTTGCTCCCACAAGATGCAGTAATGGCCACCAGCTTGGATGGCTTTAAAAGAAGATTAGACAAATTCATGGAGGACAGGGCTATCAATGGCTACTAGCCGTGATGGCTGTGCTCTGCCACCCTAGTCAGAGGCAGCATGCTTCTGAAAACCAGTTGCCGGAAGCCTCAGGAGGGGAGAGTGTTCTTGCACTCGGGTCCTGCTTGCGGGCTTCCCCCAGGCACCTGGTTGGCCACTGTGAGAACAGGATGCTGGACGAGATGGGCCACTGGCCTGATCCAGCAGGCTCTTCTTATGTTCTTATGTTCTTATGTACTTTTCTGAACTACTAGTCCCATCAGCCCAGTCCAGTGGCCATGCTGGCTGGGGCTGATGGGAATTGTAGTTCAAAAAAGTAACTTTTCCAAGCTCTGGTGGAGGAACAATCTTTCATTTCTCCATCTGCTTCTGGGTTTACTTTTTTTTTTTTTTTTACCTTTCCTCTCCCATTGGAAACAATAGCAGGGAAAAGGAAGGAAGAGATTTAGACATGCTCAGCAGTATGTCTAAATCTCTCCCCACTTTAGGGGAATGTCAGGGGACAGGGACAGCTTTGGATTCTTCAGATCTACGCTGCTTCCTGGTCCTCCCCAGCACACACTTGATCCACCCATAGGGTTGCCAGATCAGAAGCATCTCAAATCCTGGGATTTCGGGGGTGGGCCCTTGTGCTATCATGGGGCGGGCCCTTGATGTCACGGGGCAGGCCCTAGTTATGCTATTAAGCATGATACATTAAACATCAACCACAGTTGCTTGGAGCATACCATTCAAACAAAACTGTGACTGGTCAGTAATTGTTGCAGACCAATGGGTCCAAGGTGGGCTTTTTCAGGAGCGGTCAGATCACTGCCTCTTTCAGGGCAGCTGGAACCACTCCCTCCTGCTATGATGCATTGACCACACCCTGGATCCACTCAGTCAAACCCCCTCAGCAAGCTTTCAGAAGCCAAGAAGGGTAAGGGTCGAGAGGACACGTTGCTGGCTGCATCATCGCAAGCACCTTGTGTACATCATCAGGCCGCCTCCACTGAAACTGTTCCCAAGAAGTTGCAGCAGACGTTGCACTGGACACCTGATTGAGGACTACAGTAGCTGTGGATGAGGCATCAAGACTTCTACAGAGGCAAGCAACTTTACCCTCAAAGTGCCTTGCAAACAATTTACAATGGGGCTCTGAAGGGTCTAAGACTCCATTTCCTGCAGTTGATGTCAACAGACCCCTGACAATACAGAAAAGCTCCACTGGACAGCTACTTGAGGATGCAATGGAGGCAGAGAAGTGGGCCTTCTTCTCCTCCCTCACCGCCACACAATAGGCACGGTTATGATGTTTTACTCGTGCCTGATCAGCCTCTCAGCACTTCTTTCGCAACTTGCATTCTAGCTGTCGTCCAGCCTGTTTCATTGCCCTTAGCTCACTGATATACCAAGGTGGAAACGGGGCTCCACAATGCCGGAGAGGGCGCTCAAGGGCAACCGTGTGAAGAGCCCGATGCACCTCACTGTTCCACAGTGTGACAAGGGCAAAAACAATAGGCAAAAAACAATTAAAGACAGGTATTTAAAAACATTCAAAATAATAAAAGCAACAATGAGATAAAAACAGAAAAACTGCATAATAGCTTCTACATGCCTTGGAAGGCTTGCCTAAATGAAAGTGTTTTTAGCAGTTACAAAAAGAATATAATGAAGATACCTGCCTAACGTCAATAGGCAGGGAGTTCCAAAGGCCTGATTTCTTACAAGAGCAGAACAAGTACTATGTGGTACCCCTAACATGGAAAGCACACCTTGAACTTGGCCTGGTAGTAAATCGGCAATCAGTGCAGATTTCAGAGTAGGGTCTCATTCATGTCAGCAATCGTGCTGCAGCATTCTGCACTAACTCCAGCCCCTGGGTCAAGTTGTGCTGCATGGGGATTTCTGTGACCTTGGCTGACTGGCTGCCAGGATCCTTTTAGTTTTGTTTTTTGGTTATAAATCCTAGCTGGTTATGGGTTGCCGAGTTTTCTGCCTTCCTCATAGGAATCTTGTTACGGTTGGTACAGTATTGCATTTAGGAAATCATCACTGTCTTTTTTTTCTTCTTTTTCTATTTGTATTTCATTTACCTTTAGACTCACTATCTTATATCCATAGATGCAACAACAGTGGTTCCATGGTTCTGCACAACATAGGAAGTGGACCTTTAGTGTGGCAGCACCTACCCTGTGGAACTCTCAACCCTTAAATAATTAGACAGGCGCCATCTCTGTTATCTTTTTGGCGCCTATTGAAGACCTTATTATTTCAACAAGCCTTTTATGTTGAGACCTTATCCCAGTCTGCTTCTGTGTTGGAATTGCTTTTTAATATGTTTTTAAACCTTTTTTTAAACAATGTTTTAAAACTTTTTTTTAAGATTTCTTCAAAAAATTTTAAAAAATGTTTTTAAAGTTATGTTTTAATGTATTTTAAAGTCTGTTTTTATGATGTTTTAAAGTGTTTTTAGTGCTTTTGTTTGCTGCCCTGGGCTCCTGCTGGGAGGAAGGGCAGGATATAAATCAAATAATCAAATAAATAAATAAATTATTGTTTCAATTCCTTTTGTAAACTGCTTTGAGGTTTTTTTTAATCATATAAATGTATATAAATGTTATAAATAAAATACATAAATATATTTTACATAAATATATTTTATGCCTTTGGGTCCCTTTCTTCTTTTAGGAACAAAGGAATCTGCCTTATACTGACTCAGGCCATTTGGTACCATCTACCTCAGTACTGATGACATGGATTAGCATTGGCTCTCCAGGATTCCAGGCAATAGTCTTTTCCAGAAATTGAAGTTTGGACCTTTCCATGCAAAGCATGTGCCCTACCACTGAGCTGCAGCCTTTCCCCTTTAAAAAACTATCTTTTAAAATTGTTATTTTCAATTCACTAATGAATGCACATTATACCTAGTGCAGATCCACACCATTTATTTAAAGCACATTCAACACACATTTGAAGCACATGAATCCCACCACAGAATTATGGGAACTGCAGTTTGTTAAGGGTGGTGGGAACTATAACTATGTGTAGGAAACTACACTTCCCAGGATTCTTTGAGGGAAGTCATGTGCTTTAAATGGATGTGCTTTAAATATATTGTGTGGATCTACTTCATAAACTTTGCCTGCATGTAAATCATTTAAATTATTTTTTCTAAATGGAAATCATTTTAAATATAAATTGTTTTTATATTGTTTTAAATTTTAAAATTGTGTTTTAAATTGTTTTTAAAATATGTGTTTTAAATTGTATATTTGTTTTAATGTTTTTGATTGCTGTAAACCGCCCAGAGAGCTTCGGCTATGGGGCGGTATACAAGTGCAATAAATAAATAAATAAATCAACTACAACGCTGACTGGGCTACTCACCATCTCTCAGCCTAATCTGCCCCTCAGGGTGAAAACAACAGAAGGGAATCATAACCACCCTAAGGAAGAATGGCACAGTTAAAATGTAGAGGAAATAATAATGTACAACCATAGTGTGAAATCAGATACTTATTGGTACCTAATATTAAGAAATATTTATATTAGCATGACTGTCAAAGATGTTTATTATTTACACAGCCTATAAATATATTTATAGTGCTATCCTATGCATGTTTACTCAGAAGCAAATCCCAATGTATTCAGAAGGGCTTACTCAAACAGGAAAGTATGCACAGGACTGCAACCTCAAGTGATAAGGAACTCCACTATCCAACCCAAAATTCAGAATCATTTTGCAACTGTTTTATACTTGTTTTAGATTTTAAAGGGATTTATTACTTGTTGTCAGCTGCCTTGGTTTCCAAGCAGCAATCCTACCTCACAGGATTGTTGGAAAGACTCTAGTTTTTTTTTTAACCAACAACTGTAATTGTAGTGATTACTTTTGAGTAACGGTAAAGTAATCAATTCCTTTCAGAACAAGTGTAATTGTAATAGTAATTTATTCCTTTTTGGGGCCATGTAACAATAATTGTAATTTATTCCTTTTTAAAAGAAATCTAACACGCTCTGGGACCAGGATACCTGAAAGTTCATCATACCCCTTATATACCCAGCTGATCACTATGCTCTGCAGGTGAGGACTTCCTGCAGATACCACCTTATATGAAGGTCCGTTCTGCACATCACAGCAAGTGGACCTCTAGTGTTGTGTCACCTACCCCTGGAATTCCCTCCCCTTATTAGACAGACACCATCTCTGTTATCTTTTCAGCTCCTACTGAAGACCTTCCTCTTTCAACAAGCTTTTTAAGCAGAGACCTTATTCCAGTCTGCATCTGCTTTGGAATTGCTCATTAATATGTTTTTAAAGGTTTTTTAAAGATTTTTAAAGATGTTTTAACATGTTTTTAAAGGTGTTTTGTTAATATGTTTTAAAGTGTTTAGTTTTTAAGATGTTTTAGAGTGCTTTTAGTGTTTTTGTTTGCCTCCCTGAGCTCCTTCTGAGAGGAAGGGCAGGATATAAATTTAATAAATAATAAACATATATTCTTAAGACTATGCTTCATCTGCCTTTATCAACAAGCCTTCTAAGTGGAGATCTTTATCCTAGTCTATATTTGTATTGGGTTTGAAATTCTTTTTACATATGAAACCATTTTTAATTGCTGTTATTTAATATTTGAAACTGTTTTTAATTGTTTTTCTATATGGAATTGTTTTTAATAACTTTTTAATTGTTCCAATTGTTGTTATGAAAACTGTGAAATTGTTTTTATTGCTGATGTTTCTGTTGTGAAATTGCTTTGAAATACTTTATGGAAAGTGATTCATAAATGGAATTAAATAAAAAACTATTCCTTCTGTGGCTATTCTTCCCAATTCAGAGTGGGAGATTCAATGGCCTGCTGTTGACACATCAAGGAGACTGGATGATTACTTGAAAATTGCCAAAAGCAAATGTGTTTAAATATGACAAATAAGGAAATGAATATTTCACCTTGCAATATGCAAAAAAGTTGGATCTGAGTTGAAATCTTGGTCATCTGACTCATTTAAATATAAATCAGTCTGCAGGCTATATATACACACAAGCATTTTAGTGGATGTATTTTAAAATTTGCAGCAGGCTTGAACTTGGCATATCATCCACATACCTGCAGGAATGTCTCCTCTCATATTAGTGTATTGTGGGTACAGTTCTCCCTCCTGTTCAAGAAGTAAAAACCTGTGGCTATGAGCAGCAGTCTGAGGTCAGGTGAGCCAGGAGCTGTGTGACAAGTGCGTATGCAGGGCCATAGGATCAGTTAGAGCTGAAGGACAAACCCACAAGGCAAAACTTGAAGTCTAATCGAGGATGCAGGAATACACCAGGGCTCAGGTAGACCATGTTGTTTAAGGTTCAGCTGGAGCAGGAAGCCTTTTATGCTCCATCCTGCCCACAAAGGTCCAATGGCCAGCCTGAGTGGGTGGAGACAGCCCAGAAGGATCTTAGGAACATAGGAAGCTGCTTTAGTCAGACCATTGGTTCATCTAGCTCAGTATTGTCTACACTGAGAAGCAGTGGCTCTCCAGCATTTCAGACTGGAGATGCTGGGGATTGAACCTGGGACCTGCTGAACAGTGTGGTGGGCTGCACCACTCCCCTGACCTTCTTCTGGCTACATCGCTGCTGCATACTGGGAGGGGGAGGGGGAGGGGCAAGGTGGCAGTGAGGCTGTTGTGGGGCAAGTGTGCCAGCAGAGCCACACTAGTGTGTGAGCCGATCTACTGGCACCACTTCAACCTCACTGCTGCTTCACCCCTCTGCCTGTCCAACCTGGTATGCTATGGCAATGCAGCTGGAGGGAAGTCAGGTAAGCAGCGCAGCCCCACTGTGTTGTTCACTACTGAATTCACCACACACAGCAGCTGAACATAGTTCCAGCAGTTCCTAGCAGTGGGACCCAGAGCAGGTTGCTTCCCATGGTGGTCCCACAACTGTGGATCACAGTTCTTCTCAGGGAGACCCATTATACCATCTCAGTATTAGTGTTTAGAATGCTTTTTCGTGACGCTGCTCACCAGAGTACTGGTGCCTCTTTTTCTGCTGCCCATGGCAGCCATTTGGTGTTGGCACTCACTGCACCATTATCCAGATGTGAATACTGGCACCTCATATATTTTTTTTACCAAAACAAGCACTGTATATGTATTTCTTGTGCCTTTTACGTGGCTTTAAATTCAGCTGTTACCTTCTATTTTTGCTGCTGCCAGTGTGCTATTGTCTGAATTATTTAATTTTAATCGACCATACATCAGCTTGAGTGCTTTTAACAGAAAGGTGATTATAAAAGAGATAAATAAATTATAATTACGGGGAGGATATTATATCAATGTTCTTCTTTTAACTTAATGAGGAACAAGAAAAATTGAGTTTACTGTTTCGCCAGGAACACAGGAAGCTGTTTATACCAGGTGGATTTATTTATCCATAGAACTGCCAGCTGTGAAGAATGGTGGCTCTGCAGGGTCTACAGGGTCTCAAATAGAGGTCTTTCCCATCAGCAGCTCTCTGGTCCTTTTTTAAACTAGAGCTACAGGGATTGAACCCAGGATGTTCTGAATGCAAATCATGTGATCGGCACCCCAACACTCATACAATGTTCTGATATTTCATGAACAAGCCCATAGGGAAACAAATGTCATTCAACAGGCAAGAGGAACAGATAACAGCTAGGACTGTGAACCGGATTGGCAGAATCCAGAGCCAAATCAAGCCTCTTCAGAGGGATTCAGACATCAACCCAATTAGGTTGAGACAGCCACAGATCACTACAGGTCAGGTTGGATGGTCCAGAGCAAGCCAGGGCTGTCAGCCGGCAGGCATCAGGCAGGAAAACCCACAAAAAGGCCAAGACCTACCTGTGGAGAAAGTAGGCTCAATGCTATGGCTCTCCTTCATGCCTGGCACCCTACCAGACCAATGCCTCTACTCAAGAGCTGTTGAGCAGAGGCACTGATCTTACAGGATACAGGTCCTACTTTGCAAGCACCTTTCCTGCAGAAAAGCTGCTTGGGAAGCAGCACTGTGCAGGATTGATGCCTCTACTGAACACCTGTTGAATAATTGCATAGATCCTGTGGGGCGCATGTGCTTCCTGGGAGCTGCACAACAAAACTTATTTGATGGGATCAAATATTTCATGGCTAAAAATAATGACAGTGTTGTTTTCATTATATGCTTTTATAAGTATTGTGGATGAACAGTTTATGCATTTTTGCATATTATATATACCTTTGAATTATTATTAACTGATATGAGCCTCACAGACAGGGTAAGAAAACTAACTCAGGAACAAAAATAAGTGCTGGGCAAGATCCCCTTCCCACCCCTATCTCTTTGGGCAATGTGTAGAAAAGAAGGTGCAAATGACGGATATGAGAGTGTAGGATGTGTCATCTCAGCATTTCCTAGAATAGCACAAAATCAAAACAGAATTAGCACTTGTTATGATAATGGTACATCTTAGGCTAAAGTCTCCAGGGAAAAGGCTAATGCTGAAAGTGGTAATACACATTGCACATGTAGGGATTAAATGCAGAAAGGCCTGTGCATAAAGCCAACAAGGCTGATAGAGATCTTCCAGCTCATTTTCAGACAAAGGTGTGGTCCTTTGAACATGCACTGTGCCATTCTTATATGCAGTGGTGGCTGGTGCTGATTGGGATTGGTAGGGTGGAAGGCAGGGAAACCCACAGTAGGCAGAGCAGGAGCCAATCACCGGCAGAGCTGGAACCAATGAGAGGTGTACCCAACGCATTCTGGTTTTGTCCCATTCTCTTGAGTCCTAAGAGGGCAACACTGAGACTAAGGAGGAGAAACTGACAGGCAGTGCCACCCTCTGGGCTGGATGTAAGTAAGAAAGTGGGCAGGTGGGGGCTGGGTGAGGGCACACTATGGATAGAAAAGCACTCACTGTTCTGCCAGTTCCAGTGTGCCTCCACTCCTCTCTTCTGAAACGCACACAACGCTAGTCAACCCCCTCCCCTTTTTACTGTTACACCTGGTGGGATCAGCTTGAGTGCTTGTTTTTAATTCAGCTTCAAAGAGATTTCACAACTGATTGGCAGATCCAGCCATTCCCCATCCAGGTGTGTCTAATGGAAACACTTTGCTATAGGCAACTAGTGTGTGCATAGCCTGAGACTGGAGGGCCAAATACAGCCCTCCAGGTCTCTCCATCTGATTCTCAGAACTATCAATAGGCCACACTCCCTTTTCTAGCCACACCTCTCCCCAGGCCACACCCCTCATTGACCCTGCTCCACAGCTTCTCTGAGTGCTTTTGTCAGACGGGAATCTGTCTTTGGACTCCGATCCTTCATTTTGCTTGGCTGAGTGGGGGATGGGCAGATGCATGTGCAGGCAGAAACCTCTGGCTTTGTGTGTGTGTGTGTGTCTGGAATGTAGCCTACTGTACAGTACAGAGGTAAGAGTCACTCTGCCCACTTTTGCCTCTGGCCCTGCCCAACGCTGGTATGTCCATGAGAGAATGCAGCCCCCAGGCAGAAAAAGGTTCTCCATCCCTGTTGTAGAACGTTGGGTAAAATCTCCACCCCCATAAGCATGAAAATTACCCCTTTTGAGCTCTGTGAAAATGACAGCATACAACGGCCTTGATAAGAAAATATAGGGAGATACTTTATATGCTGCATCAGATTGTTTGTCCACCTGGCCCAATATTGCCTACACTTATTGCAAGCAACTCTCCAGGATTTCAGATGTAGGTCTTTCCCACCACCTGCTGCCTGGTCCTTCTCATGTCATTGCTGTCATGTTGTAGTCAAGTGAAGACCACGTTGTTCAGGGAAGGACTGTAGCTCAGCAGCAGAGCATCTGCCTTGTGCACAGAAGGTCTAAAGTTCTGTCCCCAGCATCTGCAGGTAGGGCTGGCAGAAACTCCTACCTGAAGCCCTGCCAGTCAGTGTAGACAATACTGAGCTGGATGGATCAATGGTCTAAGGCAGCTCCTTATGTTCCTATGTTCCACTATGCCCAGGCTTTTGGGGAAGGGTGAGGTACACTGGACCAGATTTTTATTGCTGCTGCTGTTTTAATTTGTATGGAATTCAGATTTGCTATATGTGTTTTAATATTATAGTTTAGTTTTTGGTTTTAATGTTGTGTATCTGCACCCTGGCACTTTTAGGTGAAGGGTGGACTATATGGTAAACAAATAAACCACTAGAATTTGAAGGATTGAACCTGAGACCTTCTGCAAGCAGAGTATGTGTTCCACCACTGAGCTATGGTTTGTGATGCATCTTATATTTTCTGCTGTTTTTTATTTCGCAGGTTCTACCAGGAATATTTTATTGTACTCTGAAGATCTTGAAGAAACATCAGTTGGGAGCCTGCCTTCCTGGTAAGGTGAGTTACCAGGAATGTATGCAGACCTGTGAATGATCACTAACATTATTAATGTTTTAATTCAGCCGATTCCCAAAGCCAATGTTTAACCTGTTGAAGAATTTAAAATTCCCAAGTAATCTAGCATGTTAAATAGTCTTTCAATACAAGTAATGATAATAAGACACCATATCCTGGTCCATCTTTGACAACGGGGTGAGCTGACATATTCACAAGTGTGGGTCAGTCTGCCAAAATTCAGAAAGAAAGCTCAACTATGCTGGCTTCGCCACAACCCTATGAATTTGCAAAGTTCATTTGAACAGACCCATATGATGCTTATGCAATCAATGGTGACTTTCTTGTTGAAGACATACAGCATTTTCCACCATGGGCCTTGACCTTGATTTATTATGCTACTATAAACAAACAAAAAGTGGTTGCAGGGAACCAGTAAAATGGAACTTGTGGAGAAAAAAATAGCATTGGGTGAAAAGAATCCCTAAAGTGGTCATGTGAATGCCAGGAGAAGAATCTTCCTATCTTTTTTGAATCAGAATTAGGTCGGCGCTTATGTGCTCAGCACATAAAAGCACTTCCCCAACAACTGCCAGGAGAGACTAAGGGTGCAAGACAGCCCCCTGATCCACCATTAGAGGAAGAGATTTGGATGAGGTGAGGGTCTCCCTCTGCCTAGCCCAGAATAGCTCTGCTGGCCTTCACCCGCAGAGTGACATTAGTGTCACTCCACCAGTCTGGAGTTCCCCATTCCATCTGCCAGTGGGTTTCCTGCTGGCAATAACCCATGGAAACCATGAAAAGGGGCATTCTGAGAATGGGGGTGGAGAGGAGCTGAGCTAGCAAGGGATCCACTGGATCTTGAGTAAGCTCTATTCGATCGTTGGCAGAACCCCCCACCCACCCGCCAGCATGGCTGATGGGATGGCAGATACAGTGGTGTCTATGCTGCTCCATCATGCACCTTTGGGGTTTGATTTACATGCTTACTCAGAACTACTCCCATTGAATTCAATGGGATTTACTTCCATGTAAGAGCATCCTAAGCAGGACTGTATCTTAGGTAGAGACATGGGAAGTAGGTCTCAAGAGTAAGATAATCATTGGAGCCACTTTTTGAATTCAGTTGGAACACAAAATAATTTTTCCATATAGTTAAAAGATTTCTTTTGTAAGTGCTACTCCATGCCTCGTGATTTGATTTCCTTATACCTTTTTTTCATCTGGTTTTAATAGGCTCCCTGATTTTTAATGGGCTTTAGAAATTTCCTTTGTCCTTCATGCCTATGTTGTTGATTGTGAGATTGGCTTTCGAATGTCTCCTTTCTTTGATGCCACAGTTGCCTGGGTCGTCTCTGCACTTATCCTTAAAACACATTCGGAGCTGATTTGGTTTACTTCACCAAGCACTTCTGAGAGCTCTTTCTTTACATTTGCTCTCAACACTGTTATCTGAATAACATCTTAGGTAATTAATCAGCCTACCATTGATCTGAACACAAATTCCCAGCCTTTCATAGGCATTCATTATGGGTTCTGAATAGATGTTAAAAATGACAGGTTGATAGAATGGGTCAAGATTGGATGGGTTGTTCATCAGGTGTGAATTTCAGCTACTAACATTCTGCTCCTCACTTGAAAGGTGAAGGCAGCTGTGCAAGAGAAGGAAAAATTCAAAGAATATACTCAATTGAAGAAGGGCTGTTTGTCAGGCTGAAGTTCACCTGTATACAGACATTCTTGAATGAAATCTGAATCGCTATAAATGGGTGGCTATTCAGTCAGTGCTGCTGTTTCAGTTTTAAGTTTGTTCCTCATTAATGGTACTATTAAAAAGTGTTTCCCAGTTATATCTACGCCAGCAGTGCACTTTCTTTCTCTCCCCCGTCCCTTCTGCATGTTTTCTTTCTGTAGTTGTTCCTATTTCTTGTCTTTATGCATTTTTGCCCATCTACACTTCTTCCTCTGAACTGTAATAATAATAATAATAAAAAACTTTTATTTATTAGTCGCCCATCTGTCCGACTTAACGGACACTCTGGGCGACGTACACAATATAAAATACAATATCCACATATACATAACAATCACAATATAATATCAAATCATCTAAACCATCCTACACTAGTACAGTATAAAACCTAACCCACCCCGGAGATCCCATAGGCCTGCCTGAAAAGCCAGGTCTTTAGGACTCGGCGAAAAGAATTGTTCTCTGATCAGACCCTTCTTTTAAAAAGAAAAAGAGGCAAATATGTACATGGCATTATGTACTCCACACTTCCAAATGGCAATAAGTTCCAGGGACAGCAGTAGGTTAATTTTCCTTTGGATGAGATGGCAATGAAGACATAAACTATCTTGCTATTAGTTGTTTACAGGGAGCACAGGGAGGGCACTCCTGCAGCTACCAGACTCTCAGAGTATCCCATTTGCCCTTTTCCATAAAGCTGCAGCCCCGGTTCCACCTAACACCTTATGGAAACTCTCCTCTCTGGCTCCATCTGCACCATGGCTTCCCCAAAGAATCCTGGGAACTGCGGATTGTTAAGTGTGCTGAGAAGAGATCCCTATTCCCCACTCAGAACTACAGTTTCTGCAGTCATTTAACAATCAATCGCTCTTCCCAAGGAACTCTGTGAATTGTATCTCTGTGATGGGAATAGGAGTCTCCTCTCAGCACCCATAACAAACTACAGCTCCCAGGATTCTTTGGGGGAAGCCATAACTATGTGAAGGTGTATGATACTGCTTTAAATGTATAGTGCAGATGGGGCCTCTGTCTCACAGGGCAATCCTATACATCTGTCCTGCCCAGAGTGCGAGTCACGAAACGGAGGCAAGACTGGAATTAATTCCTGTTTTATTAGAGTAACATCAAAAGCAATGCATTTCATAGACTTAGCTATGCTAACTCACTACAGTCCCTAACTAAGCTACCTAGGCATACTCTGCAGTGTGTGAAGAAAGTTGACTCAGCAACCGGGTCAGGGGGGCGCCACCTTAAGTAGGGATGGTCTTCGCCCACAATTTCTGACTCCTTCGAAGTCCCACCTTCTCGCGGCGTCTCGTGCGAGGCGAAGCGGGGCGAGCCTCCGCCGGCTCATCTGACAGTACAGGCTCAACAGATGCCTCAGGAGGCGGGAAAGCATTTGAAGTGCCAGGTGGGGAATCCTTGAGGGGTGGAGCTGACACACCGCCCGATCATCTGTTGGGGCATCTGTAGGTAGAGCGAAGTCTCTTTTGGTGGGAGAACAGTCTGTGGGAACTGGCAGGCTGTCAACTACTCCCCCTCCCTTATTGTGCTCAGAAGTCTCATCTACCTCTGATTCTTCCCCTTGTTCTATCTGAGGAGGCTGGGGCTCAGCCGACTCCCCTCCCTGATCCCCCTGGGAGACCTGGGGCTCAACAACATCAGGGGTGGGGTTTGGGAACCTCAGGCCTAAATGCAGCCCTTCGGGCCTCTCTAGCTAACCTTTGGGACTTTCCCCAGGCCATGCCTCCTTCTGAGGCCACACCCTTCACTGGCCCTGCTCTGTGCCCTCCCCAAGTGCTTTTGTCTGACTAGAATGTGTCCTTGAACTGTGATAATGCATCTTGCTTGCCTGAATGGCGGTGTGTGTGTGTGTGTCTGTAAACACCCCTTTGTGTAGCCTGCTGTACAAAGGTAAGGGTCACATGTATAACTCCACCTACTTTTCACCTCTTACCCCAGTAGCCATTGGTATGTGGTCCCTAAAAGGTTGCACATAGGTAGTGGCTCTCAGGCAAAAAAAAAAATCATTTTAGAAAAAGGCATTTTAGCTATTAAATTAAAAGGCTAAACTTAATACATTTTGGGAAGGGTAGCTGGATTAGTTTGTTCTAGCAAAAACAACAAAGACTCTTTAAGATTAGCCAATTTTTATGGCAGAAGGTATGGGTAGCCAACATGGTGGCCTCCAGATATTGTTGGATTACAACTCCCATCATCTCTTCATCCATTTGCCATGCTGCCTGGGGCTGATAAGCACTGGAGTTCAACTACATCTGAAGGGCATCATGTTGGTTATCCCTGGCATCACATTTCATAGATGAGAGTCCTTACAGATGCCAGGCAAGACCTTGTTGGTGGTACTGTAACCAGGGGCTGTCCAGTTGGCGCTGACCTGTGACAGGGCCTTTTCAGTGGTGGTTCCCCATTTGTGGAATGCTCTCCCCTGTGAGGGGTGTCTGTCTCCATTGCTGCTGACTTTAAAGAGGAATTTGAAAACATTCCTGTTTACCCAGGCATTTGATGGCTAAAGGGGACTGTTCCTGGTGACCTGAAGATCACTGATGACATAATGTTTTTAGACATGACTGAGTTTTAGAATGTTTTTAGTTGTTTTAGAATACTTTTCTTTTTCTTGTTGTTCAATTGTTTTTTGTCATTCTGGGTTTCTTCAGGAGAAAGGGCGGGATATAAATTTAATCAACAACAACAACAATACAGTTCACTTCATCAGATGTGAATTTAAACCATTGATAAAACAGCACAAACAAGAAAGGTAATAGTGAAGGTGTGCTAATGTTGAAGCAGATGCATGGCAATAGGTCCACCTGCCTGCTGCATCTCTATGCACATTAAATCCACATCTCTTAAAAAAAGATGGAAAAGTAACACTAAGGCCATCTACACCTGCAGAGTTTGTGCTGTTTTTCCATACTTTCTTTAAAAAAGCAAGTTTTTATTAGGTTTGAAAAGGGACAGAAGAATGTGTGTTTGCATGTGCGGAGGGGGGCGGGATACAGGAAAACAATTTGATGACATCATCATGTGGATGCCTTGTAAAAAGTGAGTGAACAAAGCATGGCTATTCCAGCATAAACCCAAAGTGTGGAAGCACTCTGTGATACTGAAAGTAAATAAACTTCCATACTGTGTCAAACTTATCATGTTTGATCTAAGAAAATAAATAAGTCACACATTTTTGCCCCAGTTCATTCTTTTAAACAGAAAAGCAGGCTTTAACTTTAACCTGTTCAACATAGAGTCATGGATTCAGTTTTAAGAGATTATCCACATAGACTTTTCATATGTTCATTTTTGTTACGTTCAGCTATCATTTTAAACCAAGCTATTTATAAAGGACAATTTTTATAAATTAAATGTTTTAAAAAGTAAATCTGATCTGTTTTTGCTTTTTTAAATAATAGAGTTTTATCCACCCTGAGCACATCCTGTATCAAGGCAGGTAGCTGATCTCATTTGGATCTTGCAGTTTCTATGATTCTGTGTAATCTTAATGCTGGGGGAAAAACCAGATTCAGAGACTGGGGGGGGGGGAGAGAGAGAGATCAGTTGATCAGTAGCAGAGCATCTGCTATGCATGCAGAAGGTCCCAGGTTCAGTCCCCAGCATCTCCAGGTAGGGCTGGAAGAAACCCGTCTGAAGCCATGGAGATCCACTGCCAGTCAGTGTAGACAATATGGAACTGATACATAAATTGAGTACAAGGAGTTTTCCTATGTTCCTGTCACTGGGGATGCAGTATTTGTTCTTCTATAGTCCTTGACTTTAGGAGCAACATACCTCAAGTAACAAAAGAAGGCTCAACCCAAACAGAGACAGACAATAAAATGTTTGTGCATCACCTATACCCACATTTTCTACAGCTGCCAAGCATCTGAGCCTTAGAGTCTTATACCTTATTCCCTCCTACTTAATAGAAAAAGCTGTTCACAAATTATCCATTGCAAATCACCTCCAAAATATGCACTGCAACACTTATGCAGTACAGTGCACTCTCCTGCTAAAAAGTGCTTCTAGCTACTAATGGGAGATACTGAATAATGATAGGTGACAAAGCAGCAGCAATGAAACAGAACAGAGCAGCACCTGAAAACTATTGTCAAGAAAAATCCTACTCAGCATGCATGAGAATGTCCAACACTGACCAAAAATAACAGGCCCAACTGTAAAGAGTGAAACGCACCATTCACAGTTGGGCATGTTATTTTTGGTCAGTGTTGGACATTCTCATGCATGCTGAGTAGGATTTTTCTTGACAATAGTTTTCAAGACCAGGAACGGGGGTAGTAAATGTACACACCTTGTTTCAGTGTACAGGCACAGTTAAGGAGGAGCAGCTGGTGAATCTTGAAGCCTGCTCAAGCATTGTGCTTTGAGGAAACCAGAGCTGATTGTATCACAGGATATTGCCTAGCATCCCTGCATGGTAGTTTGGGGAAGCAGTATTTGCCATTCATTTTTATTTTAACCTTACCGACATGGGTTGAGGAGGGGCTATCTCCAGCCCTAGCCAACCTTCACTGACTTGAAGTTCAACTCAAATGCTGATGCTTTGTTACCTTTAAAGAACGAATGGAGAACCATTGGCCCTCCAGATGTTGTTGGGACTCCAACTCGCATCATCTCTGACCATTTCCACACTGGTTATTTTTCAGATGGAGTTTCTTTCCCCCGCACCAGTATTTTACATTGCTTCAAGTGTATTCTGGCACAGAAGCAACTGGTAAATATTTTAAACAAAGGTCTATTTTGCGGGAGGGATTCAGTCACACAGTGAAAAGATTGTATAATTAAAGTAGATTAAAGCACTCTGGTGCAGCAAATGCACTTATTTATTTATTTATTGTATTTATATACCACCCCATAGCCAAAGCTTAAAAAAACCTAATGGACTTTTTGCACTAAGGAAAGTGATGGGGAAGTGAACTAAAAAGTGTGGGATAATGATTGATTGATGGGGAGTCATGTATCCTTTCCACAAACAAATCAGAACGAATGCTCAATAAAGAGTGGGCATCGTATAATCTCTGTGGAAACACTGCACAAGCAAATTGGAATGAATACTCAAGAAACAGGACACCTGGAGGAGTTCAAAGTTATCATTACTTAGCATTCCATACTGTAGTGGAAAGTGGCAACAGTTCTGAATGCAAGAGTACTTGGTATACACTTCTGCATTTTGCTGTATTCATATTTTAAAAAATAACAGTCTGAAATCTACAAACAAGCCCTGCTTATGATATTTTAACTATAATAAACTTAGCGGTTGCTGTTCAGCATACAAGTTTTCCCCAGGATGGCTCACAAGATTTAAAACACAACCATAAAACAAGATAATATAATCATAATGACATTTCAAACCCTTCTGTATAATTTGATTCCTGTCAACATATCACAGCCAATCATACCACTATAAGACTGAAAACACAGGCTACTGCTTGCCAAACCTACCTCACCACCCAGCCCTTAAGCAATCCTCAGTGGAGGAAAACATTTTTAGAGCCTGGCTGAAGAATGCCATGGAGGGGACTGACTGTATATTTTAGTGGAGGGAATACTATAACCATGGGCCACCAACACAGAAAAGGACCTGTCGTAGCTGTCAGGCTTACTTCTCTTGCTGGTGGGCATTTCAACCAAAACTCTGTAGCTGATCTCACAGATGGTCCTCTAATAGGGTTGCCATATTCCAGTTCCACAAATCCGGGCAGGCTAATGTGCGTATTATGCATATTATGCAAATTATTTGCATATTATTTGCATATTATGCAAATTATTTGCAAATTATTTGCATATTATGCAAATATTTGCATATTAATATTTGGATTGTCCAGTTGTTTTGTTTCTGTGCCTAGGAATTACCACCAAAACTGGGGAAAGATGTGAGAAATCTTTTTTTTTAAAGCAACATTTTCAGCTTTAAATGCCTAGACTCTAGTTTCCAATACTATGGAATATTTATAGATTGATTAAGAGGATTTATATCCTGCCCTTCTGCTGTTAAAAGCAGAGCTCAGGACAGCTTACAAATACAATAAAAACAATAAAAATACACAATCAATATAAAAACAAATAAAAACACAGAATAGCAACAAACAAAGTAAGTCAGGGCAGCAGTACGGTTAACCATTACATATATGATATATTTCAGAGATGTGGTGGGTGGAGAAAAACAAGAAGCCAAAATGTTAGGAAAAGCAGTCTTTCACACCACATGCTCAGTTGTAAATACTGTTGCAGCAAGTTTTACAAGTTCCTCCAGTATTCCACTGGTGCAGGCACTCAGACGTTCAAAGTATCTGTATGTTTCTTAGGTTTTATAAAAGCAGAGGTTTGCTTAACTCAAAATTTCTTCTCCCTTTGATCAACCACATCTACACAGGTTCCACCTCCATACTCAAAATGAAACTGGGCCTGGAAGTGTGCAACAACCCCACACATACCTTGCTAATTAGATTACCAATGCCAGGATGTCTGTCTTATCGACTACTCTCCTGCTCCCCCCCCCCCGGGCATCATGAAAGACCCAGTCCTGGGCTCAGAAAGAAAATAAATATCTGGTCTTCTTCAAAGTACTGGTAAGCCTCTTGTTTTAATTAAAATAATAATAATAAATTCTTGCTCTTATCACTAATGGGAGTTAATTATCTTGCATATGCTGCTGTTGCTTCTATGGCTGTAACGGAGTGAGGTTAAAGATAAGTGAAATGCAAATAGGAAAAAAACAACACAAAAGGCAGTAACACTTTCCTAAATGTAATACCATACCAACCACAAGAAGATTCCTATGAGTAGGGCAGAAAACTCAGCATCCCACAACTAGTCAGGATTCATAACCAAAACCTCAAACTAAAAAAATCCTAGCAGCCGGTCAGCCAAGGTCACAGAAATCCCCATGCAGCACAACCTGACCTGGGGACTACAGTTAATGCAGAATGCTGCAGCACAATTGCTGACATGAGTGAGATCCTATCAGCACATAATACCTCTGTTCTGAAATCTGCATTGGTTGCTGATTTGCTACCAGGCCAAGTTCAAGCTGTGCTTTCCATGTTATAGGTGCCACATAGTACTTGTTCTGCTCTTGTAAGAAATCAGTCCTGTAAAGTGGCAGCACCTATGCTTTGGAACTCCTTGCCTATTGACATTAGGCAGACGCCTCTTTTCAGCACCTGCTAAAATCAGTTTTCTTGAGGCAAGCCTCTCCAGGCATGTGGAAGCTATTGTGTTTTTAAATCTCTTTTTAACTCATTGTTGGTTTTATTATTTTGAATGTTTTTAAGTATCTGTCCTTAACGCTTTTGCCAATAATTTTATTGTTTTAATTCTTTCTGTAAACCGCTTTGAGATTTTTTACAATAAAGCGGTATATAAATGTTGTAAATAAAAATACATAAATAAATGTTGGAGTCACTGTGACCCTTGAGTCTCTTGCCACTTTTAGGAACCAATGAATCTGCCTTATACTGATTCAGGCCATTTCGTACCATGATTTCTTAAATGCAATACCATACCAACCACAACAAGATTCCTATGAGTAAGGCAGAAAACTAAGCATCTCACAACCAGTCAGGATTCTTTACCAAAAACCAAAAATATTATAAATGAAGAAATATTTATATAAGCATGACTATCAAATATATTTATTATTTACACAAACTGTAACGATATTTATAGTGCAATCCTAAGTTTATTTATTCAGAAGCGAGTCCCAGTGTATTCAGTGGGGCTTACTCAAACAGGGACACAAATGCAACCTCAAGTGATAAGCAACTTCATTCACACAACCCAAAATTCTGAATCATGCCACTTTACGCTGTTTTGCAACTGTTTATACTTGTTTTTATGGTTATTGGATTTTAAATGGCTTTATTTCTTGTTGTGAGCTGCCTTGGTTTCCAGTCCTACCTCACAGGGTTGTTGGAAAGACTCCATACATGCACACACACACACACACTGCAGATGTATAAATACATACAGCCCATATAATAGTTTATTGTCAAACCAGTTGGTCATTGCAGAGAAACCAGTATTAGTTTTTAAAAAATCAGTATTAGTTTCCTACAAAATAAAAACTGTAATACCTAAGTAAGCCCTGCCTACTTGCTTTAAAATAGGACTGGAGGGGGGGGGACACAGAAAGAGAACACAAACACAATTCTTTTTTACATTCACTCCAAAGTCCCATTGATTTTCAGCACATTCATAACCATGTCTACTCAAAAGTAAGTCCTATTGAATTCAATGGGATTTACTCTGGGCATATGGGATTAGCATTGCTTTTACAAAAGCAAGTATTGGGAAGGTTTTCAAAACACTGCCCAGGATGTGACTCCTGCACACAAGAGGAAAAAACCCTGAAATGTATATACTTACCCAATGTATGAGATTTTCAGATAAACGGGGGAAAACCACCATTTTCTGGCATTGCAACATTTTCTAGACACTGCCTCAGGTCAATCAAACTGAAACACAACCCTGGATTCACTGATTGGCTACAATCCTGATTGGCGCGGTTAAAGCTACGAAGTGCTATACAGTACTGTTTAAAGAAAGATTTAACAGTCGGAGGGTGCAGCAGCTGACGTTTTTATGTATATCTCAAGAACCGGACCACCTAGAACCGGACCACCTAGAAACTTATTTTTTTTTTAAAATAAAGCTGAGAATCCGGGCCACCTAAGGGGCTAGACGGGCACCAGGTAGCATGCAAAGAATCCAGGTAAAACCTGGCTAACCGGGCAATATGGCAACCCTATCCTCTAAGTAACTTTCTCCCCACTCTATCAAAGGTTTTAAATGTCGTTGCCACCACTCTGCTTCCAGACGAGTGCTTATTGTGGGGTAGATGCATGCAATTACTATGGGTTTTTTTTTCAGCATTCACACAATGTCATTGGTATCAATATGCCGGCTTGGGTTTTCCTCCATTTAATCTGGATTTACTGTTTCTAGGAAAAATTTGATAAATTAAAAAACAAACAAAAATGGTTGCCAATGGCCTATTTGCAATTTCTAAATGACCTATTTAAAATATTATGCCCACACCTGGAAGCTTAGAAGCACATAGGCAGCCAGTGCAGCTGAAACAGGATAGTGTCAGCTCTTCACTGAGACAGCAGTGTCAGTGGGGGTGCAGGCAGGGCTGGAGATTCCTTGGTAATTGCCAAGCCGTAAGTCCTCAGCCGGCAGCTTGGCTATAAATCTGTCAGGCTAGCAAGGAGGAAGCAAGATAAGGGCAGAGGCCGTTCAAAGCTTACGTGCCAAGCCAGAAATCCAGAAGAGACGTCAGTGAAGGTCCGGGTCTAGTTTGCCAAGAGATCAGTCCAAGTCAAGGTTCAGGGGATAGGAAGACACACAGTGGTCACGCCTGACATTGTAGTCAGCAACAAGCTGAAACCAAGGTTTGACTTTTAAGGAGCAGGTTTGTCAGCAGGTGTGAGCCATCAGCATTTTGGCCTTAAGTGGACAAGCCTGCCCCTCTTCTGCCTGACCTTCTGTTGTCTATGTTCTGCAGGTGAGGGGGGAGTATCCTGTTCACTGTCTGCATCTGGCTGAAGGGCTTCAGCTGTGTCTGGGGTGCTCTGCAGCTGAGGGGGAGAAGGAGCTGGGTTCTCAGGAGTTGTCTCCATTTCTCCTTCTGGGTCTGCTGCTTCTGGGTCTGCTGCTGTTACTCCCGAGTCATCCTCGTCTGATGAGTCCTCTGACGGGGCCATGACAGATAGGTGTAATATGGTCCAAGCATTTAGGCCCTGACAACAAGTGGACCACTTCATTATTCACCAGTGGAGACTTCCAGACCATCCTTAAAGACAGTCCCACTTATGCAGACTTTCTCCCCACTCTATCAAAGGTTTTAAATGTCTGATGCAGTAGTACAATCTGGATGTAGCCTGGCCATGATTCACTGTGGCAAGATCCACCGTGCTCAAATAGGCCTCCAAACTATATAGGCCTCAGGCACAGCGGTCCAACATGGAGGAGGCCAGCAGAAGTGGATCCAGTAGAAGGGAAAGCAGTGTAAGGGGCCACCACATCCTACTTCAGTTCAGGGGATCTGGGGAGGGGAGTACACTTGCTGCACTGGCTGGGCTTGGCAGAAGGAAAGAAAATGCACGTTTCCTTCTGCCACCTTTTTTCCAGGGTCACAGCCTGAGTCCCCCTTTCAGTTCTGCCCCTGACACACCCACAGAATGCCCCTTTTTTGGGCTTTGCGTCACCTCTGCTGTGCCAGCCAAACCTTGGATGTGCTTGGGTGGTGGCAGAGTTCTCCAGCTGCACTGGAGCTGAGCCCAGGTGGGGGCCTTCTACTGGTGCAGTCTGGCTGCCCCGACACCCTCTGTGCACCATTACCTCCCAGCGTTTGATGATGTAAGCAAAATCTGTGCCGGATGCTTCCAGATTACTTTTTTATTGAGCATTCATCCTAATTTGTTTGTATGGGGATTAGATGACCATGGCTATTTATTGAGCATTCATTTTGATCTGTTTGCAGGGAGGTTAGAAGATGTTGTGTCAAAGCAAGTGTTATTCCACACTGTCCAGTGCATTTTACTTTTACTTTCCTTATTGCAAATAGTCCAATCTTAGGAGGAAGCGGATTTGTTGCAGAAAAACTTCAAATCAACTATACTTGTGCAACCTGAATTTGCCAGTGTGTGATTCAATCCCACCCAAAAAGAGCAAGAGTCTGGAAGCACTCCATGAAGCGAAGACTGCAGTTTTGAGTGCAATAGAGAAAGTGTGCTATTTCTGAGTATTGGAAGATCTGAAGTGGGAGCGTGGATTTCCTGGCAAGAATGTTTAAGCAAGGGACAGGGAACCTGCAGTCCTCCAAACGTACTCAAACTCACTCATGAAGAGCAAGGATCATCCGTCATGTTCAGCAGATGACAATTTTTAATAGGGAATAATTCTTATTGTTAACTCTGTGGAACCAGGAGAATGAGTTGATGGGGGAAGTGGGTCAGGTATGACCATGTGGGCCAGACACACCACGAAGGGCAGAGTTTTGACACTAGGGTCATGGCAGGTTCCAGGGGAGATGGGCCGTTGACAATCTATGCAGGTGTAGTAAGATACGAGAGCTGGAAGATATTTCCTCAGGGAGGAATTCCTGTTTATGTGCATGGAGAAATGTGATACTAGAGATGAAATGGCTACACTGGATTTTTAAAGAGACAGGCATTGTACTCTCTAGCTCTTCTCTACACCCCATTTATGGAACTTTTGTCGTCAAACCTATCCACCAGGTGCTTACTATAATATCATTTTCATGTTGGTTAAAAATGGTTCTGGTTGTCAAGCATTTAATGGCAATTGATTGAACTAATGTCTTACATTGCTTGGTTGGGAGGGGAGTTATGCTCTACTTTGCAGTTGTTTGAATTGCTTGTGCAGTATTAGGGTTGTATCCAGTGCTAGTTCTATTCAGAGTAGACCCATTTAAGTTAGTAGCATGTTAGAAGACTCTTCTCAGTGACTAACACACTCCCCTTTCATGCTGATTGGCTTGTAGGATGCTAGAAACACAGGGACCCTGCTCCTAAAAAAGTAAATGATCTAAGACCCCCCAAGACCTTGCACAACTACACCCCTGGTTCTCACAGTGACAAACCAGATGCCTATGAGAATCCCACAAGCAGGACCTTCACACACAACCAGAAATGAAATCAGCACGGTGAGAACTTTTGTTCTCATACCAAAAGTGTGAAAGGTGTGCCGTGGTATGGTACCAACACTTGTGGTTTCTCTTAATTGGGGAAAAGTTAACATGCAAAATGCAGTTGAGCAGGGCACAATTTTTTTAAAAAAAAGACAAATTCTCAAGTGTTTGGCAAAACCTTATTTTGTATATAAATTATGTTAATTATATCCAAACTGTTTCAGTCAGGTATGCCAGGATTTGGAATACCTGATCCTTCTGAAATAAGATGTAAGGCTTGTACATGGTGTCTTGGACTATGTACCTCTTGTAAGAACATGTATAATGACAAAAATATTAGGCAGGTGCCGTTTCTGTTATCTTTTCGGCACCTATTGAAGACCTTCCTCTTTCAACAAGCCTTTTAAGTTGAGACCTTATCCCAGTCTGCTTCTGTGTTGGAACTGCTTTTTAATATGTTTTTAAAACTTTTCTTTAAAAAAACCAATGTTTTTAACCTTTTTTAAAAAAAGTCTTGAAAGCTTTTTAAAAAATGTTTTTAAAGAAGTTTTGTTTTAATGTATTTTAAAGTCTGTTTTTATGATGGTTAAAGTGTTTTTAGTGCTTTTGTTTGCCGCCCTGGGCTCCTGCTGGGAGCAAGGGCAGGATATAAATCAAATAATAATAATAATAAGAAGAAAATAATAATATTATAATAATAAGAAATATAATATTATAATAATAAGAAAATAATAAGAAATGTGTTGATGTATGGCAACATTACATTGCTTATCCCCTTTCATGTCACTCGCAGACAATTGTTGTGTTCCCTTTCCATTCTCTATGCTAGGCATTTTCCGCACCTCCCCCTTTTATTTATGTACTCATTTATCTATTTATCTCCCCCACCTCGAGGTATAAGTATGTGTCTGTGTTCATATTGAAAATAAATAAAAATATATATTTTTTAAAAAGTGTGGCATGTAGGGTGCTATGGTGGACCTAGAATCATATTCTCTTAAATGAAGATGTCTAACCCCTACAGACCTGCAGTGCAGACATATCCTGAATCATGAGAGAAAACGGATGATTGATAAAATTGATGTAGAGGCTGAATAAAACTGCACTGTCAAATACAGAGATGGCATCAGGGTTTGGCTGTGTTGGGCACCAGCTGAGGTCTGCTCCACAGCAGGGTCTCGCTGCTACTAACCCTCAGAACTTTGACTCTGCTCCTTGCTGTCACTACCTGTTCACCTGTCCTGTCTGAGGATATTTGCCCTGCTGAGTGGGCAGTGACAGGCATGAGAAAGGAGCAGCAGCAGCAGCAGCAGCAGCCTCTGCTTGCCTTGCCCCCCCTTCTCTCTCTGGAGCCGGCAAGCAAATGGTCAGTGGTGACAGTGGTAATGAGAAGGTAGAAATGCTCAGAGAATGGGGTGCTGAGCAGGGAGGAGCAAATCAGTTAATTTTGATTTCTCTCCGTTTCCCATTTTTCATTATTTTTCATTAATTTTATTTGCAAATTTAACAACGAAAGGAAAATAAAGTTTAATTAAGTTAAATTAAAGATACCAAAAAAGGAAATAGTGTATGAATACTACTAACAACAACAAATCACCATCACTTTACATTACAGATACAGTAACCATCAGTACATGCATCTTGAGTTAACCATATAAGTTAAAATGAACCCTCCAGATGTCCAAACAGCTATCCACTCAAAACTGATGTCTATATGAGATACGTTGAAATGTAGCCAGGGAAGTAAGGTCCTCAGGCCATTGCGTAATAGACAGTTTGTATTTATCCTTCCAGGCTCAAAATACATCTCTTAGCTACCATTTTTTTCATTCTTAAGTTCTGTTCTCCACATTTTCAAGTTACTTGATGATTTTTTTAAAAAAAAGTTATGAAAATTCATCACCATTTTAGTGTGAATTTCTGGTATCATAAACTTTTTTTGCAAACAATTTCCTCAATATAATGCATTTTATGTTATTGTCACTAATACATATATTTTTATGCACACTTCATCCTAATATATTAATTTTTGGTTTGAGAATGCATATCAAAATTTGGAGAAGTACAAATTTTGAAGGCTGATTGATCAAGTTTATTTATATCACTTTTCCACAGCAAGCTGTGCCCAAAGAGGCTTACAACAGACATTCAAAATATCAAAATACAAAGCATTGGGATAGGGAAGAGAAGTCAGTTTACATAAAGCAACAATAAATTTAAGTAAGACTAAAATCAACAATTTAACAAACAGAATAAACAGTCTAGACTTAAATACAAAACAAAAAAGTGAACAGACAATAAAGCCCCAGGTACAGGTCTTATTGCATTCCCAAGGAGCCTCATCAGAGTGTGGCTTAAGTACAGTTCAGAGGGCAGGGGTCCTCTGACCAGGCTAGATGGCTTAAACTTAAACATTTTATTTATTAATAATGCTTGTTAAAAATAAATAAATAAATAAATGGAAGCTGCCTTATACCATTGCTCCACCTATCTTAGTATTGTCTACAATGACTGGCAGGAGTTGTCCTGGATTTCAGACAGGGGTCTCTCCCAGTCCTACCTGGAAATGCCAAGGACTGCCAAGGATTGCAAATCAGATGCTCTGTCAGTGAGCTACAGCCCTCCCCATGCCATTTCCTTGCACTGTGCATGTGATTTTGCTTCTAGTCTGCCGGGCTGGGGAGCCGTCACTAGTGCAACCTTGGTCTCATTGGCCTTCCTGCCAAGTCCTAAAAAGGTCCTCTTGCTTGTTTGGGATTGATGACTCCTAGAATTATGTTTCTCATTGTGCAAGACTGAGAAAACAACCTCCCTAAGCTGAGTTTTCAGGGAGGAGGAAGACAGGGGAATGAAATGTTACAAAGCTTTGTGATGGTGTTTGAGCACATAATTAGGCAATTAGACGCATTAGAAGATGACAAACCACCAGACCTTAGGGAATTACATCTTTGAATGCTAAGACAGAAAACAGGGAAATCAGAGCAGAATCAGCCAATAGTATTGGTAAGGATTTTGAACATTTGCTGAATGAAGAAAGAAGCAAGTTGCAGAACTAGACTGAGCAGGTGGCTGGCATAGTCCTGGCTTTTTAAATAGACGAGTAGAAGATTATAATCACAACTCTGGAAGCAGTTGCAGTGATGGATGAAAGTAACTATGTGAAGAGCCTTATTCTCATGTTCAGATTGACACAGCTGTCAAACTGGAGCCAGCAGGCAGAAGGCCATGCCAAGGAGCCAGAGAACAAATGAAGAACCAATAAAGACTACCATTTCCTAAACAAAGTCCTGGAATACATAAACCCAGGTGAGGCTGAAACGAGAAAAGACCAGCATCTGCCTTATCTGGGCTCATGTACATTGGTTGATAGTAGCCATCTGAAGAAACATCTTCTAACCATGTTTAAAGACCGAGGAAACTGTCCATCACTAATCATTAGGAAGCAATCAAGTATACAAAAGATTGTCACTTAATAGCAATTATAATATTATATTTCCTTTAAATATCTGTGTCCCAAACCTCACTAGGAAGGAAAGGGGAGAGATAGATATAGTTGGAAAGAGAGCCAGCCACACAGGCATAGCTTGAGTTTTGCAGCATGTCAAAGAAGGAGCCTTGTGGGGCTCCAGGGATATGCTGCTTGCTTTTGGGAGAACTGATGCTGCTTTACAGACTAGTACTATCTTATCTGGGTCCCTATATGCTCCTCTGTGCTCAGTGTGTATATTTGCAAATAAATACACACAAACGACATAAGTCTCCTGGGCTTTCTCAAATTGAAAAGGAAACTAAATTCTGTAGTTTTGCTCCTGGGATGTTTCACTGCTTAAAAATGCTGGGAGTCTGAGCGTATAACAGTATCATCTATCTGTTTGCCACCTTTTGAGCACACAGTTTGCCATCCTTTGAGTCCATATAGCAGGAAATATCCCCAGCAAGCAACAGAAGGCAAACACAAAGGGGGCTGGCCCTAGGTCTGTATGGGATAATTGTTTTGGTTGAGGAGACACAAGGCAGCTGGGCAAGAATGTGAAGCTCATCGCCATTGCCCACTGGCAGGCTTCCCCAGAGCACCCTTGGCTGGTAAGGGAAAACACTGCAGAAGGGGGAAAGGGACCACCATAGCTCAGTGGCAGAACGTATCCTTGACATGTAGGAGGTTCCAGGGTCAATTCTTGGCATCTCCAGATAAAAGGATCAAGTAGCAGGTAATGCAAAAGGCCTTCTGCCTGAAACTTTGGAGAGCTCCTGCAAGTCAGACCAGATGCTACTGGAAAAGTTGTGTAATAAAGGACAGAGGGGAGCCGAGTCTCTGAAAATCAACTCTCTCCCTCTCCACATCCATGTTCTTTTTGTATACCCCTCTCAGAGACCCTTGAACTTTCTGGATGAGAAGAGTTGGTCTGAATACAGCATTTGAGGGCGATTTAATATTTCTGGGTTTTTTTCTCACTGCCTCAGTAGCCTGGCATCTTTTTATGCTTTTAATGGCTGCGGCACGCTGAGCAGATGTTTATATCACTCCTTTCCACAATGACACCTGGCTTTTTCCTGAACAGTTATAGTCAATTTAGAACCCAGTAATGTGCATGGGTAGTCCAAATTGTCCCTTGCAATGTGCATTACCTTGCACTTATCAGCAGTGAATTTCTTCACCATTATGTTGCCCTTTTGTTCTTTGGTAGAACTAACTGAAGTTCCTAACAATCATCACCACTTGACTGTCCTAAATAATTATGTGTTGTCCACACATTTCCCACCTCTCTATTCAGCCCTCCTTTTAGATCATTAATGAATATATTACAGGATGAAATTCCTAGTGGAGATCACTTTGGTCACAAACTACTGACAGCATATCCTTCAGGAATTTGACTACTTATTCTCCCATCCTTCCTTCCTTCCAACTACCACTGGCTGAATATTACATAGGCAGTGTTCCCCATCTAAGAACATGAGCGCAAAAAAAGTAAGCAAAATATGGATTTTGTAAATAAAGTATTCAGATTTATTTTAACTAGATTTTTCTAACTGCAACATTTGCATAGCTTTAGAAATCTGAACACTTACCGTAAGTTCAGAAGTGGCATGCCAGGATCCATAATACCGGTGCTTGTTATCTTGGCATGGGCATCTACAGGAGGAGAAAGGAGGCAATTGCTCCTCATAATCCTCAGGTTTTGTTTGAAAAAAGAGAGAGTATGTCTTCAGTATTGGTAGAATTTGAAATATGGGGCAAAAATTTACAAGCACTATTCTTCTCATATAAGTTTTCATAGAAACTACCCCCCTCCATTTCAATGTTTTACTTTGCCCCACTCCCCTGTAAAAATTCTTGTGGAGACCCACGCATCCTGGATGGCACTTGGGAATGATCATGATCTCCGCATATTGAAGTTGTTGTTATTAAGATAATAAGTTGTTGTTATTAAGATAGGAGGAGGCTTGAGCGGAAATGGAGACGAACTCCCGACGGATACAATTATGCGCTGGTTAGTGCTTCGACTAAGCTCTATGTAGGAGCAGTGAAGGCAGCTAAAAAACATCATTTTGCTGCCACTATTAAATCATCTCTTTGCCGCCCAGCGGAGCTCTTTCGAGTTGTCCGGGGGCTTCTCCATTCAAACCCTCCGGACACGGTGGAATCATCGGAGGCCCGCTGTAATCAGTTTGCCGATCACTTCCAGAATAAGATCTCATGTATCCGCCGGGACCTAGACTCTCAAGTTATAGCAGTAGATCCTAGTGAGGTGTCCGGAGCACAGTCTTGTCCTGTTTTGTTGGATGAGCTTCAGTTGGTTCAACTCGAGGACGTGGACAAGGTGCTTGGACAGGTACGTGCAACCACTTCGGTACTGGATCCTTGCCCCTCCTGGCTGATAAAAACTAGCAGGAATGGAACAGGTAGCTGGGCCAAGGAAGTGATAAATGCCTCTTTACGAGAGGGAGTGGTCCCGGGCTGTCTGAAAGAGGCAGTGGTGAGACCACTCCTGAAAAAGCCTTCCTTGGACCCAGACAATTTTAACAGCTACAGGCCAGTGGCGAATGTTCCATTCCTGGGCAAGGTCTTGGAACGGGTGGTTGCTGGCCAGCTCCAGGCGCTATTGGATGAAACTGATTATCTAGATCCATTTCAATCGGGTTTTAGGCCCGGTTTTGGCACTGAGACAGCCTTGGTCGCCCTGTACGATGACCTATGTCGGGAAAGAGACAGAGGGAGTGTAACTCTGTTGATTCTCCTTGATCTCTCAGCGGCTTTTGATACCATCGACCATGGTATCCTTCTGGAGAGGCTCGCGGAGTTGGGAGTTGGAGGTACTGCTTGGCAGTGGTTCCGCTCCTACTTGGCGGGTCGTCTCCAGAAGGTAGTGCTTGGGGAACATTGCTCGACACCGCGGGCTCTCCAATATGGGGTCCCGCAGGGGTCAGTTTTGTCCCCCCTGCTTTTTAATATCTACATGAAGCCGTTGGGAGAGGTCATCAGGAGTTTTGGAGTGCGTTGTCATCAGTATGCTGATGACACGCAGCTCTACTTCTCCTTTTCATCTTCTTCAGGTGAGGCTGTCGATTTGCTGAACCGTTGCCTGGCCTCGACAATGGACTGGATGAGAGTTAACAAACTGAAGCTCAATCCAGACAAGACTGAGATGCTGTTGGTGGACGGGTTCTCTGATCGGATGGTGGATATATACCCTGTCCTGGACGGGGTTACACTCCCCCTAAAGGACCGGGTTCGTAGTCTGGGAGTCTTTTTAGACTCTTCCCTCTCACTTGAGGCTCAAGTAGCCTCGGTGGTTAGGAATGCGTTTTACCAACTTCGGTTGGTAGCCCAGCTACGTCCCTATTTGAGTAAAGAGGACCTTACATCAGTGGTACATGCTCTGGTAACCTCACGTTTGGATTACTGTAATGCGCTTTACGTAGGGCTACCTTTGAAGACAGTTCGGAAGCTACAACTAGTGCAAAATGCGGCGGCCAGATTGCTGACAAGGACCAAGCGGTCCGAGCATATAACACCTGTTCTGGCCAGCTTGCACTGGTTGCCAATATGTTTCCGGGCTAGATTCAAAGTGTTGGTATTAACCTATAAAGCCTTATACGGTGCGGGACCACGATACCTTGCGGAACGCCTCTTCCGATATGAACCGGCCCGTGCACTACGTTCTGCTACGAAGGCCCTCCTCCGGGTTCCAACTCACAGGGAGGCCCGGAGGGTGATGACAAGATCTAGGGCCTTCTCAGTGGTGGCCCCCGAACTATGGAACAGTCTCCCTGAGGAAGTACGCCTGGCGCCGACTCTGCTTTCCTTCCGGCGCCAGGTCAAAACCTTCCTATTCTCTGAAGCATTTTAAGTTACATTGATCTAATTTTAAAAATGTTTATTGTATTGTTGATTGTATTTTAATATTATTTTGTTATTCATTGTATTTTTATACTATTTTATGTTCACCGCCCAGAGAGCTATCGCTAGTCGGGCGGTATATAAATTTAATAAATAAATAAAATAAAAATAAATAAAAATTATGTGCCTTCAAGTCGATCATGACTTATGGCGACCCTATGAATCAGTGACCTCCAATAGCATCTCTTGTGCTATCTTGTAAGTTCAGGTCTGTGGCTTCCTTTATGGAATCAATCCATCTCTTGTTTGGCCTTCCTCTTTTTCTACTCCCTTCTATTTTCCCAGCATTGTTGTCTTTTCTAGTGAATCATGTCTTCTCATAATGTGTCCAAAGTATGACAACCTCAGTTTCATCATTTTAGCTTCTAGTGATAGTTCTGGTTTAATTTGTTCTAACACCCAATTATTTGTATTTTTTGCAGTCCATGGTATGTGCAAAGCTCTCTTCCAACACCACATTTCAAATGGGTTGATTTTTCTCTTATCCACTTTTTTCATTGTCCAACTTTCACATCCATACATAGAGATCGGGAATACCATGGTCTGAATGATCCTGACTTAGGCGTTCAGTGATACATCTTTGCATTTGAAGGACTTTTTCTAGTTGTTGCTTAGCTACCACACCAGTCCTAGCCTTCTTCTGATTTCTTGACTATTGTCTCCATTTTAGTTAATGACTGTGACTTGGTATTGATAATCCTTGACTTCAATGTCCTCATTGTCAACTTTAAAGTTACATAAATCTTCTGTTGTCATTACTTTAGTCTTTTTGACGTTCAGCTGTAGTCCTGCTTTTGTACTTTCCTCTTTAACTTTCATCAGCATTCATTTCAAATAATTACTGGTTTCTGCTAGTAGTATGATATCACCTGCATATCTTAAATTATTGATATTTCTCCCTCCAGTTTTCACACCTCCTTCATCTTTGTCCAACTCCACTTTCCGTATGATATGTTAAGAACATAAGAAGAGCCTACTGGATCAGGCCAGTGGTCCATCTAGTCCAGCATCCTGTTCTCACAGTGGCCAACCAGGTGCCAGGGGGAAGCCCGCAAGCAGGACCCGAGTGCAAGAACACTCTCCCCTCCTGAGGCTTCTGGCAACTGGTTTTCAGAAGCATGCTGCCTCTGACTAGGGTGGCAGAGCACAGCCATCATGGCTAATAGCCATTGATAGCTCTGTCCTCCATAAATTTGTCTAATCTTTTAAAGCCATCCAAGCTGGTGGCCATTACTGCATCTTGTGGGAGCAAATTCCATAGTTTAACTATGCGCAGATTCTATAGTTTAACTATGCGCTGAGTAAAGAAGTACTTCCTTTTGTCTGTCCTGAATCTTCCAATATGTTCTGCATATAGATTAAACAAGTAGGGTGATAAAATACACCCCTGTCTCACACTCTTTCCAATGGGAAACCAATCTCCATATTCTATCCTTACAGTAGCCTTTTGTCCAGAGACTAGGTTGCGCATCAGGACAATCAGATGCTGTGGCACCCCCATTTCTTTTAAAGCATTCCATAGTTTTTCATGATCTACACAACCAAAGGCTTTGCTGTAATTTATAAGAAAATGAAAAATGGACTGCCTTCAAGTCGATCCAGACTTATGGCGACCCTATGAATAGGGTTTTCATGGTAAGCGGTATTCTGTAATCTATAAGAAAGGATGCAAAAAAACTGGCTTATCAGACTTGAACTAGCCAAGGTTAATTCTGCATATCTAAGGAGATAATCCTAAAGGAGGGTTGGAGAAACATCCCTAGACATTACAGTGTCCAGGGGACTGGTCTGACAATGCTGCACCTGATGTCCAAACACCAACAACCTGGGAGGAAGACAATCCTAACAATATATGTTAGAGGGAATCCAGAAACACACAATGAGGTTGTCTCAGTAGGCCTCACTATATAACTCAATGTTGTGACCCAGATTGGGAGGGGAGGGATTGATGAGGGCGACACCAACTTTGAGGACTAGGGCGGCAAATTGGGGGAAGGGACTAGCAGTGAGGAAAGCTCACAGCACGCCCAGACCCCTGACACTGTCAGTTCAACTCCCCCCGTTCTTGGTCCCCCTGCTGAAGCGCAACCTGAACTGTCAGAGACTGCCCCATTAGAGACTGCTCCCTTGCCCATGCCAGAGGCATGGCTTTGTCAACCTGATGTTCCCCAGCTGAGTGCCCTGCAACTGCCCACACTCGAGCAGACAGCCCCCACCAATTGGAAGGGGAAGCTGAGTTCCATCCCCATCACCCTGTGCTCAGAGGCTTCAAAGGCAGAAAGTTCAATGGATGGAGTTGAGGAGGAGTCTTTATGAACAAAAGCCAAGCCTACTTAAGTTGAGTCAGGGGAGGGGCTAGTTGCTGAGACAATGTCTGAGACATGCGAAGTCAAGCTTAGTTAGTGTTAGTTCAGGGCAAAAGTTTCTTGAAAGTTAACTTGAATGTTAATGAGCCACAAAGTTTTTGATGTATCTATAACTTTAATAAAAAGAGAGAAAACCACAGACACATCTGTGACTGAGTCCTTCGATGATGGGCAGAACACTCAATGTGCTTGTCTTAATCTTTAAATTCCAATGTGGCTTGGGAATACACATTTCAGCATTTTAGACTGAAGTCAACAATAACAATATCATTATATTTGATGCTTTAAAAAAACGGTGTCGGAAAATGCCGCAGAAGCTCACAGCATTAAGGTTGGTCCATAAAGATAGTGGATGTGTGAACAATAGGAAGTCTGGTGCCAACTTCTATTTTAGCAAAGTTCTCCTCCATCCCTAGTGTGTAGGGGCATGTAACTTCCGAAGTGGCCTTAGGAGTCTAAGAAACATGACCTCCCTTTTCCTTGGGTTTTAACAAAAGAGTTTTGAAATAAGCCTCACTTACTAGAATGTTCAAGATAAGCCTGTCTTTCACTTGTGCTCCATGCCCTTCACTTACACGCATAACCAATGCAGCACAGATCATTGTAGAATGAAAAACAAAGCAAAGAGGGAGAGAGAAACCGGGGGTATAGAGCTGTTGTGTTTGTTTAAAGGATTTCATTTTCATCCTAGAGGTAGATGTAAGTGTGGCTATGCTATTACATAACAAACAAACTACATTTAAAGACAATTGCTTCTGGAGAGAGAGAGAGAGAGAGAGAGAGAGACCCTACACTATGGAGCTGGGAATAGCTGCGATAATGCAGCTTTACTCTGGGGCTATTCCAATTTGAAAGGGAGAGCACAGCAGCAAGTCATGATGTGGATATGAATTTGTTATGACAGGCTAATTTTACAAATCCATGGCTGCCTTCTGGCAGGATTATCAAGATCTATATTTAAAGAAGAATCCAGAAGGGTGTGAAAATAGCATATAATGTCAGTGGTGAGAAAAGGCTCTTGAAAAGTCAGCTCTTGCAGGTTGGTTTATTATTTTTTACAGGTGCAATGCAGGTTGCTTTACTAGCCCAACTTCTATTCTTTCATGGTTAGATTAACAGGCCCCCTTCCATCCTCTGTTTGCTTTGCAGTGTGGGAACAACCATGCCTCTTTCTCATGCCATTCTAGTGAAGTCAGACAACTCCTGGGCACAGGTGGGAGGAGCCAACAATGCAATTTCTTCCCACAATAGCACTGCCCTTCTCTGCAACTGGGTCAGTGATGGCAAACGAAGGAGCTACAGTATGTCATAGACTGCTCCTTCCATGTGACCCAGGAAGCCAACACACTATAGAAGTGCAGGAAAGCAGGGATATAACAGGGGCACCTTTCATGCTGCAGAGGTAAAGGCAGAAAAGGCCCTAATTGTCAATGGCAAGATATGCAACATGATACAGATCAATACGAAAAACTGAGCTGTGGTGATTATTTGAGATGACTGGGTCTTTTATCTTTTACATATATGCACTAGATCATCATTACATTGTTTCCTGAGGTTCTAAAGGGAGGGACGGGAACTGAAGGATGGCAGCCAGAAATTGTACATTCCACTCAACCCCATTCCCTCCTGTTGTGCAGGCCAGGGTGGTACAGCCAGCTCTGGAATACAGGCTAAACCTCCCCACCATTCATCAACTGAAGTAAGATTCATTCTTTCCCTATCCTCCGCCCCAGCACAGCATCAGTACATTCCACCTCATCTCTCTGTCTCTCTGCCATACCATCCCTGTGTGCAATGCTTAGTTGGCAGGTGCCGCCTGCTCTGATTGTCTGTGCTCCTTCACAGCCAAAGTGATGGCAGTGTTGATGCTTCTGCTGCCACTGGTGGACTTAACCAGTCATTTAGTTAGTGGCTGGCAGAGCGGGTCACTTGCGGCCCCTTATGCCTGCACACTCGCTTCACTACTGACTCCTCCAACAGACTCAAGGCCCTTTTGGGCAGGGGTGTACTTGACCACCTGGGCATCTGCCTACACACTTGCTCCACTACCGACTCCTTTCATTGTTCAAGGCAAATCCAGGTAGAGCTAGAGGGAGGCTGACAATCAGAGTGGGCAGAAGGAGGAGGAGGAGGAGGAGAAGAAGAAGACAGTTTGTAGGCCAAAATGGCTACACATACCACACCCTGTTAATTGTGCTCAGCTGGTGAGTACTGCTAGGACTGTAGCCAAAACAGGGAGTTATCCATGCTCAGTAAGAACATAAGAACATAAGAAGAGCCTGCTGGATCAGGCCAGTGGCCCATCTAGTCCAGCATCCTGTTCTCACAGTGGCCAACCAGGTGCCTGGGGGAAGTCCGCAAGCAGGACCCGAGTGCAAGAACACTCTCCCCTCCTGAGGCTTCCGGCAACTGGTTTTCAGAAGCATGCTGCCTCTGACTAGGGTGGCAGAGCACAGCCATCATGGCTAGTAGCCATTGATAAGAAGTCATGGACTATTGACTGTCATTTGAAAGAGAAAATTAAAACTCTGGGATTGGGGGTGGAAAGGCCCACCTAAGGAGTGCATGGCTGGCTGGCACCCTGAAAAAGAGCATTCCTATTAGGGAGTGAGGACACGTTGTTAACATTTTGTTGCGGGTCCTACTTATACATGCAACTTGGGCATTCTCAGGAAGCCAATTTCTCTCTAAACCCTTCTTCCTGCTTCAGTCCCTTAAATCTTAACATTGATCTCAGAGGGGACCAATGAGAAACTGATAAAGATTTAGAGAAGGTTTGCTTTTCATGGCTATTCTAAACACATTCTAAAATGTAGCTAATATTTTTGTAGCTCCAGTGCAACATTCCTGCAGCCCCTTCAAATGTGGCAATATTCCACTTGCACAGCAAGCCTGTGCTCTGTCATAAACAGCATCTTACTGGTAGTACAGCCAGTCACTGTATAGTCTGATTGTACATATTTTCAGCCCCTGCTCTATAGCTGACATCTATTACTAGAACTAGGTCTTCTACAGAAAGGTCATGAAAAAACTGTTGTACCAACTGCCGTAAGTACACTGTTATTCATTTTTCTTTATCTTTCAAAACAAATTATCCAGGACAAATAGTTTGTCTTTCCTTCCATATTAATGCAGGTTAATTTGATTTGTCAAAAACAACTGGGCTTGTTCACAGTCCATTTCCAGTGGTGTAAGGACTACTCACATAGTACAAAAAAGATATTTTAACATCCAGCAACAGACCTGCCACAGTGCTATCTTGAGGCTGTTCTAGTTACCTCGTACCTGTGATTAACATCATTGGCGATCACTCGTGGCCGAGTAAGATTGTCTTCCAAGATAAGGTCTTTAACAGTGGGTCCGTAAGTTACTGTGGAGGCCAATTCTGGATCCACACAGCCTCCCATAGTGAGGACATACGTTTCCAGATGGAAGATGGTCGCAATGAGGATTTGTTTGATGTGCCTTTCGCTTAGCTCGTTTGTCCCATTTGCCCTGTATTCGTGCTTCTTCAAAGTCCACAGCACCTTTGATAATAGCAGACCTCCATTTGGGACATTCATGGGCCAAAACTTCCCAGTTGTTGATGTTCATGTTACATTTTTTTAGATTTGCTTTAAGAACATCTTTAAACCTCTTTTGCTGTCCACCGATGTTCCTTTTTCCATCCTTAAGTTGGGAGTAAAGTAGCTGCTTTGGAAGACGGTGATTAGGCATTCAAACAACACAGCTGGTCCAGCGAAGTTGATGTTGAAGGATCATTGTTTCAACACTGGTAGTCTTTGCTTCTTCCAAAACACTAACATTAGTCCATCTGCCTTCCCAAGTAATTTGCAGAATTTTCCAGAGGCAGTGTTGGTGGAATCGTTCGAGAAGTTGGGAGTGGCATTTATAAATGGTCCATGTTTCACAGGCATACAGTAAGGTCAGTAGTACAATGGCTTTGTAAATAAGCATTGTGGTCTCCCTGCAAATATCCTGATCCTCGAACACTCTACGCTTCATTCGGGAGAATGCGACACTCGCAGAGCTCAGACGATGTTGAATTTCAGCATCGATGTCAGCTTTTACAGAGAGATGGATGCTGAGATAGGGGAAGTGATCAATGTTCTCCAACGTCACACCATTAAGCTGGATTGATGGTGCTACAGAGGGACTAGTTCGCACCGGTTGATGAAGCACTTTGGTTGTTTTAATATTAAGTGAGATTCCAAGCTTTCCATATGCTTCTGCAAAGACATTTAGGATAGTTTGAAGATCTTTCTCTGAATGTGCAGAGACTACATTATCATCAGCATATTGAAGTTCTACGACAGAGGTTGACATTACCTTACTTTTTGCTTTCAGACTACTGAGATTAAAAAGCTTTCCATCTGTTTGATATATGATTTCCACACCAGTTGAGTTGCTTTCAATGAGATGCACATTTCAATGTGCATTTGAATGCTGTTCATTTGGATGTACCTTCTAATGCTCATATATATCATACATACATCACAATTCCTGCTCCACCAAGGGAAGTATGCTCAGAAGCAGGGTTGTGAATACTGATCTCTTTAATGAGATCAGAGCAAGGGTGTATTAAACATCTGGGTGTATTAAACATCTGGAAGAGTTATACCATATTGGGTAAGAATGAAATCCTATACACCCCCCCAATATTATACACCCCCCCAATATTTCAATATTATAAATGTAGCAACATTACACCTCCTAGCAATTGCAAAAACAAGGGAGTTTGAACAGTTTCACCATAGTCTTAGATGTTCTAGCCACTTCTGCTATGTCCGCTACAAATTAGCTGAGAATCAAGTTCATCTGATCAAATGTCTAGCCCTCAGCTTCCCCAAAGGATCACTGTCCCTGTGGCATCACCATTTACATAGCAGCTCATCCCATTATGTTACTCACAGTCCTTCTCCTGAAGCACCTTCTTACATGGATTCCAAAGGCAGAGGGTGGGGCAACTGGAAACTCTCCTCCCATGATATGCACAATGCTGCATACACCTTCTACATCCACTCAATAAACACACAAAGAACATGGTGTTAGGACATTCCTTTCCATCTTTCACTGGGCTAGACAAAGATACTTCAGAACCAGCATTTCTGGACTCCACATTAATTCTGGCCTCCAAACAAGATAATGATGATAAGACAGGAATGGTTTAGCGCAGAGGTGGGGGACCCAAGGGGCACATAACTCAGAGAAGGGCCATAGCTTAGTGCAGAGCATCTACTTTGAATGCAGACAGTCCCAGGTTCAATTCCCGGCATCTCCAGGTAGGGCTGGTGAGAGATCCCTGCCAGTCAGTATAGATAATGCTAGATGTATCAATGGTCTGACAGTGTGGTGTAGTAATTAGAGTGTTGGACTATGACCTGGGAGAACAGGGTTCGGTTCCTCACACAGCCATGAAGCTCACTGGGTGACCTTGGGCCAGTCACTGCCTCTAAGCCTTAGAGGAAGGCAATGGTAAAACCATCTCTGAATACTGCTTACCATGAAAACCCTATTCATACGGTCGCCATAAGTTGGGATCAACTTGAAGGCAGTCCATTTTCCATTTTTTTCCATGTAGCCTTCAGCATAATTTCATGTGCTCTCAACCTAACTTTATGTGGGTGGAAGGAGCATGGAGGGAGAAAAAAAGGTGGGTTGAAATGCCAAAAGGGATGGAGAGATGCACTCAGACCTCTGGCAAGAGTGACCTGTTTTTCCCTGGCATCCCACTGATGGGGATCAAGAGGGGAAAAGAGAGAAAGAGAAGGAAAGGGAGTGTGTGTGTGGGAGCCACTACCCACCTCACCCACCACCAACTCCAGCCCCAACTGCTGGCATGAGGGTCTCCAACAAGTTGCCTGTGAGCAATGTGGCTCGTTTCAACAGAAAAACAACAACCCTGGATTAGATCAACCATGTTCCAGGAGAGAGTCTTGTTTAGCTAGATTTAGCAATAGCTGACTAATTAAGGGCAGAAATTTACATGCTGCCTTCGAATTTGCAACCATGGTCATTAATAGATCAGCAGGATTGGCTCATTACTTAGCTATTGTAGTGGATACCTATCTTGAGACTAGGGACCCTTGAGAATGTATGCACGTGGGGAACAAAGTACCATTGCCTTCTCACTAATTTTGGATGTTCCTACTATGCTGTCATGATCCCATCAGAGTGGAAGCTGGAAAGCTGGCATATGAACAATGTCTGTTTAAAGGAGGAGGATGTGGCATGTGACAATCCCATGCTGACACTGGGGTATTTTCCTCTACCTGATGGTTAAAGTACCCAACTCTGTGTGGCTCCTGCAAGTCAGTTAGACACCTGATGCTATACATGATCTGGGTGACAGAATGGATGACTAAAAATTACACTAGACATTATTATTATTATTATTATTATTATTATTATTGTTGTTGTTGTTATTGTTATTGTTATTGTTATTATTAATAAATAAATAAATAATTTCTATACCACCCCATAGCTGAAGCTGTCTGGGCGGTTCACAACATAAAAATCAATATACAATATATAATATACAATTCATATTTGGTACAATTAAAAGGAAAAACAATACATCACATTTTAAATAAACATAAAAGGTAAAGGTAAAGGTGTCCCCGCACTTATAGTGCGAGTCGTTTCTGACTCTTAGGGTGACGTCTTGCGACGTTTACTAGGCAGACCGTATATATGGGGTGGGATTGCCAGTTCCTTCCCCGGCCTTTCCTTACCCCCCAGCATATGCCGGGTACTCATTTTACTGACCACGGATGGATGGAAGGCTGAGTGGACCTCAACCCCTTTTACTGGAGATTCGACTTCCTCCTTCCGTTGGAATCGAACTCCGGCCGTGATCAGAGCTTTGGCTGCGTTACCGCCGCTTACCTCTCTGCGCCAATAAATCTCAACAATATACATAACATAATAACAGAATAAATAAAACAAACCAAACATAGCAATTATAATATCTACAACATATTCTCCAATGTCTTATTCTGCTTCTCCCCACCTAACCCCATCTTCCATAACCCATAGCACTATAAACATTTCTTCTATTGTCTTCTTTCTCCAAAACAACCCCAGGACGACGCCAAGTGCGATGCTAAGTGCGAATGAAAAATCTGACATCCAGTTTTAGAATTCAGGTAAAAATGTGCAGTCTAATCCTATGATTCTGCCAAGATGCTGCAACTCAAGATGGACACATCAGTCTATTCATCCAGCCAACTTTCACATGTTGTGAAATTTTCACTCCGAAATCCATTCTGTCACATTTCAGCATTAATCTGCAAATCTTTTTTTAAAAAAACCATATAACATTTTTGTTTTAAAATGTTTTAAAGTATTTTCAGTTAATAATTTCTAAAAATTTCAGAAAAAAATTATTCACTTGAACACATATTTGGATATGCCTTTAGAGACAAAAACTGGGATGTAACATTTAGAGAAGTGTGAAATCCAATCGACAGCTATGTTCCAATTCTCACAAGGTGCAGATCGGGGCAGTTTGTATCAGAATGAATTCCTTAAGCATCCTTAGCCTCAACATCCACTCCTATAGTTTCTGTGCACTGTCCCAAATAATCACATAATTCCTTGTGGCCTCACAGATCAGCTGTGTATTGGAAAACATCAAGCATCATTTAGCAACATCACATTTACCATGCTGCAAACCACAACCCATCCCTTACCCTTTCCCAACACAGCATGGCCTGTTGAGGTCATAGGAATGTGCACTGTTTAGCTGAAGTTTGTTGAACTGACCCTATGTGGATGCTGTCCATCTGATGAGAGGCCTTGCTTTTTGCACGATTCCCAACTGCATGTACAGAGTACACAAATGGGATCAGTTCAAACTAGGGCTATGTACCAGATCTGGCCAAATCCCAGATCTTGAACCAAATCAGCCCAATTTGGGTTTCAACCAGATCGGACTGAAACAGCCCTTGATCGCTCCAGGACAGGTTGCTCCACCTGGAGCAATCTGGGGCTGTCAAAAGGCAGGATGGTTGGAGGTGGGGGGAGAGAGAAGGAGAGGCAGGTAGCCTCTGCAGGGTTTGTTTTGCTAGCACTTTCCTGTAGGGAAAGCAGTGGCAAATCAGCACCCCAGTAAGACTGAACTCTCTGCTATCAGTTGGTGAGTGGAGGGCTCACTCCTGCTCTCTGTAAGGGTCTGTTTCGCCAACATATTCTGCTAAAGCAGCACCCGGCAGGACTGAATGCAGCATCACCTTCTCCCCACTTAATTAAAACCCTAATTAAACATTATGACTAGCCCCAGAATTGATTCAGGGTGCAGATCCAGGTTGGGTCAGTCCCGGGTCAGATCAGAGTTGATTGGAAGTGCCAGATGGGGGAGGGGATGCATAGTCCTAGTTCAAACCTTCAACTGAGTGTGTGCTGGTGGGTGGGTGGGGGTTGCTGGCTGCTGTGATTCTTTCTCCCCAGCATGCATTTAGTGCATCTACACTTTACATGTGAGAAACTCTAATGATGACGTTGAGAAAAGCAGTAGTCATCATGTCACTAGCAGACAAAGGTTTGCTTGTTTTTCAAACTTGCTACTCACACTGAACAGAGCAAAGAATAAAAAAGAAAAGAAAAAATTTACAAGAGTTTCACAGCTGAAGGAGAAAAAGAGCGAAGAAAGGGTTTACATTTGAGAATCAGTCAGGGAAAACGTACCTTGCAAATTTCCTCCTATTAAGTTCAGTTAATAAGCTCTAATCTGACAAGAATGTTTTGTCAGAAAATGTTGGATAATTCTTTGTCCCGCACACAAACAAACAGAAGTAAAGAAACAGTGGCATATTTAATGAATTTCTCTTAGTTTAGCCTGTTTTATTATTGTGACTCAAGGAACTGTCATGGGATGTGTTTTTTTTTTAACTATGTGAACCATATCTTGCAGAAGCATAATTTCTTGGAGGGATCACTTGAATGGCTATTCATTATAGCTGCAGGACTATGTATCTAACTGGAGTGTGTTTACCAGTACAGCAATAAACTATTTTCTCCTCTAGATAATGATGAATTGGTTATGTTTGATCTACAAAAGTATAGGCAGTTCCATGGAAACCTGTACACAGCAATAAACTGGAAAAAGAGAACATAATATTAATGTGTGTGCATCCAGAGTATAATTCATTACAGGAATAACCTACCTGTACTATTCTAGATTTGACCTGAAATGCAGCTCTAACCTCTGATCTAAGCTGAAGTGGCTTGAATTTACCTCCCACAATCAGGGTGAAACTAAAATCCAAAAAAAGTGACATGAAGTAGGAGCTGCACAGAACAGAGGCACAGAATCTATTTTCAAGCTGAACTTTTCCTTTTAAAATGCAAGTTTCTAGCCCTCATTAAAGTGTGGATATCAGAAGGAGCCATTGTTAGAATTTCATTCACAAAAGAGTGAGCTTTTCTGTCCATCCTAATGGCTAGAATTCCCTGTTTCACAATTTTAGCTGCCCTTTTACTCATAGTTCCCCTCTTAGTGTGCCTTCTGGGATAAATGATGCAAAATAAAATGAGAGTTTCTTTGAAGTAGAATGATACTTGTGGTCAGTCCAGATATAAAGTACTTAGATTTGACTCACACATGTAGAGCCTCTTTAGACGTGACATTCCCCACCACCACCACCATGAAGTGTATGAAAAAAGAGATTGCCCATGTACATCAAAGGATGAAAACTAAGAAGCTCCCCATGAAGCAGCATGTTAAAAGTCATGATGTGCAGAGATGTGGGCACAATCCATGTGCACAATAATGTTTCATGCATGTTAACAGCAGTTATACCTTAGAAGTCAATGCTAGTAGTAACTGCCATAGCAAGCAGAGATAGTAGTCATTTTGGTCATTCCCTGTCTTTAAAAGTGCATTAATATTATCTCCTTGTTTATGAGTTCAGAGGGGCGGTGTGCTTACTCGGGCTTCCATGTCCCAATTGGTTCTGCTCTCAGTCTCAGGTAGGGATGGGGGGGGGATTTGATTCAGTTTGCATTTAAAGCAGAATCTATCAAATTTTCATTTTCTGAAACAAAATGAGAACCAAAACACAGCCCTCCTTCAAAATTTGGACGTATCCAAATTTTGCAATGCAACTCTAGTCTAAGCAAACAATGTTTACAAAAACACATACATGTGTATTAGGGGAAAGTGTGCATAAAATGAATATATTAGTTAAAGTAACATACATAAATGAATTGTACTAGAAGAAATTGCTTGCAAAAATGTGTATATTAGGAGAAATTCAAACTAAAATGCTGAAGTAATTTTCATGAGGATTTCTTTAAAAAATGCAGAGAACTGAATTTCAGATTGGAAAAATGAGAAACGGAGAGAACCAAAACCGACAAGATCTTTCCATTCCTAGTCTCAGGTCAGCACTTAGCAGAGACAGGTACACTGATAAACAGCCTACTAGTATCCTGGAGACACAAGAATCTTGCAGCAAGGCAGAGCATCTCATGCAGCCTTTCTCCCACTCCAATATGCACAGAGAGAGAGAGAGAACCAGCAAAAGCCACACTCAGTGAGACTCAACCACACCAAGCTAGTATCAGAATTGGAACATTCCAATATAGGTGCCTTAAGATACATTCAATGTACCACAGTATGAAGACAAGATTGTTCTTATTTTCCTTAATGCCATTTTTTTAAAAAAAAGTATTGCTTGTTTAGCCACTGAAACCAGTGAGCCCCTTTGAACAACTGAAGGCGACACCTTCAATTCTGGCACTTGTAGTCAGTTGTCAAAAACAAATGAAAGAAAAACAGTATTAGCTGTTTTACACTGTGCTATTATTTCCCCTTCAATCTGGAATTTCCAATCACAGTTGCATTCTCAAGGGTTTCTTGTAATAGCAGATTGCAAAAGGATAATACAAAGTATGACCTGCTAAGTTGTTTGCTGGGTACCATTTGATTTCTAAAAGTGAGATAAATCAACTGCACGGACTGGCTCCTGTGTTAGAAACTAGTTTAAAAGGGGCTGATGAGGAATATTGGCCCACCTTCTGTCCCAAGATGTCACTTTGTATATCTAAAGTATTTCTGAGAGTTGGATGATGTATGCTCCCAAAGAACGAAGAACATTCCATAGTCTGCTCACTCCATTACAGAACTTTTAACTGCAAGAACACAGGGAGCTGCCTTACACCAGGTTGGACTATTTGTCTGGCTCAGTACTGTCTGCTTTGATTGGAAGCAACTTTACCATTACCAGCACCAACATTAATTTATTAATTGGCTTCTACCAGCACCTGTTCTGCCAAGGGCAGTGGTTCTTATAGGATTGAGAGAGAATGAACACACTGATGGGTAAAGGCTAAAGAATTCCGTTAATGCATAGAATGAATAAAGCATAAAACTACAGAAAAAGATCACAATGCTTACATCCCTTCTTTGATTCCTGGGAACTCCTCAGAACCATGAGGGACAAGCTCTTGTGAGGTCTGGTGAATAGCCTCTTCTGGTCTGTGCAGAGGTTCCAGAGACGCAGAGATTCTCCACCTCTTTATAACTATTCTTCATCTCATGGACCATAATGCATTTTGCCAAAGTATGCTGACCAAGTAGCACCTGTTACTTTGGGCTACATTCCCATAGCCTTGACAATATTCATACAATGTCAGGGAGGTTTTCCAAATTAAGTGGGCAACAACCAGAGGAGATAACTAAGTGGCCATCTGTGCCCTCCCATGCCAGTCTCAATGCACTTCAAAGGTTTGCAGACAGCCACTATACTATCCAAGGTGGTTGACTGTGGATTCTGCTGGGGCTTATCTTTAAGAGATAAGTAGCCCAAAATTCTCATTAACTAATATGAAATAATGCTGCCTACAGGAAATAGCATTAATTTCTGAGAAAGCTCAGACCTAAAACAATGCACTATCATAAGGGCAAAACTACATACAGAAGCATGACTAGCTATAGAGAAGATTCAGCCCCATACCTTGGCATTACTTAGGCATTAATGGGGTAACTTCTAGATTGGATTACTGTAATGCGCTCTACGTAGGGCTGCCCTTGAAGACTGTTCGGAAACTTCAGCTAGTGCAAAATGCGGCAGCCAGGCTGTTGACAAGGACCAATCGGTCTGCACATATAACACCTGTCCTGGCTCGCTTGCACTGGCTACCCATTTGTTTCCGAGCTAGATTCAAGGTGCTGGTGCTGACCTATAAAGCCTTACACGGTGTGGGACCGCAATACCTTGTGGAACGCCTCTCCCGCTATGAACCTACCCGCTCACTTCATTCAGTATCTAAGGCCCTCCTCCGGGTACCAACTCACCAGGCTGCCCGGAGGACTGTTACTAGAACTAGGGCCTTTTCTGTGGTGGCCCCCGAATTATGGAACAGCTTACCAGAGGAAATACGCCTGGCGCCTACGGTTCTTTCTTTTAGGCGCCAGGTTAAGACCTGGCTGTACTCCCAGGCATTTTAATGTTCAATGTTTTATGTTTAATGTTTTAGTTTAATGTGTTCCTTTCTGTTACTGATTTTATTCTATATTGTATTTTAATCTCATTTTGTACACCGCCCAGAGAGCTATTAGCTATGGGCGGTCTAGAAATGAAAATAAATAAATAAATAAATAAAATAATTGCTGGGTACAACCCTAACTCCTCAAGATAACAAAAATGTCTTCTGCATGTTTCCAATACATGGTCTACAAGTGATGTCCAATAAAAACAGCAAAAACAATTTAAAACACAAGAGTCAGCAGATATATTTAAAACAAAATGAAATAGACATCCATGGCAGAGACCCATTCATCCAGCTGGGAAAGCATTGTTGGAACAAAAATATCTTCAATTGTTTCCAGAAAGGGCAGATAGTGGGCATCTGTCATATCTCGACAGGAATGCTTTCCACCTATTATCTGTTATGCATCTACTTATTATTTGAGATACCAGGTACTGTGGGCAAAACAAATGCTCTACCATTGTGTCATGGTCTCGACCCTTTCTATGATTCAGAACTGTTTGTCACAGCTAGCCAAAGTGTGATCAGCATTGCATGCCCAATGCAGACAATTTTGTTTCTGTGCAGTGCTATTTGACTATCTTCATTGATGTATTCAAATGGGGAAATGTCTTTCTACATCCAAAGTTAATAGCTATTAAAGATACAGGAACTCTGCCGGGGCAGGGGGATTGGCAATCTAGAGAAAACTATGCAGGAAATCAGCTGAAAACAGCATTCACAATTTGGTGCTTGCAGTTCCAAGTTAAGGATTTGCTCAGTGGAGCCAGGGAAAAAAAGAACATTTGCTTATGGTCAGGAAGGGATGGAGGGGGAATTTGTTCAGCCTGCTTTTTTGGAGGAAACTGCCCTAATTTGACTGTCCTGAACTTGCTTGCAGATTGGAATGCAACCCCCAAATTGATTATGCATTTCTTCAGATTTTGTTCTGCAGGTTTGGTGTGCAAAATGTGTGCAGAAAAATATGCATTTTATGGTTAAAGTGCATATAAAAGGCATAATTTATGGAAAAGCACATTGTAAAGCACTGAAAAATACATCTTTTGGGGAAATGGGCCTCAAAATAAAGCACATATTAATGTATATATAATTTTTACACTTTAAATATGACCTTTTTCTGCATTCTTTAAAAAAATCCATATAAAATGGAATGGAATGTACCTGTGGTTCAATGCCAGTGAAATTGAAACGGGATGGACATAAGCTGATCTATCCACCCCTACAGCTGGGAGCAGATTCTGTTCATGCTGTTCCTCAGCTATGCTGAAGACAATGCCATGAGACTGACCAACAATCAAAATATACCTGATATCATCTTTGATGATCTCGTGTCTGACTGGGCAGGCTAATCCTTTAGGCCAACTAAGATGGCCAACACTAAGCCAGAACTTACCCTGGTGTAAGTAGATTGTATTCTATGTTCCTCCAGCAGCAACATTAGATACACAGTAATGAGGGGAGGAAGAGAGCGAGCAGGAAAATCCCTAGCAGCTCCACCCAACATGCATGACATCAGTAATGGTGCCCATACTACCCGTGCATGGAGGGCATCAATCAATATAAGACAATGGCAGGAACGTCATGATGATATCACATAATTCATTCCACCTCTCACATGCAATCAGTGGTGGCTGGTAGCTCAATGTCAATGGGGCAGTGGAATCCACTCCAGGTTTTATTCTGAACTTTCAAGGTGCTTCAGCACCTTGGATAGCTCCTTGAAAGTTCAGAGTAAAACTAATTATCATAGGATGTGTGCCACCAGCTGCCACTGCATTCTGCCAGGATAAGCCCGCTGCACCGATAATGTCAAAGCCTACAAGCACCAGCACAGCTAATGAGGGCTCCTCTCAGCCAGCAGTTTGAAACTCCTGGCTGCCCGAATAGACAGTAAACAGCCTGCTAATAGTCACTCTTATGCCACAGCCATACACAGAAAGTAGTACCGGTCTCATTGCAACAGTCAGTCAGCTCCATAGCACAGTGGCTTGCTGTAGAAAATTTTACATTAAAAAGTTATTTAAAACAAACTAATCATGAGAAATAAACAAGATGAAGATCCCTTTTCACTGCCAGAATCCTTTCCTGTGTATCTCTGCCACTTTCTTGCCATCACCTTTACACTGCCAAAGTAAGTTTTATGGCCTAATCAGGTTGTATTTAACAAAACAGAAGGTTACCACCTTTTTACTGGCCCGCTTCCTATGCCTTTTAACAGCAGTCTGACATGAAGAATTAAAAAGGTGAAACTTTCCCACCGCTTATTTCTATGCCACAGGCAACTCCCCTCCCACAAACCACAAACTTTTAAAAGACAAGTCAGTATGAACCAACCAGAAAACAAATCAGTGGTGTTTTTGCTAAATAAAAGTTGAAGGAGACTTATCCCCTTTACACCAACTTCCCCTCTACCCCAGTTCTAAAGTACTGATGGAAGATTAAGACAAACATGTTATCTGGGTTTAATCCCCCCCAAGATCTTCCACTACTTCATCTGCCTGTCAACCCATCCAAAAGGAGGACATACCCTTCAACATTTTAAAGGTGAAAATCGGGACATACATGTAGTGTATGTATTCTGATACCAATATTTATTGTCGACGGCCTCCTACATCAGTATTCCACACAGCGCTGCCCTGCCTGTATTTTATTATTTGCATCCCACTTTTCTGCCTCAAATAGAGTCACTCAAGGTGATGTACATCAAAACAGTTAATAAACCTTAAAACATTAAAAACACAATAAGGCAGAAGGCAGCAGATAATAAAGACAAATAGCATAAAGGAGAAAACCAAATCTGAGTGAAACACTGAGAAGACCAAAGGTCTGCTGGAACCAGAAGATCCAGCTTCAAGAGGCAGGACTTCAGTGTGGGAGCAAAACATCTCCCTATATGATCTTACCATACTGAATGATTGCCTTTCCCCACATGAACCAGCCTCAATCCTACAGTCCTCATCAAAGGCCCTTCTCTGTGTGCCCCACCCAAGATAGGTGCAGAAGGTGGCCACATGAGAAAAAGCCTTTTTTCAGCGGTAGGCCCCTGTCTGTGGAATACTCTTAATTGGCAGTCTTTAGGCACCAGGCTAAGACCTTTCTATATACCCAGGCCTTCATTTAATGTTGCCTCCTACACTGGTGCTCATCTGTTAGTGGGATGGGGTAGAATCTGGTCCTTATTAACATATTTGTGGATGAGCATTTTATACACTTTGTACTGCTATTGTTTTACATCTTTCTGGTTTCAAATTGTTTTTTATGTATTATATTTTGTCAAGTTGTTTTGAGGCTTTTTTACTGGATAAAGCAACTGATAAACGAAACAAATAATTAATTAATAGCCAAAAAAACCTTGCTGTTTAAGAACATATCTATAGCCAACACACATTTCTATCAAACTTTAAAAAGCAGGGAAATTGGGCAGCTATAGTGAATGCACCAGGGGAGCAGGAGACCTGATCTCCTCTCTGAGATATTGGACTGCCCTACAAATTTGTCAAAATGCAAACACAATTTGGGTTGGTCTTTCACAGTCCAATCCACTTCCTGTGTAGCTTGGTAACATGTGCCTCTGAGCATATGGTGAGTGGTGGCAACATTGCAGAATGCAAAAAATCCATGCTGGCTATAGTATACGGCCACTCTTGTGGCTGTATAATAATAAATCATCTCCCAGGTGAGGGCATTTCCTTACCTAGGCATGGCAACAGAGAAGGCCTTATTATACATTTCTGTCGGCTGAACTTCAGGTGGCAGCAAGACATGGAGTAGGGCAGGGACAGCCAACGTGGTACCCAGGGCTGGCGCCAGAGGACTGCTCCTTAGAGTGGAAAGGTATCCCTTCCGCTCCATGATCTGCGGCAGCGTCTGCTCCCGACCCTGCCGCAGATTGCGCAGAGGGAGCTCCCAGGTACTCCCCAATACAGACAGTGCCATCTTCACTAAGCCTGCATTCACACCCTACCTACCTCTCCCATTCCTGTGGATGCATGTGCAATGTGCACACATGCCTGCTATCAACCAAGATAGTGGGAGGGTTCCTTAAGGGGCTGATGCCTTCACCTGCCATCTTGGTTTATGGCAGACATGCACGCTATTCATGCACATAATTCATGTCAGGTGACGCAAGAGGTAGGTGGAACATGTAGGTGGGTGCCATGGGCCTGGTGCAGGCTGGTGCCCAGGGGCCCAGTCATGCTTGTCACTGGCCCTGGTGGTGCCCTCCAGAGGACTTGGAACTCCAACTCCCATCAGTCCCAGCCAACATGGACAATAATCAGGGATGGTGGGAATTGTAGTCCACAACATCTTGAGGACACCACATTGGCTTCCCCTGCAATAGGGCCTCCCCAGATTGTCTGAGAGAGGAGGCAGGCCATGTAGTCCTTTAAATATCCTAAGCCGCTTTAGGGCTTTAACAGACATTTGAGAAACGAAACAGAAGCTGCTAGAAAAGTGCTTCAAATAGCCAGTTCCAGTAAATATTCTTGCCATTGTGTCCTGAAGCAGTCTCACATATGCTTCTTGGCCAGACAGAGATTTGAATCTTTGATTCTGCTATTTAAGACCCACATTCTAACCATTGTACCACACTGGCTTCACAGTTAAGCTGGGCTGCCCAAGCAGATTCTCTTTCTGCTTGACATTTCCTTTCCTAACGCCCTGTTGTTAAATGTGCTTATGCCTCAACCCACAAGCTGACAAGTGAATCTGCAAGCAGGGCCACAGCAAGCACAAGATGGAAATCCCCAAACACTCCCCACCCCCAAAAAACCCTCAGAGCTGTATGTGAGAATGAAGCAAGAACTCAACATGGTACTAATTCCAATTAATATTCTCTGTTTCTTCTATCATCTCTTGTCAGGATTAGAATAGAGAATAGAGAATGCACATTCTCAGATGTCATCATAATATTGCAACCAAGACCACAGTGTTAGACACCAGTCACGCTCATATTTCAAGTTCCTAAGCAACAGTCTTTAGGCAACTGTATGACCAGTGTTTTCTTAGTGCACATTCCCTCGGCATAAAATATTATAGCTACTATGTAAGCTGCATGCTGTATTCATTTACTCTACAATAGCCTCCCATTGGCTTAAAGTCCAAAAGACTGTTTGCTTTATCATTTAAAGATACCCTAGAAAAACTTAAGTGGCTTGCCACACCAGTCGTTTTCTTCAGAATTGGCATCATTCATTCACTCAGTTTTTAGGGAAAATCAAAATGGCGCCATTACTAGATCACTGCAATCCAGTGTTTTATGTGTTGTCCTCTCATTTTTTTAAAGACCTGATTTGTGGTGTGTGTATGTGTACACATTTTAATTTTTTTTATACATAAAATATAATTGCAGTGCTAACCTTTCATCTGTAGTCTGGCAAAGCACTTAGACTATTGTCCCTTTGATTAGTCGCTTCTTGGTCACTCCCAGCCTTGGCAGTACTGAATCAGTCCTTGTGAGCTTTGTTTACTTATTTCCTCTTTGCAGTCAGGTTGATTTCTTATTCATTTTTATCAAAATTAGTTCAGAACATTATTGCAGTGGCAAATTTCTGAAGTATGATGGAAGTAGACGTGAATACACATTTTCTGCCCTGAAAACAAAATGCCTTGGAATGCAATGAATGTGCATCTAGCCCACATCCACCTCGCCTTGAAACTGTGTTTCCTAGGGTTGTTTTTTTTTTAAATAGTCCCTCCCCTACTCCTGATTATCAGCTCATGGTAGGATAAGGAAACAGCTAGCAATCCTGGGCACATTTATAGAAATGTAAGCCCCACTGAGCTCATTGGTTTGTATCCAGTGCTAGGCCTCCTCGGAGTAGACACACTGAAATTAATGGACATGACTAAATTTGTTTCATTAATTCCAATGGGAATACTCTGAGTAGAACTAACATTGAATACAACCTACTGACATTTCCTTTTTTAGGAAGAATAGATAGGATCAGGTTGCACAAATGAAATGAGGAAGCAAAGAAGGAGTAAAAGTTCCTATAAGATGGAGGCACCTGTGCCTGCAGGGCTCAGAGAGAAAGGCAAAGTTTATAAAGGCGTGTTTGAAAAGGTTGCAAAATACTGTCAATTTTTTGCAGGAGAGATTTAAACACATACTGGAAATTTAGGTTTGTGCAATTAAATTAAAGTGGATTAAAGAGCTCTGACACCCTGGTGCAACAAATCCTGACACCCTGGTGCAACAAATCCAGGGTTTTTTGGTTTGGGTGGGGGTTTTTTGCAATTAGAAAGTGATAGGGAAATGCTCTGACAATTATTGAATGAATGAATAGTTAACAGGAAGACATGTAACAATTGCACAAGTGAATTGGGATAATTTCAGAATGAATTCTCATTGTTGTATAACCTCCCTGCAAACAAATCAGAACACACACTCAATCAAGAGGGGACACTGTATAACTTCCATGTTAGCTTTATGCAAGCAAAGCAAGATAAATGCTTAATAAACAGGTCCTCTGGAGGAGCCCTTACAGAGAGGCCTAGGAATGTAGTACTAGAGTATCTATAAGAGTCTGCCCTGCAATATGTTCTGGGTATGTAATGATGTCTTGAGGCTGAATGAGAGTGAAGAGAATGCCCTTGCTCTGTTATCTTGGTGGAAGGGGAAAGGTGGGGGGAGTGACCAAACAGTAAGGTAAAAAAAAAAAGTAAGCAAAGGGGCTTTTGTGACCCCCCCCCCAAAAATCACATCCTGACAAATTCAGGCTGCACAATTAAAGCTGATTTTGAGCTCTTACCAAACAAACCCACCTGCCCAAAACACTGGACTTTTTCCAATAAGGAAAGGGACAAGAAACTGTACTGGAAAGGGTGGGACGATACATGTTTGATACATTATCCAATCTTTTCTCAGACAAATCAGGCTGAATGAATGAATTAAACAGGTCATATGGAAGAGACCTCGGCCTTAGACAGGGTAAGTTGAAGATACATATCACTATCTATTTCTTATTTAATTAATCACATTTATATTCTGTCCTTCCTCCAAGGAGCTCAGGGCAATATATATGGTTCTCCCTACCTATTTTATCCTCACAACAAACCCGTGAAGTACTTTGGGTTTAAGATGTTGAAAATGGCTCAAGATCACTCAGCCAGCGTTTGAACTGGGGCCTCCCTCATTCTAGTCCAAAACGCTAACCACTACCCCACACTCCATGCATATATAACCTTCTTCTGGGAGGAATAGGGTGGGATAGAAATTTAATTAATAATAATTTTAAGGTAGGTCTTTTGAAGACTTTTGATAGGAACACAGATACATAGGAAGCTGCCATATACTGGGTCAGACCATTGGCCCATCTAGCTCAGTATTGTCTGGTCTGACTGGCAGCAGCTCTTCGGGATTTCAGACAGGAGTCTCTCCTAGCCGAACCTGGAGATGCCAGGGACTGAACCTGGGACCTTCTGCATGCAAGGCAAATGCTCTACCACTGAGCTTTGTCATCAGTTTCTTAAAGCATGAAGGTCTCTCCTTGTCACGAGTATCAGGTTCTCCCAGCTTGTTTCCGTAAACCATAAGAAACTGTAAATCACCAGCAAACCTCAGATTAGACCTGACAGCCAAGCTTTTTTCAGATGAGCCTCTTCCACTGTATATAATTAACATGTCTTGTTTTCATCTTTTATATTTTATTTATATGCTTTTATGTAGTGTGAGCATCTCCAAGAGGTTTTTATTTCTATGAGTTATGCTTTGTAAAACCACAGCGCCAACACTGATGGAGCAATTATTACCAGTTAAGGACCTCCATCTTCTTTATTCTGCCTTTCTTTACCTCTGCAGCTGGCCGGCTGTCATTCTTAAATAAGAGCCAGCAATGTGTGACAGACAGAAGGACATCTCATAGGGAAAAAGCAGGAGGAAAAAGATGAGGTAAACATTGAAAAGGATTCTGGTGCCATAACTCACAGGCACTCTATAACAGATGGAATTTTTCAGGGTTTAAGAAAGAAGGGGGGGAGAATCACACTCCTAAAAAGCTATAGCCTTAGGGGAGCTTTTACCGATTTCAAGCTTTTGTTGTTCAGATCAGTTCACTCCAGAGAGTGGTTGTACCAAGTTGATAGACAAGCCAGGATAATGGAAACTGTTATTTTCTTTAAAAAAAAAAAAGTAGTTGCTTAGACAACCTTTATTACTTTTGGTTTCAAAACTGGGGGACTGTGGAACTTGATGTATGATTTAAAAATGATTTTTCTCCTCACCTCTACACCCCCACATCTCATCTTGCTTCCTTAATTCTAAGCATACTTACTTGGAAGTAAATCCTACTGAATCTCTGGAAGTTGCCTTATGCTGAAGACCATTGGCACCTCAGCACTGCCTAGAGTCTAGCATCTTTACCAGGTTTGGGGACCCTGTGGCCTTGCAGATGTTCTTGGACTCCAAATCCCATCATTTTTATGCACACTTTCCCCTAATATTTTTGGTTAGAGGAATTCATCACAAAATTCAGGTAAGTGCAAATTTTGAAGGATGGCTGTGTTTCAGTTGTCCTATTGTTTTGAAAAGTGTGAATTTGATAAATTCAGTTTAAAATCCAAAATGAATCACATTTTTCTTCATCCCTAACCCCACACATGCTTATAACACTTTGCTCTTTTGCAAATTGTGCCATTATGCAATTCCTTGTGCCACCTCAAAAAACAATAGCTTTGTAGCTATAGATCTCACAATAAATGCCTTACTAGAGACGTATCCATGCCAAAATGCAATGTTGTGCTCTTTGATTCCTATGATTGCTAATCCAGACACTAAATTATTTAAAAAAAGAAAATTCGCAGATTTGAGATTAACAATCCACAAAGTTAAACTAATCAAATACTGTTTTCAGGCTCTTCAGTGTAATCATGATGAGTGAGCTGACTGGAGCACTGCCCAGATGGAAGTTAAGAAATGATAGTCATGAACTCTATCATAGATGGAAGGCAGCCATCACAATGAGTGATGGGTTTAGTGCATACCACAAGTTTATGGTGGTCTTGGTGGTGAAAACGTGCAAAAGCGAGACAAAAAGGGAAGCATACCATAGTAGCAATGGTAGTTCTCCTGCTAGTCAACAGCTACTAGCCACATCCCACCCACCCCCATATGCAGGGCCGGTTCTAAAGGGCAGCCAGGTAGGGCACTGGCCTGAGGGCCCCTGGAGCTACAGGGGCCCCTCTGCTCACCAGATAGGAGCTTCCGAGCCTCCCGCCATCCCCCTGGGTTAACCTACCTTTCTCTCCGCTGTTTTTTGCGGTTTGCCATCAATCAAGATGGCGGCCGACGTTTCCCTAAGGGGCTGAAGCCTCTGCCGCCATCTTGGTTGATGGCAGCAATGCACGCGTGGTTGGGAAAGGCTGCCTTAGGGAAACCTCAGCCGTCATCTTGACTGATGGCAAACCTGCATGCGCAGTGTGCGCAGCTGCAAAAAACAGCAGAGAGAAAGGTAGGTGAAGCAGGGAATGGCGGGCGGCTCCTGTCTGGCGAGCTGTGGGTGGTTCCGCAGAGTTGTGGTCTAAAACATCTGGAGTGCACCAGCTTGGTAAAGGCTGTTGCATCATCATCCAACATCATTTTGAGGGAAAATACAAGAAAAGATGGCTGCCATCTCTTCTTTGTGAATGGTTCCCACTGAAATGAAACTATGGGTTATATCCAATGTTAGTCTTACTTAGCATGAACCTATTGAAATCGATAGACTTATGTGCATTCGTTTCAGTTGGTATACTCTGTGTAGGGATGGAAAGATCTGTCAATTTAAGCCCTCAGTTTCTTATTTTTCTAATCTTAAATTCACTTCACATTACTGCAACAACTTGTGCATTTAAAAAAAAATCCTCATGAAAATTTTCCAGCATTTTAGTGCAAATTTCTCCTAATTAGCATATTTTTGCAAGCCATTTCTCCTAATCTAATTCATTTTTGCATGTTGTTTTCACTTATATATTCATTTGTATGCACACTTTCCCTAATATCTGCATTTTTGTAAAGGTTGTTTGGTTGGTGTGAAGTTCAAAGGATGGCTGTGTTTCAGTTTTCATATTGTTTCGGAAAGTGCAAATTTGATAGATTTAGTTTGAAATGCAAACTGAATCTAAATTCTTGCCCATCCCTAATTCTGAGTAGGGTTAGCTTTGGATACAACCCTATATTAAGATGTTGTATTGTTCACAGAGGCACTGTGGGGAGAGTTATGGTGTCTGCCAGTTATCTGACATTGGGAGGTAGACCAGATTCACTCTCATTACTTCCAATTCAGAAAAAAATTCTTTTTTGGAAGACTTTTGGCTCAGTCATATATGTGATTATAGATATGGCACTACCTATAATAGAGTGTCTTTCCATTGCTAAATTAAGGGTGATGCTCTTCATGTCAAGGCCTACTTAGGTCCTAACTACATGTCATGTTAAATATGTTATTAGTAAACTCATAGTGTTTTTTTAAAAAGTTAAGTGCCAGCCGTGGGGCAGGGGGCAACTGTCATCAGCATCACAATGCATGGGGAGGGGAGATATAAGCCTTCCTTCTTCAGCTGTGATCTTGGTTAAAAAAACAACACCCACAGCACTTAGCATTATGAAAAGACTGTCCACTGAAGCCAGTCGGAGTCCCCCCCCAAATGCTGATTGTTGCATGGAAGGGGACAGGTTTTTACTGATGTCATGGCTAGGGAGGGAAGGCTTAAATCATCCCTCCCTGCATGCTGTGGTGCTGAAGACAATCACCTGCTGCCATGCCTGATGTTTCATTTCAGTACTCTATGTGGGGCTAACGCTTGAGATTGGTCTGGAAGCTGCAGCTGATGCAAAATGCAGTAGTGAGACTGCTCACTGGGGTAGGGTATCACCAACATGTCATGCTGCTGCTGAAAGAATTGCACTGGCTACCTATTAGCTACTGGGCCAAGTTCAAGGTTCTAGTTTTGGTGTACAAGGATACCTGTGCTCTGCAGGTGAGGGCCTCCTGCAGATACCATCTTATCAGAAGGTCCATTCTGCACAACATAGGAAATGGACCTTTAGTATTGTGGCACCTACCGTTTGAAATTCCCTCCCTTTAAGTATTAGACAGGCGCCATCTCATTATCTTTTTGATGCCTACTGAAGACCTTCCTCTTTCAACAAGCCTTCTAAGTAGAGACCTTATCTCTGTCTGCGTCTGTGTTGGAATTGCTTTTTAATATATTTTAAAACCTTTTTAATGATGTTCTTAAAGCTTTTTAAAAATGTTTTTAAAGATGTTTTAATATATCTTAAAGTCTGTTTTTATGATGTTTTAAAGTGGTTTTAGTGCTTTTGCCCTGGGCTCCTACGGGGAGGAAGAGAGGGATATAAATCTAATAATAAACAAACAAACAATCAATCATATCAATTACCTAGTCCTTAGATTTCAAAGAAAACTACAAAATATTTATTTATGTGTACCTCAGTTTCACAATATATGCTAACAGAATAGTTGGTTATATTGCATATTAAACACTCAATGGAGGCATTTTGCATATTGATGTAGTATTTTCCCATCATCTTTCTCACTTAGAAAGAAACTTAAGATAAAACTGAACCAGGGGAGGGGATGGGAAGGGAGGGGAGGGGAAAGAGTGCGTGCTCAAGAAACCAGAGTGGGACCTCCAGCAATTGTATTTGTCAATATCTTGGAAAGTAGCTGAAAATGATGTATTAGCAACATATATGTTCCATTGCCTGATTAACTCCGAATGAAAACCACCCAAGCCTTGCACTGAAATCAGTTAGCAATACAGTATCTCCCAAAGATTGTGCAATTACTTTTATTTTATTTTTCTGAATGGTTGCCAATAACTGCAACTTTCACACAAGATAAAGATCTTTTCTGCTTCATTACTTTTGAGATGGTGCATTAGGATCAAATGTACCGTTCTATTAAATAAAACTCCAGGAACTCTATATATAGCACCATATCAAATGCAGCCTGGAGAGCGGTATTGATCAGATCAGCCCAGATGGTTGTTTACATGTTGAACAGCTAAAATATTCTTGCCGTTAAAAACGATGCATAACATTTCATTTTGCATATGGCACACACTCAAATACACAAAGATTCACACCATTGCAGGTTAGTATTTTGGCCAAATGCAAAGAGAAGTAATTACATCCTATCTAACCTAAGAGTGTCATCATTTGTTCTACACTGAGGACACCATGGAAACATAGCCATAAAATGAACCAGAAGGCAGTTGGTGATTTGCATATTTAATGTACCTACAGCTATAGTTTTTATAGAATATGCATGCAGGGTAGTCCATAGCTGGTGGATTTCTTACACATCAACCACATATTATGTGCTTGCTTCTTTTTTTGCTATGTACTGCCAGAGTCCTCTTGTGAGCAGAACTTTTGATGCAACTGGGATGCCCAACTTCATTGTTGCAATATATAAAGTTGCTTATCAAGTTGATCATATCCACCATATTCTAACTCTCTATGCCCACAGCTGCTGGTGACTCCTATAGTAATTTTTAGAAATGGACATATTAGCCTGTTTCCATTTCACATCAGTTTCAGATGGGCTCAATCATAGGTTGATTCCAGTTGCAATTTAATAGGTGGCAAATTTACCTCTCCTGTCCAAAATTTGCTGTTCCTTAAATCTCTGACAAGTACATCACCACTGGCCAGAGGGACAGTGCCATCCTGGAAGTTCCACATGTCCATGCACTTTGAGCACATGCTTCATAGCACAGTCATTCTAGGACAGCAGCATCTTGGAGATTCCACTGCTTTTCCTGCATTGGGCAATGAATTGGACTAGATGACCCTCAAGGTTCCTCCCAACACTAAAAATTATCTGATTCTTCCCTATTGTCTTGGTCTACCAACCCCCAAATTGCCCTTCCAGCAAAGCTAATTGTTGACCAGAATGCTATCCTGTCCTACATCATGGAAAGTAATTTATTGATTGGCAATAGAGAGAATTGTGCCATTAGTGGTTTCAAGAAGTTCATGCACTAGACTTGCCCTGCTCTATCCCCAAAGTTTTTTTGGGGGGGACAGGGCAGGGCATGAGAACAATCTCTGGGGAAAGTGGGAGGGAAGAAGTGTTCTTATTGTACCTTTCCCCCAACAACTTCAAAAGAATTCAGTGCTACAGCTGTTCGTTATGAATGAATGCAGAATCATTTCTGAAGAAAATTCAGGAGTATCCAGTTGCAACTGTGAATGTAGGACGTGGAGAGGCATTGCTTGAATGATTTAGACAGTTCCTGGTTAATGCTTATCACAGAACATGGAGCAGCTGAGCAGAAATTGTGAATTCAATGAGAAATATAAGTAACCCAACCACAAAAGTCAAGAAAAGTGCAAACGACGTTGAGAAATTTATATATATGAGAACTACTCAAAATAGTGTACAACTAAATATATCAAATTTTATAACCACAAACATTTAAAGAAAAATACTTTAATGTATGAACAATGGACAAAGGCAAACATCAATGTATAACAAATACCACTATGTATGGTGAACTAAGCCTCTTAGCCTAGTGTGCCAAACAATATTGCCATGCAGCAGTGGAGTTTCCTGGTGATAAAACAAATAAAATATTATGACTATATAACCATCCTTACAGCTGGTATAGCACTGTGGGGAGGAGAGCCTGGCTGGGAGTCCAGAGTCTGTGAGTTCAAATCCCTGCTCGTGTCTCCTGGGTGTCAAGGGTCAGCTAAAGATCATCCCCACAGTGAGTGGCTCAGGGGTTATGTGCCCTGCCACCTGTGCAGCCGTGGGCAAGCTGCATAGTCCCAAGGAGCCCAGTTGCCCCCCAGCTGGCAGTTGCGGACAAGGAAGGGGCTGGCTTGTGCAGCTGTGGCAAGCTGAGCAGGCCCTAGCCAGCTGGGGAGGACTAGCCTCAGAGGGAGGCAACGGTAAACCCCCTCTGAATACCACTTACCATGAAAGCCCTATTCATAGGGTAGCCATAAGTTGGGATCAACTTGAAGGCAGTCTATTTCCATATAACCATCCCATGTTTTTTTAAAAATGCAAATACTTACATAATGAAAAGTGAAACTCACCACTTAAAAATAGCTGTCATACCAATGTGAAAGGCAAGTTTGACCACTAAACTTGTGTTCATATGTATATGTGAGAATTTGTGTTTGACCCTATTATATCACTAAAGAAGACCGGTGCTTTGTCAGAACATGTTTGTTATGCATTGGTTCTTTGCCAGAGACAAGCATTTCTCTGTTTGTCCATTGTTCTTGCATTAAGGTATTTTTTTAAAGAACGTTTTGTGGTGGTGACACATTATTCAGTTGTACAATATTTGAGTAGTTCTTTCATTGATAGACATTTCATTTCCCAATGTGTTTGCCATTTTCTCAGAAATGGTGAAAAAATGTTCCCCCAAAACTGCACTTACGAGTTGTCATCCATGGGCTAGTAAACAGCATGCAGACAGCAAGGACAGCTTCCCAATGTCCTTATAGAATTTATAATCCTGAAGGGTTATGGAAGTGAACAACCCAAGCTAATAACAATGTGGTTCTTGTAAAGTTTTGATATTACTTTTTGCAAGAACTTAAAAAAAGGAAGAAAATAAAAAAGCTATGTTGGGGTGGGTATGATGGAGGTTTATAACATTATATATTGTTGTCTGCCACCCCAATCTCTGAGCGGTGCAAGACTCCCAGGGGTTCCTGCTCTTGTCCAGGGTTTTGTTTTCCTGAAAAGCAGATCAGCTATGGCATCTCATAGGATATATGGTTTTTATTTACACACATGCCAACCTCAGATTAAGATGGAGTGGTTCACAGCATTAACAGTCCATCAGATCTTGCTCCCTATTGCTTATAGCAAGCAAGCCTGTCTGTCTGTCCAGTTCTCAGCCTTTCCTCCAACTTAGAATAAAAACACACAAGCCTCTCCTTGGCTCCAGGAAGGGGAGGCCTCCAGCCAGGTGATGGGGGTAGGAGGACCTCTCCCCTGAAAAGAGTTCCAATAGCTCCCTTTGATATTCAGATTGACCATTCAATAAGTCCATTAACTCACAGGCAATTTTATGGAGGCAGTTGTTGTTGTTATCTGCCTTCAAGTCAATTACGACTTATGGCGACCCTATGAATCTGCGACCTCCAATAGCATCTGTCATGAACCACCCTGTTCAGATCTTGTAAGTTCAGGTCTGTGGCTTCCTTTATGGAATCAATCCTTCTCTTGTTTGTATGTAGTTGTCTTTGTATATAGTGATATAGATATAGTGATATAGATATTGTATGTAGTGATATAGAGATATACATCTCTTCATATGTAATGGTAAATAAACATTAATCATGATTGCTAAATAGAACCTCCAGATTCAAAGGCAGTACTCCTTTAAAGGCTAGCTGCTGAGGGAAAGGGCTATTGCCTTTATGCTCTGTTATGGCCTTCCAAGAAACAAGTAGCATGTCATTGTTGGAAACAGGATACTTCCCTAAAGAGACCAATAATCCCATCTAGCAGGGCTTCTCTTACATGCTTTCTTTATTTGCATGGCTGAGGGGCAGAGATTTAGGTTTGAATTCAGGCCCCCAGAGCTCAGAAACTTAAATGTGGGACAGGCTCATTGACCTTGACCCTAACCTCCATTCATTGGCCACTGCCTGTAGCCGATTTTGTAATCTTTGTCTAAGATTCCCAGCTTTTACTGTGTGTCACCATCACTATCTGTGGTGCCCTTAGGGCAAGACTTTGGGTCAGAGGTTCAGGGCTCAACATAATGAACAGGAGCCTCTCCCAATACTCACAGCAGGAAGGTTTACAAGTTATATATGATATAATGCTTCTCAATGTACTAAGGAATTATACAGCCACAAGAGTGGCTGTACTATAGCCAACGTGGATTTTTCGCATTCTGCAATATTAAATTGAAAATACCCCCATGCCATTCTGATGCTTCCCATAAGCTCATTTCAAAACAAATCCTTACAAAACGTATAGTCCTGAACTCGGAAACACCTGCTTAACAACTCTCTAAATATTCATGACAATACACAAAACAGTAAGAACGAATCAAGAGTTCAAAGTCTAAAGAGAGAGAGAAAAACCCAGACCCCTTTTGGACTTTTTTCTCTCAGAGCTCATAATCTGTTAAAATTCATTAAAAATCAGCCATCTTCACAGAGTACCTGTAATCCTGTTACTGACCTTGCCCCATACTCTGACCTTCATCTGCTGCAGTTTAAAAGTTAATTAAAAATCAGCCAGGCATTTTTTTAAATTTAATAAATTTTGCATTGAACTGAATGATAATGTCCGGCATGCTCAGTAAGAACCTACTGTCAGTGTTCTAAAAGCCAGACTCACAGCTGCTGGGCTTGCCTAATCAGGGGGCCACATCCTCACCAGACTTTGATTTCATGTGAGACAGTCATGGCTTCCCTCAGAGAATCCTGGGAAGTGTAGTTTGTGAAGGGTGCTGAGAGGAGACTCCTATTCCCCTGAGAGAGCTCGAGTGGCCAGAGTGGTTTAACAGTCAGCTGCTCTGCTTGAAGCTCTGTGAGGGGAACAGGGCATTTCCTAGCAACTCTCAGCACCCTTCACTAGCTACACTTCCCAGGATTCTTTGAGAGAAGCCGTGACTGTCCAAAGTGAAATAAAGGTCTGGTGTGGATGAGGCCAGGGACAGCTTTGGTTTAAATTTGGGTGGGAGGCTACATGTGCCTGCTGTAGAATAAGAAGATGGGGGAAACGCTGAAAAGCAATGATACTGTTGACAATGTTTTCCTTTTGGAAAGGGGCTTCCCCTCTGCCCAGTGCCCACACACCCAATCTCCTCCCCTCCCCCTTCTCCTACCTTCCCTGCCACTCCCCCAGGTCAGTGTTGGACTACGACCTGGGAGACCAGGGTTCAAATCCCCACACAGCCATGAAGCTCACTGGGTGACCCTGGCCAAGTCACTGCCTCTCAGCCTCAGAGGAAGGCAATAGTAAAACCACCACTGAAGACCGTTTACCATGAAAACCCTATTCATAGGGTTGCCATAAGTCGGGATCGACTTGAAGGCAGTCTATTTCCATTTCCAAACATGATTGCACAGAAATAAATGCCACTGAATGCAAAAAAGTATGAAACTGATCAAACCCTCCCTTTTCCTTCCTCCTATCCTCTCCCTCTTGCCCCTTCCTTCCCCTCCGCCTCCAATCTCCTCCTTCCCTCTCCCCTTCCCCCTCCTCTTCCTCCCCATGCTCAGTTTTACCTATCTCAAGCATGATTGCATGAGAGTAAATACCACTGAACTCAATAAGCATGCAAATGATCAAACCTGCCCTCCCCTGCCCCTTCCTTTGCCCCTCCCCCTCCAATCCCCTCTTTCCGCTTCCCCTTCCTTCCTCTCCCCTCCCTTTCTCCTTCCATCTCCTCTCCCCTTCCCCTGCTCCTCCCCCATGGTCATTTTACCTATCCTAACCATGATTACATAGGAGTAAATCCCATTGAACTCAACAAGCATGCAAATGATAAGATCTGGCCTTCCCCTCCTTCCCCTCTCCTCTCCCTTCCTCCTCCCCTCCCCTCTTCCTTCTTCCTCCTTCCCTGCCCACTCCAGCCCTCCCCCCTGGTCAGTTTTACCTATCCTAAACATGATTGCACGGGAGTAAATACCACTGAACTCAACATAAAAAGGATCAAATCTGTCCTTCTCTTCCCCTCCCCCTCCTGCCTGCTCCCATCCCCCTCCTCCCCTCTGCCCTTCCTCCCCTCCCCATCTCCTGTGGTCAGTTTCACCTATCCTAAGCATGATTGCGGGGGAGAAAATCCCATTGAACTCAATAAGCATGCAAATGATCAATCCATTCTCAGCAAACTTGCACAGGATCCCATTTTTTACCTCCCGGATTAAAAAGCAGAGAAATTCACTAATAGACAAAAAATCTTGCAGTTTAAAAACGTACCTATAGCCCACAGGTATTTCTATCAAACTTTAGAAAGCAGGGAAATTGGGCAGCTACAGTGAATGCACCAGGGGAGCAGGAGACATGACCTCCTCCCTGAGATATCGGACTGCCCTACAAATTGGTCAAAATGCAAACACAATTTGGGTTAGTCTTTCACAATCCAATCCTTACCTGTTTGTTTATTAAATGTATATAGCCAAAGGCTGTTACAAAAGCAAAACATAAAACATAACTATACACAAGACTAAAATAAAACAAGCAATAATTTGCTAATAAATTCAATTACAGCTATTAGCACATTTGACTCTAAGTTTCTTAGCTGCCAAGGCAAACTTGGCTGTAGATAACACAATGTGGGGTTGTACAGAAGATAATATAAAGATCACTTTTTGGGAACAATTAAGGTCTTTCCTCGTGGCAATCAATGGATTTAAAAATTTTTCACGTGGGAGAGAGAACATTGGGCATACAAGCATATAGTGTACCAAATCCTCAGGTACCTTGCATCCAGCTATGCATAAACGGTCACCAATAGGAATTCCAAGGTATCTGCCCTGTAAATATGCTGAAGGCATTACCTGGAATCTCAGCTCAGTGTATGCTTTGCGCAGGGGGGCCAACGTTAGTATATCAAAATAATTAAGGGCTGTACCATTTGGCATAATATGTGGAAACCAATGGGAAAAGGATGAGGTGGCGATCGCTGCTCTATCCACTTGTAGGCCATGTTCGAACATGAAATTACGTAGCGCATCTGGGTTAAAATTTGTAAGAAGGGTGGGCGTCAAAAGATATTGGAAACCAAGGGCAAAAAAGTTAGAGGCCCAGCCCCCATTTTCCATTTGGTCCTCCCAGCATAGTTTTACCAGGGAGGATGAGTCGAGGAGCGAAAGTTTTTTCCAATAGCGTAGAAATGATAAATCAAGTCTAACCATTAAGGAAGGGGCATTTAATTCCAGTCTCACATGAGCGGCTGGGGTACTTTTTGGGAGGCCCAAGATTTGTTTAAAAAAAGTATTTTGGATTGACTCGAGGGTCATCCTTAGTGAGTGGCCCCAGATCTCATTTCCATACAAAATTGTGGGAAGAAGCTTAGCTTTATAGAGATTGAGCTTACTAGTTGGCCACCCTTTGAGTAAAAATTTTTTTTAAATAGGCCCAATGTTCTGAGCGCTTGTAGTTTGATATATGCTAACTGGTGGGACCAGTGTAATTGGTTGTTTATATGTATTCCCAAGTATTTAAAGGAGGATACTTGCTCTAGAGTGTGGCCATTTAGTCTCCAGATGGTTCTGGATCTGCTGTATCTCCCACACACCATTATTTTTGACTTTGAATAGTTAATCCAATCCACTTCCTGTGTAGTTTGGAAGAATTTGGTAACATGTGCCTCTGAGCATACGGTGAGTGGTGGCAACACCTGCAATCAGCCCAAATAATAGAAAGAAGACATGTGCTGTGCTGATCTTGTTTTAGTTGCGAGGAAGCAACATTATTAAGACGACATAGTTTAGATGGTCACTTTAAATATGTCTGATTTACTTTGCAATTTTAGTGACGTTTCCTATAGTAAATCATTTCCCCCCCTTCTGTTTCTGTGAATATATGAAACACAGCAACACTTTGCAACACTAAATAAGCCTCCAAAAACAATTCTGGAATAATGGCACTGACTATTTTGCAGAATAGTTTCCAATGGACATGAGGATTGTCTCAGTTTGCACAACAGCTAGAGTCATTCCTGAAGTAGCAACATATTGTAATCAGTCTGATTTTACATCAAACTGCAGTTTCAGATTCGACTGTTAATGCACCAGAAATAGAACACAACCTCCAATTTGAAACACAAAAGCCTGTCTTCACCATCATATGACACTGACCAATAAAAAGGCTTTGAAATTAATAAAAGATATGGTTTATAGGATGAATAATCAGAGAAATAAAATTTTCTATATTAGATTCTCTGTAGAAACAATAGTAACACAGGAATGAAGCAAAGTAAAAAGAACACCAACAAACATACACAAATGTAATTCTCCATCTTTGGAGATGGCAGGTATTGCCACCACTCACCATATGCTCAGAGGCACATGTTAACAAATTCTTCCAAGCTACATAGGAAGTGGATTGGACTGTGAAAGTCCAACCCAAATTGTGTTTGCATTCACTATAGCTGCCCAAATTCCCTGATTTTATTTATTTATTTATTGCATTTGTATACTGCCGCATAGCCAAAGCTCTCTGGGTGGTTTACAACAATTAAAAACATTAAAAACAAAAATACAAATTTAAAAACACATTTTTAAAAAGTAATTTAAAAACACATGCTAAAATGCCTGGGAGAAGAGGAAGTCTTGACCTGGTGCCGAAAAGATAACAGTGTTGGTGCCAGGCGCACCACATCAGGAAGATCATTCCATAATTTGGGGGCCACCACTGAGAAGGCCCTCTCCCTTGTTGCCAGCCTCCCAGCTTCCCGCGGAGTAGGCACCTGGAGGAGGGCCTTGGATGTTGAGCATAGTGTACAGGTGGGTTCGTGTCAGGAGAGGCGTTCCATCAGGTATTGTGGTCCTAAGCCGTGTAAGGCTTTATAGGTTAAAACCAGCACCTTGAATCTAGCTCGGAAACATACAAGCAGCCAATACAAGTGGGCCAGAATCGGTTTTATCGGTTTTTAAAGTTTGATAGAAATATCTCTGAGCTATAGGTATGCTCTTAAACCGCAAGGTTTTTTGTCTGTTAGTGAATTGGATATATTGCGGTTATGACCATGTCCCCTGAGTCAAGTATACAGTACAGCAGTTCACACATCTTTTAACTCACATGATTGAAAAACACTGTTGGCTCCTGTCCTTCCAAACAACTTTCCTCACTTCATGCCTGTTTAGGAACCAATACCGTACTCACTGGCTTTAATCCTTAAGGGTGACCCTGAGCTGAAATGCAACTGGGAAGGTTTCTTGTTCACTCTGATATCAGCCTCACTTCCTACTTGATTTTTTTCTGTTTGTTCTACCTTGCTCTTCATCCTCAGTGTTCCCTTCCCTGGTGAGTCCTATCAGCCTGCTTCCCTGGGTGTTTCTGGGTCATTTTTTCCTGTCAGTGTTCTTTTACTTTTTCTCCTGGCATTCTCTTTCCCCGCCCCGCCCCCTGCCCCGTTTCCTGCCCTTTTTCCTTCCTGGCAGCTTTTTTCTAGGGGTCTATCACTCAAGTCTTCTCCTCAGTTTTGGTTAGTTCTCAAACCCTTTTGTTATTGTCTGTGGAGTTTAATATGTTAACTTATTCCTCCCTCGGTGTCCCTCTTCCCACTTCTCTTCCCATTTAGGCCCTCAGCCACTGCGGTGGCAGTTTTACCTTTTCTCCAGGGTTTTTTTTTGCTCTCTTTTCTCCTCTGCTGCTCTATATCTGTTCCCAGTTTCCTCTTTCTGCTCCTAGTTACAGTTCACCGAGGTTTTACTGTACATTACCGTCTGAAGAGCCCCCCCCATAAAATAATTAAATCCAGAGTCTAAAATTACTTAACTACACCACTAGCTGCCATTTTCTTCTCATTTTCTACTATGACTACATAACCCTTTTCAACTTAAATGTCCATTACCCCAAGTCAGGAAGGCTGGAACAGGGATGCAGGCCGTTGCTTCAGCAATAAAGCAGGAAACAGTAGCATATCCAGAATAAGAGATGTTGCCTCAGCAATAAAGCGTCTCAAACTTGGGGTTCATATAGGAGCTGGAGACTCCACCTCTTCCTGGCTCTCAGCCAAGCGGTTGTGTCCTGCACTCTTCCCAAGTAGCCTCACAGACATCTAGCCGGGCACTGAGTTCCTGCCTGGCTCACTATCTCCTCTGTTCATGTGGCTGAAAGGGAGATGGGGTGTGTGTCTGAAAGCCAGCCAGGAACCTAGGCAGTTGATAGGGGGACCCGGTCAGCTCTGGGACAAGGCCATCTAGATCTCATGACTCCTCAGAATTATTGGAGATAATTATATGGAGATCTGCTGGAGGGTCCTGCTTACCTGTTTCTCATCTGAGGCAACTTTAGATTTGAGATCTGGGCAGGGATAAACCCTGACATTAGATTGATTAATTGATTGATTAAATTTATATCCTGCCCTTCTTCCCAGAAGGAAACCCATGGTGGCAAACAAGTGATAAAACACTGAAAACATCTTAAAAAATCTTTAAAATAAAGCCTCTTAAAAATCTTTTTTTTAAATCTTTTTTTAAAAAACTAAGAACATCTTAAAAACAATTCCAACACAGATGCAGATTAGGATAAGGTCTCTTCTTAAAAGGCTTGTTGAAAGAAGAGGTTTTTCAACAGGCATTGAAAAGACAAGAGAGATGATACCTGTCTAATATTTATGGGGAGGGAATTTCAAAGGGTAGGGGCCACAGCATTAATTGAAGGGTGGTCTTCACACCCTATCCTTTATCTCTGCATCACTGGAGGAGGAGTGTCTCAGAATGCCTAATCTGATTTCTGTCCATTTCATATATAATTTCAGGGTCATTCCTCTCACTCACATGCATTATTCAAAATTGCCCTCTAAATAAATCTATCAGTGAAATTTCTTCCTTTTAGGACTCAGCTGGAGCCACTCTCAGGATTTCAGAAACATATTTGGCCATTTTGAAATATGAATTCCTAGAGATGGATGAATCTGTCAGATTCAGTTTCTCTCAGTTTCTCATTATTCCAGTCTTAGTTTCAGTTCTTCAGTTTGCTATTTTTAAAAATAAAAGTCCTCATGAAGGTTCATCAACATTTTAGTGTACATTTCTCCTAATATGAACATGTTTGCATGCAGATTTGCCTAATACATACACTATTGCAAGCAATTTCCCCTAAAATATTATTTTTGTATGTTATATGCATTTCTATGCACCCTTTCCCCTAATATACACATTTTGTACACATTATTTGGTTGCACAACTCATCACAAAATCTGTAGAAGTGCAACTTTCAAATGATAGTTGTGTTTTAGTTCATATATTGTTTCAGGAAGTGCAAATTCCGTATTAAAATGCAAACTGACCCAAATTTCTTCCCCATCCCTTTACCTTCCTCTATTAAGATTTTTTCAGCCCTTCTTGTGAAACAAATAACCTATTTATATATTTCTCTCTCTAACTCTCAGTTCCAATGGATTTCATCCAATTGGTTATATATCATTAAGATGGTGTCCTCTTTACTATGTGATCCCTTATGATGTGGTATCACCCACATGAATAAAACGTAATAAGGAAAAAATGGTGGTTGGAGTAGCTGCTACTGCTAATGGAACCAATCTAAACAGGACTGAGAAGCAGTGAATAATATGCATGTAATTGCCATGCTTTTTAGGAAATATTTTTACTCCTCCAAAATGGCTTTCATCCCAAATCAAGACCGGAGACTAGTCCTATTTCCTTTGTAGTTCACAGTGGATCTCCCAGCCTCTGCAAAGTATTCTGCAGTGTAGGCTCAAACTAAAAGTCAAAAGTGCTGGATAGAATTTAATGCTAGAACCTGCTCAAACAGTAAAAATGAATTCTGGATGAGAAAAAAAAGTTTAAAGGACAGCAAGTAGGAGTTAATGTACCTCAATAACATTTTTGTAGACTCATTACCTCTTTATTTACCCTTCAAGATATTTGCTTCTGCTTTATAGCACAGTATGTATTGAGGAAAGACATAAACTGGGCAGGGAGATGCCAGTGAAATGAGAAAATAGAAAGTTAATGGTGAAACCAGAGTAGACTAAATGAATTTACTGATTATATGACCATATCCCATCAGTAAGACATGAATTATTATGTTTACAATCTTCAGGTTGTTGCCTGGATCTGCTACCCTTCACTGTTTTCAATTTAAATGGCAGTGATTGTAAAAGGAGAGAAAATAAACCAAATGTTCCCATTCCACTTATAAATTTTATGTTTATAATCTTGTAGCCATCCATGGAAACTACGCCTGTTATTCAAGGGCCTTCAACTCTCCAAGCAGAGCATAATTACTGATACATCTGGATGTTTCCCTTACCTTTACTATAGTCTCTTGAATTCTTTCCAGATTTGAAATATCCATTAATGAAAGGGAAGAGTCACTTGGAAGGATAGAAAGAAGAAATGAAAAGTATGTTTTTCTGTCTATTACTGCTTTGGCATGGTATGTGTGCATGTTTCAGCATTTTTAGCTTGCTTATTGCCATAGGAGGCCCCAACGGAGTTATCTTGAAACACTGGTGATTCTGCTAGAGGGGTGCAAAAGGATGCCTTTTTGTTCAAAGCAGTATTACTTTAAAAGCTGGACATCCAGGAGCTTCATTGGTAGAAAAAATGTTTTCCTTCTGGCAGCCACATACCATACAGGTAACACATATGTACAGTAGGATGACAATATACACACTGAAAAGAAATCTATATTTGATGTGAACTTTGGCTTGAAAGTGACATTTTATTTTGGAGTACAATGTTTAAAGCACACTTATGTACTTCATGTGATGTGCTGCTCGACCTTTATGCTAGGACTTCAATGCCAGCTCAATGGGACAGTTCCTTCAAGCCTGCTCTTGCATATACACCACACATTTAAAGCACATGTAAAACACATCCCCCTCAAAGAATCCTGGAAGCTGTAGATTACCCCTCACAGAGCTACAGTGGGTGTATGCAGCTAACTGTATGTGACAGGAGGCTCTTTTTTGAGGAAAGGAGGTAGACAATGCTGTTGATGGCGCAATACCTATTCTTCTCAGAGCAATGTTCTGCTAGAAATTCTTAGAATAAAGAGGCAGAAGAATTTGGGGCAACCATACGTGGATGGATGATTCTGCCTCACCTGTCTAGCACATCAGGCTTCCATAGCTATAGGGGTACATGTTTCTCCTTAATCTTGTGCCAATACTGCTGCAATATGCTCTACATGAAACTGTCTGGAAGCTGTAGCTAATGTAGAATACTGCAGTCCAGCTGTAATGAGGCACAGCCAGACAGAATTATGTCATTCCAATCCTGAAGGCACTGCACTGACTGCTGGTAAGCCATTGGTCCCAATTCATGGTGTTGACATTAGTCTGTAAACCCCTACACAACCTGGGGCCTAGATACTTCACAGAATGCCTTTCCCAGTATCCCTAACCCCAAGCCCTAAGATATTCTGGAGAGTGTCTCTGCTTGTGGTCCTTCTGGCTAGTGTAGCATGCAAGATGATGACATGAGACAGAGCATTCTCAGTGTTGGCACATTGTTTCTGGAGCTCCCTCCTAACTGGGACATGTCAATCCTCCACATTTGCTACTTTTAGATAACATTTTAAAAAAATTAATCCCAGGCCTTTGGAACCTGTTATTGACACTGGTTGGAGGCTTAATGTTGCTATTTTTATAATGGATGCATGATTTTGTATTGTTTTGTTTTATATTTTATATTACTGAATGTCAGGGTGTAAGCCACCCTGTGCTTTTGTCTGAAGGACGGGTGGGATATAAACATTCTGAAATAAATAAATCTGCAGCATCACAAAGGACGATCACCCATTAATTATACCACACATTTACCCTTGGCACAGGCAGCTTGCCCAGGGTCACTAATATTTTAAGGATGGCAGCTCCATTCCAGTTTACTATGATCTATTTTATGTCCACAGGGCACCTCTTTAAAATTTGTCTTACTAAATAAACATATAGCAAATTCCAGTGTCATAGCAAGCTGTGCCAAACACAACATACTTCCCGCTAGTCACACACCAGCGCCTGCAATCTTTCTTCGGGGGATGAATACACGGCAGATTTGCCTAGCAGTTGTTTTACCTATTTTATGTCATAGGCCAGCTCTCATCTGACTCTACAGCCTCCCCTAATCCAGGACTGGAAGACAAGGATAGCAAGAATTCTCAGGCAGATCTCAGAGTTTGCATAGATGCCCAACAATGCTCAGGAGATTTGGCAACTAGCAGCCCAGACCTTCCTGAACTCAAGGTCAGAGAACCTGAGAGAAGCAAAGTCTTCCTGAATCCAGTCCAGCAACCCCTGACCCCTGCCTTATCCAATGGTGTTACAAGAATTGATCAATTACTGGGTACATCTTATTTATATTGAAATGTCAGTTTCCCACCACAAACTATGACCAAAAACCCTGAAAGCATAACAAAACAATTAAAACATAGTAATAGCATTTAAAAAAACATAGTTTAATGGTATGTTAACTGTATAATAAATAAATAAACATTTAGATGGACTATTTAAAACCATTAACTCCTTGTGCTTGCCACTGAAAATCCCTTTGCCGTGTGGGCAGTTCACATGGCAGGCAATTTTTTAAAAAAAGTATTCTCCTGCAGGCCAGGCCAGGTGTCTGGAACACACTATTATGTGCTCTCCCTGAGGCTATGTGGCACTGGCTGGGCAAGCACTCCATGAATTGGAACAGAAACCTGCAGTAAATTAATTTTAATGTTACCACCCCATCACCACCATGTGGGTCACTTGCACTGAGAAGGGTTTTTTTTTCCCCATGGGAACCATGGGAATGAATGTCTAAAACAGCACTGAGTTTTGGGCTGTCTATATAATCAGCTTTCTTGGTCTGGCTACTACCAATATCAGATGTAAGTAGCTGAAACCAGGAAGGCTCCAGTCTTTGAGCAAAGTCCTATTAATGTCCTTAAATGAGGACCAACAGTTATAATTCCTGTCAATGATCCACACTATTGTTTCATCTCCCAGACGCCTCACCTGTAACTCTTGACTGTGCTGACCCATTCTGATGCACCAGTAACTGTGGCTTTGAGGACATCAGCCATTGGATGGAACAGGGCATTTCTCCTATGCACAATCCACAGGTTTTTGCCCCACAGCATCAAAACTGCTTTGTAGGTTGGTTTTTTAAAAGATATATGATTATGGCTAGGAAACCCCCTTATTAATTCCTACAAACAGAGAAACAGGTTACAGAAGAAAATCTGCAAGTAGGTCTCAATGACCTAAACTATTAAAACTCTGAAACTGATGCCTGGGACTTTATAAATTCGGGGCTGATGGTTGGGAGAGAAGCAGCTTCAGTCTCATATGATGATGATGATTAAAAATCCCGTATTAGGGTGCTAAAGGCACTTAACTCCATTAAACAGTTTAGGCCCTAGGGTTTTTTCCCCCCACTGTGATCATGTTGCTAAAACATAGTTTGGACAAAATGTTCTGGTTTGGGCCCTGATATATTTGGGTTCTAACTCCCATTAAAATGGATTGATATTATGTCCCTTTCCATATCAATGGATCAATGTGGTGTGGATTTCATAGGAGCCGACTGTGACTCTTCCTCAGTGTATTAAATGTATAAACAAAGAGTTTGGTATAGAATAGTACTTCTGCTTTGGGTTCCACAGAATGGGATATATAAGTAGTTCAAGTGATACATTTATAGAATCCATCTATAAATGTACAAACATTTGACCTTCACTGAGCTTTTCCCTTAGTTGAGCTCTGTAAAACCTGAAAACTTATACACACTCAGCAGGCTAGGCATCACATTACCAACTATGTGGCCTTACCAGGTGATCAAATAGCACACTGGTTGTGCACATTCTGAACATCTTCATCAAGGTTGTGCCTATATTTAGGAGTTATCATGGTTTTTTCCAGGATCCAAATTGCTATATTTTATTGTTGGGAAATGTGATTATTCTTCCAGACGATGTATATGTCTGCTATGAAGTGTGACTGCAGCAGTCTCATAAAACAAGAATCACAACTATGAAGGTGAAGGGCCATAGTTCAGTGGTACAGCATTTGCTTTGCATGCAGTAGGCCGCAGGTTTAGTCCCTGGCATCTCTAGACAGGGCCAGGAATTTCTCCAGTCTGAAACCCTAGAGACCTTCTCCTACTCAGTGTAGACAATACTGAGCTAGATGGACCAAGAGCCTAAGTCAGTTTAAGGCACCTTCCTATGTTCCTAACCATTGGATATTGCATGATGCACCTAGTGGCAAAAGGCATAATTCCCCCCCTTTTCTTGATACTAAGTGGTGACCTTCCCCCCTTTTTTTGTTTGATTGGGAAGATGGGAGATTGCATGCTCCCCTTCTGAAGATGAAACTGGCAAAGCCTCAAGTCAAAATCTGAAGAAACTCCTTATTAGTTTTAGGAGCTGACATGGAGTGACAATGCACTCCTGGCCAGGGCCAGTACCTGGTGTGGTGGGGCAAATATCAGGGTCCTTGGACACTGGCAGGGCCCACCACCATTGGGTTGCTGCCACCACTGCAGCTGATGTGGCTCAGCTGGGCAGCAGCAGGGCCTGGGAGGATGGGGGGTGTCCTATAAATGGCCAGCACTGCCATCTTACACCCGGCCTACTCTCGATGTGCACATGTTGGGGCAGGGAGGGCATAATTTAGACAATGCTGCAAGTATAGGGATACAGGCTGGGAGCGCCATTCAGTGCAACTTCTGGGCCACCCCAGTCCTTGTTAGCTGCAGTGGCAGGAATGTGGGTGCTTCAGGGGAGAGGGATAGACCAGCAGAGGCAGTGCTAAGCAGAGGGTTGTATTCAACTAAGTCCTACTCAGAATAGACCCATTGAAATTCATGAACCTAAGTTAGTCATGCCTATTCACTTCAATGGGTCTACAGTGAGTAGGACTAGCACTGAATACCACTCAGAGCTCCTAGTCCACATGCACACCCTGTACTCACTGGTGCCACCATCTGAATTCTATCAGTGTGCACTAATGGCAGATTCTCCCCTGGATGCCTGCTCTGTACATGGAATGGGAGGGAGTACCATCTTATCCTTTGGTTCCTTGTGTGGATATCACTTGCTGAATTTGGAGCAGAGCTTGGAAAAGTTACTTTTTTAAACTACAACCCCCATCAGCCCCAGCCAGCATGGCCACTGGATTGGGCTGATGAGAGTTGTAGTTCAAAAAAGTAACATTTCCAAGCTCTGATTTGGAGTGACATTGGCCAAGAGTTTCCTATTAAATTCATACCTGTCCACAACTAACTACAGAAAGACCATTCTATATAGACCATTGGCTTCTCTAATATAGAACCCAGCAGCAGGCCCCTTTCTTACTGTTTCATTATCTGCAATCCATCCATGATCTTTCAAATAGTAAAGCTGGTATTTCACAGATAAAAGTCATCTAAGGGCTTACTTTTCCCCACCCACACAGCTACAGCTTAGAACATACTTTAAGGAGTGTTCTGTTTGCAAGACCAACACTTAAGTATTAAGTGCCTGATATATTTCCGTGGAACCATTATTTGCTTCCAAATAGAAGGGAAAATGGCATTGTTATGATCATAGTAGTTACTTTAAAAGTGACAGAGTGGAGGGATAAGTGAGACAAATTAAATGGTGAGAGATAGCTTTCTGAGAAGCAGTTCACTACATTTGGTCATGCAGTTAAGTATAAGGCTTTTAGCTCCTAATCATGGAGCAGCAGCTGAACCAAAAGAATCAGATTTAATACGTCAGGTCAGATATAAACCACAGTTCCAAAGTCACCCAGCAAATACAAGACTTCTCCCAACATTGATTAATTTTCTTCCTATCCATCTGCCTAGAGGGAATGGAGAGCCACTGTAGAGGCTTACTTTTCTAATATAATCCAAAATGTCATCAGATCCCATGTAACAAAACCACCAAGTTTTGTTAAATCAATTTCTACTTGTCTTATTCTTTTAGGGTGGCCAATCATATTTCTCACAGAGCTCTGCTGCCTTTTAACAACTGTTTGGAAGACATATCTTATCTTTTCCTCTCTCGTGGTAACAAAGTGAATAGGGAAATTCTGTCTATCAGACAACTGTTAAAACTGTTTCTGCAAATAAAGTAGAAAAGAAAAAGGCAACCATATCTACTTCTCAGTTGGTCTCCCCAAGAAATTTGGGTCCATATTTCTTGGAGACCATCTCCACCTCTATGTTCTTGCACAATCACTATGGTCTCCTGCATGTAGCCTACCAAAACATAGTGCCCTATAGATGTTTTGGACTCCAATTACCAATCTCCTTGACTATTAGCCATGCTGGTTGAGATCATGGGAGTTGGAGTCCAAAACATCTGCAGGGCACCAGGCTGGGGAAGACTGTTATATATGATTTCTTGATAGGTCATTCTGTGCAATAAATATCATCATCATCATAGGTTTGTTTCTATACCACTTTTTGGCCATGGTCCCCAAAGCAGTGAACAGATTAATACAAAGAAAAGAAAATACAATGACAGTAACTACAAATTCAAAAGTACAATGTAATAAATCAAGACAAATATAAAATAGCAAAAACCCAGGCACATCATAAATCACACTTTATACATTCATGAGTTGCCTTTGTGCTCTTACCACAAACACAGCTGCATCCACAAATAAGATCCTACACAACAAGCTTCCCCTGGAAGCAGCTATATCTGGGGCAAACTGAACATGAACACCAAGGGCAATGTAGAGGTACTCCTGATGGCTCAACCCCAGTGTTAGTACACGACATGATCGTGCAAATGTTGGAACCCATGAGCCTCAGAGGCTTACCATGGCTGTCACCGGCATCACTTCATTTAAAAAAAATAGCAAAGATTTCAGGGCTACCACTGAGAAGAGAAGCAGTAGATAATATCAGTGTACGTGCTGGCATCTTTATTACCCCAATGCCTCTTTAACCCAATGCCTCAGCACCCCACCCCAAAAGTACACTACATCAGATCGATCTCTATTGTAAGGGGGCTGAAATTCCTGCAAAAATTATAATTATGTTTTTAAACAACTCCACAAGTTTATTTTTCTTTGAAACATTCACTTCAAACTGATAAGAGTTCCAATTAAGAGTGACTTTTGAGTGAGTTGTGCTTCTGGGCTGGTGTTAATCAAAGTGCAACTTATTAGCAGTTTCCAATAGAGTGAGAAATTATATGGAGGAAGGTGACAGAAGCTTTTGCTATTAAACAAACTTAGTTTACAGTGGCTCCCATCAGCTCACATGTGAAGATCTCCTTTGCTGAACAGGTGGCTGTGCTGCCAGCCTGGGGCAGAGTGGTTAGCAGTGGATGGATTCCAGAGAGGCATCTTGCCATAGGAGTCAGTTCCCTCCCCATGCAATAGGTGTTCAGCACCATCAGAGGTGATAGCACCAACTAGCAAGGTGTGACTTTTAGAAGATATTCCAAGCATGATCAAGGCATTTTCATGGATCTTTCCAGATGCAACCCACAGAGGCAGGATTACAAAGCAATCAGGGTCACAGAGGACATATTGCCTCTAGGGGTTTAGGAGTACATGCAGTCTGAGAGATAGTTTTGTTCTGTTTTTACTTTGTTTTCAGGAATTTATATGTTATTGTTTGTACTTTTATTATTCTCTATTTAAACTATTTATTTATTTATTGCATTTCTATACCGCCCCATAGCCGAAGCTCTCTGGGTGGTTTACAACAATTAAAAACATTAAAAACAAATATACAAAGTTAAAAACACATTTTTAAAAAGCAATTTAAAAACACTTAGAGATGTTCTATTATTTTAAGTGGTACATATTTTTAAAAAAATAAATTTATAATCCTTTATTGTTTCAACTGGGGTCTCTTGCTTTTGAAAGCAGGGGCTATGTTTAATTTACTTTCTTTAGTTTCATAAGTCTTGATTGACCTAGCAACTCATTGGCAGGGAAAAGGGACTGTTTAGCCAATCAGCTGTCATCCATTCTTTGACCCATGAGATTTATGCAATGGATAAGGAATCTCCAACATGATGTTGCTGGACACTGAGAGACATAAAACACTGATTTGCATAGGAGCAACCTGAACTTTAGTATGTTTAAATAATGAAACTTTAAAAGACACATAGAGGGATGCTGAAGCACAACTCTTGGGGAAGACCTTAGCAGAAAGCCCTAGAAACATGTAAGAACAAAGAGATAAGAAAGGGAAGAAATACTTTTTTTAAAATGTGCCAGAAGGGGAAGAGAGGAGGAAAAGTGAGGAAAGTAAAAAATAAAGAGTGGCAGCACACTGTGCAATGTAAAACATAGGCATGGTATACAACAGGGGTGAGGAACCTGTGGCCCTCCAGATGTTGTTCTATACTTCTCTTCATCTCTGAACACTAACCACAAAGGCTGGAGCTAGGGGTGGGGGAGGAATTCAGTTTGGTTTGCATTTGAAACAATATGCAAATAAAAATGCAGTTGTCCTTCAAAATTCACTTCTCTGAATGTTGCAATGCAGTTCTCCAACCAAATAATGTGTTCAAAACATGCATATGAGAAAGTGTGCATATAAATGTGTATACTAGTGAAAATGACATACAAAACCAGCATTGAATAGGAAGGTTCTTTACAAAAATGTTTATATCAGGCAAAATTGCATACAAAAGTGTATAAATGGGTGCTAAAATGCTGATGAATTTTCATTAAGACTTTTTTTTAATTGCAAATTGATGTAGAAATGTGGAGAACTGAACTTAACATTGGAAAAATGAAAAACTGAGATTTGTCCATTACCAGTGGGACAAATTGGCTAATGGGAGTTGTAATCCAACAACATCCAGAGGGCTACCTTTGTTCTAAGGACTAGTTTTCATGTTATTCTCTTCCCCTGTGGAGGTCCGCTGCAAGTTGCAACTAACATATGCATGACAACTATTCCATGCAGCAGCTGTAATATGTGATACTACTCACTCCATGGATCTTCCTCATTGCATGGAGTCTGTTCCTCTCTGATGTGCCATTTGGTTAATCACAAATGAAACTCTTTTGGCTTCCCTCAGATATTTTGCCTAAAGAGAAACCTATACATTTACTTTGACCAGGGGTAACCATTGTGGAGCCGCAGACTACAGCTCCCATCATGACTGACCATTAGTCATGCTGGATGGGGCTGAACTGAAGGGCACCATGTTGGTTACCTCTGGCTTTGACTGATATATTAACTGAAACCCAGTCACAAGGGATGTGTAGGAATCCACTGCTTGCTACAAGAGGCTTCCATATTAAACAGAAACTGTCCTTGTTTGATGCAAGGACTGGAGATATATGAGAACTTTTCTATCTTCTTGAAATTCTTTTGGCTTCTGTAGACATTCCTCAGACATTTTCATTCACCTGAAAATAAATCCCCCAAATTATTTTGATTTTCATTTTAATGACAATTCAGTGAGGACTCATACTGTAAATAGTGTGCCATGTTATGGCTGTAGCCACTACATTGAAGGAGGGACAACTATAAGATGTACTTCAGCCTTTCCGAAGTTTTGGACTACAATTCCATCAGCCCTTCCAAAAGAAGGAGGGCACCAGGTTAGGGAAGGTACATCATACCTTAGCCCAGAAGTAGGGGACCTTTGGCCCTCCAGGTGTTGCTGAACTACAACTCCTATCAGCTTTAGCAAGCATAGCCAATGACCAGGGATGATGGGAGCTGTAATTCAGCAACATATGGAGGGCCAAAGGTTCCCCATACCTTAGCTCTACTTGGCTACACAGCATGCTAGCTAATTTTAGTACTTGCTGGGCAGCAGCCTGTTCGTGAGAGGCTGGTGACTTGTTATTTGATAAAAGGCTCAAGTTCTCTTTGGATCTTGCTACATCCTTAGTTCCAGTTTGGAGGCACCAAGTTAAAACATTTACAATATTTACCACTGAATCATTTGCATTTCTAAGTGGTGTAGCTATAAACAAGCCATACATAAAAACAGTAGAACAATAAAATCATCATATATGAATGGTGTCTGAAAGGGTGGCTGTTCGTTGCTGGGAGCTGGATAGGGTGGAAGTAGCATTGGTGGGGAAATCTGTCAATCATTATCTACCGACTGGGAACTTTCTTAAGGGTTGATTCAAATCTATCTGGGAAAGAGATTGCATGCTTTGGTGAGGAAAGAGAAAGGAGCCATATGAGTGGGCTATTTGGACATATAATTTCTTAATTTCAATTCTTGCTCAGATAGGGTGCCCTGCTCAGAAATGAAACTCAAGAAGAAACCCAATACTTTCCGTACCACATTGTCTAAATGTTTATAGTGAACATATACTTCAAGGAACTGACAGCAATTAAAATTTGGCTACTTAGTGTGCAACTCTGCTCCTGTTGAAGACAATAGCTAAATTTCAGCTATCCAAGACTCACTTTCAAAAGTTTTGGGAGGGCAGAAATTACTTAGGCTATGTGCATGTTACAGACTTAAAATGCTGCAAGGCTGTTCCATCATGCTGCATTTCAATTTTGCAAATCCCAGTGTCTCCAGCCACCCACTGTCTGTACCCTGTTTCCCCACTCCTTCGCCCACCCCAACTCCTACTGGTGGAGTGATCATCCTTCCAGCTCCACCCCCCATGGAATTCAACTTCTTGTTTCTCCTGGTGTTGGTACTTTCAATAATCAAAGTGAATAAGAGGAGACAGATTCCCCCCTTCTTGCTTACAGAGACTGATAAGCAGAGATAGAGATAAACATGGATCTCCCTCCCCTCCCCCGCCACCTCTTGTTTTAAAATAAATGAGACTTTCAATCCTAACCCACTTACCAGGAAGTAAGTCCCACTGAATTCAATCTGGTTAAGTTCAGAGTAGGCATGAGTAGGATTGCCATGGGCAGACAGTAGGTGGATGAGTGGGTGGAAAATTAAATGCTCCTCCACAATGGAAACTGGGACTGCCTTCAAGTCAGTTCCAACTTATGGCAACCCTATGAATAGGGTTTTCATGGTAAACTGTATTCAGAGGTGGTTTACCACTGCCCTCCTCTGAGGCTGAGAGGCAGTGACTGGCCCAAGGTCACCCAGTGAGCTTCATGGCTGTGTGGGGATTCAAACCCTGGTCTCCCAGGTCGTAGTCCAACACTCTAACCACTATGCCACACTGGCTCTCATATATATATATGTCAAGCATGTAGGCCCACCCCCAGGAAATGTTTCCACAGGATACACCTGGGATTGACCACTCCAACAGTTTTAAAGTCAGAGTGAAGCTGATTTTACTTATACCACATCATAGCATTTCAGAAGAAAACAGTGGATTGTGGGTAATTGTAGATAATGTCATGCATACCCGAAATCAAAGAAAGGGGTGACTGCATTTTAAGCCAGTAATATCTCCCTAGCCTTAGTACACAATATAACAGAGAATTAAGCACACCTTAAGGATGTTCAGTATCTTTATCCAGTACCTTCATATTTTTTTCCATTTGCTTGATGCACATTTTGGCTCAATAAAGAGAACAGCAAGCTTGTTTTTTATTATAGACACTTCTACATATCATTTCTTATTAGTAGTTTTCTCAGGTAACTCAGCTGCAATCCAATACACACTTACCTGGGAGTAAATTCCATTGAACCTAATGGAACTGACTTCTGAGTAAACGTGTATTGGATTGTAGCCTAAGTCCCCAAATAAAATGCAACTGAGTTCCAAATATAGCCATCCTGAAAGACAAATTAAATCCTATCCCAGTTGTTCATGAACCTTTACATAAATGATAAAAGGTGCCACTATTTTTCTGATTTAATTACCTTCCCTCCCAAAATCTTTCCCCATAGTAATGTAATTGTGTGTTTTTTCCAGGACAATTTTCTAGTCTATTCACATTTGCCAGCAACTACAAGTATTTCTTTAAATCAAAGAAAAATGACTTTAAATCAAACGAAATGTTTAAGGCTACTACTGTTAGATGTATTTATGCTGCATATGTTCTTTTGGAATATTGCTTGTTTCTTTTAATAAATGTTGTGTTGTGTTTTTTTTAAATGAGAAATGTTCAAGGCTGCAATCCTATACATACTTACCTAGAAGTAAGTCCCATTCAGCTCAGTGGGATTTACAGCTGAGTAGATATGCATAAGGCTACACTCTACAAAAGCCCAAAAGAATGACTTTAGGACACCCTTAGATTGTCAATCTTATGCATTTATTTGGATGTAAATCCCTTTAAACAAAGTGTGATTGACTTGCAAGTAAACAAGTGTAAGATCAGGCCGTTAGAAGGTGAAATAAAACTCCCTGGGCAAGTAAAAGCAACCAGGAGAGGTCTATCTTTGTTGCAGTAGAGATATTCTGTTCCCAGAAAGTATACAAATCTAGCTAATTTTCACAGTTAGGCTAAAAATCAAAGCCTGAAATTAAAATTAAGGGTGTCATTAGTCCAATTTCAAAAGGATTAAACGTTATGCTCTATAACTATATATAGCAGGTTATTTATAAGGAAAGTATTAGTAATAGAAGCCAAAACCATGTTTCCGATAAGATTTGTCCCAGCAGAAAAATTGAAGGTTTTTTTTCCTGTGGTTGCCCCCATGCCTCAGTAATTTTACCGATTTCTATTGCTTTTATCTTGAGAATTTAGTCAAGTTCATGGAGCTGGTACTAAGATGAAAAGGCTAAACCATGTCAGCCACAGTGTAATGGAAGAATGCGGCAAATAAATGTTCCCCTTGCATCAATGGAACAGTGTATCTGTGGGATGTATATGTGCCCTCATTTTTCAGGTAAACCACATGTAAAGGTGGCCTCAGGGTAAATAATTTACAGTCCCTTTCCAATAATTTGCAGTCCAACAGTTGGGGGAAAAGAGGGGGCTTGAGCTCAGAAGTACAGGATCACTTTTGTTGAATAACTTCTGATTGGTCACTGTGAGAACAGGATGCTGGAGCAGGTCTTTTCTTATGTTTTTCTTTTTTAAGAACACAGCTACAAGCCAACCAGTGAATTAAGAGCAGGTAGAGCTGATTTGGGTCATCTGATAAAAATGGGTCATATCATGCACTTGCTCCTCTCTTTCCTGAGTTCTGAATTCTGCTCCTCCCCCTCTCCTCAATAGAACATTTTATTGCAAGCAACAGTATTATTACGTGTTTTAGGGTTTTGAACCAAACCTTTCTTCTGGTTGATGCATGTTATGAAAGAAATATGCAGTTAGCTCTCATTCTCTCTTACAACATTTGGACAGATTGCTTTGTAGTTAATATAAATAATATACATGTATGGAACTGAGAGAGGACTTTCTGTCTTTGCAATTGGGTTCTGTTGGAAGAGGGGTCAGGCCCCTACAACTGACTAGATTATGGAACAGCTAGCACTTAAATTTCTGCTCTATTCTCCTTTCTTAGCACAGCATGTTTTTCTAGGAAGTCTTGTCTCTTTGTGCCTTTACAACACTGTCTCTGATCTCTTTTTGTCAGTATCCTGCTGTGTCAAGGGAGTACAAGAGAACTCTTCCTGAACTCCCACCTGTTTTATGGGACTGAGTTTTGAGTAACAGAGACAGCCATCACGTGATCTGTGTTCCAAGCACTTGAAAGACATATTCAGCTGTCATTCTCTCCACCAATGCTTCTTAGTTGTGTGTGTGTTTATATATATATATATATATAGTTCAACTTTTTTGAACTACAACATCCATAAGCCCCAGCCAGCATGGCCAGTGGATTGGGCTGATGGGTGTTATAGTTCAAAAAAGTAACTTTTCCAAGCTCTGCCCCTGACCATTGGTTATGCTGGCTGGGCCTGATGGGAGATGGAGTCCAACAACATTTGAAGGGCTACAAGTTCCTCATCCGTGCATGAAAATGTATGGGTTATTATCCATCCTTGCATGACCATAGTCACACATATGAAGAGAGATCACCAGAAGGCCCAAGAGTGACCTTCTTCCTTGGTCCCCCTTCTCATCAGTGCATGAACACTACCTAGAATGGGAGGCAAGTGCACTGTTCTGTTCAGAAATGTAGCTGATCTCAAAACTATACCCATAATGGTTAAAATTATAATACACAATTTTCTACTTAATTATACAGCCACAAGAGTGGCTGTATACTATAGCCAGCATGGATTTTTTGCATTCCACAATGTTAAATTGAAAATACCTCCCCCTGCCATTCTGATGCTTCACATAAGCTCATTTCAAAACAAAACCTTGCAAAACTTATAGTCCTGGACTCAGAAATACCCCTGCTTAACAACTCTCTAAATTTTCATGGCGATACACAAAACAGTCAGAGAGAATCGAGAGTTCAAAGTGTAAAAAGACAGAGAGAAAAAAACAGACCCCTGTTGGACTTTTTTTTTGTCAGAGTTCTCATAATTTGTTAAAATTAATTAAAAATCAGCCATGTTCACAGAGTACTTGTAATCCTATTACTAACCTTGCCCCATACTCTGACCTTCATCTTCTGCAGTTTAAAAGTTTAAAAAAATGCCTGGCTGATTTTTAATTTATTAAAGAACTTTATTTAAGAAATTTAGCATTGGAGTCAATGATAAACGCAGACATGCTCAGTAAGAACCAACTGTCAGTGTTCTAAAAGCCAGACTCACATCTGCTTGGCTTGGCTAATAAGGGGGCCACATCCACACCAGACCTTGATTTCACTTTAGATAGTCACGGTTTCCCCCAAAGAATTCTGGGAAGTGTAGTTTGTGAAGGGTGCTGACAGGAGACTCCTATTCTCCTGACAGAGCTCCAGTAGCCAGAGTGGTTTAATAGGCAGCCACTCTGATTGAAGCTCTGTGAGGGAATTAGGGCATCTCATAGCAACTCTCAGCACCCTTCACTAACTACTCTTCCCTGGATTCTTTGGGAGAAGCCATACCTGCCTAAAGTGAAATAAAGGTCTGGTGTGGATGTGGCCAGTGATAGCTTTAGTTTAAATTTGGGTAGGAGACTACATGTACCTGCTGAATAAAAAGGTGGGGGAAACGCTGAAAAGCAATGATACTGTTCACAATGTTTTTCTTTTGGAAAGGGGCTTCCACTCTGCCCAGTGACCACCCACCCACGCTATCTCCTCCCCTTCCTACCCTCCTCCTCCCCTCCCTGCCCTCCTCCTCCCCTCCCTGCCCCTCCCCCAGGTCAGTTTCACCTATCCTAAGCATGATTGCACAGGAGTAAATACCACTGAACTCAAAAAGCATGCAAATGATCAAATCTGCCCTCCCCTCTTCCTCGCTCCTATCCCCTACCTCTTGCCCCTGCCTTCCTCCTTCCTTTGCCCCTCCCTCCCCTCCCCCTCCCCAACCCCTTCCAATTCCATCCTTCCTCTGTCTTCTCCCCTTCCCTCTCCCCTCCCCTCCTCCTCCATGCTCAGTTTTACCTATCTTAAGCATGATTGCACGGGAGTAAATCCCACTGAACTCAAAAAGCATGCAAATGATCAAACCTGCCCTCCCTTCTTCCTCCCAACTATCCCTTGCCTCTTGCCCCTTCCTTCCCCCTTCCTTCGCTCCTCCCCCTCCTCTTCCAATCCCCTCCTTCCCACTCCTATTCAAATCCCCTCCTTCCTACTCCCACTCCTTCAGCTCCCCTCTCCCCCCTTCTCTCCCCTCCCCCCCTGCTCCCCCATGGTCAGTTTTACCTACCCTAGCCATGATTGCACAGGGGTAAATCCCACTGAACTCAATAACCATGCAAATGATCAAGATCTGCCTTTCCCCTCCTTCCTATCTCCTCTCCATTCCACCTCCCTTCTTCCTTGCCTCCTCTCTTCTTTCTTCCTCCTCCTCTGCCTACTCCAGCCCTCCCCCTATGGTCAGTTTTACCTATCCAAAGCATGATTGCATGGGAGTAAATCCCACTGAATTCAATAAATAGGCAAATGATCAAATCTGCCCTCCTCCCCCCTCCCACTCCTGCCTGCTCCCAGCCCCCTCCTCCCCTCTGCCCTTCCTCTCTTCCCTCCTCCTTCCCTACCTCTGCCCTTCCTCCTTCTCCCCTACCCATCCCCTGTGGTCAGTTTCACCTATCGTAAGCATGATTGCAGAGGAGTAAATCCCACAGAATTCAATAAGCATGCAAATGATCAATCCATTCTCAGCAGACTTGCACAAGATCCCATTTCTTACCTCCCGGATCAAAAAGCAGAGAATTCACTAATAGGCCAAAACAAAACAAAAAACCTTGATATTTCTATCAAACTTCTATCAAACTTTTAAAAGCAGGGAAATTGGGCAGCTATAGTGAATGCACCAGGGGAGCAGGAGACCTGACCTCCTCTCTGAGATATTGTACTGCCCTACAAATTTGTAAAAATGCAAACCCCATTTGGGTTGGTCTTTCACAATCCCATCCACTTCCTGTGTAGCTTGGTAACATGTGCCTCTGAGCATATGGTGAGTAGTGGCGATACCTGCAATCAGCCCAAATAATAGAAACAAGACATGTGCTGTGCTGATCTTCTTTTAGCAGGGAGGAAGCAGCAATATTAAAACAGTTGATATAGTTCAGATATTTATTTATTTATTATTTATTTATTACATTTATATACCGCCCCATAGCCAAAGCTCTCTGGGCAGTTTACAGCAATTAAAAACATTAACAAAGAATATACAAATTTTAGAACACAAAAACAATTTAAAAACACAATTTAATTTAAAAAAACAATTTAAAAACACATGCTAAAATGCCTGGGAGAAGGGGAAAGTCTTGACCTGGCGCCGAAAAGACAGTCGCTTTAAATACTTTATTTATTTAAATACTGTTACTTTATTTTAGTGAAGTTTCCTATAGTAAATCATTTTCTTTTGCTTCTGTTTCTGTGCATATGTGAAGTACAGCAACACTTTGCAACACTAAAAAAACCTCCAAAAACAATTGTGGAATAATGCACTGACTATTCTGCAGAATAGTTTCCAATGGACATGAGGAGTGTCTCCGTTTGGACAAGATAAAACAGTGGGAGATGAAATATATTCAAGCAAAATTCTAGGTGTGCACTATGTTTTTAATTGACCCTGCCCATCTTTCCTTAAGTGAAGTAGTTTAAGCACAGCAGGCTGAGAACATGCGTCTTGGGCAGGCCAAGTTTATTTTTTCCAACAGCTAGAGTCATTGCTGAAGTAGCAATATATTGTAATCAATCTGATTTTACATCAAACTGCAGTTTCAGATTCAACTGTTAATGAACCCAAACTAGAAATAGAACATAACAACCAGTTTGAAACACAAAAGGCTGTCTTCATCATCATATGACATTGACCAATAAAAAGGTTTTGAAATTAATAAAAATAAATTTGACACTGATTTCTAAATGAATAAGAGACATATAATTTTCTAGGTTAGTTTCTCTGTAGAAACAGTAGTAACACAGGAATGAAGCAAAGTAAGAACACCAACAAACATACAAGAATGCAATTATCTTTCAAGATTGCAGGTGTTGCCACCACTCACCATATGCTTAGAGGCACGTTACCAAATTATTCCAAGTTACACAGGAAGTGGATTTGATTGTGAAAGACCAACCCAAATGGGGTTTGCATTTTTACAAATTTGTAGGGCAGTACAATATCTCAGAGAGGAGGTCACGTCTCCTGCTCCCCTGGTGCATTCACTATAGCTGCCCAATTTCCCTGCTTTTAAAGGTTGATAAAAAATATCTGTGGGCTATAGGTATGCTGTTAAACTGCAAGGGTTTTTTTTGGCCTATTAGTGAATATAATACTATTGTCTTTGCCATTAACAGTGAAAACTAACAACTTCCCTCCAAACTAAAAGAGACCAATCTGATAAGAATCCAAATACACAAAAGCAATGTGTGCATTCAGATGTGTTTGTGTGCGGGGTGACTTTTTCTTGCACTTGAAAAACTGCAAATAGTGTTAAACAAATAATCTCTCATAGACCAAGATAGAATTTCATGTGCCCGTTCAGTTTATCAACTCTTGCACAAATAGTTTCCTCCAAATCAGGTGGTGAGAGGAACCACGGTGAAACTTCAAAAAGTATATTCTTGCAATTATCTTATTAGGCTAACTCACATATCACAAAATAATGTGCAAGTGTTTGAGTTCTTCAGGACTCATCAGGGTGGGTGTTAAACAAAGCTGGTGGCAAGGGGTGATGGTGGAGAAAACCTTGGCTGGTTATAGGGATGGAAACCTCTGTCAATTTCCGTCCTCTCTGCTTCTCATGTTTCTAATCTTAACTTCAGTTCTCCACATTTTTGCAGCATTTGCGATTTTTTAAAAAGAATCCTCATGAATATTCTCCAGCAGTTTAGCGCAAAATTCTCCTAATAAACACATTTTTGCAGTTTTAACTCATGAACGCACTTTTGCAAAAAAAAAAAAAAAATTCATCATATAATGTATTTTTGTATGTTATTTTCACTCACATACTCATTTTTATGCACACTTTTCCCTAACATATAATTTTTTGTAAATACTGTTTGGTTGGCAAACTGCATTGCAAAATTTGAGTAAGTGCAAATTTCAAAAGATGGCTGTGTTTCAATTCTCAAATAGTTTTGGAAAGTGTGGATTTGATAGATTTGGCTTGAAATATGAATCGAATTTATTGCCCATTCCTAGCTGGTGATATAAAATCATGAGTCCACCTTTGCTAACAAAAGGCTACCTAGGGTGGAGATCCTCCTTGAGGATGTACACCTTATTGTGGTGAGGGGGTTTGAGAGTGCTGAAGAAGCTGAGAGCAATGTCATCAGGAGTCTAGACCAAGAGGCTAGACTCCTAGTAGGGGCACCCAAGGCGGAATGGTCAAAGCTGAGACACGAGACTAAGATGCATCCAAACTCAGAGGAGGGCAATGGTAAACCACCTCTGAATACCTCTTACCATGAACGCCCTATGAACAGAGTATCCAAAATGCAATACAAGATAGTGCTGGAAGATGAGACTCCCCAGGTCAGAAGGCACTCACTGAGCTACTGGGGAAGAACAAAGGACAAGCAAGAAACAAAGCAAGAAATGGAACGTATCAACTTTACAATACTTGGCATGAGTGAATTAAAATGCAACAATACAGTGACTAGTACGTAGGGACAAACAGAATTATTATAATAGTTATTGTATAGAAATAGAAGACAACAAAAAGGGAAGAACAAGAGCCCTATTCCAAAAGATTAGAGAAATGAAAGGGAAATTTAAACCACGAGTAGGAATGTTGAATAATCAACATGGGAATATACTGACTGACCAAGATTAAATAAAAGGAAGATGGAAGCAATACACTGAAGAACTCTATAAAAGCGATGACAGGATGACAGATTCATTCATGGAGGAACCATATGATAAAGAACCAGAAATTTTAGAATGTGAGGTAAAAGCAGCTCTTAAAATACTTCGAAGAAACAAATTACCAGGAACAGATGGCATACCAATAGAGTTGCTACAAGCTACTGAGCCTGAATCTGTCCAAATTTTGACAAAAATTTGTCAAGAAATATGGAAAACTAAACAATGGCCCACAGACTGGAAGCGTTCCATATACATCCCAATTCCAAAGAAAGGGGATCCCAGGGAATGCAGTAATTATTGAACTATTGCCTTAATATCCCATGCAATTAAAGTAATGCTGAAGATTCTGCAACAAAGGCTCTTACCGTATATGGAGCGTGAAATGCCAGACGTCCAAGCTGGATTTAGAAAGGGAAGAGGCACCAGAGATCATATCGTAAACATATGTTGGATAATGGAATGGAGCAAGGGATTTCAGAAGAAAATCACCCTGTGCTTTATAGATTACAGCAAAGCCTTTGACTGTGTAGATCCTGAAAAACTATGGAATGCTTTAAAAGAAATGGGGGTGCTACAGCATCTGATTGTTCTGATGTGCACCCTATACTCTGGACAAGAGGCTGCTGTAAGGACAGAATATGGAGAAACCGATTGGTTCCCAATAGAAAAGGGTGTGAGACTGATGTATTTTATCACCCTTTTTGTTTAATCTGTACACAGAACATATCATACAGAAAGCAGAATTGGACCAAGATGAAGGAGGTGTGAAAATTGGAGGGAGAAATATCAATAATTTAAGATATGCAGATGATACCATACTACTAGCAGAAACCAGTAATGATTTGAAATGAATGCTGATGAAAGTTAAAGAGGGAAGCACAAAAGCAGGACTACAGCTAAACGTCAAAAGACTAAAGTAATGACAACAGAAGATTTATGTAACTTTAAAGTTGACAATGAGGACATTGAATTTGTCAAGAATTATCAATACCTTGGCACAGTCATTAAGCAAAATGGAGACAATAGTCAAGAAATCAGAAGTTGGCTAGGACTGGGGAAGGCAGCTATGAGAGAACTAGAAAAGGTCCTCAAATGCAAAGATGTATCACTGAACACCAAAGTCAGGATCATTCAGACCGTGGTATTCCCGACCTCTATGTATGGACGTGAAGGTTGGACAGTGAAAAAAGCAGATAAGAGAAAAATCCACTCATTTGAAATGTGGTGCTGGAGGAGAGCTTTGCACATACCATGGACTGCAAAAAAGACAAATAATTGCGTGTTAGAACAAATTAAACCAGAACTATCACTAGAAGCTAAAATGATGAAACTGAGGTTATCATACTTTGAACACATAATAAGACATGATTCACTAGAAAAGACGATAATGCTGGGAAAAACAGAAGAGAGTAGAAAAAGAGGAAGGCCAAACAAGAGATGGATTGATTCCATAAAGGAAGCCACAGACCTGAACTTACAAGATCTGAACAGGGTGGTTCATGACAGATGCTCTTGGAGGTCACTGATTCATAGGGTCGCCATAAGTCATAATCGACCTGAAGGCATATAACAACAACAACAAGGGGCGGAGATAGGCTTGGACAAGAGCTGGTTTTTCTGTTTCAGAATTGGAAAGTCAGCTATTGTTATGTGCCCTGTTTCCAGCAAGGCTTGTTACAACCTGATACCTCCGTAGCACCTAAAGAACCTAATCTGAATCTCTGTTGCCTTCTCCCAAATCTTAGAACTCTCACCAGATGCAGACTCCAGGCAAGAACTCAGGTTTGAGGACCTCTAGTCCTGGAGCAGGAATGTCCAGATCCAATAGCGCATCACGATCACTGGCAGTGTAGAAATCTGCTGGAGGGTTCTGCTCTCCTTGCACCTCATCTGAGGATACTTCAGGTTCAAGGTCCAGACAGGTAGTGAGGGACTGGGAACACTCTCCCAAAATACTTACTAGTACTGCATTCACTTGCTCAGCTTTCAGTCACAGTATGTTAAGCATAGGTGCAATCTTGTTTCCTTAATAATTCTCTCTGTCATCACTTCAGTCTCCCAAACTAGTTGTTTTGAAGTCACCTGTGTCCAAAATGTTTAGCTCTAATGTTTTCAAAAGGACCAGTTCTCTTTCAGTATTCAAGATATCTGTGATTGGTATATAGAAGTATCATAAATGTTGCACAAAGGGCACAACATAATTATATATTTTAATTTTGTATGTATTTATTTCATTTTTAACCTGTCCTTCATCAAACACATGTTCCCAAGGCAGGGTCCATCAGATCTAAAATCATTAACAATATAACAATTCCAATAAAAAACATGTAGACTATATAAAATCTATCAGTATAATCTCTGCGCAAAATCCAGTGGCTTAATGCATCAAGAGTTTTACATGATTAAAAGCTTGGCTAAAGATATTCGTTTATAGCTGGCACCGAAAACCTACCAATGATGGTATCAGATGGATTTCAAGAGGAAGTAATTAAACCTCATTTTAAACACACAGGGGTGGATCCAGACTTTGTTGCTACTGTTGCTGCTACTGAAGAAGGAGAGGTGACTTTTGTGGATTCCCCCTCTCATCCCATACAGTCCCTAGCACCACCTCCTACATTGTTCCAGGAGGCTGTGGGTCACTGTCCACTAACAATGCAGGAGGTGGCACAGAAAGCTGCATGGGGAGGGGGAATTGAGAAAATTCACCTGCCCATCCTCCTCTGCCAGCCAGATCACTCCACTGGATCAAAAGCCTTCTGTGGACAGAATGACCCTTTTCATCTGCAGAAGGCAAAATCTGGATCCAAACCAATATCATATTAAATGTTGAAAAGGGAGGAAACTCTCAAATAATTTCATCTTCCCCATTTTCAAATAAAGACACAGAGGATAAGTGTTTTCTCTTTTGAAGTAACCATTACATTTCACTATTATAGGACAAGTAACTTCACTGACACTATGTGCTTCAGAAGTGAAACATGTTGTAACTAACTTACTTTGCGGATACCAGATTTAGCATATCAGTTATTTTTCTGTACATCTTTGTACTCTGGTCTTTCAAACAATACAGGAACTGTGTGAGTCAGAGCTTAGTAAGCGGCTTAACATGGTATCCACAGAAGGTGTGTGGGAGGAGGGCTGGGTGTTATGACATAGATTAATATACCTCAGCAAGTAACAAGCAAAGACCACAGCATTCACTATTTAAATGTATATGTTGTTTTGGTGAGGAATCAGAACTATATAACAGCACGATAGGCAATGCACAAACTTTAAGTTGAGTTGAAGCCACAGGGGAATATTTCCACTGAATATTAGAAATTGCTATGGGCACCAGAATCCCCAGATGAGTGGTTAGTTGCAGATTCTTCAAGAGGTAGACATTAATCAGAGCTACCACCCATTTCCTAATTAAAGCATCTGAGCCTCTCTATATTGTCTGCTGTATTTTTAGAGCTCAATGTGATGGTGGCATTAAGGCATCTGCCTCTCAGGATGCTTCTGCTACCCACAGTACATAAAAGCTCCAACTTTGCTCTAACCAGTAGTTACAATCAGTCTCCACCTTATCCTGGATTTGGATTCTTTTGAAAAAGTTGGAAATTGTTTTTATAGTATAAGGACACCCAACTGGCAGCCTATAAAGCAATTCCATCTGGCAACAGGTCGCCTTTCCATATTTCAGTCAAGGTATGGCTGAAATAAAATTAGCTGGGCCATTATTTCATTCTGTATCTAATAAAAGTTAGGGTTCCCTTTGTACTTTTTTGCATGCCCTGGCAAATTAGATAGCATCTGTGTGGGTATCTGGATATAAGATGGGACACAGAAAATAAGCTTCTCTGTAGGCACACCTTTGGAATTCCCTTTCAAGGGTGGTCCAACTTCTCCACTTCTCTATAGCTTATCACCAGCATGTTTCCTTTTCTAAAAGGCTTTTAGCCTGCTATAATGGTAGGGTGGCCAGATGCAAAACAGGGTAGAGCTTCTGCACCTTTAATAGCTTGTTATGCAGCTTATTGTGCAAGCTAAAGCTGCTGAAATTCCATCTCCTACACTACTATTAAATGTGCAGGAGCCTTGTCCTCTTTTGCATCTGCCCACTCAACATCACAGCTTGGAAGATTACTTTTAAAAAGTATTAAATTACAGTTACAATTACATGGCCCCAAAAGGTAGTAATTATCAATACAATTACAATTGCTCTGAAAGTAACTGATTACTTTACTTTTTCTCAAAAGTAATCACTACAATTACATTTCAGTTACTGTTTAAAAAAAATGCCTACAAGGTGCTGGCCTTGGCTGCTGCACATCTAAGTAGCCTAAAACAACATTAAAAATAAACACACACATACAGAGGGCATTTTCAATTGTGGCCCCCGCCCTCTGGAACTCTCTGCCTTATGATCTCCGCCATGCCCCCTCCCTGACAGGCTTCCGCCGAGAACTGAAAACATGGTTTTTTAGGCAGGCATTCGAGACCTCTGTCTAATTTAGTTTAAATTTTTGTATGATGGGGGTAGGTTTGGATTGAGTATACTTATTGTTGTTTTGTATTATATGTTATATTTTACTCTATGTTATATTTTAGTCTATGTACGCCACCTAGAGTGGCTGTTAATTCGGCCAGATAGGCGGCCTAGAAATAAAATTTTATTATTATTTATTATTATTATTATAGAATAATTCTTTTGATCCATAAGATAGCAATGGTGGTCTCTCCGCTGGTAAGGGAGGTGGGGAGGGAGGCAGAGGCCACTACTCAGATCTTTGCATGTCAAACCAAGTGCAACACCCCCCCCACTCAGCCAGCAAGCATAATCTCTCTCACTTAACCACTTCCCGGACCCTGCCTTGCCACCAACTAAGGGACATTCACCCAAGTAAACATTTTCCCCTGAGATGCAAAAAAGTTAAAATACTGCAAAAGCAGCACAGTAGCCAGAGAGGGTGGTGAAGGCCACTTTGTGTGCCAAGTGCAAACACAGTATGCCAAGTGCACACACACACACACATTGTCATCTTTCACCTCCACAGTTCTTTATCTCCATTCTGCTGCTGCCTCCTTCTCCTCCTTTATCCATGTTCTTGCCCTCCGACTCCTTTTTCCCTCCACTCCATTCTTCACCACCACCATCCATTTTTTAAAACAATTGTTTTCTCCACTCCACCCCGTCTCACTCTCTGTCTCCTCCCTCATCGCCTCCTACCCACCCACAGAGCATGAGGGAAGAGCGATGCTGCACAGAAGCCCAGTTTGAGGCACATGATTTTCATCCACAAATCAGAGGAGCAGAAGAGTTCCCCTGCTTCCCCCCACTCAATTAATGCCCAAAAGTAATGCTGGAAACATTACAATTACTCCACAAAAGTAATAAAATTACTCCTAATTCTATTACAATCAAAATGTAAAGGAATTACCCACTCGTTCCTCAAAAAAGTAACAAATTATAAGTAATTCTTACTTGTAATGAATTACCTCCAAGCTCTGCTCAACATGTTTTCTTGGCTCCCCTGCTGTAGTTCTTCAGATTCATTTAGTTGCTGCTTGTTCAAGTGTGTGATTGATATAAGGTTTCATTGCTGATTGTTTTTTAAGCTGTTGTTAACCATCTCAAGTATTTTATAATGGAAAGGCTGAATACAAGTAAATAATAATAATTAATATTAATTATAAAATAACAATTATTAATAATAATATACATAAATTGATGATATTGAGAAATTGAACCTTTTCTGACCATGACCCCACATGCAGAGAATAGCCCAAGAAGAAAGTGCAGACACAGGCAATGTTTGGAATACAATGCACAAACTTCCCAAAGCAAGCTACCCAGAAGGAACCACAAGCAAAGAAGCAAAATTTTAGAGATCTTCATACGTTACATTCAATGAGTGAACAATCTATGTACCTGTGTACATACATTGTTGAGCTGTACACTTATACAGTTAGTCACATATAATGTTCAATAGCTGTAGAGTCTCTATGCACACAAAAGTTAAGCTGTACAAATCAAGAAGTGTACACTGTTTCACACATACACTTGAACATATGTTGATATACTTTGTACCTGTGTACAGTGTAAAGTGTGAACAAACCTATTACGAGAATGAATGAAGAAGAGATGCTTTGGATGCAACCTAAACTATTTTCACCTTTCTTTCTTGTTCTGTCTTTAGGTCCATAATTCTTGGAATAGGTAAAAGCTTGTTCATGCTCATGGAACCTGCATCTTTTGCTAAATACTTCAACTAGTAGCTATTCAGATGCTACCCAGGTAGCTGGTGGGGGCAGGGCTTTATTGATCCATGCCAGGATGAACCTGTCCAGAGAACTCTTTTGTTCTTTGAACAATAGGCAGTCTACCACCAAGATTGGATATGCAAAAACACAAACACATCTCATTTAAGTTTGGCTTTGTACATCTGTGACTCATAACGGACCTTGGGAGGTTCAAACATTTGCTGAACATCCTTGAATTAGTAGAGCAGGTCAAATAAAAGCTATCATTTTCAGAACCAGGCAGGATTTGAATGGCTGGCAGTTAGGAAATCTGCTTCCATTTGGAGTCAGTAATCCAAGATTGTGAGGCCTGGTTACAGCATTGCCAGGTTCAAGTTGCCTGAAATGACAAGCGAGTCTGATTTTTTTTTATAAAAGGGGGAAAAAGAAAAGAAAATTTCTGAGCAAGACAATGCATTTAGTCAAATAAATAACTTCATTCCCAGGGTAGAATGGATTTTGTCAAAAGCTTTTCTTCATTCTGTCAAAAATGAAAAAAGAGTGAGCAGCCCTTTCATTCTGTCAGCACAATGGCATTTGTTCAGGTTTCTTGCTTCATTCTGTGTAAAAAATGCAGTTGTCAAGCCCCATGCAGTGAACTGCACCTCTCTCAGCTAGCACAGCAGTAGCCAGGCCCCCACTTTCTTCTGGGGAAAAGAAAAGGGTTTTCCTTTTTGATCTGAGCACAGTTACCTTGAGCTGGCAGTTCACTGATGCAAACAGAGGCATTAAAGTGACACACAAGAAAACTGCAAGGGTATTTTTATGCTGCCCATGGCAGCCATTTTGTGTTGGTACCCATGGCACTTTTATCAAGATATGAGTACCAGCTCTTCATTTTTACACACAAAAAAAGCAATGATGATGATAAGTAGTGGTGGTGGTGGTAGTATATTTTTCCATTGCTGTAACCTGCCCTGGGACCTTATGGTGAAAGGTGGTTAACATTGTGGTTAACAAAGGTGGTTAATGATGATGTTGATGTTGATGATGATATTGTTAACAGCAATAATAATACTGTAGTTTTGAGATTACCTCTCATGCTTTTGGAAAGTATTTTGTCTTTCACAAAGACTCAGGGAAATGTATGACCAAAAAGGCAACTTTCAAGTTCCTTAAAAACAGAGCTTGGAAAAGTTACTTTTTTGAACTACAACTCCCATCAGCCCAATCCAGTGGCCATGCTGACTGGGATTGATGGGAGTTATAGTTCAAAAAAGTAACTTTTCCAAGCTCTGTTTAAAAATCTAATTATAAACTCTCGGGTTAAACAACAGAAAATATCCTGTGTGAAAAGCACATGGTACATGATAAATCCTCACAGATTAATTCAGTAACAAAATTTGTGTGAGATTATGAAGGGCCATCTGCCCTTAGGAACACCTGAACAGGGATGCGAAAATGGATCTCTATGTTCATAATTTTATTAAAATGATGGTCCCAGGTTATGATCTGAAGGTGCAGTAGGCTACCACCTTGCTGAAGTTAAGCAGGTCTGAGAGACTCTTATCAGTTCCTGGATGAGTGACAACTGAGAACCACATGTATATTCCATTTCAGATTTTGTGAAGAAAGGTGGGATATAAATATGAGAAAATAAAATAATCTTAAATTGTAAAATGTTTTCTTTTCATTGGGGCAGAATTAGGCTTGTTTTCCAGGCAATATGAAGAGCCAGATATCTAATTCCTAGGAGGCTTGGCTGAGAGCAAGAACCAGGCTAGGCAGAGTGCTGACTCCCTTAAAGATTATCTTTGGCTCTACACCTTCAGCTTTATACATTAAAGCATACTGAACTCTGAATATTGTTGATGAGGGGACAAGGAAGGACTTTGGCCAGCTAGTGCTTATTGGAAATGAGCAAATTTTGTTTGTTTTTGGAATCACAGCTTCTAAGCTAAATTAGGTCTAATTTAGAAATGATACTGGGTGTTTAAATAAATGTACGAATGTGGGATCACATTGACATCTGCTTGCTGATTCTACTTCCTGCATATGCCAGGCATCTTTGAACAAAGTTGGGACTAGGGATGAAAAGATCTGGCATTTTCATTTCTCTCAGTTTCTCATTTTTCCAATCTTAAATTTAGTTCTCCACATTTCTGAAGCAGTTTGCAATTAAAAAAAAAATCCTCATGATCTTCAGCATTAATAAAGACATTTTATGCAATTTTGACTAATGTACACATTTTTGCAAGCAGTTTCTCCTAATGCATTGTTGCATGTTATTTTCACTAATATATTCGTTTTTATGCACATTTCCCCCTAATGTATGCATTTTTGTAAATATTATTTTGTTGGAAAACTGCACCACAAAATTCAAAGGATGGCTGTATTTGGTTCTTATTTTTTTTCCCCCAGAAAGTGAAAATTTGATGTATTCGGTTTTAAATACAAACTGAACTGAATTTCTCCTCCATCCCTAATTGGGACTAGATGGAATGGAGAGGCCATAGCTCAATGGTACAACAGATTATTTGCATTCAAAAGTTCCCCAATACAGTCCCTGACATCTTCAGATAGAGCTAGGAAAGTATGAGACACTAAAGAGTCACTTCCAATCTGCGTGGACAAAACTAAGCCAGATGAACTAATGGTCTGAATCAGTATAAGGCATGTTTCCATGTAAACGCTCAATAGCTTGCTTCTTTTACATGCCAACCATCACTTCTTAACCAGGCCTCGCTGCAGAATATTAAATGATCTATCTAAACCAGGAATAGCCAATTAGGCCCCCTCTAGATGTTGCTGGATTTCCACCAGCCTCACGCGGGGGCAGAAAGGAAAGGGGGGGATTTTTACTTATTCCCACTTCTAGCTGCAGCCCTCCATACCACCTTCCATTCTGTTCCAGATATGAAAATCGCCTTCCTGTCCTTCTGCCAGCAGGTGCATCCTGTGAGCAGAGCTCCATTCATAGGATCTCAGAAGCCAAGTTAATATTTTCTGGAAGTTGTACAGTGTCAAGAGCCATGAAAGAACTGAACACTTGAACAAGAAACAGACAGGATTAGTTACAGTGCTGAAGATAATGCTCCATTGAGTAGTTATTTCATATCTGCAGAAGAAAGGGCTATTCATTAAAACATTACTGGATCAGCCTCAGAGACATAATTCCCACTCGCTGCATTAGGCAGTACGTCCGCATTGGGCCTGTGCATGGGGAATGGGACAATCAGGCTTCAGAGATGGCCTGATGGCACTCCCCCCAATGGCACAATCCATGGCCAATCAGTCACAAAGACAACAACTAAGGGGTGTGGCTTCAGCACAGACCAGAGAGGGAACTTTTGCTCTCTGGACCACATTGAGGCTTTAAAAGCATCTCGATGCCTTGTCAACCATGCTATGACAGTAACTCATTAAGCAAAAAAGTTGTGGCCTGTTTTCATCTGTTCATGTCTGTGTGCTGGTTGTTTAGACTCCTAAACATTCACAAGATGTCCATCAGGCACAAATCCCCTCTCACTGCAGTAGGCAGCAGCCCTGCATTGTGTCTGTGTGCAGGGAAGGGGAAGGAGCCAACTGCACTTCAGGGTTGGCTGGGTTGCATTCTTCCCCCCTCCCATTGACCCATTCCACAGACCAATCAGCCACAAGGATGGCAGGTAGGGAATATAACTTCAGGGTGGAGCAGAGAGGGAAGTGTTGCTTTCTGGGCCACACTGAGGCTTTAAAAGCAGATTGTGCCACCTGGGAGCAGTGCTTCCCCTCCCTCCCTCCAGTGTTATTATCCTGCTCTGGCTTTGGGCAATCGCTGATAACAGGGCTAAGAAGGAATTTTGCCCCCATACTACTGGCATTTTGTGTGTGTGTGTGTGTGTGTGTGTCTCCTCACTCACAGCAAGTGGTTTCCTTTTCAGGTTGTCTGTTATGCTACTTGTCACAACTTTGTTGGCTGGTGAAGGGCATTGGGCAGGATACCGCAGTTATATAGGGAGACCCCGTTAAGGGGTCTGGGTGAGCACTGCCCACTAGGCCATGGCCCCAGCTCAGTGGGCCAGGCTGGTTGTTTCCCACCCAGTCAGGGTGAGAACCCTAGAAATGACCTGCATTGGGGTGGGTCCCAAATACCCTTTGACTCCAACATGGCACTCCAGCATCAGTCAGTGATGGGCTGCCCAGTCACATGATCCTGCCCTGATGCCTTGCCAACCATGTTGCTATTGTTGTTGTTGCTGCTGCTGCTGTTGTTGTTACCCATCCTTCACCCAAAGGTCCCAGGGCAGGTTACAACAATTTTAATATACAATAGTAAAAACAATTTAAAACAACCTAAAATCACAAAATAGGGTGGGTCCTAAAAAATATTGTCTCAAGTGTATTATTATTGTTGTTGTTGTTGTTACCTGCCCTTCACCCAAAGGTCCCAGGACTGTCACTCAGGGCAATAAAGTTGTGGTCTGTTTTCACCCATACATGTCTGTGTGCTGGTTATTTGGACTCCTGAACATTCACAACATGTGCATCAGGCACAATGAGAACTGGTCTTTGGAAATCCTATGGAAGGGATACAGCATAAGTGGAGACCCTGTGGCCCTCCAGATTTGTCAGACTTCAGCTCCCACCAGCCACCATGGATAATGGTCAAGGATAATGTTGTAGTCTAGCAACACCTGCAGGACAACAGGTTCCCCACCTCTGGATACAAGGACCTCCTCTTGGTTCTATTTGTTTGATTATTTACATGACTACAGTTGGGTGTCAGGTCTTTATCCTTATTTTTTGCCTTCCCCACATTCTTTTGTTATTGGCAATGTGGTTACTGCATGTTCTTCTCCTCAAGCATAGACCATCTACACTTTGATTCTTCCCTTTCCATTTCTCCATGTGCTCCAGTGGTGGCTAATAGCTCCATGTCAGTGGGGCAGTGGAATCTGCATTGGGTTTTAGTCCAAACTTTCAAGGATAGCTTGTTGAAAGTTTGGACTAAACCCTGAAGGGGATTTCACTGCCCCACTGACATGGAGCCACCAGCCACCACTGATGTGCTTGCACATTTCATCTCTGAATCTTGCTATTTTCAGCTTGTCAATATAGTTGCTATTCTTTTTTTCTCTATTACTGTTACCAGACATTCCTTTATTTCCTATATTGATGCTCTTATTGTTTAAACACCATATCTATACATAAGCCTTTCCATTTTTAATTATTTTTTTATTTGCAGCCTAAGATGTCCAAACAGGTATCCACATGAAATTGATGTCTATATAAAATATGTTCAAATATAGTCAGGTTAGTGAGGTCCTCAGGCCATTGTGTGATGGATGATGGCTATTTATCCTTCCAGGCTGGAATAACAGATCTCTTAGTGACCATAACTTATATGCTGCTACAACACTGTTTAAAATTTTTAAATTTACAATATTTGCTATTGACAATTGTAATTAAAAACACATTACCTTCTTCGTCCCTGGATTCTCTTCAGTGGCTTGATCTAAACATGCAACATAGTTGGAAAGGACTTTGGAAGTCATCTAGGACAACTGTTTTCTTGATGTAGGATCTGCAATATAGGCTGTACCTACACCATCCCTGGCAGATGACTCTCCAGTCTTTACTTAAATAGCTCCAATGAAAAAAAGCCCACCACTTCTCAATGCACTGTCAAAGATATCTTACCATTAGTCAGTTTCTCCCAATGCTTAGCTGAAATTTGCTTCCCTGCAATGTCTACCCATTATGTCTAGGCCTGCCCTCTGGAGCAACAGAGAACAAGACGGCGCCATGTTCTGCATCTCTTCTTAATCTTCTCTTCAATGTAAACATACCCAGCTCTTTCACCTGATCCTCACAGGTAGGAATGAACAAATCTATTAATGTTGGTTTCTCTCAGTTTCTCATTTTTCAAATCTGAGGCTACATTTACACATGGGTTTTACTGCATTATTTTTCCTGATTATAATGCTAGTGCTTCTGTCCCAGTTTCTAGTGTTCCTTTCATACTGCAGTACCTGTTGTGTTATGGAACAGTGGTTTTCTTATCAATATACCACCATGTTGCGCTAAATATCATTCACATCAGTGGGCATGGTGTGACACAACAGCAGACCTCATTGGATATGTCACCATCCCCCATCATTTATATGCATGTGGGTTTCTGTATCCTGGAATACTCCCTCAAATTCTGTTATGTGAATGGCAGTAGCGTGATCCCAAGAAAACCACGGGAAAAATAAAACACCAAACTCCTGTGATTTTTTGGGTTTCATGGCTTGCAGATGCATTTTTAATGGAAGCAATTAACATGGAAATGTGTCAACTACCTCTGTATTCCACTAGATTGTCAGAAGTAGCTTTACATCCTCTGAAAGATTAAAAAAAAGAGAGGAAATTATCAGGTAAGACACTCTGGGAAAATAGAATAAAGTGCAGTGTGAATGCACCTTTAAGTTCAGTTAAGGGTTTTTTTTAAAAAAAAGTCGTCATGAAAATCTGTTAGCCTTTTAATGTGAATTTCTCCTAACATACACATTTTTGTATGCATTTTACTTAATATACACATTTTTGCAAGCAATTTTCTGTAATATAATAGTTTTGTATGTTATTTCACTAATATGTACATTTTTATGCACACTTTCCAATATACACATTTGAAATGAAATGGACTGCCTTCAGGTCGATTCCGACTTATGGGTGACCCAGTGAATAGGGTTTTCATGGTAAGCTGTATTCAGAGGTTTATGTATATATTATTTGACTCAAAGATGTGCAAATATCGCAGGATAACTACATTTCCATTTGTGTTTTGTTTCAGGATGTGCAAAGCAAATTTCTCCCCCATCCTTGGCTTCCAGACTCTTCGCCATCCAGGTTGACCGCCTCTGAATAATGTGGCATTAGAATCCTGAGAAAGTAGAGTGGATTATGCCACTTCAGGCTGCCGCTGGGCAATGCCATTTCTTAAATTCCATGCAAGTAAAATCCAGCATATAAAGGAGCAAAGTTCTAGCCTAGGCCTCTAGTTGCTATCCTCTTCATTATTTCTAGGGAGTTTTTGTGGGTTTGTTTTACACAAAGGAACATTTAAAAAATGAGTACAAACTCAGGCAGAGCTGGCTGGCTGCAGGTTTTGATATCCCTTAGGCAAGTAGTTCTCAGTGCTTGCATTTCGGGCTGCAGATAGGAATACTGGCCCAGCATCCCTGAAGCTGACAGTCCTGACAGCATGTGCAGACTAGGCTGAATTTCTTGTTCACTTTCAGTTTCTTTCTTATTTTCAAATGCCTTCAGGCTTTCGGTCTTCTATTTTTTCAATATGCTGGCTCCTTGCCCTTACCTGAAACCCAGCACCAGTAAAATAAAACCTAAAAAAAAAATTATTATTCTAATCCATGCCCCCTTTTCTCTCATTGCTCCTTATCTCTGGGATGCCTTCCCACCTGGTATCTGGCTCTCATCTATTACTATATTCAAGCAATAATTGAATCAGGAGGCAGAGAAAACTACAATCCTATGTTTCCTGGTAGGAAGTATCAGAAACATTTCTAGTTTAGGAGAGGCCTCCCTTGACTCTAGAAAGCCCCCTCTGCCATGGGTACTTTGCAAACCCTGGGGCTCCTTGAAGCCTGCTGATGACTCTCTCTTGTGTGGTGCCATTTTGGCTTCATGAACCATGACACTCATAGTCAGGTCAAAACCAAGTTGAATTGTAAGCCATGCATATGTTTAAGGAATGACCCCACCATGCCAAACTCCATATCAATCACTGGATACTTACTCTCCTTCTCAAAGGCAATATTTATTAATAAATTGGAATGGAAGGAGCTGGAATGGAACACTGGCAAAAAGTGGGGCAACCCCCATTTCGAGCCACTCCTTGGGCAGTATCCAACTACATAGATCCACCAGTGCAAGGATTTCCACTTGTGGGGAGGACAGCCTGGTTGGGAGTCCAGAGCCTGAGAGTTCAAATCCCCGCTCATGTCTCCTGGGTGTCAAGGGCCAGCTAAAGATCACCCCATAGTGAGTGAGTCAGGGGTTACATGCCCTGCTATCTGTGCAGCCGTGGGCAAGCTGCATAGTCCCAATTGCCCCCCAGCTGGCAGCTGGGGACAAGGAAGGGGCTGGCTTGTGCAGCTGTGGCAAAGCTGAGCAGGCCCTAGCCAGCTGGGGAGGACTAGCCTCAGAGGGAGGCAATGGTAACCCCCCTCTGAATACCACTTACCATGAAAACCCTATTCATAGGGTAGCCATAAGTCGGGATCGATTTGAAGGTAGTCCATTTCCATTTCAATGGAACTTCTCCTCCCTCTCCTCTTCCTGTGCACCCCCACGTTCACATCAAATCTACTCTACAATGGAACTTCTCCTCCCTCTCCTCTTCCTGTGCACCCCCACGTTCACATCAAATCTACAAATGGCCAAAAGTCCTTGCACTGGCAGATCTATTTCATTGGATATCAGCCACAGATTCCAAAGGGTCTAGGTGTGACTTGAAATAGGACAAGGATTTTCAAACTGGGGCAGTCCATATTTGAAACAACTCATTCTATAACCCCTACATGCATTTGTAGTGATATCTCTGTTCTTTCCAAAGACCTTCCTCTTTCAACAAGCCTTTTAAGTAGAAACCGTATACTAGTCTGCATCTGTGTTGGAATTGCTTTTAAAGATGTTTTTAAAGTTTTTTTTTTAAAAAAGACATTTTTAAATATGTATTGTTTTAATATATTGTAATGTCTGTTTTTATGATGTTTTATACTGTTTTTAGTGTTTTTGTTTGCCGCTCTGGGCTCTTATTGGGAGGAAGGGTGGGGTATAAATTTAATAAATAATAATAATACTCTAATAGTCCCTTTTTTTCTGCACTTGTCTGACCTTATCTGGCATACTGTGTTCAGTTCTGAGAGCTGTACTTTAAGAAGGCTATAGATAAATTGGAACAGGTTCAGAGGAGGGTGTTGAGCCTCAGCTCTCCCTAGAAGAGCAGGGAGGGAAAGGCATGACTTGTAGGCGCCTCAGCTGCCAGAAGGCGCGGAAGACCCAGAACTTGTTGAGTCTGAGCAGGACCTTCGTGGGAGGGGGGAAGTGAGCCTGAATTCGAGCCAATTCCCACTGATAGCGCAATCTCCGAAGAGGAGAGCTCGCCGCCTCCAGTTGTCGCAGAGGAGCTGTTGGGGGAAGCTCCGGAATATGTGCCAGCTCCTCCCTCGCCAAGCAGTTCTCAGGATGCCACCAGAGTGATGCAGCCTCCTGACCTCGAGTCTGCTACTCAGGAGCAGGTATCCTCCGATGAGCCATTGGAAACATGCCCCCCGTCACCTTGCTCCCGCCGCCGTGAGAAACGGACAGGGCAGAGACAGGACTTGCGAAGGAGTCAGAGATTACGTTCAAAAACGTTCCCTACTTAAGCTTGCAGCTCACAGTGGGGAGCTGCTGAGTCAACTTCCTTCATTCGCCGCAGAGCATGTCTAGAGTTAGGGACTCTTAAGTGAGTTAGTGTAGTTTTTTCTATGAAGTGTAATGCCTTTGATGTATCCATTACTTTAATAAAACGAGATTTAATTGCACCCGCATCTCAGACTCGTGGTTCCGGCTCTGGACGGGACAGAGGGTAACAAAATTGGCCAGAGCTATTGAAAGCAAGTCTGATGAGGAAAGGCTGAAGGAATTGGGTATGTTTTGTCTGCAGCAGACTGAAGGGACACATGATAACCCTTTTCATATCTGTCTCACAGAAGATGGCAAAGACTTGCTCTGTGCTTAACCAAAGGGAAGGATTAGATGAACCAGAGGATAAATTGTGACTGAACATTGGGACAGGAGTGGAGAAGCTCAGCCCTGGGGCCAAATGCAGCCCTCCAAGCCTGTCTATCTGGCCCTTGGAACTCTCCCCAGGCCACATTCCTCAGTGGCCCTGCTAGGCATCCTTTTTGCCTGGCTCGAATGTGTCCTTGAACTCTGATTAGGGTTGCCAGGTCAGAAGCATCCCAAACTCTGAGATTTCAGGGGTGGGTGTGATGCGTCCTTCCCTGGCTCTCCCTGTCAGGTTCCTACCTGCTCGTGGTTACTGCCTGTCTCTAGGCACCACCAGGGACTCCACCAGTCCGGACCGCACTCTCTTATGGTTTACCTATCCGCTCTAGCACAGATCTGAACAGATCCCCCTGCTAGGCAACCACCAGTAACGTCCCAATACTAGTATTCCCAGAGACTCTGAATACTGGTATTGTTATTCTCTTCACCGCTGCCACCATTTGTTACAGTTCCCCTTCAGCCTTGGTCATTACCTTACCCTCCCTTCTGGTCTGTGAAACCCCAGCCAAGGATCAGGCCTTTGGTAAACCAAATTAAGTATTTATTACAGATAACAAAGCTAACAAGATTAACAAGATTTCTTCTTAAGGCACATAAGCATATGGTTTTACTCAATACTAATCCGAACTCCACCTCCCTCCTTCTTCACGCTCTCCTGGCAAACGACTCTCTCAAACCCCACCAAGCAATCCACTCTTTCTCTTCTCCCCTCCCAGATTCCACAATTCACCACCTCACATTCCCCCAGATTTACCTGTCATCCTTTCATTTATACTGTCAGCCATTTTAAACATTCAGCCAATCATCAAGCATTCTATTGCCTATTCACTCCCCCTCCTCTTTCACTACTTACCATGTATACTCTAAACAACCAGCACTTACCATATATACACTAATATATAGGAACATCACAGTGGGCCCTAGTGATGTCATGGGGCAGGCTTTAGTGAATTTACAGGGGTGGGCCCTAGTTATGTCATTAAGCATGATACATTAAGTATCAACCACAGTTGCTTGGAGCATACAGTTCAAACAAAAACATTTCTCTGATTGGAAATTAAGAGGAAAATCTTAGCTAAAAGATGGAGCCTAGGCAAAAGGTAAAGGTGTCCCCGCACTTATAGTGCGAGTCGTTTCCGACTCTTAGGGTGACGTCTTGCGACATTTACAAGGCAGACCGTATATATGGGGTGGGATTGCCAGTTCCATCCCTGGCCTTTCTTTACCCCCTAGCATATGCTGGGTACTCATTTTACTGACCATGGATGGATGGAAGGCTGAGTGGACCTCGACCCCTTTTACCGGAGATTTGACTTCCTCCTTCCGTTGGAATCGAACTCCGGCCATGAGTAGAGTTTTGACTGTGTTACTGCCGCTTAGGAACATTTAATCGAGCCTACTTGCTCCTGGCAAGAAGAGTTTAAGCGCCCCCAGGCCAGGCCAGTCACCAGAAAGCCATTGTAGGAAGAAAGGAGCCTAGTTTGTGGAGATATTAGATGGGAGCACTCAGAAGTAAAGATGGATGCCCCGGAAGGCTGCAATTCTAAACATACTTACTAAGGGCCTAAGCCCCATAGAACTCAATAGAACTTATTGTTGAGTAGATATGGTTGGATGGTGCTGTTGGTAAAGCTTGACTAGGGATCCTCTGCAAAGATATCCATATCCAAGCCAGGATGGCAACCCCCTGCCTGGAATGCACTGCCCCTACCTTTTAACGTGGCTGCTCCAACTTTCTTTACAGATTTGACCCTTCACTTCAGAAAGAGGTCTGAGAAATGAGTAAGAGTAAGAACATACTCTACCATTTTCTGTCTATCCTGTGGGCTGCTATAAACTCACTTTGACAGCCAAGCCAATTCCAGTGAGTAATAATTGACAGAGAGAAAACACACATGGTTTGGTCTACCTTCACAGGCAGCAGCTTGGGAACAAACATTGCAGTCACACTTCCCAGTATGTGAATACTCTTTTACCACTCTTGGGCAAGAAACAAATTGTCATGCAACCAACAAGGTGCATCATCAGTGGGTTTAAGGGAGTTGAGCTTCGTGCATGTAACCACTGTTGTTGCTTCTATGCATGTAAGGGAGTGAGGTTAAAGATAAATGAAATGCAAATAGAAAAACAAAAACAAAAGAAAGTGATGATCCTAAATGTAATACCATACCAACCACAAGATTCCTATGAATAAGGCAGAAAACTCAGCACTCCACAACCAGTCAGGATTCCTAACCAAAAACTAACAAAACTAAAAAAATCCTGGCAGCCAGTAGGCCAAGATCACAGAAATCCTCATGCAGCACAACTTGACCCAGGGGCTGCAGTTAGTGCAGAATGCTGTGGAACGATTGCTGACATGAGTGAGACTTCGTCAGCACATAATACCTCTGTTCTGAAATCTGCACTGGTTGCTGATTTGCGACCAGGCCAAGTTCATGGTGTGCTTTCCATGTTATGTGTGCCACATAGTACTTGTTCTGCTCTTGTAAGAAATCAGTTCTTTAGTGTGGCAGCACCTACGCTTTGGAACTCCCTGTCTATTGATATTAGGCACACACCGTCATTGTAAGCTTTTGGCACCTGCTAAAAACATTTTTGTTTAGGCAAGCCTACCCAGGCATGTTGAACCTATTGTGTTTTTTATCTATTTTTAACTCATTGTTGATTTTATTATTTTGAATGTTTTAAAAACCTGCCTTTAACAGTTTTTGCAAATAATTTTATTGTTTTAATTCCTTCTGTAAACTGCTTTGAGATTTTTTTTACAATAAAATATATATAAATGTTGTAAATAAAATACATAAATAAATTTTAGAGTCGCTGTGGTCCTTGGGTCTCTTTCCATTTTTAGGAACAAAGGAATCTGCCTTATACTGACTCAGACCGTTTGGTACCATCTAGCTCAGTACTGATGACATGAACTAGCATTGGCTCTCCAGGATTCCAGGCAATAATCTAATCCAGAAATTGAATTTTTGACCTTTGCATGCAAAGCATATGCCCTACCACTGAGCTACAACCCTTCCCCTGTTTAAAAAAGTATCTTCTAAAATTGTTCTTTCCAATTCACTAATGAATGTACATCATGCCTAGGGAAGATCCACACCATTCATTTAAAGCACATTCAACACATATTTGAAGCACATGAATCACACCACAGAATCATGGGAACGGTAGTTAAGAGTAGTGGGAACTGTAACTGTGACAGGGAAACTACACTTACCAGGATTCTTTGGGGGATGTCATGTCCTTTAAATGCAAGATGGATGTGCTTTAAATGTATTGTGTGGATCTACTTAATAAACTTTGCCTGCATGTAAATCATTTTAATTAATTTTTTTAAATAGAAATGAGCTATGAAGTTTACTGAGTGACCATGGGCTACTCACCATCTCTCAGCCTAATCTGCCCCTCAGGATGAAAACAACAGAGGGGAACCACGACCACCCCAAGGAAGAATACTTAAAATATTGGGTGAAATAATGGAAATAATGATGTATAACTATAGTGTGAAATCAGATACTTATTGAGACATAGTATGAAGTAATATTTATATAAGCATGACTGTCAAAGATGTTTATTATTTACTCAGAAGCAAGCCCCAATGTATTCAATGGGGCTTACTCAAACAGGAAAGTGTGCACAGAACTGCAACCTCAAGTGACAGAACTGCCAGCTCAGGTGATAAGGAACTTCACTCACCCAACCCAAAATTCAGATTCATGCCACATTAAGCTGTTTTGCAAATGTTTATACTTGTTTTTATGGTTATTAGATTTTAAAGAGATTTATTTCTTGTTGTGAGCTGCCTTGGTTTCCATTTGGCAACCCTACCTCACAGCATTATTGGAAAGATTCCATATATACACACATACTGGAGATGTAAAAATTCAGACACTGCATATAATAGCTTATTGTCAAAACCAGTTGGTCATTGCAGAACATTTTTTTTAAAAAAAATAAATGTATTCGTTTTCTACATGATAAAAGCAGTAATACCTAAATAAGCCCTGCCTAATTGCTTTAAAAATAGGATTGGAGAGGGAGAGAAAGATTTACAACATAAACACAATTCTTTCCTATGTTTACTCAAATGTCCCATTAATTTACAGCACAATCCTAACCATGTCTACTCAAAAGGAAGTCCTATTGAATTTAATAGGGTTTACTCCAGGTATGCTTTACTCCCAGAAAAGCGAGTATAGGATTAAAGCTTCATATTGGGAAGGTTTTGAAAACACTGACCTCTTCAACAGCCCAGGAAAATTTAAACTTGTTTGACTCCTGCACACAAGAGAGAAAAAGACTGAAAGATATATACTTACTCAATTTATGAGATTTTCAGATAAGCAGGAAAAAACAACAGTATTCTGGCCTTGCAATAGGATCTAGTTACTGCCTTGTCAATCACAACCTTGACTTCACTTATTGGCTACAAACCTGAAAGGGTGAGGTTAGAGCTGCCAGCTACAAGCTCATTTAACAGAAGATGTGGGGGGGTGTGACATTTTGGTGTATATATTGTGAACAAGACCACCTAGAAACTTTAATTTTTTAAAAAAAAATGAAAGCGGAGAGCCTGGAGATTAAGCTGAGTCACTTGGAGACCCAGAGAGGATCCCAAAAATCCAGAATCTCCAGGCAAAAACTGGAGACCTGACAACCCTAACTCTGATAATGCTGCTTGCTTGCCTGGATGTAGGATAGAGGAGTCTGTGAATATGTGTGAAACTAGCCTATTGTACAAAAGAAAGAGTCATACCTGTTGCTCCACTCACTTTTGCATCTGGCCCCGCTCACTGCTATCATATGGCCCTCAGAAGGTTGCCCAGAAATGAATATGGTCCTTGGGCTGAAAAAGGATCCCCATCTCTGCATTAGGAGAAACATTTTGACAATAAGAAGAGTTTGACACGAACTTGGACTACATGGCCTACAAGGCCCATTCTTGTCACTTATAAACACTCAACCAGCTGTTTTTGGAAAGTAACTGCTAGTTTAAAAAGGGAGAATGGTGCAAATGTTCCTGAAGAAATGTCATCAGTTGTTCAGTCCTTTCTCATGTAGCTAAGGGGTACCTTTTATACATCCGAAAGGAAGACCTGAACAAACTGTAGAAATATGTCAGGGCCATTAGTGACCGACCTTACATAGGAAGCTACCTTATCCTGAATCAGACCACTGGTATGTCTACCTCAGTATTGTTTACACTGATTTGCAGAGGCTATCCAGGATTTATTTATTTATTTGTTTGTTAAATTTTTATACCACCCCACTAGCATAGCTCTCTGGGCGGTGTACAACAAAGAAATACAAATATATACAATAAAATCCCATAATAAAATACAACAAAAATATAAGAGAATAAGAAAACTAAAAAACAGTTACAGCACATGTTAAAACTAGATTAAGTTAGATTAAAATGTCTTAGAAAAGAGGAAGGTTTTGACTTGGCGCCGAAAAGATAGTAACGTCGGCGCCAAGCGCACCTCATCGTGAAGACTGTTCCTCAGTTCGGGGGCCACCACTGAGAAGGCCCTAGTTCTTGTTACCACCCTCCGAGCTTCGAGCTCCGAGATAGATATGTACAGTATCATGCTGTAACAGTCATATAAATGCTTCCATCCATTATGTTACCGATATCTAGGTTCCGCCATGAAAGGAAAGACAGAATATCGCTCAGTAACTCTCACACCAGTAGGGCTTTGTGAAGCTGTGGAGCTACTGCCCACAGCAGCTGCAGTAGAAATGGGGCGGGGGGAGGACAATTGGGCCTGGTGCAATTGCCATTGTGTGACAACAGTGAGACTGACTTAGGATTCAACGGATCCTGGCTTGACTCAGCCCCACCCTCTCCCTACCCTTGGAAGAGCGGAGACTGGTGGCTCAGCACCTTGGACAGCTCCTTGAAAGTTTGGACTAAAAGCTGGAGCAGATTCACTGCCCAGCTGACATCAGAGCCACCAGTCCCTGCTGCCTTGGAACGCCACACACACACACACACACACACACACACACACACACACACACGCACGCACATATATACTTTCCTCTTCCAACAAGCCTTTTAAGTTGAGACCTATCCCAGTCTGCGTCTGTGTTAGAATTGCTTTTAGTATGTCTTTTAATATCTTTAACCCTTTTTTAAAGATGTTTTTAAAGTTTTTTTTAATGTTTTTAACGTTGTTTTGTTTTAATGTATTTTAACGTCTTTTTATGATGTTTTAAAGTGTTTTTAGTGTTACTGTTTGCCGCCCTGGGCTCCTGCTGGAAAGAAGGGCAGGGTATAAATAAAATAATAAAATAAATAAATAAATATGTATGTGTGTGTATATATATATTTATATATATATTTCTATGTTATGTCCTGAGCCACAGTAAGGGAAAGCAGATGGAGCTGAGTCTCTAACATATTTATTTGTATAACCATGTACCTGTGTGTTAACACCGCATTCCACACATCAGCTGGCATCACATGCCACTGAATTTCCCTTGCAGCGACCTTAATCATTGTTCTCTGATAGAGGTACCCAGTGCTCTTTTTTTGGTAAAAAATGCTGGTACTCATAATTTGATAACTGGGTGTGCTAACACAATGGTTGCCATAGACAGCAAAAAAAAAAAAAAAGAGGTGCCGGTACTCTGTACCAGTGAGTGCCATCACAAAAAAAAGCACTGGAGATACCTGTGTGAAACATGTTTCCAAACATGTATTTGTCTTGTTTATTCAGTATATGTTTAGGAATGTACACAGAAAGAATTATATATATATTATCTGTACACTGAAAAAGCATAATCTATGAACCAATGCTCAGGCTGTGATCCTAGGCACACTTATGCAGAAAAAAAATACAATTTAACTCAGGGTCAGATTACATGGGATTCTGTGAACTAGCACATGTACAGCCACTTAGCTGTAGCAGCTAGTGACTGTAACATCTGCTACAGCAAGTCAGAGAGTCCCACATCGGCCCTCTCAGCTGTGCTACTGCTGCTGCTACCCAGTAGTGTAGTGTCAAATTCAGAAATGTAGGGTCCCTTCATGATAGTCACAGCCATGCCCCTCTTGCTTTCCCCCCCCTACTGAGTTGAGAATGAGAACCTTGCTAATGCCTTCTCCCATTACAACAGACATCCCTAAGAGCCAATAAGCATGAAAAGGGAGAGTGTTAGCTACTAAGAAGAGTCTTCTCAGTGGCTGACTCACCTCCTTTCACTCTGATTGGCTCCAATCAGCAGGAGAGGACAAAGAATCATGTTAGAAGACTCTTCTCATTGGCTAACACACACCCTTTTCAACCTGATTGGCTTGTAGGATGCTGGAGATATAGGGACCCTGCTCCCAAAAAGGTAAGGAGTCTAAGACCTCCCGAGTCCTGCACAACTACACACCTGCTGCTACCACAGCTTGCCAGGCTTTTTGGGACAGCAGAGAGGAGATACAAGGAAATCTCAGTGAAAGTTCAGCAGGGATTGAAATGAACTGAGACTTAAACAGCAAAGCAAACTACTGAAGGACAACTACATGTGACATCAAATGCATCTTTGCATATGAAATGCAATTTTGAAGAATGCAAATAGCAGGCACTTGGGATAGGGGTTGATAATTATCAGGTCTGCAACAGGTGGAGAAGGAAAATTAAATGTTTTCTCCCCTACTATGGGTCTTTACAAAAATCATTTCTCCAAAGCTGCCATTTGCATTGTGAGGAAAATCACTCCTCTGAAGCCGCCCATGATTGGAATGAACTAGCTCCGATGAATGAAGTTCAAAACTCTCTTATCTAAATCTGAAAGTATTTCCCATGATTGCTATGTGAGGTTAAAGGTGAATTAATTTATTTCTGGGTAGAACTTTCAACAATTTCTAGTTCATCTTTATGTTCATTCCATCAATCTCCCACACCATCCCAGCAGGAGGCCCAGAATCTTAGCTTTCATTTTTCTAAAAAGTATGTCAATTGGACATCTATACTTCAGCACAGCACAAGTAACATTCTGACTACTTGTGCCCCTAAGCTTGCCTGAACACACAGATCTGTTCGCTCACTGCTCCTCAGCATTTGCTGACTAAGGCAGCCGCCTCACTGTGCCTAATGATAGGGCCAGCCCTGAATGTTCTTCGAAGGAGCAGCACTACACTTTGAAAACATACAGGTTAGATACTGGAAAGACAAACCTATATACTTGGATCCATACCAATCGGGTTTCAGGACTGGTCACGGAACTGAAACAGCCTTGGTCGCTCTGGTAGATGATATGAGGAGGGCATTAGATAGGGGAGAATTCACCTTTCTTGTCCTCCTCGATCTCTCAGCGGCTTTTGATACTGTCGACCAGAGTATCCTTTTACAGCGCCTGGAGGGATTGGGAATTGGAGGCACTGTATTACAGTGGTTCCGTTTCTTTCTCTCCGATAGGTACCAACAGGTAGCATTGGGGGAGGAGGTTTCAGACCCTTGGCCTCTCAATTGTGGTGTGCCACAGGGCTCTATCCTCTCTCCCATGCTATTTAACATTTATATGAAGCCACTGGGGACAATCATTAGGAGATTTGGGCTGCAGTGTCACCAATATGCAGATGACACTCAGCTCTATCTCTCGTTTAAATCTTCACCAGAGTTGGCTGTGGAGACCTTGTCCAAGTGCCTGGAATCCGTGAGTGGATGGATGGGAAGGAACAAGCTGAAGTTGAACCCTGATAAGACCGAGGTGCTACTCGTGGGGGACAAGAGAAGGTTGGGAGATGTTGACCTGAAGTTCAATGGGGTGAGTCTACCCCTGAAGGACCAGGTCTGCAGCCTTGGGGTTGTGCTTGATTCCAGGCTGTCCATGGAGGCTCAGATTTCAGCAGTGAGCCGGGCAGCCTGGTATCAACTACACCTCATACGAAGGCTGCAACCCTACCTTCCTGTTCATCAGCTCCCACTGGTAGTACATGCCCTGGTCACCTCTCGATTGGATTACTGTAATGCGCTCTACGTGGGGTTACCCTTGAAAACGGTCTGGAAACTACAACTTATACAAAACGCGGCGGCTCGACTACTTACGAACAGTCGCCACCGGAATCACATCACACCAGTGTTGTTCGATCTACACTGGCTTCCAGTTGTCTTCCGGGCCCAATTCAAGGTGTTGGTATTAACCTTTAAATCCCTATACGGTCTCGGCCCAGTTTATCTAAAGGAGCGCCTTCAACGCCACCAATTATGCCGCCCGACAAGATCGGCCACACAGGGCCTTCTCTCAATCCCGCCGACAAAAACAGCTAGATTGGCGGGAACTAGAGAGAGGGCATTCTCAGTGGCTGCCCCCACCCTTTGGAACTCCCTCCCACAAGATCTACAGCACGCCTCTTCCCTAAATGTATTTCGTAAAGCCTTAAAGACCTGGCTCTTTCAACAGGCCTTTGGGATTTCCGGGGAGGGTTAACTTTTATGACTGAAATGCCTCTTACCCTGCACTAATATTGTTGTTGCTGCTGTATTGTTTATATATTGTATTAATGTATTTTATCACATTGTGTTTTAACTGTTTACATGTACGTCGCCTAGAGTGGCCATCGGCCAGATAGGCGACACATAAATTAAATTTTATTATTTTATTATTATTATTATTATTACTATTGCTTGATTCAGTGAAGTTGAACAAGCAAACACCATCTATCCATGCATGCCTTTTGACAGGGAGATTAAAAAAACACAGCACTGAAGCAACAATGTCAGGAAGAATGTTCAAGATTGGAATAGAGACTCCAGACTCTGAATGTGAACAATGTCAACCCTACAGTATTATTGCAAAGGGAAGCTAAAAGAAAAATAGCAAAGAGACGGTTCATTCATGGGCAGAAAATGAATAATGGGTTCATTAGATGCCAATTGATTGATAAAGCACCATTTATTGAAAGGTCTAATACGTGTAGCCAAAATTAGTTTGTGATGTAATTAAGTAAAAAATTACTTAAGTGAATGCATACTTAATTATCTTCGTACAGGCAACTTGTAAGAAATTTCAAGCATTTAATTGCCATTTGATAGAATAGCTATAGCAAGCTAATTAGGTTTCAAATTATGGAATGTGTTAATTGATATTAAATAAGTATGTGAATTGCATCTAGCTAGCCAGTAAGCTATGGTTATTCCAGAAAATGTCAATTAAGAACTTAAAGGTCTTTTTCCAAATAGATATTAAATGTAATACATTAAGGATGTAATTTTCAGCATCTAATTGTTGGTTGTAACTTATCTGCTTCTGAATATGCAGTTGCAGCTTGCAAGCTAGTACATACAATGGAAAGGTCCTCCTAATGTGCAGAAGACATCTGCTATTCTATTCAGCTGGGTTGGGCTCTTGGCTTCCTGCACTAGTGTTTTGTTAGCTACCCCAGGGTAGTGTAGTTGGATTTGTGAAGAAACTTACATCAATTAAAGGGTCAATTCATAAAGGTAAATAGGGTTGTTAAGAATATGGGTTATGCTAGTCCATGCAGAATTCAGCACATGGAGTCATGTAACCTTTCACTATGTGCTGTACCTGCAAGCTGCTGAAAATGAGTTAAGCAGTGGTACAAGCAGGACCTGCAATAAAAGGCTACTACTGTGACTGCTTTCACACTGCACTTTATTCTGTTATTCTGACGATTTCTTACCTGGTAATTTGTGCATTATAGTTAATCTTTCACATGACGCACAAGCTAGCTCCAGAATTCTAGTGGAATATAGTGGAAGTTTAGCGCAAATTTCTGTGATAAATGATACCAGAAATAATCCGTTAGAAAGGCTGGGAACCCGGAAGATTGCAGGAGTTTTTCACCAGCTGCAGCCGCTCAAGTGACAGGCATCCCAGCATGCAGTGCATTCCTGCCCTTTAGTCATCCTGTGGGGGGGGGGGTTGCGTGACAAAAATTGTACCGGTATTCTAGCATCGGCACAGATAGCAGCAGCATTTCCCACACACACACCTGTGTTGATACAACTAAAACAATTAAAAAAGTCGGATCCTAAAGAGAAAGGGCTTGCATGGCAACAGGATGAGATTGTAGTCCTCCTACACAATGGGAAACAGTGTGCATGAGTGAGAGACGAAAACAAGCCGTGTAAAAGACAGTTTCATGAAATGCCGGTATATCGGCTGAAAAGGCTGCTCTTCCTTAACACAACAGGTACTGCAGTGTGAAAAGGATTTTAGAAATTGGGACAGAAGCGCTACCTTTTTAATCCTTTAAAGTAACACAATCAACCCTATGTGTGAAAGCAGCCACTGTGTGGTTTTCCTATTCCCTGCCCCAGTCAGTCAGCCATGCCCTTCTCCACAATATTTCATACTATTGTCCCTCACACCTGTTTTTCCAACTCCAGTCCTGACAACAGTCAGCATTCCATGGCTACTGAGCATGCCTCATTCCCATTTGGGGTCTCCAGCCCTTGGGGATTTTTTTTTTTGACTGTTACAAACCTTGGGTTTCCCCCAAGCTGGCTGATGCCTCTCTCTTTTGTGTAGGCAGTTTGGCTACATAAGCAATGGCACTCACAACCTGAATAACTGAAATAAAAGGAATGAAGTCAAAAGCAAGCTGACTTGCTAGTTGCACACATGTTTAAATAATGATGCCAAGACATGCCAAACTGTACATATCCTGTACAGATTCATTCAAAAATGTGTTAGGTTAGATTAATTTGCTTGATCCCTTTCCATTCAAGAAACTGTGTTCAAGATGCCTCACAGTATACAAACTCATAAAGAACAATGCATAACCATTTTAGATTGGAGACATGTGGACTGAGTGGATGATGAAGGACTTCTTCATACATGGTTATGCAATTGTATTAGCATGTGCCAAAAAGATTCCACTTTTTAACAGTATTTTATTATTTTTACCCCATTTCTGCAATGTAATAGATTATCTACATGTATTCTTTTCATGATGGCATTGTCTTAATTTTCAAAATTTGCTACTATTAATTTACTGTTGACAAATATTATTAATAAGCTTAGAACATAATCAATTTCCAAAGGGAAATTGTTGCAGTAAAACCAATAAAGAGTCTTGTAGCACTTTATAGACTAGCACTTTTATTATGACATAAACTGTCAGTGAAGTCAGAATGAAATGAAATGCAGAAAAGTACAGAAGGTGATCATTATATTGTTAACAGCAGGGGTGTAGTCGTCCAAGGTCTCAGGGGGTCTTAGACCCCTTACTTTTTTGGGAACAGGGTCTACATTGTTTACCTCTATTTGAGGAGTTGCCAGAGAGCAGTCCTCTAGTTGGAGCCCTCTATTCAAAAAGGCAGTCCAGTCCAACTCCAGTTTAAAAAAGAACCATAAAAAGGGAGAGCAGAGACTTTGAAGGTGCCCATCAATAGTTAGCACCTAGACAGCAGTCTTGGCAGGCAGTTACCTGTGTGGTAAAATGTAACAATTTTTAAGACATTTTAGAGTGCTTTTAGTGTTTTTTGTTTGCTGCCTTGGACTCCTTTTGGGAAGAAGGGCAGGACATAAACAAACAAACAAACAATACCGGATCTCTATGTATAGTCATTATTTCTAAATTTTCATATATATATATAGGCACATGCAAATTTTATGCAAATCGGTATCCTCTTTTGTTCAGGTAATGCATTTCCTATTATTCAATTGCCAGCTTAGCATTGCTACAATGTTGTAATGTTTGCTTTTAAAAATGTATATGTTGGATCTTTAATAAATAGAAGGGGGGATTAAATAACCTCTACTCTTCCCCCCTCCCCATATCTTCATTATTTTATGGTTTTAAAATTATTGTGATTTTGTAATGCTCAAAAGGCTGAGCATTCCTCCCTAGCACACTCCATCTAATTTGGTAGTGCTCATCTAAGTATGTGGTGAACAGCAGCTGCAGAAATACTGTGCAATGTTAGAACCCTTTTGTTTTGTTTTGTTTAGATCCTGGGAGGCTGTGGATTCAATCTCTCCAGTGCTGCAGCAAACATCTTTCCTGCATTATGAATGCACCTGTCTAGCCATGGAAACTGGGGGTGAATGAACTAGCCTGAAAAAGAGACAATGGCCATATCTGGACGATCAAAACCTGGCTTAAAATGCCAGGATATGCATGAGCACCATGCATCAGCACTTAACCCTTTTGCTCCCACTTTGCTCTTCCCCTTGCATGAGCATGTAAACAAGGAAACTGCACTTAACTATAGTTTCCTATTACATGCAAAATGGAAATGGACTGCCTTCAAGTCGATCCCGACTCATGGTGACCCTGTGAATAGGGTTTTCATGGTAAGCAGTATTCAGAGGTGGTTTACCATTGCCTCACTCTGAGGCTGAGAGGAAGTGACTGGCCCAAGGTCACCCAGTGCGCTTCATGGCTGTGTGGGGGTTCGAACCCTAGTCTCCCAGGTCATAGTGCAATACTCTAATCACTAACCACTCTAACCAGGAACTATATTAATCTTCCAATCAAGCCAGTATCTGGAAGCTGATTTTAAACCATGGCTTCATATCCTAGCTTGTTGGAAAGCCATTAGCCATAGTTTCCCAGTCCATATGTAATGAGAAGCTATGGTTAACTGTAATTTCTTGGTTTGTTTCCTCAATTGTGCAAAACAGCTGCATATGAGTACAGAGAGCTCTTGCATAGCAGGGAGATTGTTAGGGGTATGAGATCTGGAATTTTTTGTCCTGGATTGAATTTTACTATCCGCAAGAAACGACAGCTAGTAAAGGGATCTTTGATGTGTTTGCTAATTAATCAAAACTTCTTAACCTTTCAAATCAAAATTGCTGGTGTTATTCATTCTTCTTCACTGTTTATAGACATGTTTAATTTTACTGTCAGCCCATATTATACAAAATAAGGATTTAACCATCTCTTGTATTCCAGGGACCAGTTGTTCACCTGCCTATGCTCACATTAATAGCCCAACATGCTCTGCACCAATTCCCTCCGCCCCCAGTCTGTTACTTTGGATTGAATATCATGGCATTGGAACACAGACTTCTGGGATTGTCTCCTAAAAGATAAAATTCATTGGGGTATAAATATTCACAGATTTTCTGGACAAGCAATAAAGTTGGTACTATGACAAAAGAAGGTGTGCAGAATTTGTGTAGCTGTGATCTGAGTACCTGAGCTTCATGAGTAAAGCTTGAATTCAATTGAAAAGAGAGAGAGAATATGCTGCCACTCTTAACAGCAATACATTTTCAGTTACTAATAACAATGGTTGTCATGGGAACAGCCGGTCCAGCATGAATGTAAGGATTTGCTTTCAGGTCAGTGCTGTATTAGTCAGCAGCCTTTCACAACCTCCTTTCTTTCAAATACTGGAGGCTTCTGTCCAATTTTCCTGCTACAGCATTTTCCATGCATCAAGCATTACTGGAAATTAATTACAGTGATGACAGTTGCATGTAAATCCCTTTAAACTTTGCTCTTCATATAATTACTTGGAAAAGCATTTAAGAATTCAAAATAAATCTTTTATTCTTTTTTTATTATTGCGCTGCAAAATACCCCCCAATATAATCCTAAATAGAAGTACAATCTACTTTATGCAAATTGCTGGTAAATGTCCAAGACATTAGAATTATCAGAGATCTGGAAACCAGAAGGGATACTTCCAATACTTGTTAATTTATAGTTCTATGGTGTTTGGGCTCTGCTACATTCCCAAAACACACATTTCTTCCTATATCCCACTGCAGCCAAATACTAGGCTGAAACTCTCGGTGGTCCCCACATAAATGCCTGCAGGAATATATGGGGCTGCTAGAAGATGCATGGCCTGGTAGGGATTGTGGAATCACCATTTGTGTGAACTGGCTCCTCCCTATGAGGCCTATACTTGTGACTGTTACTAGCACAGTTGCAGTGATTTGGTGGTGGTGGGTAGATTATAGAAATAATGCAGAATGCAGCAGCTGTGCATAGAGGGCCCTTGTAGAGGTGCCAGTTGATATAATGGAAACTTTCACAAAATCTCGCAAAGGTTGTGAGCTGTCCAGCAATGACACACATTCCTAGATGCAACTGTGTGATAACAAACAAGAATATATTATTAATTATTATCAATTAGGTTCCATCCATTAGGATCTTTGATCTGAAGGAGACTTCCACAAACAAAATGGGGAAGGTTGTTTTTGCTGATTCCCTCCCCCCCCTACTTCCTTTGCTGTTTCTTCCTGATGGGGAACCCCCAACCCTCCCAGGCAGATATGGGGGAAGGGGAGCTAATGGGGGAAAGGAATAAGCAAAAATAATGCCCCTTCCATTCATGCAAACCTCTGCTGGATCAAAAAACCTTCCATGAGAGGAAGAAAAATAGAAGAACAACATTGGATACAACCCATTATTTAAATCATCATCATCATCACCATCATCTGCTTATTTGTATTTCATTTTTCCACAAGATCATGTCCAACGTGGCTCACAACATATCAAATGATCAAGTATAACAATTCAAAATATATTAAAAACATGTATAAATAATCATAAAATCAGTAAGTACAAAAGATTAATCTTTTGGATAATCTGGATACCTGGAGATATATAAATGATAATGCAAAGGAATTTACTTATTTTTCAGAAAGACACAAAACATTCTCGAGGATTGATATGATTTGGATGTCTAAAATTTTAGCGAAGGACACTTTTAAAATGGATATATTACCAAAAACTTTTTCGGATCATAACCCTGTGATATTAACTTTAAAAAAGAAAAATCTTGGATTTAGATGGAGACTAAATGAATCTTTATTACAGAATGACAAAGTAGTACAAGAATGTAAGAAGAAATTAAAAGAGTTTTTTTGAACATAATTTACATAAAGGAACAAGTGAAAATATCGTTTGGGATACAAGTAAGGCATTTATGAGGGGATATTTTATTAAATGTAACTCTGAATTAAAAAAAGAAACAACAGAAAATGCAATTAATTTTGGAAGAAATAAAACAAAAAGAGGAAGAATTGAAAAAGAATCCAACTAAAGTTTCTATTGTAAATCAAATCAAAATGTTACAGAAGCAAGTATCAATGCTGACAGTTAGAGAAATTGAAAGAAAACTAAATTTTGCTAAACAAAGGACTTTTGAATTTGCAAATAAACCTGGGAAATGGTTAGCATATAAATTAAGAAAAGAACGTCAAAAAAATATCATTTTAAAGATACAAGAAGGAGATGAGACGTTGACAGATAATGTAAAAATTAAAAAGATTTTTCATCAATATTATTCAACATTGTACAAATGTCAGGAAATTCCATCTGAAAAAATAGAAGAGTATATCTAAACAGAATTTGCCTAAAATTACAGACTTTCAGAGACAAGCTATTAATGGCCCTATTACGTTAAGAGAGATATCTGAAGCTATAAACAAAATTAAATTAGGAAAGGCACCAGGACCAGATGGGTTATCTGCAATGTATTATAAATGTTTGGAGGAAGAACTCTTACTACCTTTACAGTCTACAATGAATCTTATTCTGCAAGAGGGAAAGATACCGGATAGTTGGAAAAATGCTAATATAACATTAAAGACCTAAAGAGGAGCAAGATTTAACTAAAACAAAAAATTATCGACCAATATCTCTATTGAATAATGACTATAAAATTTTTACAATGATCTTGGCAGAAAGATTGAAAATAATATTGCAACAATTTATTCAGGAAGATCAATCAGGGTTTTTACCTAAAAGACAATTACGTGACAACGTCAGGAATGTCTTGAATGTCTTGGAATATTTAGAACAACGAAATGATAAACAAGCAGCTTTGATTTTTTTAGATGCTGAAAAAGCATTTGATAATTTGAATTGGAAATTTATGTTTCAGGTTTTGGAGCAAATGGATTTTGGAGACAATTTTATAAAATGGATTAGATCGATTTATACATCTCAGAAGGCTCAGATAATTGTTAACAGAGATTTAACGGATTCATGTGAAATACAAAAGGGTACAAGACAGGGATGTCCTTTATCTCCTCTTTTATTTATTCTGGTCTTAGAAGTGCTGCTTAGAGATATAAGGCAAGATAAAAGAATTTCGGGATTAAAGATAAAAAAGAAGAATATAAATTGAGAGCATTTGCTGATGATTTGATAATTGTACTAGAAAACCCTTTGGAAGGAATTAATGTATTGATGGACAAATTAAAAGAATTTGGACCGTTAGCAGGATTTAAGATCAACAATCAAAAAACAAAGATGTTGGTGAAAAATTTAACTTTAAGGGAACAGAAAGAGTTAATGGACAAGACAGATTTTACAATAGAGAAAAAGTTGAAATATTTAGGTATCATTATGACAAATAAAAATTCAAAGTTGTTTCATAATAATTATGAAAAATTATGGACAGAGATTAAGAAAGACTTGCTAAGATGGGATAAACTACAACTGTCATTAATGGGTAGAATATCTGTGATAAAAATGAATGTATTACTGAGAATGATGTTTTTGTTTCAAACAATACCTGTAATATCCTCTGATTTACCTTTTAAACAATGGCAAAAAGATATCTCTAAATTTGTATGGCAAGGAAAAAAACCAAGAGTCAAATTTAAATTACTACAAGATGCCAAAGAAAGAGGAGGACTGGGATTACCAAATCTGAGACTTTATTTTGCTGCCTGCTGTCTAGTCTGGATAAAGGAATGGATCTTATTGAGGAATAAAAGACTATTGGATTTGGAGGGCCATAATTTGAAGTGGGGATGGCATGGATATCTATGGTATGACAAAGTAAAAGTAAATGTAGACTTTAACAATCATTTTATAAGACGTCCTCTGTTGAAAATATGGAATAGATATAAACCAAGGTTTTATTCGAAAATACCATTATGTGTCTCAAGTCAAGAAGCGTTTTATAGAAGAGAAATGGCTGGAAAAGAGAAATGGTTAACTTATCAAGAACTATTAGAAAATGTACATGGAGAATATACAATGAAAGAGAGAGAACAACTGACAAAGGAAGGATATAGTTTTCAATGGTTTGCCTATTTACAATTGTTAGAAAGATATAAAATGGACAAGAAAATGTATGGGTTTGAAATAAGTAAATCTGATTTTGAAACAGGACTGTGTACAAATGATGAAAATATAATTGCGAAAATGTATAAACTCTTATTGAAAATGGATATGGAGGAAGAACAAGTAAAAGAGTGTATGGTAAAGTGGGCAAAAAATTTTGGTTATAATATACAAATGGATCAATGGGAAAATATGTGGAAAAAAGGTTTGAAATTTACACTATGCTATAATCTTAAAGAAAATTTTTATAAAATGATGTACCGTTGGTACATGACTCCAGAAAAGTTGTCAAAAATGTATAGTAATGTTTCTAATGTTTGTTGGAAATGTAAACAACAAGAAGGATCATTTTATCATATGTGGTGGTTATGTAAAAAGGCAAAATCATTTTGGGCACAGATAGGTAGGAAGATGCAAAAAATTCTAAAGATAAATATTCAGTCAAAACCAGAATTTTTTTTATTGGGTTTTATGGATAAACAAATAGAAAAGAAATATGGAAGAATAATATTATATATGATTACGGCAGCAAGATTATTATATGCACAAAAGTGGAAAATGGAATCAACACCAACAATGGAAGAATGGCTATTGAAATTAATGGACTTAGTAGAAATGGATAAATTGACATGTTTACTTAGAGAAAAATCGACAGATACATTTCTTAAGGAATGGAAGCCTCTCTTAGACTTTTTGTTGAAAGATCAAAATAAAATGATGATACTGGGATTTGACGATTAATTAAGACAGCCTATGGAGAAAAGGGATTCTGTATGTATATATTAAGGGACAGGTTTGATGTATATTATATACTTATAGCTGATCTGTGACAAATCGGAAGTCAACTATTTTATTTTCATTTTTTGTTGTTGTATTGTTATGTTTTTTTGACTCTGTTTTGTTTGTTTTTGGAAAAATTTGAATAAAAATTATAAAAAAAAAGTACAAAAGATTAATCCATGCAACATTGTATAAAGCAATATTTAAAAAGCTAACCTAATTTTACAGTTCCCCACTCTTCTACCAATAAGTACATAGGGTGGCTTACAAAAGGGCAATAAAATAAAATAAAGAATAAACTTATACTACCAATATTATACTACCAATGCATAAAGTCCATTATAGCAAAAATTGCATTAATAAATACTCCCTATTGCTGTGGCACTATGAACTTGCAAACACATGTGCGCCAGTGTTTTTTGAGGAATTGTGCACTCTAGACCAAAATGAATGCCCAGATATATTGGTCACAAGTCCTCCCCTAGACTCAGGCTGTGCTCCAGATTCAGCCAAGGCCTGAGCCAAATCGAGCCCATTTGGATGTATTCGGACCTCAGCTGAGCTGTGTTCTGACAGCCAAAGATCGCTACATGTAGTTTTGAGGGTGGTGAAACTACCAAAAGGGCTGATCTCAACACCTGAGAGGGTCTGTAGGGAAGGAGGCGGTCTTTCAGATATTTGGGGCCTAAGTCATTTAGGGCTTTAAACACTAGTGTGGACACCTTAAATTGAGCCTGGAAACGAACTGACAGCTAATGCAGCTGTTTCCATGTCATAAGCCTCCCCAGCAGAACAAGATGACAGAGTAGGAAAAAGAACAGAAAGAGGAGGGCTACACTCACACCATCCACTTATTCCACTAGTATTCCACTTTAACAGTCATGGTTTCTTCCAAAGAATCCTGGAAAGTGTAGTTTGTGAAGGGTGCTGAGAGTTGTTAGGAGACCCCTATTTCCCTCACCGAGCTACAATTTTCAGAGTTCTCTGGGAAGAGGGACTAACTGTTAAACTCACTCTGAAAAGTGGAATAATAGTGGAATAAACGGATGGTGTGAATGTGGTTGAAATGCCACACTGCGGGGAAAGCGACAGGCTGCAATGGGCAAATATCCACTTAATTCCAACCCCACCCCCATGGTTGGAATTTAGCAGGTTTTTTGCCCACCCTAGATTGCAGCCTGTTGCTTGCCCTACAGTGTGGCACCTCCTCTTCCTGTTCCTCCTTTGCGGTCTGGCCCTGCTCCAGGATGCTTTTGCCACAGCTGCCATTCTATCCTTCCACCAGCCACCTCCTTCTCCGTGATCCCAGTGGTGAGTGGGGTGGATCAGATTGGATCAGCGGGGAGGGGATCCCATCCCTATTCTCAACACCCTTCACAAACTACACTTTCCAGGATTTTTTGGGGGAAGCCATGACAGTTTAAAGTGGAATAATGGTGGAATAAATGTATGGTGTGAATGTGGCCCCAGCCTAGCTAAGGAGTAGGCCTAGTTCTGTCACCATTTCCTCAGATGCAGCCAAGTGGAATGGGATTGTTGGGGAATGTTCCAAGCAGAACTATTTTTATGTATATGCAGTTACTGACATGGCATGAAGGCCCAGCTGAAGAACAGAAATAGAATAGGAAAGAAAGAACATGAAGGGAGGTTGAAGCCATGTACAAATTTAAGAAAGGCCTTGTCACTTTGCAGCAGCAGGCAATGTAGATTCAAAGTAGTATTTTGCCATATGAAAAGGGCCATTAGAAGAAAGGGGATTCAAAATACTAGGACTGAAGCTCATATGAATATGTCACATTTTAGATACAAGCTATGGATTTGTAGGTCAGAGAAAAACAGCAGGCTTCAGTAGTTACCTGATTCTAGCAAGAAACATCACCCAAGTTCTCTTGTTACCTGAGTCTGGAATGTTCATTCTGTACCTTGTTTAGGAAACCTTATGGCAAAGCATATAGTGAGGGGACTGTGATGTCCTTATATGTTAAAACCTGTAAATATGGTAAGTATGGGTTTATTAAGGGATATATGGTAAGTGAATTGAATGAGAGGGGGGAGAGCATGGGTTGGAAGGCTGGAGAATGCTGGATGATGATTGGCTGAGTGTTTGAATGGCTGAAGGTATAAATGGGAGGATGACAGTTGAGAGGGGGTTGGTTGGTGAGAGTTGTTGGAGAGTCGTTAGTGGAGAGTTATTTGGATGGGTTGGTTGGCAGAGTTCTGAGGGAGGGTTGGATTATATTTGGCTGATATTTAGACAGTATATATATGACCAGAAACATAAAGAGTGACACTATATGAAACCATACGCTTGTTAAACATTCCTAAAGTAATCTTGTTATTTCCTGGTGTTATCAAATAAATACTTTGATTGGTTTACCAAAGGCCTGATCCTTGGCTGGGAATACACAGACCAGAAGGGAGGGCAGGGTAATTACCAAGGCTGAAGGGAAACTGTATCATATGGTGGCAGCGGGTGAAGGGAGATATTGTAACAATGTCAAGTATCCAGAGCAACCCAGGATTGTATGCTTTATAGACAAAGATACAAGGGGGTTGTGGACAGCAAGGGCACCCAGACACAAAGTAACAAGCTATAGAGAGACTGAGGCAAAGTCTCTAGCAGTATTGTTTACAGGGAGTGACTGGTGGTGCTGCCCAGTAGTGGGATCTTGTGGGATCTGTGCTAGAACAGAGTGAGAAAAAATAAAAATGACGATCCTGACTGGTAGTGTCCTGAGGTGGTGCCTAGAGAAAGGCGGTAGCCACAAGCAGGTGGGAACCTGACAGGTGGAGCCAAAGGTGGAATCGTCACAGGGACATATAGTTGCACGCCACCCCACTCTCCAAGTGGTGCAAGATTTCCAGGGGTACCTGCGCTTACCCAGGGTTTGGTTTCCTTGGAAAGATGGTCAACAAAGACTATGGTGTCTTATAGGATATATGGTTTTTACTGACACACATTCCAACCTGAGCTTACAACAGAGGGGTTCACAGCATTAGCAGTCCATCAGATCTTGCTCCCCATCACCCATAGTTTTGAGGATACAGAGAGCAAGCAAGCCTCTCCTTGGCTCCAGTTCCCAGCCTTTCTGCAGACTACTCTAAAAATACACAATTCTCTCCTTCACTCCAGCATGGGGGGGGCCTCTGGCCAGGTGATGGGGGGGAGGAGGGCCTCTCTCCTGAAATAATTCTAAATGGCTCACATTGCCTCTCTGGCAGATTCTTACACTTGTTAATGGGGGCACTTGACAGACTCATTAGCTACTCTATTAGATTAACAAATGAAACTAGTCTGACCAGTGGCACAGGTGTCTCTCTTACAGGCACACAATTATAAACTAGAAAGGGTCTCACAGATATTATCCATACCCACCCCCACAATCCTATAACACTACCCCCTTCCTTCAAAAAGGTCTGTCCCAGACCTGTAAGCAAACAACAGAACAACAGCTTTCCCTGCAGAGAAATAACAGATACAGGTAAATAAGACTTTGAAATACATGTCATCAAAAGCATAGTGATAGCACAGTCACATTTCCACAAGTACAAAAACAGTCCATCCCTTTACAGCAAGTTTTCAATTAACTGCTCTCTCTTTAGGCTTCCTCTTCTTTCTTGGAGCTCCCAGTCACAGTTCTGCATCCAAACCGCTTACCCAGTCCTCATCCTTGGCAGTGCCCAAGACAGTGAGTTCCCAACATGTTTAAGCCAGATTACACCCTCAGTACTGGAGCTCCTTTGTCCTGCCTTGTGTCACTGCAGCACAGCAGCCCTTCAATTCACACACATTTTCCTTTGCTGTCCTAAACAGTTGCACACCCACAAAATCTAACAGGTATAGTATAGCAATGCAAAAACCTATCAAAATAATTCCAAAAAAAATCATTAAACAGTTCATCTCCCCACAAACATGCAAAAAGCACAAATCAAAAGCATTTCAAAAGGCAATACTAAAACCACCAGAAAGAATTGCTATAGCAGATCAGTAAACAGTCCCATAAGAAGAGACCCCACCCCAAACCATGCAGTTGCCCACATGGCCCTTTGTCTTGGGGCTTCATGGAGTTCCCAGTCTAAGATGATCCCTGCTGCTGCCTGCAGGGTTTTGGGACACATCTCCAGGAACACATCTATATTCTCATCAGCAGCAGTAGACTGCAGCCATCTTCCTCCTACTCACTGCCATGGGAAAAGGCTTTAAGCCAGTCCACATCATCTCCAGTCCCAAACTGCAAATCATAGTCCTGCCACAAGTCTTTATCTGGGGCTTCTTCAGGACTAGCTGGCCTAGCCCACCCAGGTTGGCAGAAAGGAATCTTCCTCTTTATTCACCCTCTCCATCTCCAGAGTAAATAATGGGCCTAAACAAAGGCAGGTAACCCTCCCAGTGTCTCTTTCCCTCAAAACTCATGGGATCCTGGTGACCCTCACTGCTGGAGCTTGCTTAGGGACTGCACTCACCACACGAGCTGGATCCCACCCTGTTATGCCATCATGGGACACCCAAGTGGCAAAGTCACTTGGGGATTTGATCTCACTCATCTCTCCAGGTGCTGGGAGCTCTATTTGGACTTTCACTCCCCCCTCAGTCTTCTCCTGCACTTTCCCTTGCACAGACATTTCTCCGGGCACTGGCAGCTTCTCCACATGCACACATGACTTCTCCTGCACTTCCTCTTCCACAGCTGGCACACACAGGGCGAAGAAATCTATCAACAGCTGCTCTTCTCCAGCCTTTTTCCAAGGCTTTTTTTCTTCCTCCTGCACTACTTCTTCAATTGCAGGCACACATGGAGCAGAGAAATCTATGAGCAGCATCTGTTCTCCAGTCTTACTCCACTTTCTTTCAAGGCATCTTCACTTTGCAGCCTGTCCTCCTTCAGTTCTTGGGACACCACCTTCATCTTTCTGGCTTCTTCCCCACTGACAGGCTCCTGGCCAATCAAGGCCTCTTCCTTTGCTACTGACTGCAACTCCTCACAGTCCAAACCCTCCAGCTGTCCATCCACTTTCTGGATCTCTTTCAGGGGTTTCTGTGCTTATCCAGGGTTTGGTTTCCTTGGGAAGAAGGTCAGCATAGACTATTTATTTATTTATTTATTTATTGCATTTGTATAGTGCCCCATAGCCAAAGACTATGGTGCAGCCTTTCCCAACCAGTGTGCCTCCAGATGTTGTAGGACCAAAACTCCCATCAGCCTCAGCCAGCATTGCCAATGGTAAGGAAAGGTGGGAATTGTGGTCCAACAACATCTGGAGGCACACTGATTGGGAAAGGCTGCTATGGTGTCTTACAGGATATATGGTTTTATTGACACACATTCCAACCTGAGCTTAAGATGGAGGGGTTCACAGCATTAGCAGTCCATCAGATCTTGCTCCCATCGCCCATAGCTTTGGAGGTACAGAGAGCAAGCAAGTTTCTCTGTATCTAGTTCCCAGCTTTTCCTCAGACTATTCTAAAAATGTGCAATCCTGTCCTTCGCTCCAGGATGGGGGGGGGGCTCCAGCCAGGTGATAGGAGGAGGAGGGCCTCTGTCCTTGAAAGAATTCTAAATGGCCCACATTGCCTGTCTGGCAGATTCTTACACTTGTTAATGGGGGCACTTGACAGACCCATTAGCCATTCTATTAGATTAGCAAGTGAAACTATTCTGACCAGTGGTGCAGGTTGTCTTCCTTTGGCGGTTGTATCTCTTACAGGCACACAATTATAAACTAGAAAGGGTCTCACAGATATCATCCAAACCCATCCCCACAATCCTATAACAATACTGTTTAATTGTCATTCTGAAAGGGTTTTATCAACTCCATCACTAAACTTCTCTTCCCTTGATTCTGTGTGAGAAGCCACAACAGTCAAAGAGCATAAAAAGTAAGGCAAGTTTGTAGTGTGTTGCACATGTGCCCCGAAAGGAGTCTGCTGCTGGATTTATCAATCAGGGACAGAACTACAATTTTATTAGAATGAGCTTGCTCTTCCTTTCCCATGTTGGGCCCTACCTCTCAAGTTCAAAAAGAAACAACTGCCTGTCTGGACTTTTGTTGTACTTTCTCTTAAATTGCACAATTTGCAAGAAAAATTTAACCACAAAAGAGCTTCTTGACAGAGCTGAACCAAATTTTCCCCAAAACAAATTTGCTGATAAACATTTGATTTTTTTTCTTTTTTGAGCTCCTTCTGAATTTCTGCCCTCCCTTGGAGAATATCTGGCAAAATGGCCTCTCCTGTTTTGCCATCTGTAAATTTGTGGATCCAGTTTTAATGTTGCTTAATGTTTAAAAATATTTTTGAAGACAACAAGCTTAGACCCCACTCCTTCTACTCCTCTCTTAGCCCATTGCTTCATCTGCCCATATGTTTCATTCAACATTAAATGAGCTGAAATTTCTCAGAAGAAAGTTATCTGAGAAAAGCTATTGAAGATTTTCACTCCCCCCCCCCAAATAATATTCAGTGAAATCTCCCTCCCCAATTTCACTGCCCACAAATAGCATGGAGAATTTTGAGAGGCCATGTTCGCTTGACCCTACTTTTTAATTCCTAAATTACAACTGCTTCATTTTAATACAAGGAAGGGTTAATGCTGATAGCTCACTGCTAAACAGGGCGAATTTATTCCATAGTCATTAGCAGTGGCATCATTTTGTAACATCTACCTCATTATCCACTACATTCACAGACTTTCCACTATGGTAACTCTGGAGGTAGGATTTATTTAATCTCTTTTCATTTTATGCACTACTAAAAAATAAAAAATAAATTCACAAACCATAATACAGTACGAAAGAGGCAAAAGCAAATATTGGTTAAAATATTTCCAGGTTTTATTGCATCAAAAGTTGTACTCACTCAGATGGAATAAAGGGATGTCAAAACTCAGATAACAATAATTGTCTATCGACTGCATATATTCATTGTTTAGCAGCCCTGTCACTGATTCATTTTGAACAGATCACTTCTGAGACACCTTAATCATCACACATTTCAGGACACACAGTATACAGCATGCCAATACTGTAATTAGAATATATATAATTACAATGTACCATCATTAGCTCTAATTATACCACTACATAATTGCTCCATTATAATACATTACTCTTATTAATACTTGCATGCTTAAAATAAGAATGAACATTATTTGTTCTGGTTGCACTCTATTAAAGATCAGCCAGCAACACTGATTTCCCAAGAACATTTTGCTTTGCTAACTACTACAGAGACAAATGAGAGGAAACAGAGTCATGTCTTGGAAGAGACCTGTCTTCCATGCAGGTGGAATAGTTGTATAATAGGAAAAAGTGATGACACCATAAGACCATGGTGTCTTATGAAAATACAATATGTTTCATTAGTGCTATTTATTAGGTGTACCATGATATTGGAACTTGCCAACACTAGTATCCACATATGCATAAATTTAATGAATAAGTGAATAATTAGGACTGACCAGTAATGTAAAAAGTGGCACAACATTTATTTAACTTAATTTTTATTTCATCCATCACAAAGTGATCCTAGGGTAGGTTACATAAAATATAAACAAAATTTAAAAAGCACTAAAAGATTAAAACAATATAGAATTTATAAACATTACAACTGTTCTTTCTCTGTACGCATACATGTGGCCTAACCTCGTGATGCTAATCATTAAAAGCCTGGCGGAAGAGGTGAGTTTTTAGCTGGTGCCAAAACCCAAACAGTGTCAGTCTCAGCCACATCACGTGAGGGAGGGCATTCCACAGCTGGGGAACCACCAGTAATAAGGCCCTGTCAGAGACCATAGACCTATAAGCCCCACTCTATGATAGAATCACACGTAGGGCCTCCCCAGAATATATTAAAGTTCAGACAGAATCATACATGGAGATGCACTGTTTCATATGAAAGCAAAGTGCTGGACTAGATGGACCTCTGGCCTGATCCAGCAGGGGTCCTCTTGTGTTCATGTAATTTGGGTCCACTCCTAAGCCATTCAGTATAACATTTATTTTTTTAAAAATCTATTTTCCAAGGCAGTAGTGTAGTGGCAAATTTAGAAGTGCAGGTCCCTTCATGAGTCATGCCATGCCCCTCACAGCCATGCCCCTCACAGCCATGCCCCCTTTTCCACCCACCCCTCCCCCCTTCTTGCTGAATTTGTAATGACAATAAAAAGTTGACAATGAAAATAAAAATACATACTAGACATCAAAATATTTAATTTGATAGATTATATTTATTACTTTGAGTTATAAAGAATAAAAAATTAAGACTGGTGCCAAGGGCACCAGTCACAAAATGGCCACCATGGGGTGTGCAGCATAGCACACAATGTCTGTCATGAGGCATGACATAGCACAAAATTGGAGAGAGTAACACCATTGCTGCTCGCTCCCACCTCATGTACACTCCAGGAAGTCAGTGCTATGTCCTGCTGTTCCTGTTTGTGGCAACTGCACAATATTGATTTTCTCCCCACACACACACACACTAATGCTGTCTAATAACACACTAAGGTTGTCTAATAACAACAGGGAACATTCCCTGGTATCAGGGGAAATATGCAAGGTGGTCATCCACTCTCTCTTGCACACACACAGGGCACACACATACACTCACCATACAGACAACAGATAAGTTGAGTTTTATGGGATAAAACAACTATGCTGTTCAATCTCTAGCAGAGTAAAAATGGCAAAAATAGAACTGAGCAATAACCAGCCTAACGCCACCCTCACATAGTCTAGCAAAATAAAGCAAACAAGTCTTCTTTAGTAAAGTATATAAAATAGTTTTTACTCACAACACTTTCACATACAGTGATACAGGCTTAGCTTAGGAAACGTCAGAAAGAAGACATGAGGTTACTTTAGTCTATAGTTTCAGCTTCTGCGGACCAGCCCCACTCCTGCCTAGTCCATATGGTTAATGGAGAGTTCCAAAGAACACAGCCAAGAAGAAGGAGAGAAGGGGAGAAACAACAAATAAACATAGGGACCCAACAGGGACTCAGCCCCCCGCCCAAAGTAAGGGGACAACAACCCAGCGGGACCTGGCAGGACTACACTACTGTTCCAAGGAAAGGATAGGACAAGCATGTTAATAACTGTTTTTTATAACCATCTTCCATCCTTTGACATCAAATCTTTGCCTTGTATCCTGCCACTGCAGAAATCTTTCCCTTCCATCCCAGTGAACCACTGCCTTAATCCCAGATTTTCATTCCAGTCTCAACTCTATTCCAGTTTCAATATGGCTGCTAGTAAACAGTAACTCTTGATTTATCTCTTTTTATTGTCTCTCTCCACCCTCATCCTACAAGAATTTAGATGAGAACCTGATTGATGTGACACCTTTGCTAAAATATCTGCACTGGCTTCCCATATTCTACCAGGCCAGGTTCAAGGTTGATATACAAAGCCCTGAACAACATGAGGGTCCAGGATACCTTAAGTGTCCTGGCCTACCCCTTTGGAATCAGACTCAGAGCCACTGGCATTCTTTTTCCCATTGTTTTAATGCAAAACTTAGCACCAAAGCATTTCATAAGTCAGATTACAGGTAACACAGGTCTCTACAACATTATGGGAAATTACTAGGCATGCCTACTCAAGCGAAGACTTTGTTGCAGCAGCCTGACATGCCCCCGAGACCACTTAAATAGGGTTGGAGAGGGATCACTATTTGCACAGGAACTCTCTCTCAGATCAGGACTGGACAAGCAACCAGGCACTCCGTCGCATGGGCAGGGAAGCAGCCCCAGTCTGTTCATACCTTGTAACTGCCAGGGTGTCCTTGATGATAGGGAGGAGACACATTGGCCAGTTCTTCCCCAATCCCCTCTTGTGGGCTTGCTGTCTGTTCCTCTCTCTTTGGAGGTGGAATCAGGGGTAGCTTGAGAGGGCTGGCAGAGTCTGGAGATGTGGTGGGAGGAGGCTCCTTGGCTGGCCCTGTCTCTTCAATGGCCAGCAGCAGCTCAGCAGTGGGGCTGGCCAGACTACTGAAGTCTGCTGTGGTTTCAGGCCCCTCCTGCAACCCACTAGGGCCTTCCCCAGGATCCCAGTCCTCCTCCGCCTCCTCTTTCTCACTTTGCCAGGAGTTCTCTATGGGGCCATGACATCTGGAGGAGCATTGTTAGTTGTTCCCCATGTAACAGAGGCCCAAGTGGCCACAACCAGAAGTCAGGCATTTAATGTCATCTGTCCCATGTTGTGAAATGCTCCTCAAGCAAAGGACCTTCCCTCCCCAATGTTAGTTCGACTGACTGATAGACCAGTTAAGGTATTAGTAGATTAGCAGAGTTTAACTTAGTGTAGCTTGCTCAGCGCTGTGTGCAGCATGAGTGTGATTTTTACCTGAGAGAAAGTGAACTTTTACCTTGCTTTAAATCACTGAGACTTAAACTTGGTTTCAAATAAGAAAAGACTACTTTATTAATAGAAATACATACTGGATAGGAAAGATGCTACTTCTATCTAGTTAACTAAGTTAGGGGATGCAACTACCATGTTTGGACATTGCCCCCATACTAGAGGAGAGGAGACAAAGAGAACATGACTCCTTCTCCTCTGGTGGTTAGCAGAGAAGAGTAAACAGGAAAGTGAGTCAGAGGTGAGAACAGCTCCCTGAGATGTATCAGTTTACACAGAAGGAAGACAGACAGAAAAGATGAGTACAGGTCATTGGCAGTCTAGCCAGCTAGGAGGACTCTCTCTCTATCTCTCTCCCCATGCAAAGAGAACTCAATGCGAGTCGTCGTTGTCACACTTCTAACGCTCAAAGTGTGCAGAATGATGGGGATGCAATGGAGGAGGCAGGGTCAGCAAGCTTAGCCCCATTCTCCCCTCATTGCATTATTATTATTAGTAGTAGTAGTAGTAGTAGTAGTAGTAGTAGTAGTATTTATATCCCACCATCCTTCCAACACTGGAACTCGCGGTGGCTTCCAGATAAAAACACATATAATTAAAACATACAAAATCTACATTAAAATAGAATTAAACTATATCCAAAATTAAAACCATTCAAACTGATAGCTAAAAGAGGATCAAAGCCAATTTAAAATAATGATATTTGGCATTAGCAGTGCAGGTCCCGGCAGTCCTAACTTTACCATCCATCAGTACCAAAAGCTTGTTGAAATAGGAAAATCTTTGCTTGACGCCGGAAGGACTGCAGGGAGGGGGTCATTCTTATATCCCTAGGAAGAGAATTCCACAGCCTAACTTCTAGCATGAACTTCTAATATCTGAAGAAGGCTTATAAGTAACTGTTTTCCACATCTTCCATATACATCTGCTATTTCTGTTTATTTGGGGTTTTATCATTCTTTCACAACACAGGGCTGTATGCAAAAGTGGCTTGCTGGGTGTGTGTGGAGCCACTATGCTCACTTCCCGGCAATTCACTTTTGCTTATAGGAGGGTGAAGGGATGAGGAGATTGGTGTGGTGCAAACACCAGTCCCTCCCTCCTGTTGGTGCATTTGCACCACACCAACCTTCCTGATACTTCTTCTCTCCTCCTCTCCCTTGGTAAGCAACTGTAGTGGCTCCCCCCCACCTGGAGAGCCACTTCTAGCTGTATGTATATAAAGCATGGCCTGTCCACTGATAAGAACCCTGTGGGGCAGCCTTCACCAGCCTGGTGCTCTCCAGATGTTTTGCACCATCACTCTCATCAGTCTTAGCCAGCATGGCTGCTCTGGAGAATGCAGGGCCTTGCACAAAGAGGTTCCTACTGCTGCCCTGGGGTACTCCTGGGAGGAAGGGTGGGATATAAATCTAATAAATGTATAGTGATGGGTCTTTTGATAATAGATTTTAAAGATAATTATATTATTTAAGGGGCAGCTTGGGCTGATATTTCTGAAACTCAATGCAAGCTTTTTCTTTGCCTCACTGCAAAAGAAGCATTTTCCATTCTCCATCCCCCAGAGAACCAGACCTAGCCTAATTATTAAAATCTAAAATGCTTGGGCAGCGTTTCCTATTGTAGATTCTAACTGGGAAGTTTTAAGAAGTGTAATTCTTACTGCTTGCAAACTCTTCTGCCTGCATAGACCCTTGTCTTTGCAGTGAGGATAGGAGAGAAAGTCATTTTAGTTCACTTTTTAATATGAAGCTATCAGATTTTCACATGTCCCAAACATATGTGAACAATATGCAGTTATCTTTTAAAATGTGCACTTCTCCAAATTTTGTAATGCAATTCTTGAACCAAAAAGTGCAACCAAAAATAAATGTATTAGGGAAAAGTGTGCATAATAATGCATGCATTGGTGAAACGAACATAGACAACGCATTATATTAGGAAGAATTGCTTGTAAAATGTGTATATTAGGATAAATGCACACTAAAATGCTGATGGATTTTTGTGAGGGCCTTTTTAAACAACCACATCTGATGTGGAAATGTCACGAACTGAACTTAAGACTGGAAAAATGAGAAACTGAGAGAAACCAAAACTGAAAGAAACCATCCCTGTTTAGCAGTATCATATGTCACTAGTTCAATAGGAGCCTTTTGTGAAATATCTAATTTCAAGCGGGACCTGCAACAAAATGTTACAGAATATTCTCGCTTCCTAACAGGAATACTCCTGTTCAGAGTTCTGGCCATCCACGTGTTCTTCCAGGATACTATCTGCTGTTCGGAACACAAGCAAGTCAATTTTCTCTCCTTCCTTATCTCCCTGCCCCCCTCATTTTTTTTCTGTTCCAGCATTCCATGGCTCCTGGTGACCACTAGAGATTCCTGTGAACTTTGCAAATTCCAAAGTTAAATGCATTGATCCACACTACTCAGGCTAATGTGAGGGTTGGAACTTAACTCTCCACCAGATCTTGAACTTCCCTGATTTTGCAACACAGTCTCTACTCAAAAATGATAGCAACAATTTGAAAGGAATTACATTTAAAAATATGCATTTAAACCTGTATTTAAATATAAACATTTTGTGTGGATTTTTTTTTAAATGTAAATTAATCTGGTAACAAGCCAGAATGGATTTATGAGGAAATGCATCCAAAAATTACATCAATTGGAAACTTATTTGTTCATCCTTAAGACCATATACATAACAACAACAAAGGAAACCTCAGAGTTCCCTTGAGCATGTTAATCCCGTCTTCTTGTTTCTCAGTGGCCCCATATTGTCTCCAGTACTGACAATTTAGGGGAAATTATGCTGGAGGATGAGAGTACAAACCCCAATTGCAAGACATTGGACAGGTGGCAAGAACAATAAGGAAATCTTACACATTGAACTGCTTACGAGTCTTTAAATTGATATGGGTTGTTAATCATGATGCACAAGTCCAGGGCTGTTAACCATAATGTCCAGGCCAATTTCTAACACTAATGGTTGCATTTCGCCTTCTGCTGACACCGTTTCCCGTTCCTGCAAAGAAAATCCTTCTTCACTTCCTGCCTCACACAGCTGTGGAGTGTTGCTGTGCATCAGTGAATACGTTTCATTACTGATCTGTGTACAGTTTGCTATAGCAGTTAATTAAGCCTGTGAAATGGTCTGGAATACTTTTGGAAGGAAAGGCATAACAAAAGCATAAAATTATCATGGTTTTTAATGCAGAGTTAAGTGACTTTTAACTACAGATCTCACCCTCTACGTTTCCCCTTATCTTCTCTAACTTTCTATCTTTCCTCCTGCCTTTTAGTACATAGTATAACTATCCTTATTCCAGGACACTTTTAATTAGGGGGCCACTCACCTAACCATTTGGGTAAGATGCAACCATTATGTGTTGCTCCTTTTGGTATGGTGGGCATTTTTTGTAGGTACTCCAACAATTTATTTATAGATGGTCACTCACCATATTGTGCAAACATTTGAGCTGTGGTGTAAGCTAGGCTTTTTACACATGGACAAGGTCACCTGAGAATAAATAGTTCAAAAAAGAGTCACAGTGGGCAAATTTATCAAGATAGGAATATCAATAATAATTATCCTTTTAGATTAATAGGAGTTGAGTGGGGTTCACCAATGATGCATGACAGCAGATGAAGAGGCTCTGTGCGTGTACTGATTGGACAACAGTTCCCCCTCACAGAGAGCCCTTCACACATTAGTTCTGTAAAGCTCCATTCACCCTAATGGTGCTGTGTACAGAAATGCCTAAGTAATAATTGCTTTGCTTGTATCCTTTCTGTTCCAGCATTTACACTTAGCAGCAACAATTTTATCAAGGCCCTGAGTACACAAAGAGCACTTATTTGGTCAAGGTTCCATGCGGCCGAGAATCACAAAGAGTCCTTAAACCTTGACGCAACCCCTAAGCATGAACAGTTGGGGCTGATTACAAGTTTAAATCCTTTCAGTATGACTCCAGGTCAATCAGAACCTTGTTTTTTATATGCACACAGCATCTTATTCAAGCTGGCTGTCAGTTACTCTTAGGCTGCAATCCTATCCACATTTACTCAGGGAGTAAGTCCACTGAAGTCAGTGGGCCTGAATTCTGAGTTAAGGCTGTATAAATTGCTTTGTTAGACACTTAAGCTAAATGTCTGTTTGACTAAGTGATTTAAGGCTATCACATTTTTTATTTAAACAACATTTCATGGAAAGCTGTGATTCAGGACATTCCTTCCCAACATGTAAGTTTGGATATAAACAGATTCTGACAGGGAGTCCATAAGTCTCCAGTACTCTCTCTTACAAAGGGTGTGTGTATGTCATATTTTCCATGAAAAACAAAATCCTGAATAGCAGAACCTATTTCTGTCCTGTATTAGTGTAGCTCCCTTGTTTCTGGTCTACATGGAAGTATACATTTGTTGTGTCCCTCCCACTCAAGAAGGTGGGCAACCTCTTAGCTATGCCAATGTCCAGCAGAGAAATGTGCCAGATAAGCTCGATTGCTGGTGATCTTGGAGAGGGTCAGTACAGCAGTGTTTGAACGAAAGCATGAATACCACATGAATTAACCCTGCCCCTCATTCTCAGCCACTCTCCATATAGTATATGCCTTGATACAAACCTTTCTGGCAGCATGCAGGCAAGCAGATGTTTGGAGGCTAAATCCAGTCAGCAACATCTGATACACAGTATATTGAGTTTGCATTTGGGCTCTTGTGTCTTGCATGGGCCATCTGTGTGTTCTGAATGCTCACATGTTCTGTCATGGTGATTCACTCTTTATAAAAAACATATATTTTAGATCTCTTAGTACATTTTGTACAATCCTGATTGCAGTTGCAGTCATTGGAGCTTGAAGACCATCATGCAAGTATAAGGTGAACATGATTCTAACAAAACAAATTAGCATGGCTAGGAAATAAAGGGAGTTCTGTATGCTGCACTCTTGTCTCCCTTCTTGATTACATGGCATTACACAGAAAAGTCTAAGACTCTTAGCAGAACAGAAAAACATCTCTTGAGCTCCTAATCCAAACAGAAGTCAGCTGTTGAAGAGATTAGAGCTGTGTTTCTAAATATTCCTTTCAACATTATCAAACAGGAACCAGAGGAGAACTCGAAAGAGCCATAGGAAAGTCCATGCAAAAGATCCTAGGTTAATTCCCTGGAATCTTCATGTAGGGTTGGAAAACACTCTTGTCTACATCGACCCATGCTCTGACTTGGTATAAGACAGGTTCCGATGTTGCTAAAATGAAGCCAAGACAAGGACTGCAGACAGCTTTGGCTGTCCTGGGAGTGAGCAATGGAAATCATTCTGTTGGGATCCTGATGGGACAGCATTTCAGTTCCATATGTTAAAAGATGTCAGGAAAGCCTCAATCTTAGTCCTCACCTGGATATATCAAGCATATACTCTGGTAGTACTACCATTGGTATATTGTGTTGTTATTGCTGTTATATTTTAACATTGTGAATTTCACTACTGTAAGCTATTTTGAATAATGCTGGGCGGGGTATAAATCTTTGTATAAACAAACATAAATAAATGCCAGCTAGACAGCAGCCTAAGCAGACACTGAATCCTTTCTCTTGCTGAGGCTGTATGCTATACTGCAGCCATACAAGATCAAATGAAGTACAGTTTTAAATGCAGTAGCATGTAAGTGCATTATAATGTAATGTAATGTGGGAATCCCTATCCAAAGGCAGGCACTTCACCACTGACAGTACGAATTTGCCACTTACCACACCATTCTCACATTCTATAATTAATGGAATGTTTTCCAACACAAATTTGAACCCCAATATAGACAAAAGTGACATGAACTCAGCCGTCTTTGAGTGTGATGGTTGCAGAGTTTTAATTGCAGAGCAGTTGGCTACTCTAGGGAGTCCTCTCATGACACCATTTCCACTGATTATGTCACTAAGATGTCATGGCTTACTCCAAAGAGTATCGCGGACTGTATTGTTATGAGCATGGGGGTTGGGATGGATGATTCCTGTGGGCCCCCTTTCCAGCCTCTGATTTGGAATCCTGTGCTCTGCTGGTCAAATGAGTCTTTTGTTAACCAAATAGATTGGCCAGGTAGGATAATGGGTCTATCAGTTGCCCAGCAATGGTGAATCGGCCAGGAAGACCCTTTTGTCATTGAAACTCTTCAGGAGAGCATCTCCCCCCTTCCTGGAGGCCAGCAGAGGCTTGTAGTTTTGGTTGGGTCTAGAGAAAGGCTGGGTCTAGAGAAAGGCAGGCAGGCAGGCAGAGAGACTGGCTCTCTGCACCATGGCCTTTGGGGTGCCTTCTGTAACCCTGATGGAAAAGCTGGATATTGGACTGCTGATGCCTTGAACCCCTTCCATCTTAAGCTCAGGTTGGAATGTGTGTAAATAAATAAACCATATTTCATAAAGACTCCACAGTCTCCGCTGACCTTCTTCCCAAAGGAAACCAAACCCTGGAGGAGTGCAGGGACCCCTGAAGTCTCACTGCTTGGAGATAAAATGCTGATGTGTATTTATGAGGACTTTTTAAAAAAATTCACAAGCTGATGTGGAAATGTGGAGAATGGAACATAAGAATGGAAAAATATGAAACTGAGCAGACTGGAGATGGACAGATTCAGCCATCCCTAGCAGAGAAGTCAATTGGACTGACAGTTGAATCTTACTTTAGCTCTGGTGACGGGATAGCATCCTCCACCACACCTGACAGCAGATTAGCTTGGGGGGGCAGGGCAAGCCACATGGCACGCACAGCTCTGTCCTCCAAAAGCTTGTTCCCACTCCCTGCTTTGGGCCAGCCCTCATTGGCTTACATGAGTTTACCCAAGCCCCTAACAGCTTACTGTATTCTGGAGCAAGGCATGGTTGGCTGGCTGGAACTCTGAACAGGAACAGTCCTGTTAACGGTGAGGTAATATCCAGCACCATTTTCCCCCTGGACTTTTATGAGAGATCCCTGGCTCTCCTCTCCTCAAAGGGGTGGAACAAGAGTTGAAGGGGTGCCAGGTTAAACATTTGTTTTTCTTAGTTTAGAAAAAAGTAAAAGGAAATACAATAGAGGTGTATAAAATTATGCATGGGGTTGAGAAAGTGGATAGACAGAATTTTTCTCCCTTTCTCATGCTACTTAAACTTGGAGCCATCCAATGAAGCCGAACACTGGAAGATTCAAGGCTTCTTTGCACAGTGGATAGTTAAATTATGGAACTTGCTCTCACGAGATGACCACCATTTTGGATGATTAGAGGTTAAAAGAGGATTAGAGAAATACATGGAGGATAAGGCTATCAGTGGCTACTAGCCACCAGGCCCAGCCCCAGCGGGTGCCAGATGGGGCATGGGTCAAGGGCCCCAGCTGCTCCTGAGGGCCCTGGCCACTCCTGAGGGGCCACTGCCTAGATCTACAGGCTGGGGCCGGAAGGGTGGAGCTCTGAGATCTGCAAGGCATCAGGTTGTGGAGATTTGCAGCTGCAAATCATGCCCTGTGAGCTGATGCTGATTGCAGATTGCTTCTGAGAGGCCCCTACCTAGATCTACAGGCTGGGGCTGGGAGGGTGGAGGTCCATGATCCACGATGGTGTTGGGTCGCACAGCATGATTTGTGGCCACAAATCATGCCCCGCAACCCTATGCTGATTGCTGAGCAGGTGCTGTAGCACCCTCCCAGACAACACCCACCCCTGTGGCCAGCAGAGGCTTCCATATCATCACGTCAGCACCTGCTGATGTCACAAAGTGAGAGGTAGGGTGGCTGCTGGGGGGGGTGCCTGAGAGCCCATCCCAACCTGGTGCTGGCCCTGCCAGCCACAATGGCTATATTATATCAATGGCTACCAGCCATGATGGCTTGTGGCCTGATCCAGCAGGGTTTTCATATGTTTTTATCTCCAATTCCCAGGATTCCCTGGAAAGCTACACATGTCAACCCAGTGGTAAGTCCTATTGAGTTAAATGGGGCTTACTTCCAGGTAAATGTGTATAGGGGGGCAGAATTAAATTAGTTTACATATGTAGTGTGTGTATACCAATAGTGCATCTATGACAACTAAATAACAGCATGGAAACAAAGGGATATTACTAGTTGCTGCCCTTTCACTATGAGTTAAATATCACATCTGAAAGCAGAGTGTATATTATGGAGTAGATTATAATAGCCCTTGAATTTAATTTTAGTGTTTTACAGTATTAGACCTGTACAGTGCAATTGTAAGCATGTGAACTCAAAAGTAAGTCCCACCATGTCCAATGACACTATCCCTTTAGTATGTGTGAACAGCAGCCTTCTCCAGCTAGGGATGTTGGAGAATTCCATCAGAAATGGGAATGGGAGTGGAAATTGCCCCAATTTGCATGTTCACCTGAGGTCAGGAATGGAAATCGCACAAGCGAATATGAGCGGTATTCACTGACATTCTTCAGTCCAGTATAGTTTGACATTTTCCTTCCATTGAAATGCATTGTTGATTAATAATTAATTACATAATTAATTATGTTAGTTTTGGCCATAGTGAATAGTGAGAATGACGATAAACAAATATTTTTATAAATAAATAAATAAATAAGAATGCCAATCTTAGCAGAAGCTGTAGATGAATGGAAACAGCACCGACTGCAACCAACACAGGAAGGGAAGGAAATTGTCTACTCAATACATTCCTGTCCCCAACCTTGTGCCCTCCAGATAGTTTGAACTATAACTCCCATCTTCCTTGACCATTAATCATGCTGGCTGGAATGACGGGAGTTGGGAGTCCAAAACATTTGCAGGGTACCAGGTTGAAGAAAAATGTCTACAGTACATATCTTAATGGGACATTCTATGCAATAAATTTGAATACCAGTGGCAATATGCAGGTATTCCTGATGGCTCAATCCCAGTGTTAGCACATAGCATGATCATGCAGATGTTGGAACCCATGGGCCTCAGAAGCTTATCGTGGCTGTCATCGGCATTCCTTCATTTTAAAAATAACATAGCAAAAATTTCAGACCCACCACTGAAAAGAGAAGCGGTAGGTGATGTCAGTGCACCTTCTGACATCTTTATTACCCCAATGCCTCAGCACCCCACCCCAAAGGTACACTACATTAGGGTGTTGTCATGGTCTAAAACATCTGGAGGGTACCAGATTTAGGAATGCGTGCACAGGAGTGCAGCCTTAGCATTGTTTCTATAAAGAGAGGTTATCCCATAAAGATCTCAGCAGATATATACTTTGCATCACTGTCATGTAGTCTTTCATAATCATAATCCATGTCAGGAAAGAAAACTTTATCCTTCTCTGGTTTCTTTGCATGTTATACATTCATTAATTATTATGCCACAGAAAGTAAAACACCCTAAATAAATATATTGAACTTTATTCCAGTTTGGAAACCACTTTGCCAAATCATCAAATAATGGACAGAGTCTTGTTCCAGAAGCTGTTTACTTAATAAATTAAATTCTGAGATTTGGAAATGCCTGCTATCTCCTATATTACTCATTGTTTATTCAGCAGAGCTCGATGGTAGCAAGCACAGTAATCAAGAAGTAATATAATACAGAAGACTAAGTGAGCGTCCACAAAGGTTTTGCCTTGGATGAAGTGCATGAAATGCTGACCTAGTCTATGCTCCTAAAACTGCTCACTTCAATAGGTCCTTAGGATTTGGACTGCTTTGTGCTATGAGTTTCCTATATAGAAACTTCCATGTGAAAAGTGTGTGGAAGCAAAATGCAATCTGTGCAGGAATGCCCAGGTGGAATGTATCTATGGCATGTACATCTAGGGCATGATAATGTGGGGTGGTACGTCCATATGTGCATTGCATTTTGAGGGACAAAAATAGACACATAGTTGTTCCAATCTGGTTCTTAAGATGCCTAGGTGCATATAGAGCCAAAACACTTTGCAATGGCTTGGCCTGTGCCCTTGTGGTCCAGAAAGGAATCCCTGATCTAATGCATTAATGGGAGTTGCTTACCTGTAGGAGTATGAATTGACTCAGCAGTGTGTCAGCTGATCTGTATGACATTTACATGATCCAGTTAGTTGACTTACAGAAGCATCATGGGTGGTATGGCATTACCAAAAAGAGGATTCAAATTTGTACATGTATATGTATAATTTACACATTGGCATATGTTGTATAGATGCAAATTTAGAAATAATTACTATAATTGAAATAGAAATACAATACATCTCACAGTAGTGGGGAAGTCTATGACCAGGTGGCCTATTTGCTTGCTCAGTCTGCTGTCCAGACTTTTACTGATGATGGACAACTTCAAGATTCCTGCTCTATTTTCTTGTGGTTCTTTATCTGTGAACTGGACTTGGACCACAGATACCTTCAAATAGAGCAGCCTTTCCCAATCTTTGGGTCCCCAGATATTGCTAGACAGTGATTCCCATCATTGCTGACCATTGACCATGCTGGTTGGAGCTGATGGGAGTTGTAGTCCAACACCATCTGGGGACCCAAAGGTTGGGAAAGGCTGAAATAGAGGATTGCCTTCTGCCATTCTGCCTTCAGATAGTGGTCTGTTCTCTGTAAAGTAGTATACATGGCCACCCTAAAAGGAGGAATTGCTATAACATTTGGATCAGGATGAGAGGAATTCCAGGTGCAAGGTTTAAGTTTCCAGTCAAGCTAGGAGAGAGATACCACTGTTCTAATAAGGCCCTTTCTATGTAACTATTTAGGTAGAAGGTTATGAGTTTAACAAGATCTCCAGGACAATCTTCGCACCTGAGTATGCACATCTTATTTTGTTCCAGGAACTATGGATAAAGCAGCAGGGAGTACCACCCAAAGAATTGGGTTGGGAGAATGATGACCAGCTAGAAGTGTGAGAAGCTGGACAAGCTTTTCTGGAAAGACAGAAGAGCAGTCCTGTAAAATATATCTCAGATTAAACAGCTTGTTTTGTCCAGATCCAGTGAATAAGGATATAGCCTTCTTCAGGCGTTGTGATGCCATGTACTGAAATCATGTGGGGTACAGCTGCAGGGATAAGCACACTAGCTCCATCCTCCTTCAATGTTATGAGTTTCCTGCACATTTTAGAACCGTGAATTCCAACCTCCCCCATCATATGATCACACTACACAGTGGAAGATGGCTAACCAGACATGGAAAATAATAAGCCCAGAAACTAAATAAGAGAAGAGGGAATGAAAATATCTTAGCCTTCCTGGTAGTTACTTATGATTTTCTTATTAAATTCGTTACTCACCATTCAAAATTTGTACTTCAAAAGTGGCTCACAAAATAAAAAAGCAACCATGTCCATAAAACAATAGACATAAAAAACAGTAAACCACTCGAAGCCAGCAATAAAAGCATAATGATAAAATACTGAAACAGCAACATTTAAAAAAATACAACACGCTTACTATGTAACCCCACCAAGCCTGGTGGAATAGGAATACGTTGATTTGTTTCCTAACGGCTCAAAACAGTGTGAACCTGGTGGGTCCCTTGTGGGAGGGAGATGCAGGGAAAGCCACCATGGAAAAGCCCCTAGAATTCCATATATCCACCACCTCCCCCAGTCAAAACATGCTGCTGCCACTGCCTCCTCCTCCCATCATATCAAATGCCTGTGGATTCATGGCTTATGTTATTAACAGCAGCGAAGATTTCATCTTTATTCACAACTTTCTGCCTTCTTATTATCCTGTTATGTCGGCTCAGAAGCTTGACAAATGCATTTGTCTTGGAATGTGTATACAAATACATGATATTTTGTTCTTTCCAATATATGTTGCACTGAACAACAAAATGGCAACAAATTGTACTTTTTTTGAAAAAGCAGTCTACATAGAAAATAAATGAGTCTTCAAAATGATAATTTTTATTTCCCTTTGGACTCTTGCTGCCTGAAGACTGACATTCTGTAGCAGTAGCTAAATTTACTCCTAGTTATAAATGCTAGGGCTTCCCCCCCCCATTGAATTTGTTTGCAGATAGTAATGAGTCTCCCCCCCCCCGACCTATCGCACCCATCCCCCGGTCTCTTCATCTTTCCTCTCTCTCTCTTTTTCCTAGAGAGAAATGATTTTTTTTCCTGATACATTGAATATTTAAAGACAGAGAATTTGCAGGACGAAGCAGAGACTGCCTCCTGTGATAAGAGGAGTTATTGTTGTGAAGAATTCCTTTAAGATTCAATCTTAATCATTCCACTATTGAAATGGAAGAATAAAGTAATATGAGGTTTGAATAGACTTGATTAAAAAGAATAATTATTTTGCTTGGGTGAGTTAAATATATAAATTCATGGTGAGTTTGCATTCTCTTAGCATTTGCTTATTAGAACAGTTCCACTTCTCAATAATTATGAGTCTGGCTTTTAACAAAGCAGAGGACCCTTTTGTCTCCCAAAGCCCTCTTTTTCAGGATGATTGATGGTAAATCCACACAAATGTTGGCTATTGAGCGGGAGGGGGGGAGCTCTGGATCTTTTAACCTGAGGTAGCAATCTAGGTAGCAATGCATGCTGAGGCCTCAGAGCCCACTTAAGGGACAGAAGGCCATCAGTTTGCGCAATGCTACCCCCTATAATTGGTAGGAAGTCTGAAGCAGTTAGACTTAGTAGGCCTGGCTTTCTGCCCTTGTATCAGACCTGAGCCAGGAGGCTGTACTGAAAAACAAAGCCAGGAACACACCAGAGCAAGCCTGGAAGACGTTGTTTAGGCAAGGTCCCAGTTAAAACAGAAAGCCTTCATAGCCCTTCCTGTCTAGGATGGCTGAGTGGCTAGCCTGGCTGAGTGGGGCCAGTATGGAACTTGAGTGTACTTCATTGCCAAGATGATGTTCCAAGCTTCAGCTCTGATAGCTGAGGTATGAGGGTATGTGGCCCTCCAGATGTTGTTCAACTGCCATCAGCAGCAGCCAGCTTAGCCAAGGGTCAGGGATGATGTAGTCTGGCAATATCTGGAGGGCCACAGTCTCCTCATTCCCATGATAGCTCACCACACAGGTCAGCCACACATAGCCATTCTCACCTTGATAGTGTGTGATGGCCTATATGCTCATCAAGAAAGCCAGTGTGGTTTAGTGCAGTGGTTCCCAACCTTTATGAGTATGGGACCCCCTTTATAAGCTCAAAAAAATTGTAACACCCCCCCATGCTAATTGTAATTTTAGCCTCTGATAAGTGAAAAAAATGCTGTGTGGCAAAATCACATCTCCAAATATCCCTTTCCATAAAAAGCTTCCTGAAGACAGGGAGGTGTTGCCTTCTTTTCTTAATGCAAAGGTTCATCAAATTGGGATCCCCCTCTCCCCCCGACAGTCTGAAGATACACAGTCCTGTCTTCCAACACCAGTGGGCTACAACGCTGGACTAAGATCCAGGTTCAAATCCCCACCTAAACATGAAGCCCACTGGGTGACTTTGAGCCAGATACAGTCTCTCAGCCTGACCTATCTCAAAGGGTTGGTGTAATGAGGAGGAGGAGGAAAGGTGAGATATAAATGCAATAATAATTAAATAAATAATAATATAAATATATAAATTAATTATATAATAATATAATATACAATAATAATTAAATAAATACATTTCAGCTGCAGTATGTGGACCCCAGCCTCAGCCAACCTGCTGAGCTTTAAAATAAGAAGAAAGAAAGAAAGAAAGAAAGAAAGAAAGAAAGAAAGAAAGAAAGAAAGAAAGAAAGAAAGAAAGAAAGAAAGAAAGAAAGAAAGAAAGAAGGAAGGAAGGAAGGAAGGAAGGAAGGAACTGCAATGTGGTAGTGGTGGGGATGCTAAAGGGTGAAGACAAAACGTTGGATAGATTGAGGTAGGGGTGTTAGTGCTTTTAGGTCTTGGGGTAATTATCAGAACTTGTTAATGTACACTTGGGGAATGAGAGTGGAACATAAGACAGATCAGCGCATGCACACACACAAACACACCTGCCCCTCCTGCAAGCATCTGCAGGCATGCATGCATTTGAACACATGGGAGGGGGAAGCCCTCAACTGCTACAGCATCTAGGAGAGAGAGAGACTGGAGGGGGCATACTGTAGGTGGAAGAAAGGGGGGACGCTGGCGCACACACACTTAGCCTCAGAGATGGGGGGGCGAGCAACTCCTGAGCTTCCTCATTGCTCCTTGGCTCCGTCTGGGCAGAAGGCTAGATCTGGGAGGCCTTGCAAATAAGAATAATTTTAAAAAGGAGATGGCAGTGAATCAGGAGCCAAGAAAGGCAGGCAGACTGGCTGTCAGGAAGGAAGGGGGACAGCAGCCTTTTTGCTTCATGAAAAGCCCTCTCCTCTCGTTCTGAATAAGAGTATCAGCAGCAGCAGCAGTGTGAGGAGATGGGAGTCTGTGATAGTAATCCCCTCTTCTTCCTGGTAGCTCCACCCTCAGCTTTCTTTGGCATCTGCCATGTGTTTTGTAGGCAGATGCCTGCCCTCAGTGTGTTTGCAAGATGCTCTGATGCTTCAGCAAAAGTCCTGCCCTCTAGTTTGGAACAAGGAGGAGGTGTCATCTGCAGCAGCAGTGGGCAGCAGAGAGCGTTCAGGGAGTAAAGACTTTTAAAAATAATAATAATAAATAATTCATTTCTTTACTGTTCGCGGCAAATTTCTGTCTGTTGCACTATAAACTCCAACATCAGCTCTAGGCCTTGACTTGGAACACTTACCCTCCAAATACAGGAGGGTTCAGGTATTGCCTTAACAGAATGATAAAGAGAAGATAATAACATGAGAGAAGTAGAAAGACTTTATTGATTTATTATGCACTTTTATCCTCCCCTTCCTCCAAGGAGCTGTGAGCAGCACATAGGAGTTATCCCTTTCCATTCTGACAATAACCTGGGTGTAGGCTTAAGTTGAGCAAGTGTGCAGTGGACGCTGGTGGCTCCGATGTTAGTGGGGTAGTGAATCTGCTCTGGGTTTTAGTCCAAACTTTCAAGGAGCTGTCCAAGTTGCTGAAAATTTGGACTAAAAGCTGGAGCAGATTTATTGCCCCACTGACATTGGAGTCACCTGCCTCCACTGCGTGTGTGACTGGTCCAAAGTCAGGTAGCATGTTTTAGGGCTGAGTGTGGATGCAAGTCCAGGTCTTCCTGTTCTCCATCACTCACGCTAAACACTACACAACTACACTAGTACTAGTAGTACTACACTACTAACTCTCAAATTTCTCTGTCCTTCCTCTCTCTGTTTATAATTTTAAAGCCGGTTAATCACATGACACATAGCAGCCGTCCTGCACCAATACAGCTAATGTTGTGACTTTAAACTAACTTAATGATAATGATGCAACTCCAAGTATATTTTTGTTTATAGGAGGTTGTGTCCAGTTAGTATAATTTACTTTCCATGAAAACAGTTTAAATAATCTACTAATGAAAAAACAACATAATGAATGGAACTTACTTCAACTTAATTCAAATGCTGGGCGAAGGCTACAGTCTTATATCATCTTACCTGGGATTTTGGGAATAAGTGTTACTCAAATAGTGCAACACTATACATGACTACACAGGAGTAAGGCCCACTGAAGTCAATTAGGCTTACTTCCAGGTAAATCTTAGGTAAGTGTGTCAAATATTGCAATTCTGTGCACACCTGCTTAAAAATAAGCCCCTTGAATAGACTGGGAGTCATTTCTGAGTAGAAATCCATATGCTTCTGATGCACAGTTGCAATCCTAATCTCACTTAAGAAGGCTGAAAAGAAGGGACCTTGAAATTGCTCATCAACAGTTGGAATCTGGACCACAGTTTAAGCAGACATGCAGGTCACTTGGTCACAGTCTTACAGTGAGATGTATTGCATTTCTGTTTAAATTATAGTCCTTTTCCTCCCTAACCTTGCAACTATACATATAAATTAGTTTATGCAAATCTGTGTTCCCTCTTTTGATGATATGTAGGTGGCCACCTAACCTGGATACACAAGAAAGTAATTGTTTCTGTTCCATCCTTAAACCTCCTGGAGGCTTTCAGGTCCTGTTTCCAGGCATCATCACAGGCCCTACAGGTAGCTTAGTCATCTCTTTCGCACTACAGGTAGCTTAGCTATCTGTTTTGCACCCAGAAGCTCCCAGATTTAATTTCTTCACTTAGGGCTGCGAGAAACCCCTGTCTGAAACTCTGGAGAGCTGCTGCCGGTCAATGTTGACAATGTTGACCTAGATAGACTAAGTATATAGCAACTTGTTGTGCTCCTGTGTAACCCAGCCATATTTTCTTCTTCCAAGAATTGGTAGCCTTATCCTTCCTTGCTCTGATCTTCAGTATACATGACTGTAGTTGTATTAAGTTATACTGTATACAGTGATCAGGTTTTGCTTAGCTTTGCAGCAACAAATACTGCTCGGGGAATGGGGAACAAAGGAGGCAGCTATTCTTGCTAATCTGCTGCAGCAACCTGTAAAATTCTTTGCCGACTTTAGTTTGTATTCTTCCTCCTTCTCTTTTTCTGTCCTTTCTCTGTTGCTTCCCCCCTCCTTAAGAATACTTTAGACCAGTGATCCCCAAACTTTTTTTCCCCACGGGCCACTTGAAAATTGCTGATGGTCTTGGTGGAGCACTGAATGATTTTTCTGCCTGTTGTAGCAATTGTAGTGCCCTGCGCTAGATGCCAGATGCTTTAAATTGTATTTTTATTGCTTCTTTGATTTCTTATATTGCCTTTTATTGTTTTCAAATTTGCATTCCATAGAATTCAAATGGTAATACAATAAAACACAATATAAGAAATAAAAGCAATAAAAATAAATTAAAAATCAATATGACTATTTAATGTAAACACATTACGGACAACCTGAGTGAAGCTTGTGGACCACTGGTAGTCCACAGACCACAATTTGGGAACACTAGCTTTAGGCAGAAAAGAATATTCTTTAAAAGTTACACCACAAGCATAAATACTTACCAGGAAATTAATCCTCTTGCCCCTCTTAGCGTTCTTATTTTATTGTGATTGCAACTTTTTGTGAGGTGCCTGAGGAATCTGTTGAAGAGTGGGGTATAAATAAAATAAAACAATAAAATAAAATATTAGGCTTCCCAGATCAAGATTCTGAAACAGACATTGTGGAAGTGGTTGCCTGCTCTCAGAATGGTATGGGTTTGTTTTTTTCTTCTGGAAGAATGGCATGGGGGAAGGGGTGAAAATAGGATGGCCACTTACACATCATCCCAAAAGAGGAAATGCATCACCCAAAAAAGGATGTAGATTTGTATACTAGTAGCAAATGTTGATTTATATGTAGAGATGCAAATTTAGAAATCTTTAGTATAATTTAAATAGAAATATGATACATCTTGCTCACCATAGTGGGGAAGACTGTGACCTGAGTGCCTGCTCAGTCTGCTGTCTAGGTACTAACTGTTAATCTTTAAACAAGGTTTGGACCAGCCAGCTCTTCAACCTGGCGGTGCTTTCAAACAGAGGACTGTCCTCTGGCAGCTCTTCCAAAGTTAATATAGGACTGTCTTCACAGAAATAGTGATTACTGTGATGCTTTGCAGAGGAAATGATGCTTTACTGATAAAGCCGTAGTCGTGGCTGAAGCACTAGATGGCTGTCAGAGAATCCTTTGGCCACCTGGTATATTGTAGAATTGTAGAGGGATTGGTTAGGATTCAGTGGTGCATGTAACACTGAAGGAAAATAGGGTATGCAGCCCAATCCTATGCCTGTTATCTAAGAAATGTTCCTTAGTAAAGTGTATGCAGGATTCCCAGTAAGTGTTCAGCCTTAATATGCAGATTGTTTGTTATCACAATCTAAACAGATAAAAGTTCCTGTGAGATTAAATGATGAGAGGTTTCATGTGGTTATTATCACTAAAGAGACCACTTCCTTATGACTTGCATGTTCTGCATTTTTCTCAGCTGTTCCAGATACCTATATCTGGGAGACAAGCAAAGAGTGTGAGAGAGAAAAGTTAAAAGACAAGGCATCTCAAGACAGAAGCTGAATATGATGACTTATGTCTGAGGAGATAGGTGCTGCATAAGATGGCCAGATCCAAAAGGGGACCTTCAGTAGTTCTACAGAAGAGGGAATGTCAGCAGATGTAGCTTGTCTTGCAAGTTATACCTGCTGAAATTTCCTCTTCTGTACAACTAAGAAAGGTGTAAGAGCTCCGTCCTCTTTTGCATCTGAGCATGTTCGATGGGTGCAGAATGCTGCTGGCTGTGGAGGGAGAAAGGAAAAAGAGGGGAAGGGAATAAATATGGAATGTAGTATCTGAAAGTAGCTGTACACCGCCCTGGGAGCTTATTGCTATAGGGCGGTCTAAAAATGTAATAAAATAAAAATAATAAATAAATTGTGAACAGATTCATTCCACACTGCCACATTTTGTTGCAAGGCCTCACTTCTGGCATTCCTAATTCTCATTATATGATGTATTTGCTTTGATTTCGTACATTTCCTCTTAGTATGTGATTAAAATAGCAATATCACTGTCTTACCATCAAAATTTAACCACTTCTTTTGACTGTCAAATTCAGTTTCGTTATTCAGATTTGGAAACTTGAATTGCAGCTTCAGCTACTCGTATTTTAATATGAAAAATCTAATTCAGCAGATTCTAAAGCAGATTTTGAGTGCTGACTTTTTCAGTTCTAAGCTTGCAGGGCTTTTTGGGTGGGAGGGCAGTTGGATTGTTCGCTTATCAATGCTTTACAGCATTGTTGAACTTGTAGGGAGAGAGGAACTGCTCAGTAAAAAAAAAAAATTCTAGCCAAGAATCATAACCCTTCTTAAGAACGGGTTAGTTGAATGCTGCTCATTGTAGCATATCACAGCAAGCGAGAGCCGCCAGCATGTATCACAAAGGGCTGTGTTTAACAAAGTGCTAAGGTGAATGTTCCATCAGTGCAAGGATTTCTCCTTGTGAAACAGACATCCCCCCTCGTCCCCCTTTGTGCCCCCTAAATCTGTCCTTGGGTTCCCCCAACCCTCCAGAGCAGATTTGGGGGTGGTGTGGGGAACCCAAGGACAGATTTAGGGGGCACAAAGGGGGACGAGGGGGGGACGTCTGTTTCACAAGGAGAAATCCTTGCACTGATGGAACATTCACCTTAGCACTTTGTTAAACACAGCCCTTTGTGATACATGCTGGCAGCTCTCACTTACTGTGATATGATACAACGAGCAGCATTCAACTAATCCATCCTGCCAACACAAGGGTTACCACTAGTGTAATGGGACTCTCCCCTTTCCTCCCCCCACATGCATCCTGTGTCTTCCCCAAATCTGCTCCAGAGGGATGGAGGAAACCCTAGAGCATATTTAGGAGGTGCATGAAGGGAGGAGAGGGGGGAAAGTTCTGTTTTGCAAGTGGAAAACCTTGCGATGATGAAACTGCATGCTTAGCACTATCTTGAATACAACCCAGTATATTGTCAGTCCCAAAACCTGTAGGAAGAGGGAAAAGAACAAAGGGAAGAGAGAATATAGGGTCCTCAATCTTTTAAAGAGTTAACTTTTAGATGGTTAACTCTTCAGAACAGAGGTCAGCCCTCTTGTAGTATGTAAAGCATTGTGCACACTGATAGCATTATACATTCAAAGTGTTGGTCTTGACCTATAAAGTCTTATGTGGCTCAGGGTCCCAATACCTCAGAGTCTGCCTCTTCACACATAAACCTACCTGGATCCTGCAGTCATTATCAGTGTCTCTTTCCATGTGCATTCTCTGAGGGATGTGTGTGTTTGTTAATTTAGATCATATCTTGGTATGATTGTGACCTCTTTTATGGTGCTCAGCTTTTGGGTGGGTAGGTGGGATTTTTCCCTTTTATAATATTGTTGGATGAGTCTTAAGGGATTCTGTTTATTGTGTTTTCTTTTTTGCATCTGGTTTTTAATTGATTTTTATGCTGTTCTGTTTTATGGATTTGTAAGTCACTTTGAGACTTTTTTGTAGAAAGCAACAAATACATGTCATCATCATCATCTGTAAGGCTCAAAATAGACATGTCATAGGAGACCTGTGATTAATTGCCCTTTAAAAACAATAAAAGCTGCTACTGAGGGTAGGCTGCTCTGATTTAGATTGTAGCTGTGGTATCAGGGGAACTTATTGCTTAGCCTCTTCCGCTGTGCCACTTTCTGGATCTAAAAGGGCAGCCCTATACACATCTAGTTAGAAGTAAGCCTCAGTGAATCAATAGGTCTTAGTCCCAGGGAAGCATAGGTGAGATGTATTGTATTCCTATTTAAATTATAATCCTTTTCTCCTAAATATGCATCTATACATATAAATTAGCTTATGCAAATCTGTGTTCTCTTTCCTCTATTTTAGTGACATGTAGGTGGCCACCTAATGTGCTCCATCATTCTTAAAACCTGGCAGTCTGCCTGGATGGTGACGGGGGGAGGGGGAATAAAGCCCACAGCTGATGGCAAGACAGCAGAAGCTCTGAAGCAGGGAAAGGAGGCATGAAAGGAGTGGAGAGTTAATACATGATGGCATTACAATAGTTAAACAACAGGCAGAAAAATCATTATGTGGTCCCCCAAGACTCTCTTTGTAAGAGGGGGAAATATGGCCAATCAGTGAGGCTCTCACATGGAGGAGCTCTATGTGCATGAATTGCTACATGCATAGAGCCCTTTCCCATGCTAGCCAAATGTGCATGTTGTAGGGGAAGCATTTCTGCTGTGGGCACTGTGAATTACCTAAGTCAGCAACAGGATATGCACCAGACCTACTCAGGTAGCTAGGATGGCCTCATATTTATTCAGCATGGTGTAGCATTTTTCTATGGCAACATTAAGCCCTCACTGGCTTCAATCAGCGCTTTGGGCACTCAACATCTAACGGTATCAATCTTTTAAAGTAGAGTTAGATTTTTTAAAAGTTATTTATTGCAAAGGCTGCAATTTCTAACCTAAATAAAGTCACTTGAAACTGATTGTCAATTGCAGTTAAATACTCATCCGCTGTCCCTTGTTTTATTTCTAAATGTTAGGGTCCTTTTTTGTTGTGATGGAACAAAGCTTGTTCCCAGCTGCTTACATGAGGTGAGGTGTTTCTCTGATTTCCCCCCATCTTGCTTTATAGGCTCCTTCTTTCAGGGTTTCTCCCCTCTGCTAACCTTTAATAAAAAATTTGTCCTCTTCACTAAAAAGAAACGTGCAGATATTTATTGAAAATGCTGAACCCAACAAAACAGGAGGTTAATGGTTGCCAGGCAAGTGTAAATTTTATTTGATAGGAAAAGAAATAAAAGGTTATTATTGCAAAGGCCAAATAGAGAGACTTTGGTGCTGAAATGGATGGCAAAGGGAGGCCTACATTTAGCAGGTTTCTTTTGTGGTGCTACACCTTGGGGAAAGAGAGCTAATCCCTGTTTGGCCGAAATTCAAAATTAAAAGTTTCATGCATTATTCCCAAGAAGAACATTGTGGAGGCATACTCATGGGAGTAACACACCAACACTTGTAACAAGTAACCTGAACCAGTGGGGAATGATATACAGAAAGCAATCTAGTCTTCCCTCATTGATCTCTTCTTTAGTACCATCTTGTTTGTTTTTCTCAGGCTTTACTTCCTTCCTTCCTTCCTTTTCTAGATAGTCAGTCAGAATTAGCATCTGTGAGTACTATGGCTCTATAATGGCCACATGTATGCTTGTAGTCAGAATGGCCTTATTTCCCGATTGTAATAAACATTAAGTTTCTTGATTCTTTCAACCAGCAGTCTTACCAGACTATTCTTTTCTGCATTCTGCTGCAATATACACCAAACACTAATAGAAATGATGCAGAAAGCAGCTTCAGTTTTCTTTCTTATTGCTTTTCTTAGCAGTTTGGATGGGGAAATGCTATTTATTTATTTCACAAAATTAATATGCTTCTTATTTGACAGAAAGCCTTTAAGTGAAAGAAGCATCTACAATATTTTTGGTTCTTTTGGTTCTTTCGTATTCTTGTTTCCTTGTGCCCTCTCAAGAACAATACAGATTCCATTTGTATTTGTCCTGATGATTAATTTATTATTATTTATTTAATAGAATTTATATACTGCTTAATCCTCAAAACCTCTAACACTTTACCTAAAATAGAAAATATACATTAAAATTACTGGTAAAATCAGATATTAAGAACAAATTAACTTTTTTTCAAAATGTGAAAAAAATTATTACATGAGATAATATTACATATGAAAACACATGTCAGATATACATGACTGCATAAGCTTGCTTGAACTAGCTAACTAAATAAATCACACACAGATCTCATACATATAATACCTGCACCCCCCCTCAGCAGAAAGATGAACCTTTCCTTTCTAGCCAAGCGCAATTCACCAAGAACATCTCCTGAACAAAAGCTGTGGAAGTAAAGAGGGGGTTTGCTCTGGAGGAGCTGGGCAAATCCTGTGTATTTTACAGTGGCTAAGGCGGTAATCCTAAATGAACTTTTTACTGAACACAGTGGGACGCCATTCTAGGTAAACATGCATTGTTGTTGTTATGTGCCTTCAAGTCGATTATGACTTATGGTGACCCTATGAATCAGTGACCTCCAAGAGCATCTGTCATGAACCATCCTGTTCAGATCTTGTAAGTTCAGGTCTGTGACTTCCTTTATGGAATCAATCCATCTCTTGTTTGGCCTTCCTCTTTTTCTACTCCCTTCTGTTTTTCTGAGCATTATTGTCTTTTCTAGTGAATCATGTCTTCTCATTATGTGTCCAAAGTAGGATAACCTCAGCTTCATCATTTTAGCTTCTAGTGACAGTTCTGGTTTAATTTGTTCTAACACCCAATTATTTGTCTTTTTTGCAGTCCATGGTATGCGCAAAGCTCTCCTTCAACACCACATTTCAAATGAGTTGATTTTTCTCTTATCTGCTTGTTTCACTGTCCAACTTTCACATCCATACATAGAGATCAGGAATACCATGATCTGAATGATCCTGAGTTTGGTATTCAGTGATACATCTTTGCATTTGAGGACCTTTTCTAGTTCTCTCATAGCTGCCCTCCCCAGTCCTAGCCTTCTTCTGATTTCTTGACTATAAGAGCAGGATCTTTGATCCAGGAATCTTTTGATTCAAATCTCATCTGAGCTGTGAAACCATTGTAGTCTTAGGGCAGGTCTCCCTAACCTCTCCCCAGGGAGGTTCACCTGGCATCATCATTGTAGTCTTTCCAGCCCAAGGCAAAGACATTTTTATTCTCCTAGCCATTTGGGCACTGAAATGGGTCACTAATCGTGTACTGTTTTTGATGGACTCTCTGGCAGAAGTTGGCTCATTTTTCTGTTGGGTGGGGAGAGGTTTGGGTATTATATTTTTTTTAGGATGATTTTTATGTATTGCATTTGTTTTGGATTTAAGGTTGCTGCCTCTTAGTCACTTGGAGATTTTTATGTGGGAAGCGACACACAAATTAAATAAATAAAGCAATAATGATGATGATGACAATGTCACTTGTAGCCTTAGTTTCATCGCCAGCACGCACACAAGCACACATAAATAATAACATTGGCTTACCTTACAGTGCTATTCTAAAGGTTTCAGTGATAAGTCTGCTCAATCTGCTGGTGGAGCCTGATGGCGCTGGGAGCCTGCCCTCTCAAGTAGGGGTCTGCTGCATCCAGCTCCCCCAAGTCCAGCGGAAAAATGAGTTGGATTGCGCCCTTAGTTCATCCTCTGCACACACGCAATATAATAACATTGGCCTACTTTAAAGGCTATTTTAAAGGTTTAGGGGATGCTATCATGTGGGGAAGGAGAAAAATACAAACATAAAAAATTACTTAATGGTATACAATAGTGTGTGAAGTTGTAATGAAATTAAAAATAGATAATTTGGGAGGTAGGGCAGGATATAAATCAAATAAATAAATAAATAAATGAAGGAGTGAGATAGGAAGCAGTCCTCTCCCATCAGCTCAGCTAAGAGAGCAGATCTTTTTAGCTCCTGTTCTACCTGAGCTGCCTCTATCCAAGTGGGTCATTATAAGAACTCTGAAATGTTAAAAACTGATGCCTAAGTTTGCTGCTTTCTTACTCCCTCTTCATCTGTTCCCCTTTTTGTGTTTTGTCTTTTAGATGAGTACATGGACCGTTTTGATTTTTATTGTCCTGTAAGTTGCTCTGGGAGCCTTTTTTGACTGAAGATCAAGCTAAAAATATCTTCAGTACTATGTTGTGGGGTATGTACTAGTGGAAAGCACTTATGGTCATGCACAAGGTACCACATTCAATTTGTGCCAATCCTTTCCCCCCTGCCTACTTCAGCCCTTTGTGCCATGCTGTCTGGAGGGTGCAGGGGTCTACAGTAGGTAGAGAGATCAGAGAAAATTGGGTACCCTGCCTGTGTGAGGGCTTTCTGTTAATGCAAAGCCATCATTGAGTAACTAAAGATGGACATGTCACTTTCACACATGTTCATTCATAAATCTGTCCTGTTTCCACCTGTGATTTTTTTTAAGTCTGCATGAAAATTCACATTTGAAATATACATTTAAACAAAAAAATTAAATGTCTTTTCTCATAAAACTTAATTTCAAAATGTATTTTATCTCAAAATATATGTTTTAAATGCAGTTTGATATTCTTTTTGAGAATTACTTCACGTTTATTTATTTATTTATGAATATATTTGAATACTGCTATTTCATTTAAAACAATTGTGGTTTACATGAAGCTTAAAGAAAACACAACCATACACTAAAAACATTAAAAATACAACAAAAAGGCCAACTATTGCAAAAAGACATATTTTTAATTGCCTGCATAAGCATGGCAGAACAGAAAGGTTTTCAGCAGACGTTTAAGAGTTACAACAGAAGGAGTCTGCTGAATCTCTGTTAGCAGAGCATTCCAGAGAACTGGGCTGATGACACTGAAGACTTGATTTTGTGTCAATGTTAAATGAACCTTGTAAAATGTCATGTTCATATCAATGACCACTGTGCTGTCTCTAAGACATTAAGTTTTTCTATTTGAATGTTTGTATTTTTAGTCCCTAAGGAAGGAAATATAGTCTCCAAAATGCATAGAGCACTCAAATAAACCATATACATAGCAATAGAGCCCATCTCTTCTCTGTTAAATGAGCCTTGTCAACTCAGGTACCGACCAAAGATGCTCCTGCAGATGATCTCAGTCTTTGACCTGAGATATAAGAGTTCAGGCAGTTCCTAAAATAACCCGGACCTAAGTTGTTCAGAGCTCTGTAAATTAATACAAGTACCTAGAACCTGACTCAGTAGTAGATGGGCAGCTAGTGCAGATGTTTTAAGAGGGGTGTCGCATGTTGTTGACCATGTGCTCCTATCGCAATGTGAAATTATGCTGCATTTTGCATCAGCTAAAGCTTTCAAACCAGGCCCAAGGGCAGCCCCACATAGAGGCCACACTGCAATAATCCAGCCTCAAGGTTACCTACAGAGGTCAGGCTAGCCCTGTCCAGGAACAGTCATAGCTGATGAACCAGACAAAGCTCGTAAAAGGCACTTCTAGCTACAGAGGATATTCGGGCCTCTAGTAATAAAGATGAATCCAGGACTACCCCTAGGCTGCTCCTTCAGAGGGAGTATGACCCCATTGAGAACAGGTAACTTGCCATCTCCTGGACATGCGAACCACCTACCCAAAGAGCCTTCATTTTCCCAGGATTAAAGCACAGTTTATTGGCCCTCATCCAGTCCACTACAGCATTCAGACACCAATCCAGAGCATTCACAGGCTCTCCTGATTCAGATATTATGGAGAAACAGAGCTGCGTGTCATCAGCACACTGATGACACCTTGCCCCAGATCTCCTAATGACTGCTCCCAATTGCTTCACATAGATGTCAAACAGCACTAGGGAGAGCATAGTACCCCCTGCGGAACCCCATAGCAGAAGTGCCAGGGGGCTGAGGAACACTCACACACTGTTCTCTCTGGATGCGACCTTGAAGGTAAGAGTGGAACCACTAATATAGTGCCTCCAATAGGGATGGATGAGAATTTTGATTCAGTTCACAATATGAGAACCGAAATACATCCATCCTTCGAAATTCGCATTTATTAGAATTTGGGGATGCAGTTCATCAACTAAACAACATTTACAAAAATGCATATATTAGGAGAAAGTGTGCATAAAACTGAATACATGAGTGAAAATAACATGCAAAAAGGCATTCAATAATGAGAAATGGCTTGCAAAAATGTGTACCTTTGTCAAAACTGCCTACAAAAAATGGTTTATTTGGAGAAATTCGCACTAAAATGGTGGAGAATTTTCATGAGGATTTAAAAAAAAAATTTGCAGATCGCTGTAGAACTGAATTTAACACTGGAAAAATGAGATACTGAGAAAACCAGAAAAGACAAGATATTTCCATGCCTAGCCTCCAATACCCATCCCACTGAGTCGGTCCAGGAGGATACCATGGTCAATAGTATCAAATGCCACTGAGAGACTGACCAAAAGTAGCATCACACTCCCTGTCTCTCTCATAATAAAGGTCATCCAACAGGGCAACCAAGGCTGATTCTGTTCCAAAACTGGGTCTAAATCCAGATTGTGATTGATCTAGAGAATCAGTCTCATTCAGGAATACCTACAGTTGTTCTACAACCACCTTCTCTACCACCTTTGCCAAGAAAGGGGTGTTGGTTACTGGTCTATTGTTGATACACTCCATTGGGTTTAAAGACATTAGTCTAGATCATCAGGTCAGTTCATATCAGAATTTGCAAAAAACTGAATTCCTAAAATATCCCTAGATACTTATTTATTCTTATCATTGATGTTGTTACTATGGTCATTAACATTTCAATGGGGCTTTGAGGATGGCTTTGCACTAGTAATGGCCATCTCCAACAGTCAGCATATTATATTTGCAAGCTACAGTATCACTTTTATGGGAACGATGACTTACTAGCATCCTTGCCTCTGTGAGTCACATGTAAAACTCCACTCACATGTATATACACACACACGAACCTCCCATGTACATTCATTTCTAGGACAAAATGCCAGGAAGTGAGGCCCTGTACATTTCTTCAATTACTATTGTTCTGGTTTCCTCTTAGCTACTGGATAATAAGTAGCTTTCAGAGAAGCATTAAGCAGATTTGCCCTCCAGGGTTTACATTCTAGTAGAGTGACAGTTATTTTCATAAACAGGATGGAAAAAAGGAACCCACAATCCAGAAAGGCTTGGCAGACACTGATTAGCCAAACTGTTTATTACTGTAGAATCTTGATCCAGACAGGAAGATACAGTTTTTCAAATGTCTTCAAATGCCATTGCATTATGATTTATATCAGTGTCCAGCATACTGGGCATTATTATAGAGCACCAAAAAAACAAATAAATACTGGAACTAATGTCTTTCCCCTTTGTGTTTCCAAAAGCTCAGTTTCTAGTTTGAGAATAGAACATGTATCATTAGTTATTTAAAGCTCATCTCTAATTATGTAAAAAAAATATTATTAATAATAATAATAATAAAAAATAATGAAACCCAGACTTGACAAAACAAAAATACAAAACACAGCATTTTACAGACTTTACGTAAACATAATGTGACAATGCAGTTTCTTTCATTCTCTGCTATGACAGTTAATTCCAGACCAGGAAAACTGTCAAAAATGTTTAGTTCTGCTTGGGTTGAGTTAATTACAGGCCCCGAGGCTGTGCTGACTTTTTCCCCCGCTAATGGCACTGTGCTACAGGTAAAAATCCATTTGCAAGAATGTTTTCATAGCTACAGATCTAATTTACTGAATATCAAATATTTATGCCATTGCAATTAAAGTGACAGCATTCCAGCCCCCCTCTCCCTACCCCCACCATGCAAGCTTGGGCTTTTTAATAGAATTTATTATACAGTAAACATTTGGTGAAAAGTTTTGCAACAGCTTATAATGTGAAAGCTTTGAATATTTTATTGATTTTATTCTTTTGCTCTCAGCTCCTATAAACACTGGAACATTATGAACTTCTGCACAGCACATGTTGCGGAAGGCCATTTTGTCCTGCTGTTGCCTGGTGAATTGGAGGCTACTTCAGCATCACTACAACCATGATGGTGATTTGAAATGTAGAAGGACACTGACAAGGGACTGGAATGTCAAACATTATTGAGAAATTAAGGAAAAGGAGAGGAAGAGAAGGAAGGAAAATAAATGGAAACAATAATTAGCAACCCTTGGCTCATAAGGAAGAAGGAGGGGGTTGGTGGCTGGACAATTACTGGTCCAGCAAGGGTGATGTGTGCACAGACTTGGACTTCTGCACACACATCTCTTGGTGGAATCGAGTACAAATGGGGAATGCATACAAACAGGACAGTATTCAACTAAATAACTGCGAGCGCAAGGATTACTGCTAGCACAACAGGAGTTTCTCTGCTCTCCTCCCCCAGTGCCATCCCCAGATCTGCTCTGGAGGGTTGGGACAACCCCCAGAACAGATTTAGGGGGCATATGGGGGGAAGAGAGGAGACCAAGGAGAAATCTCATGCAGCAATGTGGGGGGGATGCCTATATGGGATATCCAATGCTGAATGTTGACACACAGACATGGCACTACTCTAAATGCTTGGATAAGGACCACAGTTCAATGCCAGAGCACTTGCTTTGTCTACAAAAGGTCTTGAGTTCAATCCCTAGCATCAGTAGTGTAGTGGCAAATTTAGAAGTGCAAGGCCCATTCATGCCATGCTCCCTCAGGCAGCCACGCCTCTTTCAGCCCCCCCCCCCGATTGACCAGCACTGCTGATCCACCACCACCCACTACCACGGAGAAGGAGGCAGGAAAGGAGACGTAAAAATACTGGCAGCTCTGTTCCTCTGCTGTTGTGGTTGTGATACCCTGTTCTTATCTTGGAAAACTGTTTTTCTTCCACCATATGCCTACCCAGGTGCCAACATATATCTTTCTCTGTCCGTGTCATTCACCTGTTGGAGGAGGATCTAGTCTACAAAGGTTCATGCCACAATAAATTAATTGTTAAAGTGCCACAGGTCTTTGTCCTTTTTGCTACTGCCGACCAACAGAGCTACTTTTCTGGAACTGTCTGACCATGCTGTTCTTGCTTGTTGATCACCGCCTGAACCTTAACCATTTTATGATGTAACTATGTAGGCATATGTGTTTAGAGATTTAGATAGAGGGATAGCCGGCCAATGCCTGAGTGTCAACAGAAGTACTGCATTTCTAATACAATAGCCAGGCTGAGCATCTAGCCAATGGGATAAAGCAACAACTGACTGCACACAAGCAAGGTTGTCAAGACTCAGAATCTGAGAGCACGACCAAAATCAAGGCCAGAATTCAAGAGCAAGTTTGGAATAGACATGGAACTGAACAAAGCTGGCCCTACTATTAGGCAGAGGGAGGCTGTTTTTTTTATATATAAAGCATGGTTACTCAGTTTTGTAGGCCCAGAACTGCTTAACACACAACTGCACAGGAAAATGAAAGAAACCACAAGAACAGGCTAAAGGTTGGACTGGAAACAAAGCCCTGTGAGGAGATACTGAAAGAACTGGGCATGTTTAGCCTTGAGAAGACTGAGGGGAGCCATGATGACACTCTTCAAGAACTTGAAAGGTGGTCACACAGAAAAGGACCAGGATATCTTCTCAATCTTCCCAGAGTGCAAGCATGGCATAATGGGAAATTATAGGAAGCCAGGTTTTGTCTGAACATCAGGAAAAACTTCCAAACTGTTACAGCAATACAACAATGGAACCAATTACCTAAGGAGATGGTGGGCTCTCCAACACTGGAGACACTCAAGAGACAGCAGGACAACCACCTGCCGGGTGTGCTTTAGCTGGGATTCCTGCATTGAACTTGATGGCCTTATAGGCCCCTTCCAACTCTACTCTTCTGTGATTCTATGATTCTTAGCTCCAACCTGTAATAAGTGAACGAGACAATGTTTAGCTCTCCCATTACCCATTACTAAAAAGACAGTCACCTCAGGTGGTAGTTGATGGGGGGCGGTAGGGAGAAGCAATACAGCATTGGAAAACTTAGTTTGTATATGCCCTGTGCCCCCTAAGATAGCTTGCTGCCTTCCAAGGATGGTGTCCTGTCGTCAGTCTTGAAGTAACTTTCAACAGCCAGTCCAATTGGCTTCTGTACATGGAATGGGAAGAACAGCCATCTTGCCTCAAGCAGCAAAATGACTTGGGGCAGCACAAAACACAAAAGTAGAATCTGGCATCATAATTACCCCATCCCTATTCTACACTATCCAAAAGTGCTGGTTGATGGGCACATTTTCCCCACCCTACCTCCAGAATCCCAGTGCTTCTGCACACCTTTTAGGAAGCTGGCCTGTCCTGAGCCAGACCATTGGTCCATTGAACTCACTGTTGTCTCCGCTGATTGGTAGTAGCTCTCCGGGGTTTTCAGACAGGAATCTTTGCCAGCCTTACTGGAGATTGAACCTGGGACCTTCTGCATGTAAAATATGTGTTTCACCCCTATGGTCGTTTTACTACACACAAGTTCTCGGGTGCCAACAAATGTTAGGGTATGGTCAGTTCTCTGTAGAATCCTCCCTAGTGCGAATCTTTTGAAACAACCCAGGATAATGGGAATATTGATACTTTCCTCCCAGACTGACACAGGCATTCCCAACTTAGTACCAGTGGAGCAGCAGAGTCACCCTGTGGCAACGCATAATAATAAAGGATCACTGCATGCAAAGTTCCAGACAGGCAGAAAACTTTTAAAGCTTGCGCTTGACATTTTAAGAAAACTGGATTTTCTTCCTTTACAAGAGATGAACAACAGCCCTATAGCAACAGCAACTTAGTACAGAGAGAAAGGGAATGAAGAGGAGCTCCACAGATTTGTTTTCATAGATGAGTGAAAAAACCATCATGGAATTCCTCAGCAATCAGAATAGGTTGTAGTTTATCTATTCACTAATAGGCAAAATAACCTTATGGTTTAAAAAGGTACCTATAGCCTACAGACATTTCTATCAAACTTTAAAAAGCAGGGAAATTGGGCAGCTATAGCGAATGCACCAGGGGAGGAGGAGACCTGACCTCCTCTCTGAGAGTTTGTACTGCCCTACAAATTTGTAAAAATGCAAACACAAGTTGGGTTCGTCTTTCATAGTCCAATCCACTTCCTGTGTAGCTTGGAAGAATTGTATAACATGTGCCTCTGAGCATATGATGGCAACACCTGCCATCTCCAAAGATGGAGAATTACATTTTTGTATGTTTATTGGTGTTCTTCTTACTTTGCTTCTTTCCTGTGCTACTACTGTTTCTACAGAGAATCTAATCTACAAAATTATATTTCTCTCATTATTCATCCTAGAAATCTGTATCAAATTTATTTTCATTAATTTGAAAGCCTTTTTATTGATCAATGTCATATGATGGTGAAGACAGCCTTTTGTGTTTCAAACTGGAGGTTATGATCTATTTCTATTTTGGATGCATTAACAGTTGAATCTGAAACTGCAGTTTGATGTAAAATCAGACTGATTATAATATGTTGCTACTTAAGCAATGACTCTAGCTGTGGGGAAAAACAAACTTGGCCTCCCAAGATGCATATTTTCAGCCTGCTATGCTTAAAACACTCCACTTAAGGAAAGGTGGGCATGGTCAATTAAAAACATACAGCACACCTAGAAATTTGCTAGAATATATTTCACCTCCTGCTGTTTTATCTTGTGCAAACTGAGACACTCCTCATGTCCATTGGAAACTATTCTGCAGTCAGTGCCGTTAGTCCACAATTGTGTTTGGAGTTTTTTTAGTGTAAATTTTGCAAAGTGTTGCTGCATTTCACATATTCACAGAAACAGAAGAAAAAGAAAAATATTTCCTATAGGAAACTTCACTAAAATTGCAAAGGAAATCAAACTTATTTAAAGTGACTATCTGAACTATATCAACTATCATAATATTGTTGCTTTCTCCCTGCTAAAACAAGATCAGCACAGCACGTGTCTTGTTTCTGTTATTTGGGCTTATTGCAGGTGTTGCCACCACTCACCATATGCTCAGAGGGACATGTTACCAAATTCTTCCAAGCTACACAGGAAGTGGATTGGACTGTGAAAGACCAACCCAAATTGTGTTTGCATTTTTACAAATTTGTAGGGCAGTCCAATATCTCAGAGAGGAGGTCAGGTCTCCTGCTCCACTGGTCCATTCACTATAGCTACCCAATTTCCCTGATTTTTAAAGTTTGATAGAAATATCTGTAGGCTATAGGTAAGTTCTTAAACAGCAAGGGGTTTTTTGCCTGTTAGTTAATTTTACTTCTTCTTAATCCGAGAGGTAAGAAATGAGATTCTGTGCAAGTTTGCTGAGAATGGATTGATCATTTGCATGCTTATAGAGTTCAATGGGATTTACTCCCCTGCAATCACACTTAGGATAGGTGAAACTGACCAAGGGGGATGGGGAGGGGAGGAGGAGGAAGAGCAGGGGTAGGGGAGGAGGAGGGAGGAGAGAAGGAAGGCCAGAGGGGATGATGAGGGTGGGAGCAGGCAGGAGGGGGAGGGGAGGAGGAAGGCAGGTTTGATCATTTGCATGCTTATTGAGTTCATTGGGATTTACTTCCATGCAATCATACTTAGGATAGGTAAAACTGACCATTGTGGGAGGGCTGAAGTGGGCAGAGGAGGAGGAAGAAGGAAGAGGGGAGGGGAGGAAGAAGGAAGAGGGGAGGGGAGGAAGAAGGAAGAGGGGAGGGGAGGAAGAAGGAAGAGGGGAGGGGAGAGGAGAGGGGAAAGAGAGGAAAGGCAGGTCTGATAATTTGCATGCTTATTGAGTTCGGTGGGATTTACTCCCATGCAATCATGGTTAGGATAGGTGAAACTGACCATGTGGGAGAGGAGAAGAGGGAGGAAGGGAGGGCTGAAGTGGGTAGGGGAGGAGGAAGAAAGAAGAGGGCGGGGAGGATGAAGGGAGGAGGAAGGGAAAGGAAAGGAGGAGGGGAGGGGAAGGAGAGAGGGGGAGGGGAAAGGCAAGTCTGATCATTTGCATGCTTATTGAGTTCAATCAGACTTACTCCCGTGCAATCATGCTTAGAATAGGTAAAACTGACCATGGAGGAGGAGGGGGGAGGGGATAGGAGAGGGAAGGAGGGAGGGAGGGAGGAGAAGGAGGGGAGGGGGTTGGATGGGGATGGGGAGGGAGGGGTAAGGAGGGAGGAGGCGGGGAGGGCAGGTTTGATCATTTCCATGCTTTTTGAGTTCAATAGGATTTACTCCTGTACAATCATGCTTAGGATAGGTGAAACTGACCTGGGGGAGGGGCAGGGAGGGGGAAGAAAGGAAAAGGGGAGAGAAGGTGAGGAGGGGTAGGGGTAGGGAGGAAGGTGGAGGGGAGAGGGAGGGGAAGAGGAGATTGGGTAGTGTCATGGCCCCATCAGAGGACTCATCAGACGAGGATGACTCGGGAGTAACAGCAGCAGACCCAGAAGGAGAAATGGAGGCAACTCCTGAGAACCCAGCTCCTTCTTCCCCTCAGCTGCAGAGCACCCCAGACACAGCTGAAGCCCTTCAGCCAGACGCAGACAGTGAACAGGATACTCCCCCCTCACCTGCAGAACGTAGACAACAGAAGGTCAGGCAGAAGAGGGGCAGGCCTGTCCACTTAAGGCCAAAACGCTGATGGCTCACACCTGCTGACAAACCTGCTCCTTAAAAGTCAAACCTTGGCTTCAGCTTGTTGCTGACTACAACGTCAGGCGTGACCACTGTGTGTCTTCCTATCCCTAATATTCCTAATATTGTTGCTGCTGTATTATTCTCATACTGTTTTTTATTGTATTATTGTATTTTATCTCATTGTGTTTTAACTGTTTTGTACGTCGCCTAGAGTGGCCTTTGGCCAGATAGGCGACACAGAAATTAAATTTATTATTATTATTATTATCCCCTGAACCTTGACTTGGACTGATCTCTCGGCAAACTAGACCCGGACCTTCACTGACGTCTCTTCTGGATTTCTGGCTTGGCATGTAAGCTTTGAACGGCCTCTGCCCTTATCTTGCTTCCTCCTTGCTAGCCTGGCAGATTTATAGCCAAGCTGCCGGCTGAGGACTTACGGCCTGGCAATTACCAAGGAATCTCCAGCCCTGCCTGCACCCCCACCGACACTGCTGTCTCAGTGAAGAGCTGACAGGTGGCCGGGCACTGGGCAGAGGGAAAGCCCCTTTCTTTTCCAAAAGGAAAACACTGTGAACAGTATCATTTGTTTTTCAGGGATTCCCCCACCATTTTATTCTACAGCAGGCACATGTCATCTCCCACCCAAACTTAAACCAAACCTGTCCCTGGCCACATCCACACCAGACCTTTATTTCACTTTAGACAGTCATGGCTTCCCCAAAGAATCCTGGGAAGTGTAGTTTGTGAAGAGTGCTGAGAGTTGTTAGGAGAGGCCCTATTCCCCTCACAGAGCTACAATCCTCAGAAGAAGGGCTGACTGTTAAACCACTCTGGCTACTGGAGTTCTGTCGGGAACAGGAGTATCCCAACAACTCTCAGCACATTTCACTAACTACAATAAAGGTCTGGTGTGGGTATGGCCACCTGATTAGCCAAGCCAAACAGCTGTGAGTCTGGCTTTTAGAACAATGATGGTTCTTACTGAGCATGCCCAGCACTATAATAAACATCAATGTTACATTTCTTAAATTAAATAAAAATCAGCCATACATTTTTTTAACTTTTAAACTGCAGAAGATGAAAGTCAGAGTTTGGGACAAAGTCAGTAATAGGACTACAGGTTCAGTCTGTGAACATGGGTGATTTTTAGTTAATTTCAACAAATTATGAGACCACTTACAGAAAAAGTCTTACAGGGGTCTGGATTTTTCCCCTCCTGTTTTACACTTTGAACTCTCAATTCTCTCTGCCTGTTTTGTTTATCGCCATGAAAACTTAGAGGGCTGTTAAGCAAGCGTTTCTGAGTTCAGGACTATAAGTTTTGTAAGGTTTTGTTTTGAAATGAGCGTATGGGAAGCAGGAGAATGGCATGGGGGTATTTTCAATTTAACATTGTGGAATGTGAAAAATCCATGCCAGCTATAGTATACAGCCACTCTTGTGGGTTTATAATTTTATTTGAATCCACCCCTGTTCTGTGGTGAGACTTGCTTATCCTTCCCTCTAAGACAGAATTCAGCACTGTCACGCTGACCAGACTGGAGCCAAGTTAGAGCCTTAGGAAAAAGAAGGAGGTAACAGCATGCTTGGGGGAACATGAGGTTTGCAGAAGTACAAAAATCTTAAGGAGTTAAAAATAACTAGCAGCACAGGTGTTGAGAAACTTTGGCCCTCCAGATGTTGCTGAACTACAACTCCCATCAGTCCCAGGAAGCAACAACTGGAGGTCAAAGTTTTCCCCACACTTGCAGTAGTGGTTGATGAGGCAGTGTGGGTGGCAAAGCATGTGCCCTGCCATGGGGTGGCATTGCTCATCTTGCTCCCCAAGGCTACTTGCTGCTGCTGATTACTGAGAGTGGAAAGGGGAAGGTGGCAGAAGATGGTGCAGTGCAGGTATGGTGGCAGGAGCACTGGATTGGCTCCACTGCTTCACCTGCACTGTGCCAAGTTCTCCACTTTCTCACCCCTCTTCCTCTTGGGAACTGGCAGTGACGGTCAGCATTGTGAAGCCAGGTGAGCAACGCCACCATTCCAAAAAAACAGCCTAATGAGCAGTGAGCATGCTTAGGCCTCTGGCACCAGCCACAGAATGTTGGGTGTTGGCTGGAAACAAAAACTGGAAAACCAAGGGTGGGGGAGAGAATTGCTCTGCTTGAACTCCTTACAGCTTATGCAGACTTTGCCAACCTGGTGCCCTTCAGATGTTTTGGACTGCAGCTCCCACTGACCTCAGCCAGGTTGGCAAAGACTGGCTTATGATATACTGGAGGAGGGCATGGCTGGATGGTTGGTTGAACCATAACTTCCCATTAAGAGGTGAGGGTACATTGTGACATTTTGTGACAGGTCCTGTTTGTCTACCCAGAGCGTCAGTGCACTCCTTTCAATTAGGGCCAAAATAGATAAGATGCCAGAGATCTGTGACTGGCTCTCCCTATGTTTTTGTTTTTACCTTAAAACAGCTGTAGGGGGACTCCAAATTTGATCAGAGCGGTGGTGTTGGAGGTATTCTTCCTTCCTCCTGCACAGTTTCCTTGATCTTAAAAGTGGAGACTGGTGGCTCTGATGTCATAAGAATGATGGAAGATCTGATCATGAATCTTCTATGTATGTATGTATTTATTTATTTATTTAGTATTTGATTTATATCCCTCCCTTCCTCCCTGCAGGAGCCCAGGGTGGCAAACCAAAATGCTAAAAGCACTTTAAAACATCATAAAAACAGAGCTTAAAATACATTAAAACAAAACAACATTAAACATTAAAAACATTTTTTTAAAAAAGCTTTAAAAAGATATTTTTAAAAAGGGTTAAAAATATATTATTAAAAAAACATATTAACAAGCAATTCTAACACAGGCGCAGACTGGGATAGGTCTCAAAAGGCTTGTTGAAAGAGGAAAGTCTTCAAAAGGCACCGAAAAGATAGCAGAGAGAAAAGATAGCAGAGATGTTTCTATGACTGTTATGTTTTGTCCATTAGGCTAGGAGTAGGGATGGGGGAGAAATTTGATTCAGTTCACATTTAAAGGTGAACATGCCTAATTGGCATTTTCCAAAATTATACAAAAACTGAAATACAGCCACCCTTTGAAATTCACACTTCCCCAAGTTTTGCAAAGCAGTTCTCCAGCCAATTAATGCATATATAAAATTCATATACTGAGGTAAAGTGTGCATTAAAAAGCATACAGTCGTGACAATAACATACAAAAATGCAGTATATTAGGGAAAATTGCATGCTAAAATTTGTAAAGATGTATCACTGAACACTAAAGTCAGGATCATTCAGACCATAGTATTTCCGATCTCTATGTATGGATGTGAAAGTTGGACAGTGAAAAAAGCGGATAAGAGAAAAACCCACTCATTTGAAATGTGGTGTTGGAGGAGAGCTTTGCGGATACCATGGACTGCAAAAAAGACAAATAACTGGGTGTTAGAACAAATCAAACCAGAACTATCACTAGAAGCTAAAATGATGAAACTGAGGTTATCCTACTTTGGACACATAATGAGAAGACATGATTCATTAGAAAAGATAATAATGCTTGGAAAAACAGAAGGGAGTATAAAAAAAGGAAGACCAAACAAGAGGTGGATTGATTCCATAAAGGAAACCACAGATCTGAACCTACAAGATCTGAACAGGGTGGTTTATAACAGATGCTCTTGGAGGTCACTGATTCATAGGGTCGCCATAAGTCGTAGTTGTCTTGGAGGCACATAACAACAACAACAACAAAATTTGTATTTTGGGAGACATTTGCACTAAAATGCTGGTGGATTTTTATGATGATTTTTTAAAAAAAAATATCACAAACTGATGTAGAAATGCGGAGAACTGATCTGAAGATTGGAAAAACGAGAAATTGAGAGAAACTGAATTTGACATATTTGTCCATCCCAAGTGAGTAGTAGTAATTGTTTATTTACTGTAAAGCAATAAGCCTTTGCAATATAACATATAAAATATACATGAAATTTTAAAATGGTATATTAGCCTATCTCTATGTATGGATGTGAAAGTCAGACAGTGAAAAAAGTGGATAAGAGAAAAATCAACTCGCTTGAAATGTGGTGTTGGAGGAGAGCTTTGTGGGTACCATGGACCGCCAAAAAGACCAATAATTGGGTGTTAGAACAAATTAAACCAGAACCATCATTAGAAGCTAAAATAATGAAACTGAGGTTATCGTACCTTGGACACATAATGAGAAGACATGATTCACTAGAAAAGACAGTAATGCTGGGAAAAACAGAAGGGAGTAGAAAAAGAGAAAGACCAAACAAGAGATGGATTGATTCCATAAAGGAAGCCACAGACCTGAACTTACAAGATCTGAACAGTGTGGTTTATAACAGATGCTACTGGAGGTTGCTGATTCATAGGGTCACCAGAAGTTGACATCGACTTGAAGGCACATTAACAACAACATATTAGCATAATATAGATGGAGAAAAGCAATAGAACTTAGATATACTGGCTATCACCCTTATACTTTGCTATACTCCTGTCCACTAAAACAGAAAATTGGGCCACTTTCAAAGTTGTGTGTTTATCCATGTCACTTAACAATATGTTAGCTCATACATCAATGGGCATCCTATAACTCTGGCTGAAAGAAAAAAGAAAAAAGGACTGAGCAACTTATCTCTAAGAGCTCTTTAAAGGGAGCCCCTCTGTAGTTCTATAACCACATCAACCAAATCTTGCTTACTGGGGTATATTACAATACTACCTTAATTTAACTGTCATTACTAGATCTATTCAACATCTGTTTGAACATGTGATCGTATGGTGAGATTTTGGAGTTGCAACTGTTTGTGAAATCTTGAAGTTCCATGTTTGGTAACCTAGACTTTATTAGGCTGCATAGCCTTGTTCTAGCAAAATAAAATCATCTATTTTGTAATTGATCAGCATGAGCCAACTAGGAATTTGGGTTACACTGCAGATCTTCTGTCATCGACATCCCTACAGCTCACCTGGATGGCACTGGAGCAGGGCGATGGTGATGTTGGGCTGTGCAGAGGCAGCAGCAGAGTCAATCTAGTGCTCTCACTAGTATATCTGTGCAGCCCCAACTTTTTTCATTGCTGTCCTTCCCCAATGCTGTCCAGGTAACATGTAGGGATGCCGCCCTGGGCTCCTACTGGGAGGAAGGGTGGGATATAAATCAAATAATAAATAAAATAAATGCTGCCCTGATGCTGAACACATTTGCTTGGGAACAAGCACCATTTTCTTGTAGAAAAGGATAATCTGTATTTTAAAGTAAAAAATAATAAAATGAGCCTTGTAATCATGTGCATGTCTGGCTGGCTACCTCTGATTGTAAATTGTTTTTAAAAATAAGCAGAAATGATTCTGTGGCAACCTACCTCAGCCCCTGCACATCCATGCCAGCCCAGGTGCTGATGTGGGGCCTGTTTGCCATCATCCCCCATCATTTATTGCTCTCTTCTGGTGGTCATTGGTGGGGTGATGAGCTGTTAGTTCCTGGACTTCAGTCCCAAGGTCCATCCCTAGCTATACCACTGCCCAGTTACCTTGGCATATATTCCCTAGTTCCTCCAACCTGTATCCCCATGGGAATAGTTTTACACCTATTGGAAAAGAAGTTAAAAATTATCAGAAGGAGGGGGGACTTCATGGGGGCAAAACCTCAGCACTACTTTTTACTATATAGTGGATGTCTAAACAACCACTTGATGATTCCCCTCTCAGTGGCGAATCCCTAAGCAAGCTAGTAGGGCATATAAAAGGCATACAATGACTGGCATATCGGGTGTACAGCAATTAACTCTTACAGGGCAAGGGTACTGTTTCCATAAGCCAGATTTTTTCCTCCCCTGCTACTTGCCCTAAACCACGAACTTTTAATGCTCTGTTAGAACAATATTAATAGGAAAGCAACAGAGAACTCTAATTGTAGTTTTATTATATTTTAATGGCACAACGTTTCCCAAAGATGCCAAGAAGCAGCAGGGAGAGTTTTAAAAATGTAAAGATTCTAAAACATTCTCTTTTTGTTCCACCAGTCTTGGAGTATGATGCAAGGAGACAGTAAAATTGCAGGATCCGTGAAACTACTGTGGCCACATGCATCACCCCAAAAGGGGAAATACTTCATCAAAAAGGGGAGAAAAGAGGACATAGCTTTCCATAAAATTTGGAAGTGCTAATTTATATGGATGGATGCAAATTCAGCAATAATTACTATAATTTAAAGGAAATATAAAATATCTTATCATAGTGGAAAGTCCATGACCAGGTGGCCTGTGTGCCCTCTCAGTTTGCTGCCCAGATGCTAAGAGTTGATGCGTAAATGCCCCTCCTGCTCTCTCTTCTGGTGCTTCATTATCTTGGACAGAACAGCCCTTTAAATAGAAAAGTTCTTCTAATATAGGACTGTCCTCTTGACAGCCCTTAACATTAAGGCGGGGAGCATGTGGCCCTCCAAATGTTGTTGAACTACAACTTCCATCATCACTGACCACCACTGGCCATGCTGGCTGTGTTGGATGTTGTATCTGGCGCAAGCAGGTGCCCAGGATGCAGAACAGTATAGTGACAGGCTAGATGCCAGTTGAAGCAATGAGCCAGACAAGTAATAAGTTTTAAGAGTCACTTTACTGACAATAGAATATATCACAAGCTCTCTCTCTGTACAAACTCCTCGACCCCCACACCAACTGGCCAGATCTGCCAAGTCTTATAGATAAGGCCAGCTGGTTGCCTTGGATACTTGTCCTTGAGATCTGCACGGACTCTGAGCGTCTTGGCCTTGTAACTCTGCCATGAAAAAAATACTCTCAGGAACCCTTTACTTGCCAACAGGCTGAGGCTGATAAGAACTGGAATCAGGAACAACTGCAGGGCCACATGTTCCCCATCCCTGATCTAAATGGCCTAACATCCACACGTTTGATTCAGGGGCTCTCATTCAGTCTTTAGAATTTTTCCCCTTGAAGATGGCTGGGTGGAATACTTGAAACAGGAGAATGCGAAATGAGTGGAACATGAAGTCAAAGAGGAGAGCCTTTCCCCAAATGCTCAACAGCAATAGCACACTTTGAGAGACAAAACCACAAAAATAAAATAAGCTGAGCATAGAACCAGGGCCAGACAAGGAACATAGGGCTAGCCAATGTTACACAACAGTAAAGATAACTAGGCTCCTACTGGGAGGAGGGTGGGATATCAATCAATCAATCAATCAAATAAATAAATAAATGAGAGATGATATCACAATAGGGAGGGAGATCACTTTACACAACAGTTTGTTGCATAGAGGAGCTGGTCATTTTACCTAAGGAAGTTGAGGATGCTCAGATCAAAGAGTCTGGCTAATATTCAATTCATTGGATGCATAAAGTCCACAACTTGACCAAAGCAGTGTTGGAAGTTTCATGTCAATCAATGTATTGTTTCTCTGGGTGCTCTAAATCTATTGGCCATTAGGGCAATAGATATAGTTAGTCAGTTGAAAGGGCCCTTGCTTGAATTCTCTCCTTGTTACTTTCCTCAAGTTTAAGCATGCCTTTGTTTGGTTAGACTAATGTTTTAAGGGCTATCATCACTCTCAGTTCCTCCTCCTTCATCCCACAGTTCTCTCTTTCCTTACCTTTTGAATTCAGCTAGTGTAGATGATTAGGTTTTCCTACCCATGTGTACTTTCTTAATAAAATGAGTTTATTTTGTTTAAGATAAATACCACTCTCTTTCATATTCTTTTATATCTCCAATCTCTGGGACCAACTGTACTCTATAGTAGCATTGGGGGACCTATGTCCCTTTAGATGTTGCTAGATTCCAATCAGCCTGTATGGCCAATGGTCAGGGATGATAGAAGTTGTAATCTAGCAACATCTGGTGGGCCATAGATCACCCCTGATCTACAGCTACTAAACTTGACCTTCAGCCTTCTTCCTACTACAAGTGTTCAAGATAGTCTCTGATTGAGGGGATCTTCACCTGTGGTCCATGGACCTCCTAGGGGTCCATGGATGGCCTTTAGAGGGTCCCTGAACTAGGTGCAACCCCCCCATTTCCAAAACAACAACAAACTGTATTTGTTTATTTGTGGGGGTCCATAGCTTTCATCAGATTCCCAAAGGAGTCCGTGACCCAAAAAAGGTTAAGAACCATGGCTTTAATCACATATTGATCTTCTTTCCATTGTGTCTTACCATCACTGTCCGCTACCATAAATTTGTCACTGGTGACATCAGCTAATGGGCAGCAGGACAGGGTTTGATCTTGCCTTGGCTGTGAGATCCTGTTCCCATCAGGATTTAATCCAGCTGAGCTCTGCACATGCCAGCTACTTCAAAGATGCTTTTGCACAGACTTTGAGACAGCTCCTGTGCTCCCGTTTGCTCAAACGGGAGATTGAGGGCTGTCTTAAAGCCTTTCTTGAAAGCCTTCCTCTTCCCCCATTAACTCCCCAACATTGGGGATGAGTCTCCTCTCCTCCTCCTTCAAGTCTGCTATGCCAGGAACTTAAAGCAGGAAAGGGGGAAAGCTTGCAAAGTCTTTTCAAAGTACCACTCCCCCTTCAAGTTTCTGATGTTGGGAGCTTATGGAAGAAGGGGAGAAAACTTGGAAAAGCCTTTCCTTCTGTCCCTTTGGGCAGACTGGGAAAGGAAAGAAGGAAGCCAGCAGGCTTTCTAAGCACCAGCAGCAAGCACTGGCTTCCTTGTTTCCTTTCCAGAGATGGCAACAGCAGGAGGTTGACATGACAAAGGAGAGAAAGAAGCCAAAAAGGTTTCCCACCCGAGCTAACTGATCATTTGTTTTAAGTTTCTGCAAGAATAGCATTTGATGCCAATCCTATGTAACAACTGGGTCCCAATTACTTCAGATAAGAGGGATTAGCTCCAGCATATCTTCCACCCGCACTCGCACATTTTCAGACTTATGCTTTTATATTGTTCCATTAGGCAACTGCTCTTACCACTACATGACATCATTCCTCAACCTTTTTATGAAAGGGCCAGTTAACCTGGCCATGCCAGCATGTTTTGGTGTGTGTTACTGTGCTCAGTAGTTGCAGACTCTGTGCTATTGTACTCACCATTTGCTTGCTTCAGCATGACCATAGGTGACCCATGACCTGTGAAGCATGCTGATAATCTCTGTGATGCACATACACTTTGATGCTGCCTCCATATAGACATGTAAGATCACTTAGATCATCTGAGAACATTTTACTCATGACCCCACACCATACAGAATATCTTAGGCAGTGACCCAAAAACAGGCTTCTTCCTCCATTGCCCCTGCATTCTGGAATGCCCTTCCCTCTGTCATACATAAAACATCATTCATCAGTGGCTTTAGACATCTTGTAAAGACACATCTTTTTGCCCAGGCTTTCCTGTTTTGCTCCTGAATTCGTTTTTTATCTGGTTTTATAATAATATTTTTATCTTTGTATCTCTGTTTTTATTATAATGTTTCATTTGGTTTTTATGTTGTATTTTTGTATGCTGCTCAGAGATTTTTAAAATATTAAGCAGTTTAGAAATACATATAAATACATATAGACATACAACAATCACCTTGACTGCACTAAAACATGATTGTGTGAATTGGCTCCGATAGCACTTACTGATGGGAGCCTGGAGCAGAAAACCTCACAAAGATGTAGAGGGAATTAATCCAAGTGCACCTTTTTGCATTACCTTCAACCAGGGAACAGCCATCTGGTAGCAAGCAGGTGGGCCATATTGGCCCCCCGAAGCAGTTTTGTCTAGCCCCAAATATTAATCAAGATGTGAGAGAAGAAAATTGTGTCCCCAGTTTCTTTAAATTTTGTTCCCAAGAAACAGGCAGAGCAATCCAAACCTCCTTTGTGCTGGGCTGAGAGGGGGAGTTGATTTGGGCAGAGATGTCCCTCTGTCCAGTCCTGCCAACATCATTGGCATGCAGTTCCCTCTTCTACCTGCCAAAAGTGGAAGCAGGCAAAAATGCCATGGGTAGGATTCCCACCGGGGCAGCCAGTGAAAAGCCCTGAAACAGGGCATCCTGAGGGCAGGAGAGGGACAGGCTGAGCCAGCCTGAAATCTATTCAATCCTGAGCTGGTCCTGCTGACATCACCTGATGGCACTGGGCCCAATCCAGACTGCTGCAGTGTTCTGCTTCCCCCTCCCCACATTCTACCCTGGCAACCAGGTATGCTAGGACTGTGCATATGGTAGTGGCTCTGCTGCTCTGTTAGGACCCACCAGGCAGTGGGGGGGGGGAGTCAGAATTGTTCCCTAAATTTGTTTTCTAAAGCTGTAAAAGATAAGAGACGTTCCATACTTTAATGTTACATTTGGGTTTTGTATGTAATCCTCCGGCTGTGCATGAGCACATGTGCTCCATAACTGTAAAGATTTTACTGCTAGATTGTACCAACTTTATGACATAGCTTGACAACCTGTGATGGAGTCAAGCTGTATAGTAATATACATTTCTGGTCCCAGATTCCCAGACCTGGAGAATGAAACAGCCTTTGAGAATATAGACATTGGCCATCCTTGTCTTAAACATTGCTTGCACATGTTATTAGCTCTCCAGAACTGCAGTGTTGAAAAATCTCTCATCACATGCCATTTTCGAAAACACCAAGACCTTCATATGTTTCGAAGCAGGCACTAAAGTCAGTGTTGCCTCCGGTGAGTTTACACTGACAGAGTCAGTATTTATCTCAATTAAGTTAGCCCTAAGGCTGATGTAAGTGATAAATTGATACTTATTGCTGCATAAATATACCACCAGCTCGTGACATGAGAAAATATCCAAAATAATCCCTGCAATTTGCCCCAGGGATTTCTAATATTTTTATAAATGTGCTCCAAAAGTCCAGCTTCCATGTTTTGTGGTGATTATGCAGCCTGGTCTGATGCCTGCTTAATCAGCAGTAAGTCCCACAGAGGACAATGGGGTTTGCTCCAAATAAGGGTGCCCAGATTCACAGCCTTAATGTGCCAACATCTGAAGCAATTACAGACAAGGTTAACAGTTGCTCGGACTGGAACCAGCCAGCCAGCAATTTAAGACTGTGATAGGTTTTACCCTATATTTGCAGTTTGCACTGGACTTATCTTACATTTATAACATAATCAAAGCAGTATATGTTAGATGTTTTCTGAGGAAATTTCTGAGGGTTTTTTTTTTTTTTTGTCAGCTCTGGAAAAAAAAGAGGACTTTGCAAAATTTGCTGAATATTCTCCACCATTATTATTGTTGTTGTTATTAGACAGCCACCACCACCCCTTGCCCAAATACATTGCTAAATCTGGGGCATTGTGGAGAATGTAAAACAGTGAGCAGGCTGCCAACCCAATTGCTGTTGCCGCCACTTGCAACAGCATGACATACACACACACACAAAAGCTGGTGGGGTGTGCTACACCTACGGCCTCTGCTAATAGTGAGCCTCACCCCCATGAAACTGTTGGAGAATTTCTTCTTCCCCTAGAGAAATGTGGTGAAATGGTCTCCCCAAAACAGGGTGTAGACTTTTGAGAGACCATGTGTGCACAGCTCTAATTTACATTTACAAAACGGCAAACACTGTTTAGGATACAAACATTAATGTGAAATGCAGAGATGTTTGGGAAGGCTTAATATGCAAGACAAAGGTTGCCCCCCCAAGGAATGTATTGTGCCCCAAATATTTCCTTCCAGCTACTACTGCAGATTACGGCTAAACCAGGTACAATACCATTCATGCAATTACATGCTTTTTTTAAAAAAAGAAAAAAAGTAAATACCAAGCGTGGGGCCTGCAATCAGGAGTTGGGAGGGGGAATGAGATGTCCCAGTCCAGATCTGGGACCCTATATAGCTGTTATTTCCTTTAAAAGAAAACATTCACACCAATTGCCAATTGTATGAAAAGAGTCACTTCAAGTTTTTTATATCGTGTTGTAATCCTTTGAATAAATAAAAATACTTTGATTTACCCAGACAGTGACTATTCCAAAGAACAGAGAACAATTTTAAATAACTTATGCGGAGTTTCTCATGTTAATATTTTTGGGGCAGAAGAGCATTTTAAAAGTCTGGAAGTTCTCTATTAAAGCATTTATTTTTCTGTTGAAGCAGCTGAAGGAAGTGGACAGACAGAACTTATGCTTCATATAAAAACATAAAATAAAAAGGAGGTATGAATGTGGCCTCTGAGATTTGATGTGAGCAAACAACTCCTTGTGTGAACTGGCCCTTTAGACCTTCTGCTTTTGTATACAATGCTGTCATGATTCAGAGTGTGTATATATATATATATAGGTAAACACAGTAAATGACTTAGTAATATGTGATGTTGACTTAATTAGATGAATACATTTCTGAGCTACTTTTGGAATTTTGGTTCTCATGGGAGTTGCTTGTCTATTGGCAGGATACTTTTGCCCATTTATAGAGGCACAAGAACAACATGCATGTCTACCTAAGCACCTTCATCACCAAAAAGAGGAAGGAGAAATCACAAGACATTTTAAATCACATCACTGGTGGTATACCATTGATAGAGAACCTCAGGCAGTGGAGGCTTGCGGCTTCGATGTCAGTGGGGCAGTGAATCCGCTGCTTCTTTTAGTATGAACTTTCAAGGAGCTGTCTGAAGTACAGAACCTGTTTTGGGATGTGTTTCAGCACCTTGGACAGCTCTTTGAAAGTTCAGATTGAAGCCTGGAGTGGATTCGCTGCCTCACTGACATCAGAGCCATCAGTCACTACTGACTTTTGCCTCTTGCCCTGCCCTCTATTGACATGCAGCCTCCGCAAGGTTGCCTTCAAGAGAAAAAAGGTAAAAGGTTCCCCATTCTTTTTTTAAAACAGTAAAGCAGAACTCCATTACCCATGAATCAAGGATCCAGAATGGGGTTCTGTTAAAGAAAAGAAAAAAAAACCAGCAACAAGTTTCTTTAAGAGTCAGTTTCCATACTGCCAGGCCCTTACAAATGAATGAGTTAGGAGGTGAACTACTGGAGAAAGTCCCTGTTAGCTGCCACTGAGCCTCTAGCTGATGTGCTTCCTTTATCACTGGCTTGTTTTCATTAAACTTTAATGTTTTCTTCTCCTCTCCCTTGAAGTAAGTTTGTTCACTTGTCCCTGTGGTGGATAAAGATCGTACTGTAACAGCTCCTAAATACATGTCCAATTTTGCCTTCTGTGGTGTCCCTCCCCCCATCCCAAATGGCTGCAAAGACACCAGGATTGAGCTGCTGAGATAAGAGGAGAGATCATTGGTTAATTCCTCCCCTCAGGTGAACAGTGTGAGTAACGGAAAGAGACACAGCAGTGCTACTTTAACAGCACAAAGGCTCAGGGGAGTTTTGTCTGTGGTCTGACTGTGCTTCAGGAGGCAGGCAGAGTTAATGAAATCTTTCATTTGTCAGTAAACGTCACTGTATGAAGTGTAATTAATGGATTTACTAGAGCTGGAAGTAGCCCAAGCTGAAACCTAAGCATTTAAGCAAGCTGGTTCCGAGCAGTGTCCTCCACTCTGTTTAATTATAAGGTCATTACCTCAGCAAGCAAGAGAGGTCTCTTTTTTTTTTCAGTCAGGCTGAGAGGGTGCCAGCTCAGAATTCTTGCCTAGTGAAGCAATTGCTTACAGGGGCCACAGCAAAACCGCTTGTAAGTCAGCCTTCCCCAGTCTGGTGCCTGTCAGATGTTCTGCATTACAACTCCCAGCAGTCCCAGGCAGATAAGAGCAGTAGTCCAAAGCATCTGGAGGGCACCAGCTTGGGGAAGGCTGCTATAGCTGGAAGTCAATGAGGCAAGTCCCATTTGAGCAATAGTGACTGCATTTGTATGCCTATAAAAATGTAAATGCACTGCCTTCAAGTCGATTCTGAGGGTTTTCATGAGGCTGAGAGGCAGTGACTGGCCCAAGGTCAACCAGTGAGCTTCATGGCTATGTGGCGATTCGAACCCTGGTCTTCCAGGTCGTAATCCAACACCTTAACGGTTTAACCACTATACCATACTGGCTTTATGCCTATAAGATGCCGTTAATGCACATTCTGTGCAGATCTGTGAGCTGAAAGGAGAATCCAGAAGTCCATACTGACAAGAACACATGCAAGTTATGCATAGATCAAGCACAGCACAAGCAGAGAAAATCCATACATCACCCAGTTTTAAAACTTGAGACCAATTCAGCCTAAGTATTTTCAAGTCCTACTGATGTGCAGCTCAGTTTTGGGCATTCAGATGTAAGCTCTACTGAGTTCAATGGGCTGACTCATAAATGTGCATAGAATTGCATCCTTAAGTGGACTTTGATTTTATCATTTATTTTATTTATTTTAAATATTTATAAGCAGCCTTTCTGAACCATGTCCATTCAAGGCGCCAAACAGCAATATAGCCATAAAAACACTAGAATATATCATTGTAACATTGTAAAATGTAATATCACAATAAACAACATTAACAGTGCAATCCAATCCAATCCAATTTGTCACATCTTGGGCTCAGCCAGGGCTATGCTGGCATAAGTCCCTCACCCCAGCTGAGTGGTGATGGCATAAGTCCCTCACCTGACTCAGCCAGCGTAATTTACTGGCATAATTTATAACATCATAAGTGTGAAAAAAAGGAGAGTTCCAGGGGCAAGTCATCTGATATAATGCCATTTCTAAAATCATAGTAGGAAAACAATAAAACAGCAGCATCTCCAAAACTATATCCATTAAAAGCCATTTGAAGGTGGGTCTTTAAAGCCTTTTTGAGCTCAAATGAAGGGAAGTTGCATTTCTTGGAACAGAGTTACCAGAGTTAGAGGCCACTTCTGAGAAGGCCTTGTCCCTAGTTCCATCATGACCATAGTCTTTAACTTCAACTAATTTTAGAAAATGTGAACTCATCTGAATTATTTTCAGAAATCATGGTCAAGGTCATTCTGAACCATCAACTAGGAAAGGAGTTATGGAACTTAATCAGCCTCCTTAAGTCAAAGAAGCAAATCTCCCCCTCCACCTCATCAGATTTCTATGAGAATCTTCTCTAGAATATGTTAAAGGACCCAAAGCCCCATTGTGAAGAACAATCACAGCAAATTTTAATAGCTGCAGTTACACTTAGCTGTCACCATCTGTGTTCTCCCATTAGAAATGCAGAATGAACATATTTTTACAATTGCATCTGGAAAGAGGGAGACAGAAACAACTTAAAAGTGATGATGAAAGGATAAGCAGGATGCAAAGTTTATCTGCTTATTTTTAAAAAGCAAGTAAACAAAATTAATTAGCAGAAGTAGCAATACTTATGCAATCCTGTGCATAGTGAATTTGAGGTCCCACTGAATTCAATGACACTTACTTATAAGTAAGCTTAAAGAAGATTGTGCCAAAGGTTTTCAGGCAGAAAGAAACCTTGCCAAGAACTAAAGCATTTCAGTTCACATGTCCAATGAAACTAAACATAGGTAGGTAGGTAGGTAGGTATAGGTAGGTAGGTAGGTAGGTAGGTAGGTAGGTAGGTAGGTTGGTTGAAAATTTACATTTTGGCTTTCTTAATCCTGGCCAAGACCAATATTGGAAAAAAGAAAGCTCTGAAGTAGTGTTCTTCAGCTGTATCTGGTGAGCAGTATGATGAAAGCAGTCCTTTGAGATGTGTCTCATGTCTTTTTTGATCAGAAGTTAGAGACTAGCCCAAATCTCCATAGCAATGGAGTCCTTTAAATCTTGACAGAATCTTGGAAGGAAACCTGGGCAGAAGCATTTTCTGAGCAGAACCAGAACCCACAGCATTGTGAGGAATTCTTCACACTCTAAAAATGCTCCTATCAGATGATGGAGAATAGCACATGCTGATTGTACCAAGACCTGGGAGTGTGGGAGTTGCCGCTCTAGAGTGACCAGGCGATGTCCCTAGTGGACCATTCTTGGACACTGCCTCACATGTCCTCCTGATCTCATCTAATGAAGCCAGCAAGCAGTGTTTGTGCATGCTGGCCAAATAATAGTCTTGGGACATGTGATGTAGGCTCCCAATGCAGCACAGAAACAGCCCCAGACTGTGAGAGGATGTTGTCTCAAATGCTCCACTTGCATCTGGTAAGGCTTGTGGGCAGAAAACATACTTTCTGCTGGCTGCACTGGATATGATCAAGACATTCGAAGTGCAGCCTTAGTATGGCCAGGGGATGTATAGATTGAGCATTTGCAGAGAGGCTGCTAGTGCACATTGCACACCCTAAATGGTTCATTCCATAGTTTTGACAGTGCAGAATGGATTCATTCCCCTCTCCACCAAAACTTTTCATAACAGAACTATTTAGATCTGCTCACCTACATCTTTTCTGAATGTACTCACCAGTAATGTAGTAGCAAATTCAGAAGTGTGGGGTCCTTTCATGATAGTCACAGCTGTGCCCCTCATATCCATGTTTCCTTCAAAGATTATTCAACCTTCTACAATTATAGAATAATCTGGCCAGTCTTCAGTACTGCTTTCTGCTGATTGGCTCATAGGATGCTGGAGACATAGGGACCCTGCTGGGACCTGACTCCCAAAAATGTAAGGGATGTAAGACCCCCTGAGACCCCAGATGACTACATTCCTGGTACTCATAGACTATGCTATAGTTTCAGATTGGTTTAACAGTTATTCCTTTTCTCCAGAGGAATCCTGGAACCTGTGGTTCTGGGAAGTAGGATAAGGATAACAGAATTGTCAACAGCCTTACTAACCCCAAAATATGCATGACTCTTTAAAGGAAGCCATCTCTGTTAATGGGGATTATTATTATTATTATAAAACTGATTCCCTTTTAAAGAGTCATGGATATAGTGTAGATAGATATAGCCTAAGGAAGCCAGAGTGGAAACACTTCTACACACCTATGACCTTTGTGAACAGCACAGTCCTAACCATGTCTATTCAGAGGTTCTATTAAGTTCAATGAGGCTTACTTCTGGGTAAGTAAGGATTGCAGCCTAAGCGTGGTTTGGCTTTGCACAGCTATGTATTTCTCTGCAGACTGATAGTAGCAACCAAGGTGCTTCCTATCAGATCTCACTTGCCTGTTATTGTAGAGAACCATGTATCATACAGAATGTCTGTACATGATTTACTTTCCCCCCCCTTGCAGTAGGAAACGGCCATAGTTCAGTGGCAGAGCATTTGCTTTGCATGCAGAAGGTCCCAGGTTCAACCCCTGGCAACTCCAGGTAGGGCTGGGAGGGACACTTGACTGGAACCCTCGAGAGCTGCTGCTAGTCAGTATAGACAGTACTGAGCTAGATGGACCAATGATCTGTCTCAGTATGAGGCAGCTTCCTGTGTTGCTTGTAGTCTTTTCCTCCTGAGTATTTGCCTCAGAATGTCTACTGGTAACTCTACGTAAGAACTTGGTCTGCTGTTTAGGACAAATGTGCAAGGCAAAAGTTCTCGATGTGGTCAAGTCCAAGATGACAGTAGCTCAGCAGGAAGAGGAACATGCCAAGAAGAGAATGGGCTGAGTTCTTCTCTTTTTCCCCAATGGTCCATAGGAGCAAAGAATGTGCTAGAAGCAGGGAGACTTTGACATAAAACGTGGACCAGTTTTTGCCATCCTGGACCTGGCTGGGACTGAGGGGAGTTGTGGTGCAAAACATATATCTGGAGGGCACTAAATTGGCGAAGGCTGAAATCAACTGACAAGACTGCAGAATAGTTATTTTCTTAATCAAGCCCTTTAAAGACAGCTAATTTTATGACTTTATTCTTCCATTTCAAAAGAAGAACAATTAAGTTGGAATCTGTAAGGAATTCTTCATAACAATAAAATGCCTCTTATCATGAGCAACCGTCTGCCTGCACTGTCCTACAAATACTCTTTGTTTTGAATATTCACTGAATCAAACCACTCATTTCTCCCACAAAAACTAAAAATGAAAAAAAATCACATAGCATATGGTTGTTTTCTCTCTCTGTATCCCTGACTTATCCCTCCCTCTGCTTCCCATCCCTTCCTCCTTTCTTATTAAATGTGTCATGGCTATGTTAGCTACTCTGTACTGTGTTTTGTGGATTTTACAAAAGCACAAGGCTGGCTCTACCATTAGGCAAAGTGAGGCAACTACCTCAGGTGGCAGTTGCTGTTCATCCTAAGCCCCTCTGATATTTCCTGTCTGAGGACAGAGCTGCATGTGCCACATGTCCTGTCCTCCTGTCACTCATAAACGATCCTTCTGCCTCAGGCGCAGTGAAGGACAGTATCCCATTGCCAGCATTAAAGTAAGATTCAGCTGCCAGTTCGGTTGGTGTCTGTACATGGAATGGGGAGTGGAACACATCTTGTACATTGTTTGAGGCAACAACATGTCTTGGACTGGCCCTGTAGAAAGAGCCCTTCCATAATGCCCATTGTAGATGTGCCAGTTCTTCTCAGCTGCTTTTCAATTTGGCATGTTTACTCAGAAGCATGTCTCACTGTGTTCATTGGTGCTTACTACCTCATAACTGGGTTTAGGATTGCAGCCTTACACACATATGACAGACAACATACTGTATATACAACCAGCTTCTTAGCCACCTTGAGACAGGCTGTTGAAAAATCTCGGTGCTGAAAAGTCAGGACCATGTTTGGCTTTTAACTCCAAACTATGTCTATGGTAATTTTTTTTAAATACCTGTAACTAAACTTAAGCACCTGCAATCTTGACTCATTCCAATATTTCAGGCCTGCTTATGGGACACATGAAACTTGGTCGGTTTGATGGATGAACCTTACTGGGAGAAGGACAGGGGGAGTGAGACCCTGTTATTCTTACTTGATCTCTCAGTGGTTTTTTATACCATTGACCATGGTATCCTTCTGGGCTGACTTGGTGAGATGGGTATCAGAGGCACTGTTTTACAGTGGTTCTGATCTTATCTCCAGGGTAATTTTCAGAGAATAACATTGGGTGATTGTCTTTTGCCCCCCTGGCAATTGTGCTGTGGGGTGCCAAAGGGTACCATCTTGTCCCCAATGCTGTTTAACATCTATATGAAGCCATTGGGAGCAGTCATCAGGAGATTTGGGGTGAAGTATCAGCAGTACGCTGAAGATACTCAGCTCTATTTCTCTGTAACATCTGAATTGGGAGAGGCCGTGCGAGCCCTGGACTGGTGCCTGGACTTGGTGGTGGGCTGGATGAGGGTCAATAAACTGACTCTGAATCCTAGCAAGATGAAGGCGCTGTGGGTTGGTGGTTCCTGAGTTCGGATAATTAGTCAGTTGCCTACTGTGGATGGGGTCGTACTCCCTCTGAAAGGGCAGGTTCATAGACGATCTTTTGCTGCTAGAGGCCCAGGTGACCTCAGTGGCTAGGAGCGCCTTTTACTAGCTTCATCTGGTAAGATAGCTGTGGCCGTTTCTGGACTGGGATTAGCCTGACCACTGTTGTCCATGCACTGGTAACCTCCAGACTAGATTACTGTAATGCACTCTGTGTGAGGCTGCCCTTGAAGTTGGTCCGGAAGCTGCAGCTGATGAAAAATGTGGCAGCGCAACTACTCACTGGGTATTGCCTGCTGCTGAAAGAATTGTACTGGCTGTCCATTAGTTACTGGGCAAAGTTCAAGGTTCTGGTTTTGGTGTACAAAGCCCTATACAGCTTGGGATGAGCATACCTGAAATATACTCTTACCCCTTATATGCCCATTCAGTCACTGCCCTCTACAGGTGAGGGCCTCCTGCCCATCTTATCAGGATGTCCTTTCCACACAACATAGGAAGTGAACCTTTAGTATTGTCACCTACTCTTTGGAATTTCCTCCCCTTAAATATTAGACAGGCACCATCAATATGTTTTCGGCCCCTACTGAAGACCTTACTCTTTCAACAAGACTTTTAAGTAGAAATCTTATCCCAGTCTGTGTTGGAATTGCTTTTAAATATGTTTTAAAAGTTTTTTTAAAATGTGTTTTTAATATGTTTTAAAAGATTTTTAAATATATTTTAAAGTCTGTTTTGATGTTTTAGAGTGTTTTTAGCATTTTTGTTTGCATCATCATCATCATCATCAAACACAAACATGTATTGTGTCCTTATTTATTTGACTCTCCTTCCTCTGTTGTTTCCTCTGTGTCAAAGTTTAAATTGTAAGCTTCTAGGAACAAGGGACCTGTCCTCATATACTCTGTAAGTAATAATAATAATAATAATAATAATCGTTTTAGAAAATTGCAGTTTTAAGAGTAATTCCTTGATAAAGCTTCATTCCGATTGGGCACATACATTTGGAGACATGAACAACATATTTCTCATTGTATTGCTACTGCAAACTCTAAGTATCCAGGTACTACCAATTTAGAATTGGGATTACATGCGAAGAAAACCCTACAGTCACTTGCTTAGAAATGAAGCTGGTTAATGATACTGAATTCTCACTTGGCAACTGTATAGCCTAGCAAAAAGCAATTAGAAGATGCTGAACATCAGAGCAGCAAAGCATTAATGAAAACTTGTCATTGAGGCGCACAGCTATCACCAGCTTTGAGTACCTGATCTTACCTGTTTCATTGGTTTGCCATAAATTATCTAAGGCCCCATGAAACTGAAGAAGCAGAGTGGCTTTTCTGTGGCAGTCAAGTTTGCTGATCTAAAATAAATAAAATATGGAAATCTCCCTAGTTTTAAATTTCCAGAATTTTTGTGGATTGCATTATTAGGAGAGAGACAGAAAAAGAGATCTAGTCAGAGGCAAATAGCTAGGCCACATAAATTCTATCAGTAGTTCTTCCACTGAAACCAGAACATCCACCAGAGCTGAATATACTTTAGAAAGCCAACACCAACAAATGTAAGAATGGACACTCAGCTTATAATGATAAAAGAAGGCAACACTTTGCCCTTCTGCTATATTACTAGGTGTTGTCCTTTCCGCCTGCACCATTCAAGTAAGCCTATTTCCCCATATGATCCAGTTATTGGATCTTAATCGTCTGAAGCACTAAAGAGCCATTGACATCATCTGCTGAGGTGACAAGACATCACTGCTCCCTTTGTACATCAGCATCTTGTGTTACTCAGGCCTGGTGCTTAGTAACATACACCCAGAAGAATTTCCCATATGCCCATTATGGCATGAAAAGACAACAACAGAGGATTTATACACCACTGTTCCCCTGAGCACCTACGATAGCACCACTGCTGTGAATTCCAAGCGCCATGAGCTGATGATACCATCTGCACAAATTGAACCTTATATACCCAGTCAATCACTGTGCTCTGCAGGTGAAGGCCTCCAGCAAATACCATCTTATCAGGACGTCTGTTCTGCACAACATAGGAAGCAGAACTTTAGTGTTGTGGCACTGACACTTCAGAATTCCTTCCTCTTAAATATTAGACAGGCACCATTTCTGTTATCTTTTTAGTACCCATTGAAGCCTTCCTCTTTCAACAAGCCTTTTAAGTAGAGACATCCCAGTCTGCATCTGTGCTGGGTTGCTTTTGAAGATGTTTTCAAAGTTATTTTTAAAAATGTTTTTAATGTGTTTGTTTTAATATGTTTTACAGATGTTTTCATATATTTTAAAGTTTTTTGTTTTAAAGAAGTTTTAAAGTGTTTTAGTGTTTTTGTTTGCACCCTGGGAGGAAGGGCAGGATATAAATTTATGCAGGCTGGGATAAGGTCTCAACTTAAAGGCTTGTTGAAAGAGGAAGGTCTTCAATAGGCGCCGAAAAGATAACAGAGATGGCACCTGTCTAATATTTAAGGGGAGGGAATTTCACAGGGTAGTTGCTGCCACACTAAAGGTCTGTTTCCTATGTTGTGCAGAACAGACCTCCTGATAAGATGGTATCGGCAGCAGGCCCTCACCTGCAGAGTGCAGTGATCAACTGGGTATATAAGGGATAAGACTGTCTTTCAGGTATCCTGGTCCCAAGCTGTATAGGCCTTTGTACACCAAAACTAGAACCTTGAACTTGGCCCGGTAGCAAATGGGCAGCCATTTAGAGACCACTTATATGTGTAAAACTGTCATGAGCTCTGCAGAGCAATTCTGGAGTGATGAAGAAGAGAAGACGAAGATACAGAATGGGATCCGGAGGAGGGTACTAGCAACTTGCATCCAGGAAGTGCTGAGATAGTAGACTTCAGTACTTTTGACAGTGACAGCTCCTCCCACTTAGCTCCAGTTACAACAGAATGAACACTGGCTTACCAGGAGCCCATCCTTTCTCTTCCCCTCCACCCCCCTTCGCCCAAGTTGCTGCCACCGCACACACTCTTGATGAGGTACCACCGCTCCCATCACCCCAAACACGCGGATAACCATGATGGCAGGCTCAGCTGGCCCCCACTTTCCCATCTAGGAGGAGCGCTCATGTGCCCGCAGATTCCTGTTCTGTGACACTTTCTACATGCAAGTAGAAAGAGGCCATCCAAACCTACTTAAGGGTTGTAAAGGTGCGTGTCTAATTGCTGCAACAATGTCTTAGCTTTGAGTAGTCATGCCTAGTTATGCTGTGTAGAGCTGCAGAATCTTGTGTGACCTATAAGCTGATCCATGAAGCACTCTAAACTGAACTTTTTCATTAAACATACTGGAGAAAAATACACCAGTGGGTCTAAGACTAATTCCAATGGGATTGGCTAGGACAACAACTCACTGTGGGTGGCTTACACAACAAATAAAAATTGCAATTCCAGTTCCAAAAAGCCTCCTATTAAACTCACAACATTAATAAAACCAACAATCATAAATATACATGCTGCTGAAATATAAAACACTTTTTGTCCCACAGGACCATCAACTCAAAAGAACTCAACAGCAGCACAGAGAGTCGCTCATAGGTAAGCCAGTGAAAATAAGTGGGTCTTTACCTTTTTGAAGACCTGAAATGCAACATCAATTTAGGCAGCATGCCCAGCATGAGTTCCTATAGAGATTACTGAGTCCAAGCCAGAGCCCTCCCCCTTTAAGGCCTTCCACTTTTCAAAAAGGGGGTAGAGCATGAGATGGGGTTCTGGATATCAAGGCATAACAGGCTTCATTCTTGTCCCAGGCATTGTTGGAGCAAGTTGTTCATCAGGAGCTCTCCATGGTGCCATGTTGACCAGGCTGCCTTTCCCCACCATACCCTGTGGGCTTCTCCCCACACCAGAATATGACAAGTGAAAGTTTTAGAATTAAGATCAGGCTGTTTTAATGGTTATCCAGTTTTACTATGTAAACTGCTTTGAGAACCTTGGGTTGAGACAGTATATAATTATTGTAAATAAGTAAATAGTTGGAGGGCAAGCCCACTGGGTTTCACAGAAACTGCTTCAAAGTCTGTATGCCCTAAGATGGCAACCTGTACCCTGAGCAGCATGGGGTGAGGATTTGGTGAAGCCAGACATTGATCTCAAAACTAATATCTATTTTTCCCACTAACCTCCATGACAATCTCTTGACAGACACTTTCCCCCAAATATAGGAAACTCTCCCCACATTGCTGAGAATACCTCTGCCTGACAGTTACATAAAACAGGTGTGAGGAACCTGAGGCCCAGGGGCCAAATATGGCCCTCTGGGCTTCTGTATCTGGTCCTTGAAATTCTTCCCCAGGCCACATCCCCTCTCCAGCAGCACCCCCTTTTCCTAGGCCACTCCCCTCACTTGCCCTGCTTTTTACCCTCCTCAAGTTTTTTTCTGTCTGGAATGTGTCATTGAACTCTGAGGATGCTGAAGTATAAGACAGAGATGTGCATAAAATAGCCCATTATAAAAAAGGTAATTTTTACATATATTGCTCTACCCAAAATGAGTTGTATTCATCTAAACCCTAATTAGAGTAGACCCACTGAAATTAATGAGCCTAAGTTAGTCACAGATCTACCGAGTAGGACTAGGATTGAACATCATCCTTTCCCTCTGGACCCCACCCACCACTCCTTCAGCACTGAACTAACCAGACCCATACACACAATATTTTAGAAGGTGGGGCCTGCACCTGGATCGATTACTTAATGATAAAGTTAGTATTCGGCCATTGTATCACTGCTGCATCAATGTTCTTAAACGGAATAATTTCAAATTGCTGCCTATCTTCAATAGACTTTCTGCAGGTTCCTCTTGCTTTCCCAGCCTTGTGCCTGCTGGAGATTACGTTCTGCTGAAGCCTGCCTAGGCTTCTTCACTGATGGTTGTTTCATTAGTTGATGAGCCCTAGCTTAAAATAAATTTTAATTAAATAGAGAACTGAAATATGTTTCAGAATTCTCATTGTTCCCATATGGAGCATGTTTGTTTCCTGTGCTGTGCTTTCAGTCCACTTACTATTTAATCTACAGAGATGCACAACTGGGCGATGCTTGCTAACTAGAACAGAAATTGCATGAACAATTCTGAAAGGTTCCCATAAGACAGAGAAGACCATATTGTAATAAACTGGCAACTCCTGAAGAGGCTTACCTGGAAGCTGTCTTTATGGGATTCCAAGCAACGAGAAAGAAAACAAGGAAGCCAAATTCAAAACAAAATTGGTATCAAATGATATAAAGGTAAGAGCAGGCTTGTAAAAATCAGGTCACCAGACAGAGAAAAATGTATATACTAAAAAAGTGTAGCTTATTTATTTTTGTCACGTCTTTGGTGTTCTGCAAATGACTGATGGTACAATCCTGTCTATGCAGGTCTACTCAGAAGAAAACTCCACTGAGGGTGTATAACAAGGATGGGAAATCTGGTGCCTTTCAGATGTTTTGGACTACCAGCTTCCATCATCCCTGACTACAGGCCATGCTGGCTGGAGATGATGGGACCTGGAGTCCAATGACATGTGGAGGGCTATGGTGTATAGGACTGCAACTTAAAAATAAGACTATGTGAATGAATGATGGGTTTTCCAGAAAAATTTAATAAAAGGTTTCAAACATTAGTTGCTCACACATTTTACAGATCTGTTCAACCATGTCTGAATGCTGTAGTGGACTGGATGAGGGCCAGTAAACTGCTTGAATCCTGGGAAGATGGAGGCTCTTTGGGCAGGTGGTTCCCATATCTGGGAGAAAGGCAGGTTACCTGTTCTGAATGGGATGATGCTCCCTCTGAAGAACAAGGTCCAGTGGTACGCCTGGATTCATCTTTGGCACTAGAAGCCCAAGTATCCTCTGTGGCTATTGTCTTACGCTATGGTCATTCCTGGACAGGTATAGCCTGACCTCTGCAGTCCATATGTTGGTAACCACGAGGCTGGATTACTGCAATACTGCAGGAGCGGCTTTGGTTGTCCCTGAGTTGGCAAGGCTCATTTAACACTGACACAAAATTGAGCCTTCAGTGTCATTGGCCCAGTTCTGTGGAATGTTCTGCCAACAGAAATTCAGCAGACGCCTTCTCTTGTAACTTTTAAGCCCCTGCTGAAAACCTTTCTGTTCCACCATGCTTATGCAAGCAATTAAGTAGATTTTTTTGTTTGTATTGTATTTTAAATTATTTATGTTCAATATATATCCCATTTCAAAGAAAGGGGATCCCAGGGAATGCAGTAATTATCCAGCTATTGCCTTAATATACCATGCAAATAAAGTAACGCTCAAGATTCTACAACAAAGGCTCTTACCATATATGGAGAGAGAAATGTCAGATGTCCAAGCTGGATTTAGAAAGGGAAGAGGCACCAGAGATCATATCTCAAACATACATTGCATAATGGAACTGACCAAGGAATTTCAGAAGGAAATCACCCTGTGCTTTATAGATTACAGCAAAGCCTTTGACTGTGTAGATCATGAAAAAGTATGGAATGTTTTAAAAGAAATGGGGGTGCCACAGCATCTGATTGTCCTGATGCATAACCTATACTCTGGACAAGAGGCTACTGTAAGGACAGAATATGGAGAAACCAATGGGTTCCCCATCGGAAAGGGTGTGAGACAGGGGTGTATTTTATCACCCAATTTGTTTAAACTATATGCAGAACATATTGTACGGAAAGTGGGATTGGACCAGGATGAAGGAGGTATGAAAATTGGAGGGAGAAATATCAATAATTTAAGATATGCAGACGATACCATACTGCTAGGAGAAACCAGTAATGATTTGAAATGAATGCTGATGAAAGTTAAAGAGGAAAGCACAAAAGGAGGACTACAGCTGAACGTCAAGAAGACTAAAGTAATAAGAGAAGTTTTATGTAACTTTAAAGTTGACAGTGAGGACATTGAACTTGTCAACACAAGATAGTGCTGGAAGATGAGACCACCAGGTCAGATGGCACTCATCCAGCTATTGGGGAAGAACAATGGACAAGCATGACTAATGACGCCACTGGGTCAAAGCCGAAAGGAAGCTCAGAGGCTGATGCACACAGATGCAAAAGAAGAGTCCGGAGTTGTACAACACACACAATAGGAACATGGAATGTGAGAACCATGAACCAGGGAAAGTTAGAAATTGTCAAGCAAGAAATGGAACATATCAACATTATAATACTTGGTGTGAGTGAATTAAAATAGATGGGAATGGAACACTTTCAATCAGACAACTACAAAATATTTTATGCAGGAAATGAGAAATTAAGAAGAAATGGGGTTGCTTTAATAGTGAAAAGTGGTGTAGCAAAAGCAATTAGGAGCTATAAAGCAAGGTCTGAGTGAGTGATATCAATGAAAAATCTATTAACATAACCATCATCCAAGTCTATACAACAACGGCAAACACAGAAGAAGAGGAATTGGAGAGATTTTATGCAGAAGTACAGGAAGAAATTGATCACACACCAAAACAAGATGTGCTGATAATCATGGGGGATTGGAATGCAAAAGTAGGGAACAGAGAAGAACTAGAAATTGTGGGGAAATGGGACTTAGGAGACAGAAATGAAGCAGGAGAAAGACTTCTTGAATTCTGTGAAGCCAATAATTTGTTTCTTGCAAACACATTTTTTGAGCAACCAAAAAATGACTGTACACGTGGACATCACCAAATGGTCAATATAGGAATCAAACTGATTATATATATAATTGGTAGCAGAAGATGGAGAAGATCCATACTTTCTGTGAAACCCAGACCAGGAGCAGATTGCGGTACAGATCATGAATTGGTAATATAAAAAATCAGAGTAAAGGTAAAGAAGAAAAACAAAGCAATCATAATGCCAAAATACAATTTAGATAACATCCCAGAAGAATATAAAGATCAAATAAGGAATAGATTTAAAGCTTTAAACTTAGTTGATAGAGGACCAGAAGAACTATGGATTGAAGTCAGAGACATTATCAGGGAAGAATGCAAAAAGACATACCTGGGCTCCTGCTGGGAGGAAGGGCGGGATACAAATTAAATAATAATAAATAAATAAATAAATACCATTACTTAAAAAGAGAGAAAGATCCAAGAGTAGGGATGCTGAATAATAAACAGGGAACACACTGACTGATCAATGCAAAATAAAAGGAAGATGGAAGCAACACACTGAAGAACTATATAAAAGAGATGCAAGGATGACAAATTCATTCATGGAGGAACCATATGATGAATAACCAGAAATTTTAGAATGTGAGGTGAAGTTGTTATGTGCCTTCAAGTCGATTACGACTTATGGTGACCTTATGAATCAGTGACCTCCAATAGCATCTGTTATAAACCACCCAGTTCAGATCTTGTAAGTTCAGGTCTGTGGCTTCCTTTATGCAATCAATCCATCTCTTGTTTAGTCTTTCTCTTTTTCTACTCCCTTGTTTTTATCAGCATTATTGTCTTTTCTAGTGAATCATGTCATCTCATGATGTGTCCAAAGTATGATTACCTCAGTTTCATCATTTTAGCTTCTAATGACAGTTCTGGTTTAATTTGTTCTAACACCCAATTATTTGTCTTTTTCGCAGTCCATGGTATGCTTGACAATTTCTAACTTTCCCTGGTTCATGCTTCTCACATTCCATGTTCCTATTGTGTGCTTCGTACAACTCCGGATTCTCCTTTTGCATCTGTGTGCATCAGCCTCTGGGCTTCCTTTCAGCTTTTACCCAGTTGCATCATTACTTACAGCACTACTCATGCTTGTCCATTGTTCTTTCCCAGTAGCTCGATGAGTGCCATTTGACCCGGGGGTCTCATCTTCCAGCACTATCTCATGTTGCATTTTGGATACTCTGTTCATAGGGTTTTCATGGTAAGAGGTATTCAGAGGTGGTTTACCATTGCCTTCCTCTGAGTATGGATGCATCTTAGTCTGGTGTCTCAGCTTTGACCATTCCACCTTGGGTGCCCCTGCTAGGAGTCTAGCCTCTTGGACTAGACTCCTAATGGCATTACTCTCAGCTTCTTCAACACTCTCAAATCCTCTCACCACATTAAGGTGTGTATCCGAGAGGATAAAAGAGATGCAAAGATGACAAAGGAACCGTATGATGAAGAACCAGAAATTTTAGAATGTGAGGTGAAAGGTGCTCTTAAAATACTTGGAAGAAACAAATCACCAGGAACAGAGAGCATACCAATAGAGTTGCTGCAAGTCACTGAGACTGAATCTATCCACATTTTGACCAAAAAAAGTCAACAGATATAGAAAACTAAACAATGGCCGACAGGCTGGAAGCATTCAATATATATCCCAATTCCTAAGAAAGGGGATCCTAAGGAACACAGTAATTATCAAACTATTGCCTTAATATACCATGCAAGTAAAGTAATGCTCAAGATTCTACAACAAAGGCTCTTACCATATATGGAGCGAGAAATGTCAGATGTCCAAGCTGGATTTAGAAAGGGAAGAGGTACTGCAGATCATATTGTAAACATACTCTGGATAATGGAACGGACCAAGGAATTTCAGAAGGAAATCACCCTGTGCATTATAGATTACAGCAAAGCCTTTGATTGTGTAGATAAGCAATTTTCAACCGCTGTGCCGCGGCACATTGGTGTGCGGCGAATGGTCCGCAGATGTGCTGCGGGAGTTTGCTCAAGCGAGAACGTCCCTTAAAAAAATTTCACTTTAGCAAATGGCAGTTGTGTCAAGCAATAATGATAGCGATTGACACGCAAGGGCAGGGTGGAAAGAGGGGCAGGGCGTCGCTGACGCCTGAAGAGGAGAATCCGAGGGGGAAGTTTGGTGGTTGCTGCCCCAGGCTGTGAGAGGAAGCGGATCTGCCCCCCTTAGGTCGTTGCTATGGGATGCATTCAGCTCTATCGGACAGAGTTACCACCTCGACCTGCCACAAATCGCCGTGGTGGGCAGTCAGAGCTCAGGCAAGAGCTCCATCCTCGAGAACTTCATCGGTTGGTCAGTCAGTCAGTTGTTTGTGGGAATGGGGGAAAAGACTCTTTGGCTGTGTGCCTGAGTGGTTTCATTGTGCTGCCGTCCGCCCATCAGCTGTGCATGATCTAATTTTAGGCGGGAGGTTTGAATCCCCAAAGAGCAGGCGAGTTATTACTTATCTTGCAGGAGAAATATTTACAAGTGAAGGGCCCATTCCATACTTTGCACGCAGCTGTACTTCCTGTTACTAAAAAGACTATTGATGTACCAGTCCAGGAAGAAATATAATTTTCATTATGATTTTCATGCAGCAAAGACTAGTTTAATAGCCCCTTGTTCCCAAGGAGATACAGAATGGCTTGGCACCAGTGTAAGGGAAGAAAAGCTTCCATAGCCCTGTGCAGACATTCCATCTGTGTGCAACTGAATGTGGTTGTGGGGATGGGGGGGTGAAGATGAGAGCTATTAGCCTTGACTCTGATTTCCATTTGTTCAAGGTTGTCTCTGCACAGGGGTCTACATAAATATGCACCAGGGATGGGGAACCTTTTTCAGCCAGAAGGCTGCATTCCCTCATGGCCAGTCATCTGGGGGATGCAAACCAGTAGAAGCTGGATGGGTAGTCCTAACCAAACGTGGATGTGGCCAATGTGAGTGGAGCCAGAGTTCCAGACATGCACACATACAGCATATGCGTTCATGCATATGTACATACAGCATGCACACAAGACGCTCACTCTTAGATATAGCCCAAGCAATGAAGCTTGAAATAAGCATTTTAGCCTTTTTCAAGCCTAATTGCTAGAGGGAGAGTGCAGTGGGGAGGGAATGGTTAACTCTTCTCTCCCCAGCTGCAATCTCCAATGGAGATTCACACAGATACAGCAATTAGGCTTGAAAATAGCCTTCCATTGGCATCACTAGAGGCTGTTTTCAAGCCTAATTGCCACATGGGGGTTCACAGGATATGGGGAAGGTTAACCCTTCCCTCCTCAGCTGCAGCCCCACTGAAAATGCACCTCACTCAGCATTTAGACTTGAAAATAGCTTCACACTGGAACCAATTGTTGTGAGGGGGAGGGGCAAGGAGGGAACACCACAGGCTGAATGGGGAGGCCCTTCCGGCCACATCTGATCTATGGGCCAGCAGTTCTCCACCCAAAATGCACCAATGTGCATAGACTCTATGTGCACAATCTGTAAAGTACAAATTATCACTTGAATCCTACAGTAAATTAACCAAAGGATGTTCACAGAAAGAATGTTTTCTGGCCCTTCCAGCTGTACTAAAAGCCTCTCTAGAGGTTTGGGTGACCTCTGAACAATGTGGGTTGGGGCCAGAGCTTGGAAAAGTTACTTTTTTGAACTACAACTCCCATCAGCCAAATCCAGTGGCCATGCTGGCTGGGGCTGATGGGAGTTGTAGTTTAAAAAAGTAACTTTTCCAAGCTCTGGTTGGGGCACAAGTAGCTGCTGGAGAGGGAAGAATCACAGCCACTCCTTAAAAAAATAAAGACCTTTCTGGATTCTTTGCCTGTTTCAAAGATGATACCATAGGATAGGGCAGTTTTGAAAAAGCCATGTCAGAAGAAAAAGTAGATCTAGTCACAAAACAAAACTAAAAGCAAGTGAATCTCCCGGTCTCGTTGGACTTCCAGCAGAGTTTGTCTATCTTTAGAACGTCAGTTGCTCACATCTCTTACTCAGCCATATTACAAAAGGAAAATCACACTAGCTATTAAGAAAGCTGAGGTGTATAAGCTTTGGCTACATGACTTATATATCCAACTAGGGGTGGGTGCATCAGTCCATTACTGATCTATATCAGTTTTGCATGTGTTCATTCATAAGTCCATTTGGTCCTGTTTCCACATTATCTGCAGATGTTTTAAATCTGCATGAAAATGTGAATTTAAATCTTTATTTAAATACATATTGTTGCGCACCTCCCCAATCTCCGAGCAGTGAGATTTCCCTGCACTCCTCCAGGGTTTGGTTTCCTTTGGGAAGAAGGTCAGCGGAGACTGCAGTGTCTTTATGAAATATGGTTTGTTTATTTACACACATTCCAACCTGAGCTTAAGATGTAGGGGGTTCAAGGCATCAGCAGTCCAATATCCAGCTTTTCCATCTGGGTTGCAGGAGGCACCCCAAAGGCCATGGTGCAGAGAGCCAGTCTCTCTGCCTGTCTCCAGTCTCCAAGCATACTCCAGACACAACTCAAACTACAAGCCTCTCCTGGGCTCCAGGAAGGGGGGGGATGCCCTCCAGAAGAGTTTCAATGACAAATATGTGTTTTGTTTCCATGCCAAAGCTGATCCATCCGTGAGCTGTTTCATCGCATCTGCTGAGCAGCTAGCTGCCCTTGCTCTCTCCAGTAGCCACCATGCTGTCAGGCTACCTGCTTCCAGCTGGCCATGATAAGAACTGTAATTTAAGAACTGGTGCCTGAGCGTGCTTTTTTCCTTGTTCTTCCCTGTCCCTTTTCCCTCATGTGTCGTGCATTTTACATTGTTAGCCTAAGAGAAGTTATTTAACTTTTGTAAATTGTATTTTGTAAATTGTATTGTTTTACTGATGTATTTTATATTGTATTTTTATATTTGTGGTTTTTTTGTAAGCCGCCTTGAGGGCCTTTGGCCGAAAAGTGGGGTATAAATAAATAAGTAAATAAAAGTAGTAGTAGTAGTAGTAGTAGTAACAATAACAACAACAACAACAATAATAATAAAGGGTCTTCCTGGTCCATTCACCAGTTGCTGGGCAACCGATAATCCCATTATCCTACCTGGCCACTCTATTTGTTTAACAAAGGAGAGACTCATCTGACCAGCAGAGAGAGTTTCTTTCCCCCCAGGTCCAACCCCCCCAAACTCATAACACTATTTTATCACAAAAATATATTTAATTGCATATTTTATCTCAGTGTATGCATATCTATTTTATCCTAAAATATACATTTTAATGCATTTTGTTGCCATTTGTAATTGCATTCCAATCTGCACATTCATTCAGAAGGTATAGATTAGGTCAGTTTGCACTGGAATTCACAGAAGCTGAATTCCTCAAGCATCCCTAATCCAAACTCTCACAATAGTTTGTGACCTTCTCCTTAGGCTGTTTACCTTAGCATGCACTTATATACCATTTTCTCTTAATTAGTGGTTTTGTTGTACTGTTATGTTCAATCCTCCTTTTGTTGCCTGTATTTTTAACCTTATTTCAAAATAAAATTCCATGTTAAAACAAACAACAAAATGCAAATATCACCAAAACATAGTTTACTATATTGCAGAAAACCTCCACAATCAACAGAATCTGTTGATACTTGAAGTGGGTGGTTCTTTGATTTGTTTTTATTTTTTTATTTAATGATGTTGTTGTTATTCAAGTACTCCAGAACAGACTCATCTCCCTATTTTAAATGCTACCCTAAATGACTATCTTTTTGAAATGTCTGGAGTGCCACACTGAATTGGTATATTGGGCTCTGGTTGGAGTGCTGAGACAACTACTTCAGCAGCTCAACGTTCAGTCTGGGATGGCTCGCTGCTGTTTCCCTGCCCCTCCCACCCTCTAACCTTTGGCATCACTTAAAAAAAACCCTTGTGGAGTAGCCCATTTTTTTGGTTGTTCTTTGCTAAAAATCATCAGAAAACAACCCAGATTCCCTGCACCACTCATTCAGTAATATGCTCCCCTTCTGTTGTGCTGTGCATGGGCAATCTTGGACATTTCCACCTGTGGCAAAGATGCAGACACAGAAATTCCTTTTGGGTTTGGTGTCAGAGAGGGAACATGAGTGTGTCTGGGAAGCAGCCGGCAAAGTCTATCTATGCCTGGTGGGATCTGCATAGTAGAAAGGCAAAATACAATGCAGGGGCTAATTTATTCTTCTCCCCACAGAAATATGAGTTGTTGGAGGGGGGGCTTTAATCAGCAAGTAATATCACACCCACATAACTGAAATTCCCTACCATCAGTTAGCAGGGTAACCTTCCTAGTTTTTAAGCTTTTAGACAGAGGCTCTCCAAGGGCTGGCTGAGCTGAACACCTTTCAATTAAACTTGCATTAGTTAAAGACAAACAATTTAGAGCCATTTATCTATAGCCATGAAGCCTCCAATTTAAACCTCGGAAGTGGAGGCGCAGGGGGAGAGGGAGAGAGAAGTATGAATCTACAACGTTGGATTTTCTGTACACTGCTTAGATCAAAAGACATCAAGATGAGTGTTTTGTGCAATGATCAAAAGATTTAGCAGAAGCTGCACCTGTCAGCGGAACAAGTTCAGTTTTGTATAGACAAAACCCAGAGTGGAGCTGGCATAGCATGAGAGACAGGTCTCTGAAGCAGCAAACTGTAAGTGCAGAGAGTGTATTTAGAGCAAGGATGTGTAAATATAGGATTAAATGCTAATGCCAGATGACAAAATTCTAGTGTTCTTTCATTAGACCATTCCTAGTTAATAGCTCCTTGATCAGCACACCCCCTAGAAGACAAATAGGATGGTAAGGGACAAACACATAAACACTGCACCACGTCGATTGTCAAAACAAAATTGAATGGATGGCTCTTTTACCATGAGGCTCCTTTGCATTACTGGAGACGGACAAAAAAGCCCCTCATGTTATGCCCATATGCCGGCTCTAATAGCTATTAATATGTATGGGCTAGCCATACACTATGACCCTCCGTGGTGCAGAGTGGTAAGCGGCGGTAACGCAGCCGAAGCTCTGCTCACGGCCGGAGTTTGATTCCAACGGAAGGAGGAAGTTGAATCTCCGGTAAAAGGGGTCGAGGTCCACTCAGCCTTCCATCCATCCGTGGTCGGTAAAATGAGTACCCGGCATACGCTGGGGGGTAAAGAAAGGCTGGGGAAGGAACTGGCAAAACCACCCCATATATACGGTCTGCCTAGTAAACGTCGCAAGACATCACCCTAAGAGTCGGAAACGACTCGCACTATAAGTGCGGGGACACCTTTACCTTTTTTTAGCCATACACAAGATACTCTACTCTCTGAGAAGAATCTGTCTATACCATATGCATTCATTTGGGTAGATCTAATACCTAGTGCAAAACTGCCATTTTACAAATGCGACCTGATCTTGTTACTTGAATTTGAAAGGAATTCCTACTGAGTTCAACAGAGCTTACTCCCAATTATTTATTAATTTATTTGCTCTTTCTATTTATTTATTTAAGGCATTTATGTCCAGTTTAATCATTAGCATTTCTAAGTGGTATGCATAAAAATAACCCACACAGGAAATCAAACAATAAAATTTTATCATAAAACCAAACACTTCCTTAACGATGCCTGCTGGAACAAGAAAATCTGAGTCGTGCCTGAAGTTCATCAAGGAGGGTGCCTATCTAATATCAGTTGAGAGGGAGTTCCACAGGCTTGGGCCCATAACACTGAAAGCACGGCTCCAATTATATCTTGCCTTTCTTTCATCATGAAACTCAAGGCAGTATACCTGGGGTTTCCAGACAGTTTCCCATCCAGGCACTGACTGGACCAAAATGGGCTTAAGCGTCAGCAAGGTGGCTGTATCAGGATTGCAGTCATAGGGCTATATCAGTGTTTCTGAAACTATAAGGCACGCAGGTCTGGGGAAAATCCCTAAACACCTAGCAGGAGGAAAGTTCAAGGGAACGAGAAAGGATTCTGCAGCAAGCAGAGCCACTTTGGTTCTGTACTGGATGTTTAATCTGGAATTGCTACCCTTCCATTCACTCACTTTTTAAACAGAATCCAGATGACAATGTTTCCAACTCATTGTTTTCCGGTGTTTTCTCAGAGAATCATAGAATAGTAGAGTTGGAAGGGGCCTATAAGGACATTGAGTCCACCTCCCTGCTCAATGCAGGAATCCAAATTAAAGCATATCTGACAGGTGGCTGTCCAGCTGCCTCTTGAAAGCCTACAGTGTTGGAGAGCTCACCACCTCCCTAGGTAATTGGTTCCATTGTCGAACTGCTTTAACAAGACATTTTTTCTGATGTTCAGTTGAAATCTGGCTTCCTATAACTTGAGTCCATTATTCTGTGTCCTGCATTCTGGGATGATCGAGAAGAGATCCTGGCTCTCTGTGTGACAACCTTTCAAGTACTTGAACAGGGCTATATATCTCCCCTCAGTCTTCTGTTCTCAAGGATAAACATGTCCAGTTCTTTCAGTCTCTGCTCATAGGGGTTTGTTTCCAGTCCCCTGATCATCCTCTTGGTTCTCCTCTGAACCCATTCCAGTTTGTCTGCATCCTTCTTAAAGTGTGGTATCCAGAACTGGATGCAGTACGCAAGATGAGGCCTAACCAGTGCAGAATAGAGGAGAACCAATACTTCATACGACTTGGAAAATATACTTCTGTTAATGCAGCCTAAAATAGCATTTGCCTTTTTTGCAGCCACATTGCACTGTTGACTCATGTTTAGCTTGTGATCAACAACAATCCTAAGACCCTTCTTGCATGTAGTATTGCTGAGCCAAGTATTCCCCATCTTATAACTGTGCATTTGGTTTCTTTTCCTAGGTGCAGTACTTTGCACTTAACCCTGTTAAATTTCATTCTGTTGTTTTCTGCCCAATGCTCCAGCCTATCAAGATCCCTTTGAATTTTGTTTCTGTCTTCCAAGGTATTAGTTATCCCTCCCAATTTTGTATCATCTGCACTTCACCCATCCTCCACAATTTTGCAAAGATAATAGACAGTGGTTCCAAGAGTTCTTCAACCAGTTCCTTCAATACACTAGGATGCAATTCACTGGTCCCTGGAGATTTATACTCGTTCAAAGTGATTAGGTATTCCTTGACCATTTGTCTATCAATCTCAAGCTCCAATCCTGCCCCTTCACATTTCTCAGGATGGTCATAGACCCTCTTTTGGGAGAAGACAGATGCCTTTGTCATCTGTTATCATTTTGCCATCCTCATTGAGCAGATGTACCACCATTTTTTCCTTGATGGAATTGTTTGCCATTGTGCCTTTATAATTTCCTCTTTTAGAAACGCCCACCCATCTTGGACTCCTTTTCTCACTAGGGTCATTTGCCATGGAACCTTACTTACCATTGTTCTGAGTTCTGATCATTGTTCTGATTAGCTTTCCTGAAGTTCAGAGTACATGTATGGCTACTTTCAGCTTTTGTTTCCTTTAAAAACAAGAACTCTAGTATAGCGTGGCCACTTTCCACCAGAGTTTCCGTAACTGCCACTTCATCTACCAAGTCATCTCTGTTAGTTAGAATCAAGTCAAGGATAGCTGATCCTCTAGTTGCTTCCTCCATTTTCTGTTGGAGAAAGTTATCTCCAACACAAATCAGGAATTTCTTGGGGGGCATGCTTGGCAGAATTTGTCTCCCAACAGATATCAGGGTAATTGAACTCCCCCATTACTACTACATCATGCCTCCTTGAAACACTGGCAATTTGCTTTGCAAAAGTTTCATCCTCGTCTTCTCCTTGATCGGGTGGTGGGTAGTAGACTCCAACTACCATGTTCCTTTTATTCCTTGCCCCATTAATTTTAATCCAGATATTCTCAGTGGAGCTACCAAGCTCATCCTCCTATATTTCTGTGCAGGGATATATATTTTTAATGTATAGTGCAACTCTGCTTCCCTATCTATTCCTTCTGTTCTTTTTTAACAAGTTATAGCCTTCATTCGCTGTATTCCAATCATGGGAGTCATCCCACCAAGTTTCAGTCATACCTATTAAGTCATATTTACTCTTCTGTATTAAGAGTTCAAGTTTGTCCTGTTTGTTTCCCATACTCTGGGCATTAGTATACAGACATCAAAGACCATGTGATTTACGGCCTGGCTTCCTTCCTCCATTAGAGCCCCTCCCTAAGTTCCTCTTGCTATGCACAAGCCTTTGTTAATAGTTACAGCCAAGTTTATATCTCCCCCTTAGGATTCAGTTTAAAACTCTCCTGAAGAATTTCTCCATGCTGTGGCCAAACATATTCTTCCCCATCCTTGTGAGGTGCAACCCATCTTCCAGCAAGTCCATCTTCCAAGAAGCCTAGTCCGTGGTCCCAAATCTCTCATGTCGGCATCACCATCGTAGCCAGTCATTCATCCAGAGTATTTTTCTTTCCCTTTCTACTCCTCTTCTAAGTACCAACAGGATGGGTGAGAAAACTATCTGAGCCTCTGAGTTTCCTTCCTAGAGCTTCAAAGTCTGGTGTGATTTCTTCATAGCTCCACTTGGCAGTATCATTCATTCCCACATGGATAAGGAGAAAGGGATATCTGTCAGTGGGCTTTATGAGCAATAGCAACCCTTCCATCACATCTCTAATCTATCCTCCAGGAAGGCAGCATACCTGGCGAGTCCATGGATCTTCTCGGCATACCATTGTGTTTTTTTGACCAAATTTGGGGTGATTTCTTCCCCAACACACACACACACACACACACCAAATGCAATTACAGTATTAATTAGCTTAGTGTGTACTTGCAGAGTGCAGTTGAAGCTTTCTAGCACTACTGTGCCTTTAATTGGAAACTTCATCTTTATATCTAGCATTTAGTTGTTTCCTGCTCAACATATAGGCCACTGCCAGATAATAGAGCACTACATTAAGTGGCATTTAGGACCAGCATTTCAATTATGCTTCCTAATGCTTCCTAATGAGAGCAGAAACATGATGCTTCAGCAGTCCTGAAGGGCTCTACTGTTAAAGCAGCTCCAGAGACGCTTTCCTCCCAGAAATAGAGGGTTAGCATTTGCGCCACACATACTGCTATATTAACTGTGGAAGTTACAGAGGGCAAACCAGAGCTTCTGGCCACTGTAGCTACACCCCCACCAGCCTCCTTCTGTTATTGGCTTGTTTTTAAAGGAAATCCGATATGCCCAGTCTTCTACTAAAACTGTTGTCCTCTTCTAATGCACAAAATAATGGGCTGCATTAGGGTTGGGCAAGAAATTCGATTCAGTTCAAATTTCAAGCTGAATCTATCAAATCTGCATGTTCCAAACCAATATGAAAACTGGAACACAGCCATCCTTTGAAATTCACACTTATTCAAATTTGGCGATGCAGTTCACCAACCAAACGATGTTTGCAAAAAAAAGCACGTTAGGATAAAGTGTGCATAAAAATGGATATGAGTGAAAATAACGTACAAAAATGCATTATATGATGAGAAATTCCTTGCAAAAATGTGTACATTAGTCACAACTGCCTACAAAAGTGTGGGGTTGTGTTTTTTTTAAGGAGAAATTTGAACTAAAATGCTGGAGAATTTTCATGAGTACTTTTTAAAAGAAAACGCAAATTGCTGCAGAAATGTAAAGAACTGAATTTATGATTGGAAAAACGAGAAACAGAGAGAATCAAAATTGGCAGATATTTCCATCCCTGGACTGAGTACATGTAGGTGCGTATGACAATTCTATAAGCAATCACAAATAAATGGCTGCTGCTAGGCTGGAGGGCTCAGAGCTAAAGTTTAGAAGTTAGCCCCAGTTCAAAAAGGCAGCCCAGACTGTGGCATACATGATATAGTTTGTTGTGGAGGGCAAACTGCAGCACAATGGAAACAGTGCTGCATGTGACGAATACAGAGAAGAATGGAAAACAATGCCTTCTTACATTCCAACCCTTGGAATTGGGTCATTTACTCCATGCTCACCACAGACCTTTCCCCTCTTTCTTTCTTTTTAGGCTTGCAAAGGAAATGCATCAAACTTTGAGAAAACACAACCTATGTGGGGAAGAAGCTTACTTACAGTATACTGCTTGCACTGCATTACAGACAAAATGTTCATGGAGAAGAATATATAGTTACTAACTGCTCTGCAAGCTGCTCCAGCTGGCTTCTCTGAATTCTTAGAAAGTGAGATTTGATCACTGAATCCAATATTAATTAATTTCAGAGAACATCATATTTGTTGATGCAATTTTCTCTCACACACTGTTAGGTTGTTTTGGAGACAAAAAGATAAAACTGTACTTGGCTGTACTTGGCCAAGTAAAATGGTGTGTTGTAAAGAATATACATTTATATAAATATATATTTACTGTGTGGCTCATTTCTGTGAGACATTCAAATTGGGTTGAGAGAGGAAACTGAAAAAAAATGGTGGCAGTAAATGCACTAGAGAATTGACATTAGAGAGGGAAAGGGGGTCTTTTCTCTTTTTTGTGTGAAGGGAGTATATTTCAATCAGGTTTTTAATGTAAATGTGAAACATACATGGACCAGATTGCTCATTCATGTTGCAAATGAACTCCTGCGCTTTCTCTTTTGCATTATCAATGATCAGATTTAAAATTTAAAAAATAAAAAACAGTATGAGAGAGTGATGTAAGAGAAAGATGTAAGTCTTACATATGAAACTAGTAATGCCTATTTCCTCCCTCAAGTTTCCCCTGTAACACACGTGCCTATCTCCAGAACAACTTCCTGAAAGTAGCAGTGGGATAAAGGAAGAGAGGAAGGTGTCTCCTTCCTCCCTTTAACCTGGCTCACAGCTACTGTTGTAAACCCAGCATCAGGAGCACTGGGGAATGACATTTGCTCAATACAGCTGACCTCTGCCAGTAGCAATGGGGAAATTATATTTTCCAGTGCTTCATACCTGGCTCACAACCATATCAGCAGGAGCAGCTTGGCTGGTGGGTAGTGCCATGGCAATAGCCTGCCAGCAGTGGTGTCGCTACCAGTTGCCAGGAGGGAGGAAGTGGTGGTGAGGTCAAAAGGTCAGGATTGTATGGCACACCAGTGGATCCAATACAGCACTCATGTTGGAGTGTCCACGCAGTCCCATCCTCAGTGCTGCTCCCCCCTCTCCCTCACTGTCCCAGTAAGCAGCAACGATGATCCTGCCAGGAGGCTATTGCAGTAACCCCACCCTTCCACCCAAGCAGCTTCTGCATAGCAGGTGCCAAAAGAGGGATAGAGAAGCCTCCTTCCTTTCTCCTAGCAAAAATCTAGGCAAGCCTATTGGAGTGAGACAGGGGGTTTGGAGGAAGGCAGGCATGGAGAGGTATATGGGAAGGAGGGCACGAGGGTCAGAGTTGGGGATGGGGAATCTAGTCCCATCTTGCTCCTGATGATATCGTCAGATATATGAGGGTATCTGATTTAGCTTCAAATTGGGCATGGAGTAAACTAAGCCATTTTCTGAATGTTGATGGAAATATAATCCAGTTTTCTGAGTTCAGGTCTGAGCCTGACTAGGACTAGCTATATGTACCTTTAAATGCTCCATACAGTACTGAGTACTCCAAAAGATTTCCATGAGTGTGTGGTTACTTGCTTCAAGTTTTCGGAAGCTTTGGTTATATTATCAACCTTGTCTCCTCCTGAACAAGCTTTGGCTTGTAATTTCAGACTGATAAATCTTGTATCTAAACAAGGATTCCTTTTTGTGCAGGAAAAAAATTCATTTAATTTCCTAACATGTTCTATGGTTTACAAAACCCAGTGTGATAACTTCTGAAACAACACACAAGACTAGAACTGTTCCCAGGACCTTGAGCTGGATACATGTTATCTCAATCAACTTGTACGCTCATCAAATTGTTTGGAGAACAGCTACAGAATACTGAACAATACAGGCTAGCAGATATTTGATAATACTTTTTTAAAAAATGAGTTTTTCTGGTGCTTAACAGAGCATGCAAAATGGGCCAGCTACATAACTATTTGCTTGTCATAGGGGGAAAAGTCATTGGTTGTGGTCCATTGTGTAATGTTTTCTGGACATTGGCAAATAAATTATCCATTTTAAATTAAAGAGAGTGCCTTACATTTTTTGAATATCATAAATGTATGTAAAAATCATAAGCAAAGAGGGTTCTCTTCAAGATCTTACTAATATGGAGAACTTTCTCGATGAATAAGTATCTTAATTAAACACAAGTAATTAAACTAAAAGCCCTATCAAATGTAGCTTGTCACACAGTGTACAACATTTAATTCAATCTTCCCCCCACCTATTCCCTGGTATCTTTTCCACCAATAAACAAATTCATTCACAGGAGATCAAGTTTCACTAACCCAGAAAGCAGACGACAATCAATCAGCTAATTGACACAGGAAAGGCTTTTATATAAATGTTGCCTAATTAAAGCTCATATAAAATTTAATATTACATGGGCTTCTTGTGTTATACATTACTCTGTTACTAAACATTGCCCTGCACCATGAAAGATTGTGGAAGTCATGTTTGAAAAACCAGAAAGACTAGTCATATATTTAGGCTTCACTAAAAGCAGCTGCTCTTGAACTATTCAGAATCAAATATACTAATAATAAACTCAGCTGCTGAGTTATGATGACTACACAGCCAAAGCAAAGCTACTGAGATACAAGAGGTAAGTTTATAGAAATAGGAAAAAAAACTTTAGGGGAGAAATGGTGAAGGAGTAATAGAGTATCCTGAGGAAGGTATGGCAGGCTGGCTGGAATCTTGAATAGGAGCTCTCCACAGTGCAACATTTAGTTGCAGGTTCCACCTGTAAAGTTCATGTACTTGAAAATTCATTAGCTAATCCGAAGCGGGACTGGATCATGAGGAAAGAGAAGCTTTAAGCCTTTGCTCCTGCCATGATCCTGATGCAGACTGGGGGGTCCCCTTGCCTGTTGCATTCAAGGGCCAGTTACATTCATTCATTCATTCATTCATTCATTCATTCATTCACTGGAGTATTTATCAAACCCACACTTTCATAAAATAATGTCAAGGTAGTATACAAGATACAAAATTATAATAAAATCAGTAAATACATCCATAAAAACATAATTAAAAACTTCAGCAAGTATCACTAAATATTGGTTAGTTAAAAGAGAAATTTATATGTGAAGGTTTGTCTAAACAATACAGTTTTCAGTAGACATCTAGTTTGATCCCTTAAGCAAGTCACTACCTCTCAACCTTACTTCTCCATCTGTAAATTGTGCTATTGACCTATTTCACAAGGTTGTGAAAGGTAAGCATAGTTAGGATATTAAAGAACTTTGCATCCTTAGGGTGGTTTTCTAAATATTTGTTTAGTTTTAAAAAATACATATTTTTGAAACACTACATGCTTTTTACTTTACCTCTGGTTTTGGAGTCCTGGATGTCCCTAAGACACTTTAGAACAAAGGAGACTGCAATGGATTATTCAAATTCAGTTAAACTAGGCCTAGTTCATAGATGTCATTTTAATCAGCCCTTACAGAGACAAAACGTTGGATGCAAAAGATGAAGTGAAACTATTATAACATTTCTCAAATATGTTCAGATTTATTGTTGTCATGTGCCTTCAATTTGATTTCAACTTACGGCGACCCTATGAATCAGCAACCTCCAATAGCATCTGTTGTAAACCACCCTGTTCAGATCTTGTAAGTTCAAGTCTGTGGCTTCCTTTATGGAATCAATCCATCTCTTGCTTGGTCTTCCTCTTTTTCTACTCCCTTCTGGTTTTCCCAGCATTATTGTCTTTCCTAGTGAATCATGTCCTCTCATGATGTGCCTGCCCAAAGTATGATAACCTCAGTTACATCATTTTATCTCCTAGTGACAGTTCTGGTTTAATTTGTTCTAATACCCAGTTATTTGTCTTTTTCGCAGTCCATGGTATGTGCAAAGCTCTCCTCCAACACCACATTTAAAATGAGTTGATTTTTCTCTTATCCACTTTTTTCACTATCCAACTTTCACATCCATACATAGAAATCAGGAATACGGTCTGAATGATCCTGACTTTAGTGTTCAGTGATACATCTTTGCATTTGAGGACCTTTTCTAGTTCTCTCACAGCTGCCCTCCCCAGTCCTAGCCTTCTAATTTCTTGACTATTGCCTCCATTTTGGTTAATGACTATGCCAAGGTATTGATAATCCTTGACAAGTTCAATGTCCTCATTGTCAACTGTAAAGTTACATAAATCTTCTGTTGTCATTTCTTTAGTCTTCTTGATGTTCAGCTGTAGTCCTGCTTTTGTACTTTCCTCTTTAACTTTCCTCAGCATTTATTTCAAATCATTACTGGTTTCTCCTAGTAGTATGGTATCGTCTGCATATCTTAAATTATTAATATTTCTCTCTCCAGTTTTCACACCTCCTTCATCTTGGTCTAATCGCGCTTTCCATATGATATTAAACCTTTCCACAGGACTAATGTAAATCAAAAACAGTAGATTGGAAGAGCGGGTAGTGGAGAATAAATGGAGTCAGCTTGGCAGGGGTAGCTCTGGTGGAAAGTCAAGCGCTCGAGAGAGGGACGTGTCTCCGTCCTCCGGTTAGGGCTGCAAGCTTTCCCAAAGCCCACGAGCTGAGGAAGAAATGGATGTTGGCTGGGAATCACATTGAACCAGGATCCAGGAAGCTGTGGATCCCAGGCTCGGGCGCCCACCTCTGCTTGGACCACTTCAGCCAGGATGAATTTGAGATGGACATCCTCCCCGCAGCCTGGGCAGGTGGACCAGCTCACCAACAACAAGGGCCGGGTGGAGGTGGAGAGGGACAACTTGTCCAACGACATTATGCGCCTCTGAGAAAAGAAGGAATGCCTCTCCTAAGACCACATCTGCTGTGGTAATTGTGTGCATCATTTGAAAACATTGTTTTTGTTGCATTTTCCTTTGCTTTTGTTGCATTGTTTTTGTTGCATTGTATTTTTACTGTATAATTTTACTGGTTATTTCTTATGTAATCTTTTTTTGTAATATGTTTTATAATATTTTGTTCACCACTTTGGGGGCCTTTTGGCCAAAAAGTGATATATAAATAAACTATACTACTACTACTATACTACTATGATATGTTCTGCATATAGATTAAACAAACAGGGTGATAAAATACACCCCTGGCTCACACCCTTTCCGATGGGGAACCAATCGGTTACTCCATATTCTGTCCTTACTGTAGCTTCTTGTCCAGAGTATGGGCTGCGCATCAGGACAATCAGATGCTGTGACACCCTCAATTCTTACTTTTGAATAAATACAGCATTTCTCACCATCGAGTGCCATTCAGATTAACCGAATCTTATAAAATCTTAATACAATTGCAAAAGTTGGACATTAATTCAGAAAGAATTCAGTTCAATTCAATGGCATCACTTGATGGTCAAAGGGGTTGGTGTTGTACCTTCTCAGGAAAATTTCCTATAGAGGGCTTTTTCAGAAAGCTGTTTCAAAAGGGAATTCAAGCATTTGCCAGGTTTGCCCTGGCTTATTATTGCACTGTGCCTAAGTTCCCAAAATATGTCCCTGTAAACATTGGTACTACTGCTTTAGCTCTTTGTTGTGAATGGTGTTTGTACAACACTTCTATAGAGAAGCAAAATAGTATTGTTCTACTTTGGCAGCATAAGATAAGTTGGGCATCTCTAAACATAAGGGTGTAACAAGTACACTGTGTCACATGTCAATGCAGTATCATGGTGCTCCCTGTTCTTCTAGGGCTTCCCTTGCTATCAAGAGCCAAATCAGATGTGATGTGAGATGTTTGCGATCAGATCTCCAAACTATTTCTTTTTCTAACCTTAAAGCAGCTGTTAAGGGTCTGAGTTTGATCACAGCAGTGCTGCTGAGGAGTGGGATATTTAACCTTTTCCCTCATACCATTTTTCCAATTGGAAGGTCCCCAATGCTCCTATCAGCCACACTGGGGCGAGGGAGGAGACATAACTATTGGTACCTATCACACACACACACACACACACACACACAATGGAGCTACTATCAGCTTGGCAGAATTTCAGTCAGAGAATCAGCATGCAAGAAGGGTTGAATAAGTCATCCTCCCCAAACATCACTGTTCTAATAAACTCTCCCCACACACACACTAGGAATGAAAGGATCTATTAATTTCTGTTCTCTCAGTTTCTCCTTTTTCCATTCTTAAATTCAGTTCTCCACATTTCTGGAGCAATTTGCAATATTTTTTTACAAAAGAAATCCTCATGAAAATTCTTCAGCATTTTATTGTAGATTTCTTCCAACACACACATTTTTGAATGCAGTTGTGACTAATATACACATTTTTGCAAGTAATTTCTCCTAATATGCATTTGTGTATATTATTTTCACTAATACACGGTTCTTTATACACGTTTTCCCCTAATAGATAATTTTTTGTAAACATTCTTTGTTTGGAGAGCTCCACAGCAAAATTTGGATAAGTATGAAACTTGAAGGATGGGTGTGTTTTAGTTCTCATATTGTTTTGGAAAGTGTTGGATTTGAGAAATTCAGCATGTGAATTGAATCACATTTCTCCTACCCCACCCCACCCCCACTTCATGGCTCTCTCAACATTTCATTTTTTAAAAAAATCTGATGATGGAACTTCAGCATTACATCTGTTTTGGTCACATCAGTTATTCTAGCCTAAAAAAATAGTAAAGCTCCTAAGGGGCAGAGAAGGGAAAGAAGAAAATTAGCATCACTGAATACCCCTTACACTTCCCTTGTAGTAATTCAGCCCTTCCAATTTCAGCAAAAGAATTATATCTCCCCCTCCTCTAAAAGTGAATTATTATCCTCTTTTTTTGCATTTGGAACAATGATTTGAAGGAAGGCTCATTTACACAATTAAATCCTTGAGATGTATTTGTCATGCATATACAGTAAATACATCAGAGCACAAAAATGGAATTAGTAAGTTAATAGTCGCATGCACTGTATGGAAACAAAGGAAAAATTAGTCTCAGTCCTACTTTGTCACTTCTGGACAAAGTTTATCTTAGGTACCCCTTGTTATCACTTGTTAACTATATGATTATCAAAGAAGATGAAGCCATATCACTACTGTAGTCAAGAATAATAGAAATGAAGCTCCTTCAAAATGATTCTCATCACCTTTTATCTCCACCTAACTAGAGAACTGGATAGCTGCCCAGAAAATGGTCAAACACTGATGGTAGATTTGTCATACCATGAATTAAAAATTGGAATGCATGCCACATGCCAATGAAGTCCATGAAGACAATGTAGATTGCACTCTACATCTAATGCTATTGTGCTTTTTCCATAAAGCATATAATGTACATGCTGTAGTTCTGACCCCCACAATTATGGTGTTTTCCATCCATTTGGAAGACACAGTAGATTCCGGTCACTTATTATACAGCCACAAGAATGGCTGTATACTATAGCCAACGTGGATTTTTCACATTCCGCAATGTTAAATTGAAAATACCCCTCATGCCATTTTGATGCTTCCCATAAGCTCATTTCAAAACAAAACCTTACGAAACCTATAGTCCTGAATTCAGAAACGCTTGCTTAACAGCCCTGTAAATTTTCATGGCAATACACAAAACAGTCAGAGAGAATAGAGAGTTCAAAGTCTAAAAACAGAGGGAAAAAACCCAGAGCCCTTTTGGACTTTTTTGTCAGAATTCTCTTAATCTGTTGAAATTTATTAAAAATCAGCCATGGTCACAGAGTACCTGGAATCCTATTACTGACCTTACCCCATACTCTGACCTTCATCTTCTGCAGTTAAAAAAATGCCTGGCTGATTTTTAATTAATTTAAGAAATGTTGGCTTGAACTCAATGATAGTGTCGGGCATGCTCAGTAAAAGCCAGACTTACAGCTGCTGGGCTTGCCTAATCAGGGGGCCACACCCACACCAGACTTTGATTTCACTGGAGACAGCCATGGCTTCCCCTAGGGAATCCTGGGAAGTGTAGTTTGTGAAGGGTGCTGAGAGGAGACTCCTATTCCACTGACAGAGCTTCAGTGGCCAGACTGGTTTAACAGCCAGCCACTCTGATTGAAGCTGTGTGAGGGGAACAGGCTATCTCCTAGCAACTCTGAGCACCCTTCACTAACTACATTTCCCAGGATTCCTTGAGAGAAGCCATGACTGTCCAAAGTGAAATAAAGACCTGGTGTGGATGTGGCTAGGGACAGCTTTGGTTTAAATTTGGGTGGGAGGCTACATGTGACTGCTTGTAAAATAAAAAGGGGGGAATTCTGAAAAGCAATAATACTGTTCACAATGTTTTCCTTTTGGAAAGGAAAGGGGGTTCCCCTCTGCCCAATGCCCACCCACCTAATCTCCTCCCTTTTTATTATTATTATTTTATTATTTATTAGATTTTTATACCGCCCGACTAGCAATAGCTCTCTGGGCGGTGAACAAAAGAAATACAATAAAATCACACAATATAATACAACAAAGCATATAAAATAAAACAATCTAAAAACAGTTACCGCGGATTTAAAACTAAGTGACTTAAATTAAAATGCCTCAGAGAAGAGGAAGGTTTTAACTTGGCGCCGAAAGGATAACAATGTCGGCGCCAAGCGCACCTCCTCAGGGAGACTATTCCACAATTCGGGGGCCACCACTGAGAAGGCCCTAGATCTTGTCACCACCCTCCGGGCCTCCCTATGAGTTGGAACCCGGAGGAGGGCCTTCGTAGTAGACCGTAGTGTACGGGTCGGTTCATATCGGGAGAGGCGTTCCGACAGGTATCGTGGTCCCGCGCCGTATAAGGCTTTATAGGTTAATACCAACACTTTGAATCTGGCCCGGAAGCATATTGGCAACCAGTGCAGGCGAGCCAGAACAGGTGTTATGTGCTCGGACCACTTGGTCCATGTTAACAATCTGGCCGCCACATTTTGCACTAGCTGTAGCTTCCGAGCTGTCCTTCCCCCTCCTTCTACCCTCCCTGCCCCTCCCCCGGATCAGTGTTGGACTACGACCTGAGAAACCAGGGTCCGAATCCCCACACAGCCATGAAGCTCACTGGGTGACCTTGGACCAGTCACTGCCTCTCAGCCTCAGAGGAAGGCAATGGTAAAACCACCTCTGAATACCGTTTACCATGAAAACCCTATTCATAGGGTCACCATAAGTCGGGATCGACTTGAAGGCAGTCCATTTCCATTTTCAAACATGATTGCACAGAAATAAACCCCATTGAACTAAAAAAGTATGCAAATGATCAAACCCACCCTCCCTTCTCCTCCCCCTTCCCCCTCCTTCCCATGGTCAGTTTTACCTATCTTAAGCATGATTGCATGGAAGTAAATACCATTGAACTCTATAAGCATGTAAATGATTGAACCTGCCCTCCCCTCCCCCTTCCTTTGACCCCCTCCAATCTGCTCCTTCCCCTTCCCCTTCCCCCTCTTCCTCACCCCTGGTCAGTTTTACCTATCCTAACCATGATTGCATAGGAGTAATCCCATTGAACTCAATAAGCATGCAAATGATCAGACCTGCATTTCACCTCCTTCCTCTCTACTCTCCCTTCCTCCTCCTCTCCTCTCTTCCTTCTTCCTCCTCTCCTGCCCACTCCAGCCCTCCCTCCCCCCCCGTCTGTTTTACCTATCCTAAGCATGATTGCATGGGAGTAAATCCCACTGAACTCAATAAACATGCAAAGGATCAAACCTGCCCATCTCCTCCCCTCCCCCTCCTGCCTGCTCCCATCCCCCTCCTCCCCTCTGCCCTTCCTCCCCTCCCTCCTCCTCCTCCTCCTCCGCTCCCCATCCCCTGTGGTCAGTTTCACTTATCCTAAGCATGATTGCAGGGGAGTAAATCCCACCGTACTCAAAAAGCATGCAAATGATCAATCCATTCTCAGCAAACTTGGACAGGATCTCATTTCTTACCTCCCAGATTAAAAAGCAGAGAAATTCAATATCAGGCCAAAAATCCTTGCGGTTTAAGAACATACCTACAGCACACAGATATTTCTATCCAACTTTAAAAAGCAGGGAAATTGGGCAGCTATAGTGAATGCACCAGGGGAGCAGGAGACCTGACCTCCTCTCTGAGATATTGAACTGCCCTACAAAATTGTCAAAATGCAAACACAGTTTGGGTTGGTCTTTCACAGTCCAATCCACTTCCTGTGTAGCTTGGAAGAATTTGGTAACGTGCCTCTGCAGCAGATGAAGCAGCAGCAAAGGACTTCCAACCATCATGGTATCCATGCCATTGGATCAAAGCCTTTTTCTGTCGAGATTGTGTGTTGATCGTTGTGTGCAGTTCTCCCCACATAAAATGAATTCATGCACAGGCATCTTCCATAACAAAAGTCCCATGACGATCAGCGATGGAGGCAGGACTGTGAAATCCAGAACCCCCTAGTCATGGACTGGTACATCAGCGGTGGATGCAGATTCAGACAAATCCATTGTTAAAGACTTTACTGTATTTTAGAAGACAATCTTACTCTGTCACGAGTGATCGCCAAGAAGAAGAATTCCTCAGGAGCATCTATGCTACTGGCCAACTTAGAGTACATACATAATTTTAGTAGTAAGCCCACTATGGTAGCAATCCCACTGCAGTCTGAATACATCTTTCATCCTCTCTGCCAGATCAAGCTCAAAGAAACCTGCTCTTTTGCTTTTCAGCAAAAGCTAGGTTTCTATTGCAATGATTGTCCTGGTCTTATATTGATTACAAAAGCAACTCCTCCTTTCTCAGAACAGCAAGTGCAAAAGAACTTACTTTAAAAATAAAAAACTTTTGAACAGATAACACTGGCTGCCCATTAGCTACCAGGCCAAGTTCAAGGTTCTGGCTTTGATACAAAAAGCCCTATGCAACTTGGGACCAGGATACCTGAAAGATCATCTTACCGCTTATAAACCCAGTCGATCACTGTGCTCTGCAGGTGAGGGCCTCCTGCAGATACCATATCTAACCTTACTTTATTCTGCACAACATTGGAAGTGGACCTTTAGTGCTGTGGTACCAACACTATGGAATTCCCTCCCCTTAAATATTACATAGGCACCATCTCTGTTATCTTTTTGGTGCCTACTGAAGACCTTCCTCTTTAAACAAGCCTTTTGTGAGGAGACCTTATCCCAGTCTGTGTCTGTGTTGGAACTGCTTTTTAAAGCTGTTTTTTAAAAAAGATTTTCATAAATATGTTTTGTTTAAATGTGTTTTAAAGTCTTTTGTTTTTAAGATGTTTTGGAGTGTTTTTGTTTGTCGCCCTGGGCTTCTTCTAGGAGGAAGGCTGGGAAATAAATAAACAAACAAACAAATAACATGAAAGGTGTTTGAGAGCAGAGGAAAACATTCCTATGCAGATAGCCTTCTTGATGTATGGGGATGGGCATAGCACTAGGGGGCTGTCCATATGTCATTACAGTCACTTTCTCCATGCCCCCACAGCAGTGCTGGCTGGGGCGGGTAAGGGGAGCTGTGGTTCAAAACATCTAGATGGCACTAGGTTGGAGAAAGCTACAATTCAAGAATGAAGGTGGTGATTGAAGTGAAGAGCTCATCCCGCAAGAGAAAAACCCACTCCTGTGTGAAGGTACGTTTGAAGGCATGCCTGTATTGAGCCTTACTGGTTTGACACACTGGAGTGACTTATATTTAAGGCTGCTTCCAGACAGGAGCTTAATATTGCAAACAGATCATTCAGATATATCACAAACAGAACAAAGGACATAGAAGGACCTTATACTGGTCCATCTAGCTCAGTATTGTCTACACCAACTGACAGAGGCTCTCCAGGGTTTCTGGCAGGAATCTCTCCCAGCTCAAGCTGGAGATGCTGGGGACTGAACCTGGGACTTTCTGCATGCAAGGCAGATGCTCTACCCCTGAGCTATGACCCTTCCTCTTACTTCAAAAGAAACTTAGCAACAGGGTTTTTTTTTAAAAAAATCCAATTTTGCACAGAAAAAGCAAATCTGGATTAAATTGGGGTGGGTGTGTAAATATGGGCTAGCATGCCAACAACAGCATGTGGATGCTGTGAAAAACTCATATACAGTAGGGCCCCACTTTACGGCGCTTCACTTTACAGCGATTCGCTAATACAACAGTCTCAATTAGACACAATTAGACTAAAGCCCCACTCATACAGCACTTGTTCCGCTTTTACGGCGCTTGTTCTGCTTTTATGGCAGTTTTTGGGCATCACGTGCCATTCTATTCAATGAGTTCCACTTTACAGCGGTTTTTGCTTTACAGCTGGGGTCCGGAACGTAACCCATCGTATGAGTGGGGCTCTACTGTACATGAGGAGCACTGACTCCATTATAAACACCTGTCTAGGAGCATCCTTATGTTTTATATATATTAGGAACAAACACCAACGGCACAAATACCCCTTGGGAACAGAACTATCAGCATTTAGTAAAGTGCTGTAAGCAGCCCTGAGCCCATGCCATAGAGTAGGTAGGAAATCAATCAATCAATCAATAACCGCAACATCATTGCTCAGTGGTAGCATAATAAGGACCATAGCTGAGTAGTGGAATGCATGCTTTGAATGCAGATGTTCCCTGGTTCAATCCTGGCATCTCTAGGTAGGGCTGGGAAACAATCCTGTCTGAAAGGCTGGAGAGCCACTGCCAATCAATGGAATCAATACTGAGCTAAATGGGCCAGTGGTCTGACTTGGTATAAAGCAACTTTCTATGTTCTTCCTATATTCTATTTATTTATTTATTAAATAATTTTCTCTTTTTTTTTAAAGCTCAGAACCCGTTTTCAGTTCTCTGTATGAAACAGCAATAGACAATTGTTTGCTAGTTGCCTATGTTCTGTTTAAAAGGCTTAGATAGCAGGTGATGGAAAAGACCTCTGCCTGAGACCATGGAGCAATGCTGCAAGCCAGAGTTGAAAATATTGCATTTGATGGACAAAAAGTATGATATGATAGAAGGCAACTTCCTAACATATGTTCTTAAAACATATTGATTTGGGGGTGGCTATTTTACAGTGAATCTATCTGAGGCCTGGTCTTTAAAATATTGCATCAGAATCCTTCCACTCCCCACTGAAATACTGCGCTTTCCCCAGCCAAAATCTGAGATGGCACCTTTGCTCACCTTCCCGAGTTTTACAATTTAGAGAAAAGTTTGAGAAGCATTCAGCGGTGTCTTTGGGGTTATTTTTAAAGCTATGACTTTAAAGTTTGTTAATAAAATCAGGATCTAATACACGAGTTACATACATTATCTCTTCATTCCAGTGTATAAGACCCTGTCAGTAAACCTTCAAAATCCTAGTGTTGTGTGCTTTTAGTCTTAGTTGAGTTTAGCTACCTGCTTTCTAAAACACTGAATTGTTTCACAAGTCAAAAGATGGATTTTTAAATCCTTCAAATCTTGTGGCAAATATACAGATCTTCGTCTACGGTTACAAATCCAATCAGAAGGTTTGTAAAGCCCCACAAAAGATTTATTGGGAAAGTTTTCATTTAACAACTGTGTACTTTGCATTTTGGGACATATACATAAGCGACTTACATATAAAGGAGGATTCCAGACTGCTGTCTCCTGTTTGGGTTAGATTGATCAATCCTTCTCTTTACCTGTAATGCCCACTAGTTAAAATCCTGATCTAGTTATCTGCTGCCTGCATCGGCTTAGAAACTCACAGCTAGTAAGATGCTGTATAAAAAGTCGAAGGAGAATGTTCACATCTTCAGCATTTTGGATGGGAGTGCAGTTTATTCCCATTCCACTCATCTCTATTTGCCAGGGAAAGGCTTAAGAATGTTTTATAAGGGCTTTTTCTGCCTCTCAGAGATGATGTCATGCATGCTGTTTGTTTGTTTAATTAATTAATTAATTAATTAATATCCTGCCCTTCTTCCCAGTTGGGGCCCGGGTGGCAAATAAAAACACTAAAAACACACTAAAACACACTAAAACATCATAAAAACAGGCTTTAAAATATATTAAAACAAAACATCTTTTTAACCATCTTTTTTTAAAAAAAAAAAAGCTTTAAAAGTATCTTAAAAGCAATTCCAACACAGACACAGGCTGGAATAAGGTTTCTATTTAAAAGGCTTGTTGAAAGAGAAAGGTCTTCAGTAGGCACCGAAATATAACAGAGATGGTGCCTGCCCAATATTTAAGGGAAGGGAATTCCAAAGGGTAGGTGCCACTACACTAAAGGTACACTTCCTATGTTGTGTAGAACGGACCTTCTGGTAAGATGGTATCTGCAGGAAGCCCTCACCTGCAGAGAGTAGTGATCAACTGAGTATATAAGGGGTAAGATGATCTTTCAAGTATCCTGGTCCCAAGCTGTATAGGGTTTGTACACCAAACCCAGAACCTTGACCTTAGTCCGGTTTCTTGCATTTTTAACAGCTATTGCACAGCCACACATTCAGGCCCTGCATTTTCCCCTGCCATTGCATCTCTGTGCTGGAAATGGTAGGGCCATTCCCTACCAGGCAAGAGGCCTGCAGTAGACTGTCTCTTACTGCTTGCCCCACAAAGAGAACTGCCCTTTCTGAACAAGTGTGTGCTGTTTGCTCACTTCTGCAACTGAGGAGGAGGAGGAGGAGTCTCACTCCTCAGCTGAAAAAGGCTCCCAGAGCACTTTACAAATATCAATAAGACATTCCCTGTCTTCAGACTCAGAATATAAAAGTCTCAGCATAAAAGGAAAAGGAACTGATAGGAAGTAGGAAAAAAGGAAGCCCATGTCCCAATTCTTAGTTACAGAGATCTTTGGTCTTTCAGCAAAGCTGATGGAGAGGCCCTGCAACTTTCCTTCTTCTATAGCCTGATTGGATTTTGATCCAAGCCAGAAAAGGTTTTTTTGGCTCCCTCTCCTACTCATCTCTCTGTCCTCTACATTCTCCTCCTTTATATCAGCAGCAGTTTAGATTAGGGTTGCCAAGTTCAATCCCTGAGACTGATCCTGTATCTTTAGGAGAAGAGAAAGTCAGCGACGTGCAGGTGTTCTTGCAACCCTGTAATGGGAAAAACCACAAGGTGGAATTCTCCCTTCCCCCTGCACAACTTTTAAAGATACAAAAGACTCTTGGAGGCTGCACCTGGCAACCAAGAGGTCTTTTGTATCTTTAAAAGTTTTGCAGGGGGGAGGGAGAATTCCACCTTGTGGTTTTGCAAGAATACCTGCACTTGGCTGACTTTCTCTTCTCCTAAAGATACAGGATCAGTCTCAGGGACTGAACCTGACAAGCCTAGTTTAGATGTAGTGGCAGTGACCAACAAGAGGAGAAGAGGGATGTCCCCCCCCTTTACTCTCCATCATCCCTGTACTCTCCTTCCTGTATGTCTTCACTGCTGCTCTCATTGCCACCACCAAGTTAAGGAGAGGGAAGAAAGAAGAAGCCAGCGTGCATGGGAGCTTGCAAAAGTGCAGTGATGGTGATGGGTAGGGGCAGAGCTTGGAAAAGTTACTTTTTTGAACTACAACTCCCATCAGCCCCAGCCAGCATGGCCACTAGATTGGGCTGATGGGAGTTGTAGTTCAAAAAAGGAACTTTTCCAAGCTCTGGGTAGGGGTGCAGTGGATGAGTGGGAGAGAAATGTCTTTCCAAGCACTTGAATTGGTTTAGGATTTTTCTTAGGTTTTTTTCAGTTGTTTTCTAAGGACTCCAGAAAAAAACCCCAACTAATCTGATGAAAGCCTTGGAGAGCTTGCCCATCTCTGCCCAGAATAGCTATAATATGTTCACAGCTTCAAAAACATTTTCAAATCTGCACCTACACTGTTTTCCAAGGTATGAAAATGATAAGAGCTGAGTATCTGTGCATGGCAGGGGACACCAACCCTTTTGGGCCACTGAGCACATTTGAGATTTTGAGACAGTGCCATGGGTACCAGTCACAACATGGATTCTAGGAGGGGGGGTCATTACACAAAATCACAGCCACATCTAAAAGATCAGAAAAAGAGACAGGACCACAAAATGGTACAGGCGTGCCATCCCACCACTGTGCATCAGCCACGACTGCAGTCATTCACAGAGAGAAACTCTTTGCACCTCTCCTCTACTCAGAACAGAAGGGTGGGTGGTTGTCCAATCCAGGCATCCAATGAAACGTGGGCATGTTTAAAGGAGGTGTTCAATGTAGGAGAAGTCAAGCCAGTGCAAACAGGAACTAAGCAGGAGAAGCAAACATGTTTTTGTGCATTGTGGATTTTTAACCTTTCATGGACACCATAGGAGGTATTGGTGGGCACACTGTCACTCATGGGTGCCACTTTGATGATACCTAGTGTATGCTATTAATGTAAAGCTGTGTTAATCCTCCTGCTAAAAATATGGATGTCCTGCATGTCAATGCAATGGGCCTAGGGAGAGAAGTGGAAGTAGCATCCAGCATTGCAGAGGACACAGCTCCTTAAAATACTCCCCTGCAAAAATTTGAAGGGCTTGATAAAGCAAGTTTGTTTTCTGTTGCTCTTAAAGGTAGGACCCAATTCTATGGGTTCAAATATCAAGAAAAAGAATTTAGATTAAACATTATAAAGACCTTCCTAATGCAGAGCTCGAAAGATTACTTTTAAAAAGTAATAAATTACAATTACAATTACATGACCCTCCAAAAAGTAGTAATTACTGTTACAATTACAATTGCTGATTACTTTTTCTCAAAAGTAATCACTACAATTACATTTCAGTTACTTTTTTAAAAAGACGTGCACAAGCTGCTGGCCTTGCCTACTGCACATCTAAGTAGCCTAAAAGAACATTAAAAATAAACACACACATACAGAGGTAGTAGAATAATTCTTTTGATCCATAAGATAGCAATGGTGGTCTCTCCGCTGGTAAGGGAGGTGGGGAGGGAGGCAGAGGCCACTACTCAGCTCTTTGCATGTCAAACCAAGTGCACCCATACACACACACTCTCAGCCAGCAAGCATAATCTCTCTCACTTAACCACCTCCTGGACGCTGCCCTGCCACCAACTAAGGGACACTCACCCAAGCAAACATTTTTCCCTGAGATGCAAAAAAGTTAAAATACTGTAAATGCAGCACAGTAGCCAGAGAGGGTGGTGGAGGCCACTTTGTGTGCCAAGTGCAAACACAGTATTCACACACACACACGTTGTCATCTTTCACCTCCACAGTTCTTTATCTCCATTCTGCTGCTGCCTCCTTCTCCTCCTTTATCCGTGTTCTTGCCCTTCGGCTCCTTTTTCCCTCTACTCCATTCTTCACCACCACCATCCATTTTTAAAAACAATTGTTTTCTCCACTCCACCCCGTCTTACTCTCCACCTCCTCCCTCGTCGCCTGCTATCCACCCACAGAGCATGAGGAAAGAGCGATGCTGCACAGAAGCCCAATTTGAGGCACATGATTTTCACCCACAAATCAGAGGAGCAGAAGATCTCCTCTGCTTCTCCCCCGCAAAAAAAGTAATGCCCAAAAGTAATGCTGGAAACATTACAATTACTCCACAAAAGTAATAAAATTACTCCTAGTTCTATTATAATCAAAATGTAAAGGAATTACCCACTCGTTGTTACTTGTAACTAATTACTTCCAAGCTGTGCCTAATGGTATGAGCTATTGAACAGGAGAATAGAACTTATTCATCTGATTTTGCACTTCCTGAATTTGGCACACAGTTCTCAGCTCAAAAAAAGTATCAAGAACATTTTATAATGTGTATTTTGAGAGAAAATATATTTAAGGATATGTAGCTGTATGTACCTAAATGTGAATTTCTGTGCATTTTTTAAAAAAAATCACAAATGTATTAAGAAAGAACTTACGTATTAACACACATGAAAGTGATACACACCAGAAATAGACTGATTCATCCACCCCTTGTTAAGGATGGGAGACAAATTCAGTTTGGCTTACATTTAAATGCAAAGTTACCTAATTCACACTTTCTGAACCAATACATATACCAAAACACAGCTATCCTTCAAAATTTACTCTTTGAATTTTTGATGCAATTTTCCAACAAAAATTGTGCACAAAAATGTGGGGGAATGTCCATATAAAAATTAAAATATTAGTGAAAATGCACTGTATTAGGAAAAAATGCTTGCAAAGACATGTATATTCACTAATAGGCAAAAAAAACCTTGCGGTTTAAGAGCGTACCTATAACAGATATTTCTATCCAACTTTAAAAAGCAGGGAAATTGGGCAGCTATAGTGAATGCACCAGGGGAGCAGGAGACCTGACCTCCTTGTGATGTTCCTATATTAATGTATATATGGTAAGTGTTGGTTGTTTAGAAGATACATGGTAAGTGGAGTGAAAGAGGAGGGGGAGTGAATGGGCAGTAGAATGCTAGATGATTGGTTGGGTGTTTAAAATGGCTGAACGTATAAAAGGAAGAGTGAGAGTGGAATCTGGGGGGGAGAAGAGAGGGTTGTTTGGTGGGGTTTGAGAGAGTTGTTTGCCAGGAGAGAGTGGAGAAGGAGGGGGGTGGAGTTCGGATTAGTATTGAGTAAAACCATATGCTTATGTGCCTTAAGAAGAAATCTTGTTAATCTTGTTAGCTTTGTTATCTTTAATAAATACTTAATTTGGTTTACCAAAGGCCTGATCCTTGGCTGGGGTTTCACACACCAGAAGGGAGGGTAAGGTAATGACCAAGGCTGAAGGGGAACTGTAACAAATGGTGGCAGCGGTGAAGAGAATAACAATACCAGTATTCAGAGTCTCTGGGAATACTAGTATTAGGATGTGACTGGTGGTTGCCTAGCAGGGGGATCTGTTGAGATCTGTGCTAGAGCGGGGAAAGAAAAAATAAAATAAAGGACAGTCCGGACTGGTGGAGTCCCTGGTGGTGCCTAGAGACAGGCAGTAACCACGAGCAGGTAGGAACCTGACAGGGAGAGCCAGAGAAGGGCGTCACACTCCTCTCTGAGATATTGTACTGCCCTACAAATTTATAAAAATGCAAACACAGTTTGGGTTGGTCTTGCACAGTCCAATCAAATTCTTGTGTAGCTTGGAAGAATTTGGTAACCTGTGACTCTGAGCATATGGTGAGTGGAGGGGAGAGGAAAGGAGGAAGGGAGGGGAGAGGGGAGTGGAAGGAGGGGGTGGGGAAGGAGGGGATTGGAAGGAGAAGGGAAAAGGCAAAAGGGAGATGATAGGAGGCAGGTGGAGGGGAGGGCAGGTTTGATCATTTGCATGGTTATTGAGTTCAATGGTATTTACTCCTGTACAATCATGCCTAAGATAGGTAAAACTGACCATGGGGGGGAGGAGGGGGGAGGGGGGGATTGAAAGGGATGGGGAGGGGGGGATTGAAAGGGATGGGGAGGGGGAATGAGATGCAAAGGGAGAGGGAGGGAAGGGGCAAGAGGGAGGGGATAGGAGGGAGGAAGAAGGGAGGGTAGGTTTGATCATTTTTGTGCTTATTCAGTTCAGTGGGATTTGGTGGGCACTGGGCAGAGAGGAAGCCCCTTTCCTTTCCAAAAGGAAAACATTGTGAACAATATATGGGGCAAGATCAGTAATAGGATTACAGGTACTCTGTGAAAATGGCTGAATTTTAATTAATTTCAACAAATCATAAGAACACTGACAGAAAAATAGTCCAACAGGGGTCTGTTTTGTTTTCCTCTCCTTTTGCACTTTGAACTCTCGATTCTCTCTGATTGTTTTGTGTATCACTATGAACATTTAGAGGGTTGTTAAGCAAGCATTTCTGAGTTCAGGACTATAGGTTTTGTAAGGTTATGTTTTAAAATGAGCTTATGGGAAGCATCAGAATAGCATGGGGAGTGTTTTCAATTTAACATTGTGGAATGTGAAAAATCCATGCTGGTTATAGTATACGTATAATTAAACAAAATTAGATACAAAGATGTATATATTGGGAGATATGTGCACCTCAATGACAACAAATTTTATGAGGATTTTGTTTTTAAAAAACATTGCAAACTGATGAAGACATGCAATCTGAACAGTGGGGGGGGATGAGAAACTGAAATAAATCAAAACTGACATATTCACCTATCGTTAAGAGCCCTGCTGGATGAGGCCAAAAGCCCATTTAGTCCAGGATCCTGTTCTCACACCAGCTAACCAGATGCTCATGGAAGCCTGGAAATAGGACCTGAGTGCAACAGCAGTATCTAGTGGCAGCTTGTGGCTCCATATCAGTTAGGCAGCAGAATCTGCTCCAGGTTTTAGTCCAAGCTAAAGCACCTTGGACAGCTCCTTGAAAGTACAGACTAAAACCCAGAGCAGATTCCCATGCCCTCCTGACATGGGGCCACCAGCCACTGCTGTTGGTACCCCTATGTCTAGTCCAAAATAACTGTCTTTAGGATTTAAAAGAAGCATATCAAAGGTCAAAAGAGAGGAAGGTAATTTTTAAAAAGAGCAGCAAAACAGGGGTTAATGAGTAGCTGGCAAGATAGAAGGGGTGATATTATGAAAGCCCAAGAAAGGACAAAGTATTAGCAGATTTTAAGGAGAGATTTAAATTAGAGTTTCAGAATAACGTATTTGCTTTTAGGCTTCTGAATAAAACTAGGGCAGTGATGAGGAAATGTGAAGGAGAGTGCATTGGTAGACTGCACCTTTGTTGCTTCAGTCTCTATCCACCAGCCTGGAAAATATAAGCACTGCCCTGATAGTCCCCTTACAGCAGGGCTTCTCACGTTTTCTTATTGCACACTTATGCAAGTCAAAATTAAAACTGTTTGTGCTTTCCTTAGTGTAGCCACAGCAAAACAAAAATATAGGGTTTACTTGACAGAGACTGTTCCTGCTCACAGGTCCGAAATAAGCACTCCTGGGGTGGGGAAGGCCATGCAAATCCTATACTTTAAGAAAGGGATTGAACATTTTGCCCTAGAGGCAAATGGCAGGCATGTTAAGCCTGGTCACTCCTCCCAAAAAAGAATAGGCTTGCCTCAAGCCAGGACTGCAATAGGATTTACTGAATCCACACAGCCAATAGAGGCTTTCCCCAAAAAATCTTGCTGCAGTGGGGGAGCGGCTATTTCAGATATTTTGTGGCATGGGGGTTACAGTTAGAGAGGGGACAGTTAACTCTTCTCATACCACTGATGACCCCTTCAAAATTGGCCCTCCCACATTGCAATTAGGCTTCAAAGAAGCCTAATTGCAACAAGGAGAGTGTGTTTTCGGCAGAGGTCATAGGTGGGGAAGGAAGAGTTAACTGTCTCCTCACCAGCTGCGACTGAACACTGGCATAGCAGAGGCATTTTCCTACACACACACCCTTCCACCCTGTCCATAATGAACAGCATGGCTGAGAATGCAATGGTATCTGTGCTGCTCTGTTAAGTTCTGCTGCTGCCAGCCAGGGGTTTGGATTGCTCCATAAGACGGGGGGGGGGTTGGAGTGGGGAGACTCTGAGCACTTTTGGGCCACATCTCTCTCATGCCCTATGAAATGTTGCAATGTCCAAACAGGCCAAAGTTGTCCTCACAAGGTTACTTATTTCTGTTTAATGTTCAGATGTTGAAACAATAAAAGTAGTCTAATGTGGTATGGGTTGTATGGTTTTAATTACTGAAGGGGAAACATTTCATTTTTTTTAAAAAAAACTTATTAAAGTACCCTAAAACAGATACAGCTTTAAACATTGGCTTCGAATAGAAATAAAATAAATAGCTTTTTTTCTGCATTTCTATGTGCCTGTAAATCAGCAATGCTCTCACCATCTCATACTGCTTCTGTTTGGCCATTCTCCCTGTCTCTGTTTTCATGTTTTCATTTTTCTATGGCTGTATAGAACATATTTCTCATTTAAGTAGTTGCTTTTGAGAGTTGTTGCCATAACAACCATTTCATTTCACGATATGCACACTATCTCTGAAATACAGAATTTCTCCTTAAAGGAGCATGTGCCACAGACATCAAAAGGGAATATGCACTCATTATTCTTACATTATTTTGCAGGAAAATAGTTTTTTTTTTTAATAAATACATTTTCTAACTTGATTTTTTTGTTCACTAGAACCATGGCTGGCTGTAGGGGGAGGAGAGTTTAGCTTGCCTATCATACAGTATCTTATTGTTTCCAACTCAAAAATATTAAGAATCCTTATAGCAGTCCCTCCTTTTCTTACAGATATTTGAGTTAACTGTGTCACAGTTAATGCATTTTAAATCTATTCTAATAGATAGTAGATTTAGTTTGCATATTTTTGCTAACTGTTTAAGAAGCCTTTGATTCCAGTCCTGAATATATTTATGTTGAAATCTCAGCAGTTTTGATGGAATATTGCTTCAAAATAAGTTAGAGTTTCAAGATTCAGACCCTGAGATAATCCATTTACCTTTTAAGGCTGAAACCCTAGGCACAATTGCTTGAGAGTAACTCCCTTTGAAGTCAGTGAAATGAGTCTTACTTCCAAGTAAACACAGATGTGATCAGGCTGTAAGAATGGAGAAAAACATTTTGGCAGGTGTGTATAATCAGGTGTGTTTCCCTATCACTGTGCTTCAGCAATAGAAAAAAACTACACTTTCTGAAAATTTCCTTCTATAATATGTATGTCATTCCAAGGCATTATTTTTGTCAGAGTCTTGCACCTGGGAAAAACAGTAAAAAAAACAACCACACACCAAAATTCCTTCATGCCCAGAGCAATTTTTAATGTTTATCTTTAAATGGCGATGTTAGTAAAGGATGTGTAATACATATCCTCTTAACCTCTGTTCATATGTTGAACCAGATCCATCAGAATTCATGTAGATCTGTAAAAAAAAGTGCATGGCTACCCAATTCCCCCACAGAAACACTCTGTAACAGCCTTCCCCATTGTAGTGCCCTCCTGATGGACTACCCCCCATCACCCCTGATCCCTGGAGCTGTTGGATGTGGTAATCCAAAACAACTGGAGGACATCAAATTAGGAGAAGCTGCTCTATGGTTTCAAAAACGTTTTTCTAATTATTCTTAAATTTGTTTACTATGAAGAATGGGCTTTCTGACTCTCCAGAACATTTTTTTTAAAAAAACAAGTGAAATTGACATGCAGATAACTCATAATAAGTGAATGGACTCTAAATGGCAATTCCAGAGCAAACACCTAGTGTGGAAGCACTTGTATCCCTCCATGATTTGGCCTTCTCTCCATTCAATCACCCTCTACTAGGACAAGTAATTTGACTATTTTTCTGCCTCAGGATATGATTGGATTGTTCACATTCTGAACAATTGGCATGTTTGCTGATGCACAGAATCAGCAGAATGACCTGCCCTCAGAGATGATGCACTAAGATGGGCAACTAGAGGTGGATTGTTCTCCAGTGGACTGTTTTCACATAAAAGGGAAAAGCCATGTGCCTCTAAATTCATTTTTTTTTTAAAGTGTGTGCTTCCACTATGAGGCATTTGAGAAACACTGCCTTTCTGAATGGAGAAATTAACTAAAAGGAATCCATTCTGACCTAGTTAATTTCACTTTTTTGAAGGAATGGAATAACAATACAACTGCAGGTGAAGAGGATCCTAGCGCTAGTGTTGTGTGTTTAGGAGATATAATTTTGACATGTGCATTCAGTGATGTTTTGCACAGTTGAATCCTCTTCACATTGCCACTATTCACTGTTTTTGAAGACAGTAAGAGAGGTGACACCCTGCAGGTGTTCCGGGGGCAGTTCCATGTGTTCAGGGGAGCAAGGGAGCAAGGGCAGATTATTTTGAGGGAGCAAGGTGGCTGAAGGTGCTGGAGTGAGAGAAGTAAAGAACATGGACAGGAATGTATCCAGACATAAAGACAGAAAGATGGGGGGGGGGACTCAAAGCAATCAGGATTTTGATGACATTCTGCTGTTTCCCTCATCCTACCCTCTAGCCAGCATTAAGGATGCACACAATATGAAAGGTCTGCTTCAGCATCCTGTGTGATATCACAGGGGATCCTGGGACACACTTGTGGAATTATCTGCTGTAGTCAATGCTGGCAGCAATGTGCCGGATTTAGACTTGGTGAGGTCCTAAGCTATATAAAGCTTGGAGGCCCTTTGTTAAAAAATTACACCATATATATATATATATATATATATATATATATATATATATATATATATATATATATATATATATATATCTCCTACCCTCTGAATGGTGTGTGTGTGTGTGTATATATATATATATATATATATATATATATACACACACACATTTTAAAAGCCCCCCAAAAAAATTCTGAAATTTTTTGAGGCCCCTGCGGATTGTGAGGCCCCAAGATGTAGCTTGTTTAACTTATGCCTAAATCCAGCACTGAGAGGTAGCCATAATTTCTTGGGGAGGTTAAAAATTTAAACAGCAGCAAGCATTGTGCTGCTGGTGGTGTGATCACCAGCTGAAGAATCATCTGGATATATGGTCACCTATACACAGGCAAAAAACCCTCTAGAATTATCTGGACTGGATTACTCTAAAACAAGTTTTCTTGGGTTTTCAGAGTTTATATTAATTTAGAAATGAATCCCTATTTTGCAGATGAAGGAACAGAACAGTTTCCCAGAGTGTCTTTTATGTTTTTCATTTTGTAGCTTCACAGGGTGTTGTTTTGGGTTTGCTGAAATCAGATATGCTCTATAGAGCATCATGCTTATTTTTCAAAATGTCTTATTTATGAACTTACCCCGGTTACTTTTTTAAAACCATTTTCTTTCCTACTCAAGATCTGTGAGAGAAACAAGCAAAAGATTGTGGAGTACTTATACTGACAAAGGTTACATTATTCAAATATCTTTTACATGTCTTTGGGCTTTCCACCCGCACATCAACCCACTTTCTTTCTTTTTTCTTTTTTGAAACATATGAGCCAGGAACAAATATATAATACAATTCAGTACTAGTCAGATTGCCAGGGGAGGAAAGAGAGATCAATGGAAAAGCACAACATACCACAGAAGTACATTGTAAGATTTAAATTGGAGGAGTCTATAACAGCTTAGGTTTACCTTTCTAAAAAAGTTAATTACCTATACCAGGCTGCAATCCTATGCACACTTACTTGGGAGTTTGGATAGAGAATTCTGTCAACGATTTTTATTTCTCTCAGTTTCTCATTTTTCCAACCTTAAGTTTGGTTCTCCATATTTCCACATCAGGTTGCGATTTTTTTCCAAGTCCTCATAAAAAATCATCAGCATTTGAGTGTGAATTAGTCCTCATTTTTGCAAAGCAATTTCCCCTAAAATAATGAAGTTTTGTAAGCTATTTTCACTAATACATGCACAGTTTACCCTAGTAAAATAATTTTTGTATGCATTATTTGGCTGGAGAACTGCATTGCAAAATTCAGAGAAGTGTGAATTTTGAAGGCGTATAGGAATGGGCGGCACATGGATTTGAATGGTTCAGCTGTCATCACAAAAATTCTTAAATAATTGTTCCACCCCACCAAGTTGGTCATGCAGTTGGCATATATGAGATTCCAGGCAAGCCATGAAAATCAACTTGAACATAAACTGTGTGGTCCAGCAATTGGCAAGCTGGACTAGGATCTTCCAACAGCAACCTAACACAGAACACTGAAACACTAAGCAGATGAGCCATAGCTCAGTGACAGAGCATGTGCTTAGCATGCAAGAGGTCCCAGGTTCAGTGCTCTGTAACTTCAGGTGGGGCTGGGAAGACCCCTGTCTGAAATCCTGAAGAGCTGCTGCCAGTCATTGTGCTGAGCTAGGTGGCCCAATGGCCTGATTCAGTATTAGTCAGATTCAATGTTCACTGTATATGATTGATGTTCCCTTGATGTGACAGACAATTGGTCTGATTGGGTATAAGGCAGCTTCCTATGTTGCTAAATCTAAGGCTATGTGTACACCATACATTGAAAGCACATTAGTTCCCCCAAAGAATCCTAAGAACTATAGTTTGTTAAGGGTGCTGTGAGGGTTAAACTGCAGTTCCCAGGATTCTTTGGGTGGAAATAGTGTGCTCTCCATGTACATTAAATGTATGGTGCGTACACAGCTTAACACTTGTTAAGTCAGTACAAACCCAACAGCAGTAACTCCATCAATAAACCACAGATAAACTGCCAGCTTTATTGCACTTGAGGTCTGTCCAAGACTCCTTCATTCCCTCCTACTCACTACTGGGAAATTTAAATAATATTTTTAGCTTTCCCCCCTTTTGATAAAAGTGGATGAAATTCTCAGGCATACTAGATCCTCCAGAGTGGATAAAGCCTGCCAAATTACACACAAATAGGCCCCATGGCTTCTAAAGGATTCTATTTTTAAAAAACAAACAAACTTATTTTGTCTTTTTTTCTAAGTTATGACATCTTATTTATATATAATATGAACTTATTTTTATTCATATCAAACTTTATATTGTAAAACATTTTGTCTACTAAATACTTTTTTTAAAAAATGAAATATTTTCAGGCAGAATTGGATAAAAATTTGCCAGCAAGGTAAACCTTTCTGAGAACGTGAATCCTGCCATGTTTCAGAAGGATTGCTGCTGTGGATTTCCTGTAACAGCAGCCATTAAAGTTTTAGGCTGGACATCAAAAGTATCATTTAATCTCTTCCAATGTTTTTTGGGCAACAGGTTTGAAAACTACAGACATGAGAGGTGAACTCCTGAATAAGAAACCTACCAAATTGCAGACAAATAGGTCCAGGGACTTTTGTGCTAGGCACCTTTAAATGTTGATTTTGGAATGGGTAGAACTAAAAGTCATTCCCTCTGTTTGCAAGTTTGACCTGCCAGTCACACCAGAGTTCTCCCTCTGCCCTCTCCTCACTGTGGCCCCAACTGTACTATACACTTAAATCAGTATCATACCATTTTAAACAGTCATGGCTTTCTCCAAAGTATCCTGGGGACTGCAGTTGTTAAGGATGCTGAGATTTTGTTAGGAGACCACTGTTCCCATCACAGAACAACAGTTCTCAGAGTGGTTTAACAATCAGTCCTGCTTCCTAGGGAACTCTGGGAATTGTCTCCTCACAACATTCAGCAAAACAAAACTAAATTCCCCAGGATTCTTTTGCGGAAGCTATGACTGTTTAAAGTGATATGATGCAGTGCCTGGTGAAGAGCTGTCCAGAGAAGTTCAAAAGCAGCAAAGACTGCAAGGAGCACTTGGTCAAAGTTCACTGCTACCCTTTTGTTTTTTGCTTTGTGATTTGTTACGGTATTTTTATTGGAAGTTGTAACTGTTGCTTTCTAATAATGTCATTTGTTATCTAATTTTTGTAAATTGTATTGTTTTTATTGATGTATTTTTATATTTCTTTACCTTTTGTAAGCCACCTTGAGGGCCTTTTGGCCAAAAGGTGGGGTAGAAATAAACAATAACAATAATATAGTGCAGATGGGGCCACTGCTGCTTGCTCTCCCTTTCCCCACCAGCACATCCTGGCATTATGGTAAGCTTAGAGCCAGGATATGGTCTGAAGCTAAGCAGGTTTGGGTCAGGGCTGTGCCTGGATAGGTGACTGCCTGGGAACTACATTCGTGCTGCCTTAGGTTACAGGGTGGAAACAAAGTGGAGTATAAATAAGAAAATAAATAAATAAATATTTTTGCTTTCAGCTGACACTTGTCTGCAACAATATCTGGATCACCAAGGCACCACAAAGTGCTTCAGGGACCCCTGCTTTGACTGCCTCACAGAGAACCTGCTTCACCTATGATAAGCCCCAATCTCTCCCAGCCACCCTGCTTCACCTCAGGATTTGGGATTCATCCAAATCTGATGCAAACCCAACTTCTATTCTCTAGTTTTTTCACCATTGCTAAGGACAGGCAGCAATATGAGCCCTGCACAGAGTGAATTCCAAACATAATGAACTAGGAGAGCTAAGAAAAACAAGAGACTAACAGATAGTGAAATGGCAACAAGCAGATATAAATGAGATGAGATTTTAATATAGATTGGTTTGACAAAGATAGACCTGGGGGGCCTGCATACTGATCAGAGAAGATCACTGAGGGTGCTTCCAGATGAGAGCTTTAATATTGCAAGCAGGTCACTGGCAACAGATATTTTAACTGATCAGATTTTCCATGGAAACAGTAAATCCAGATTAAATGGGGGGAAATTCAGGCTAAAATTTTGATGCCAATGATGTCGTGTGGATGCTACAGAAAGCTTGCATGCATGAGGAGCACCACTCCCACACTAAATACCCATCTGGAAGTATCACTAGCTTCATGGAAAAAAGAAAATTTTATTGAGAATTCAGTGAATGTTACAGAAGGGGAAATGAAGAGTAAGTGACCTCTGGGACAATGTTTTTGGAAGGACTAAAGGAAGATACTGTATATGAATAACCTATAGGAATAATTCAGTTAACAATGCCACTCACAATCTTCATACATGTTATTGCCCCTCTTGAAGCCATACTGATGCTGACCAGAAAACATAAATGAACCACTTCACAGGGCATTTCCCTCCTTCAAATGTGCAGGTTTTTATATATATATGTAAATGCATTGTGCAATTGTTTATTCTATTTTTTTTTTTTTTAGGAAAGAAGAGGCAGGTCCATTAATTTCAGGCTCAGAGGCACCAGGCAGTATGATCAAGCAGCTGCCACTGGCACCTACTCCTGTAAAACCACATCCTGCAGCTGGTATTGCCTCCCTCTCCGCTTCTTGCATGCTGTGTGCAGGAAGGTCCCACCCATGTGTCTGTCTTATCAATAGTGCTGTCTTAATAGGACTGAGGATAAGGGTGGGAGGACAAGAAAGGAGCTGAGGGGCAGAGTCAAGCCAGAGAGGGGTGTGGAATGAGGTGTAGCCTAGGGAAAGTGCCAAAGGCCAGACGTGGAGGCCCTTGGGACTGAAGTTCCACACCTCTGCTATGGACAGAGAGTAGAAACCACTGCCAGGATTCCCAATGCCTAATTCAAGCCCTGAGACATCTGATAAGCACCATCCAATAAACATAAAGAAACTGTATGAATGGACAATCAGAAATTGTTTTCTTAGGGTGAGCTTACTTACATATTTATTGATTTATTTAAAAGCATTTATAAACAGCTTAAAATTTAAAAAATATTTTTAAAAAATCTCCCACATATATGATTGGCAGTTGCTCCACAATTAGTAAAAAGTAACAATTTCCCCAAGTCCCAGACTGGGCACCAGAAAGTATTTCTCTAGAGCTGATTTTGCGAAGTATCAAAGTATCCATAATGTATGTGTGGCCTGCAGCTAAGTTTCCATCCATGTTGAAGGATTTACTTTGGCATCAATTTCTTGTTGAAAATAAAACTGTACTGAGGGCAGGATGTTGCTTTTAACTAGCCTGAGATGACTAATTATTAAACTCATTTTCTAAAGGTTAGCATATACAGAAAAGCAATTATATGGAGATTAAAACAAGTTCAGAAACTTGATTCATTCTGAAAGTATGGTAAACCTAAGTCTTGTACTATTTCTGAGTTTTAATGACCTCAGGAACATTTTATTTAACTTAGATGTCAAATGCAATTTCAAAATGAGAGATGAAATATATTTCATGGGTTTCTTTTTCTTTTTTTGCAGAGTATAGAGCACAAATTTCACAGACTGATTTTTCTACTGAATTTTTGCAGCTTGGCACGGATGCCATACATGCCATTTATACCCTTAGATTTGGCACTCTTAGAAGGCTTAAACTGGAATTTGGAGCACAGATAACACAGCAACTTACTGTTTTTAACAACATCTCAGTTAAAAGAAAGCAAAGCTTAAAATGTATCAGGTTAAGCTAGGCTGTATACAGATGACATTATATTCTACATTCAGTGCACATTGAAATCTTATTTTTTCTACCCAATCCACACACAATCTTTTATGCCCCTGAAAAGTGCTTTTTCACAAACTAGTTTTAGTCCAAACATAAAAGCTTTGATCCTGCATAACCCCCACGCCCCATGTGTCTATTTGAAAATGGATGAAGGTGGTCCTAGCAATGGAGGCTGTATCCACACCTGCCCAATGACATTGTGGTTGGGTATATACCAAAATGACAATTTCCACTTCCTTCTTCATTCACCTGGGGCATGTGTGAGGAGGAAAATGTGTGGATAGCCTTATCAAGGGGAGAGTTTTCAAATGTGTATCAAGTAACCACACCCATTCTTGTGGGAGGCAAGATCTAGAATTAATCTAGCTTGAAACCAGCATATTGAAGATGAGCATGCATGATTCTGTACTGGGAAAAATTACTTTTTTGTGTTATGAATGGGCAAGCCCTAGTTAAGGAACATCCACATTTATAGCCTTTAGCAGGGTTGGTCAACCAGCATCCCACAGACTGGGTTTCCTGCCCCCCCAAAAATAATTTTATTTGCCCCTTTTACCAAGTGTCAATCAAGATGTAATAAACACCTTCATCCACTTTCGCTTGTAAGGTAAAGAAAGATAAATCACACTATAGTGTTATATCTCTTTTGGGAGTGGTTGGGGGGGCATTGTATGCAATGCCTCAGCCAGGCCTGATTGTATGCGCTCAATTACTGTGGAAGCCTTTATTGCTAGATGGTGGTTCCAACTTTATTACAAAACCAGATCATTTGATTGTAAGGAGGAGATCAGTGGGTATGGCAGTCAGAATACAATTTCACCCCCAACCCATTGTCTGGAGAACAGATCAACCACAGAGAGGAACACAGAGAGAGATTGGTCATCCTTAGCCTGCAGCACACAAAGGAGCCCTATAATTGTTAAAACTAGAATATACTCCTTTTGAGTTCATCTCTCAGTCTGTCACACAGATGAGAACCTGTGGCCCTCCAGATGTTGTTGGACTACAGCTCCCATCATCCCTGACCATTAGCCATACTGCCTGAGGCTAATGGGAGTTGGGGCCCAACAACATCTAGAAGGCCATAGGTTTATTTTATTTATTTATTTATTTATTATTTGATTTATATCCCATCCTTCCTCCCAGCAGGAGCCCTACTTCTGCTCTAGCAGGTGCCCACTTAAATCTCAGCATATTCAAAAAAGGCATCCAATACTCAAGTGTCTAAGAGAGTACACACGCCAACTGAATACAATGAGAAGCCACAGGGTGTGTGTGTGTGTGTTGTAAATTTTGCCTCCTTGCTTTTGTCATTCTCATTTAACACAGACTTTCATTTCATTTCATTTCATTAAATTTATATACCGCCCATAGCCGAAGCTCCCTGGGCGGTTCACAACAATCAACATAAAATACAATGAAACACATATTTAAAATTTTTTTTTTAAAGCTTAAAATTTAAATTTAAAACATAAACATTTTTACACATACTAAAATGCCTGGGAAAAGAGGAAAGTTTTAACCTGACGCTGAAAAGATAGTAATGTCGGCGCCAGGCGTACCTCGTCAGTGAAACTTTTATTGGAATACCAATTTCAATGGGATTTATTCCCCAATAAATGTGCACAGATTGCAAGCCAAGTCTTCAAGGTTGTTTTCAGCCTCAAAATAGTTATTGCTCCTCAAACAGTTATTGCTTAGTGAAGTTGGAGCTGTATATGTATCCTAAGATTCTACTAAAATAATGACAAAAATGCCCATACCTTGAACAGATAGAATCGATTTCTAGGAAGAATTCACAAATGATGTTCATCTGCCAGGATAGTGTTGGTGGCCAAGTGTGTTGCTGTGAAGTACTGGAAATCTAAGCCCTCCCCACAATAAAGGAATGGATGGAGGATTTATTAGATCTGGCCAATAAGGAAAGAATTATTTATAGTAGAAGAGGCACTCCAGGGAAGCTTGATTCCATTTGGCAGCTGATCCTAGAGATGTTTAGCAATTAGAATAACTTGCTACTCTTAGTGTTCATTATCCCAAAGTGTTTTAAATATTACAGGATAGATGACTGGGGAAATGACATGGATATGCTTGAAGAATAGGGCTGTGCAAGGACCCCCTCAACCCAATTTGTGACCTCAATTTATAAATACAAATAAGACCAGATTTGATCTGGATATATTTGTATCCAACCCAATCCGGATCCAGATATTACAAATATCTGGAAATCCCATTAACTTGCATTTCAAAACAAAAATGGCCATAACTATCTTGTTGTTTGACATAGGGACATGAATTTCAGAGACATCATAGCCCCTAAAGGGGGGCGTCCATCCTGCCAATTTTCAGCTGGGCAGAGAATCACTGAGCCTAATCTGTGACATCCAAAATAAGTTCCAAAGAAGCCTGGTTCAGTTCGTTCATTGGGCTTTGTCCAGTTACGGATCATAGCACTATTGAAGAGTGCATTTTTGATGTTGTTCTATGTAAGAAGAATATGATTGTGAAACAAGTGTGGCATTGCCAAAATGCAACAGCAACCCTAGCCTGGCTTGCTTCTGTGCCTTTCATAGAGGTCTATTTAGACAAAGCTTTTCAATACATGGAAATAAACAGGACCATCTGTTATAGACCATGCATGCATATTTGGAAGTAAACTACACTGAAATTCACTAATAGGCACAAAAAAAACCTTGCAGTTTAAGAATGTACCTACAGCCAACAGATACTTCTATCAAACTTTAAAAAGTAGGGAAATTACGCAGCTGTAGCAAATGTACCAGGGGAGCAGGAGACCTGACCTCCTCTCTGAGATATTTGGGTTGGTCTTTCACAGTTCAATCCACTTCCTGTGTAGCTTGGAAGAATGTGGTAACATGTGCCTTCCATTACTCTTAGCCAATGAGGAACACAACAGGTATCCTGGGAAAATCAAGAATTTAGCCTGCTTGCCTGCTGCATCTGCAGAATCTAGGCAGTTTAAAAAACTGCACATGGTCACTTGATCAACACATGCAGCTCCGCCCCTTATCCAGAGACTCTAGCTCACTTTCTGGTTCAGTCAGCAAGGAGAAGCAGCCTTCATCTCAATTGCCTCTGGGGTTTACCAATGCATGGAAAACAGTGGATAGGCTATCTCAGTCCAGAAATGGCCGCAGCTGTCTTACCAACCAAAGCTGATAAAAGGCGCTTCTAGCCACTTAGGTCACCTGGGCCTCTAGCAACAAAGATGGATCCAGGAGCACCCCCAGACTACAAACCTGCTCTTTCAGAGGAAGTACGGCTCCATCCAAAGCAGGCAATTGACAGGAACCACCATCTTGCTAGGATTCAGACTCAAGTTATTGGCCCTTATCCAGCCCACCACCGAGTCCAGGCATTGGTCCAGGGCTCGCACAGCCTCTCCTGATTCAGATGCTACAGAGAAATAGAGCTGGGTATCATTAGCATACTGCTGACACCTCGCCCCAAATCTCCTGATGACCATTTCCAAGAGCTTCATATCAATATTAAACAGCATGGGAGACAAGATGGTACCCTGCAGCACCCCACAGCACAACTGCTAGGGGGCCAAAGACAATCACCTACTGCTATTATCTGAAAACTACCCTGGAGATAGGACTGGAACCACTGTAAAACAGTGCCCCTGATATCATCTCAGCAAGTTGGCTCAGAAGGATACCATGGTCAATGATATCAAAAGCCACTGAGAGATCAAGTAAGAGTAACAGGGTCGCACTCCACCTGTCCTTCTCCAGTTAAAGGTCATCCATCAGGGTGACCAAGGCTGATTCAGTCCCATAACCAGGCCTGAAACCAGATTGGAATGGGTCAAGATAATCTATTTCATCCAAGAGTACTTGCAATTGTTGCAACACAACCTTTTGATCACCTTCCCTAAAAAGGGAGTATTTGCAACCAGACAATAGTTGTCACAAACCAGTAGTTCCAGAGTGGACTTTTTCAGGAACAGTCAGATCACTGCCTCTTTCAGTGCAGCTGGGACCACTCACTCTCATGAAGATACATTGACAGCACCCTGGATCCACTCGGTCATAGCTCCTCATCAATCTTTAATAAGCCAAGAAAGGCAAGGATAGAGAGGACACATTATTGGCCACATTGTCGCAAGCACCTTGTCTACATCATCAGGCTGCACCAACTGAAACTGATTCCAAGACGTTGCAGCAGATGTTGCACTGGACACCTCACTGGGGACAACAGTAGAAGGAGGTGAGCAACTTTACCCTCAAAGTGCCTTGTGAACAATTCACAGTGGGCTTCTGAAAGGTCTAAAACTCCATTTCCAGGAGTTGATGTTAACAGACCCCTGACAATACAAGAAAGCTCCACTGGACAGCTACTTGAGGATGCAATGGAGGCAGAGAAGTGGGTCTTCTTTGTTGCCCTCACTGCTACACAGTAGGCATAGTTATGATGTTTTACTTGTGCCCAATCAGCCTCACAGCATGTCTTCCGTCATTTGTGCTCTAGCCATCATCCAGCTTGTTTCATTGCCCTTAGTTCACTGGTGTAGTAGTAGTGTCCTAGCGGTAGTGAGAGAGGTTCTGGGGTGAGCATGGGACAAAACAAACTCTTCAGTGCTCTCTGTCATTTAAGCAGTTATGTGGGTTTTCAGGAAAATTGTCTGATGCTCTAAATAGAGTGTGATCTGATTTAGCATACTGTATCTAATAAACAACTCTTTAAAAGTACCCCATGGTAATTTTGTGTCCCAATAGCCACAAGTATTTGAACTAAAATATTTGATTAGTAAATTGAGTGCACTTAACATGGTTTCAACATGATGTTCAAACAAATTCAAAGCTTTATGTGGAAATTATTTTTATTGGAATTACACTTGCAAAAATTTAAAGATATTAAAAAAACACAATGGCATGGAAAACTGTTGACATACTAATATTAGGATGCCCAAAGAACTGTGCATGATATGCCATAGGCATAGTTGTGCACTCATCTACTCTGAAAGAGTTTAATTCTCTCCCACTAAGGACATAAATCCTCTTAATTAATTAATTAATTAATATTCCATAGTGTTGGAAACTAGGCATTTAAGGCTGAAAATGTAATTTTTTAAGATTCCTCACATCCTCCCCTAGTTTTTGGTAGTAATTACTAGGCACAAAAACAAAATTGGACAATGCAACTATTAATATGTTTGATTTGCATAATTAACAAATAATGTACATAATATACAGATTAGCTTGCCTGGATTTGTGGAAGTAGAATATGTCAACCCTACCTCTGTGGCACTGTGGAGTCCACAATGCCTTCTGGTATTCTTGGGAGCTAGACGACAGCTAGAGTGCCAGTGGCATAGATCTCTTCTGAGGCTAACCAAGCGCTGGTTAGAGCGCATAATTGCACTTACTATGTGATAATAAGGGCAGTGAAGAAATCTTTGTGGCCTCAGATGACTGTCCAGCAGCACTTTTCCTGGTCGTCCAGAATCTGGTCTCATCTTCCAGTGGGGACAGACCTTTAGAGCAATGAAGACCTGCTGTGACTGTTTGGCCCATCATTTTGAGTTTGGCCCATCATCTCAACTCCACAGCAATTTAGATGCTCCTTCTTTGGTTACAGTCCCAGCTGAAGTATCCAATGCTTTGTCTTCTCCAACTTTGAGGGATCAGTTTCAGTTTATGAGGCCTGTTGAAGTGGACATGGTGCTTGCAAGGATGTGTCCGACTACATGCCCTCTCAATCCCTACCCATCATGGATGATGAAATTGAGCCGGGTTGATCGAATGAGTCCAGTGTGTGCTGAATGCTTCCTTGCATGAGGGGGCGATGCCTGCCATCTTAAAGTAGTTTTCAGCTACTACTGAAAAAGCCAGCCCTGGACTCAATGGATTGTAACAGTTATCACCCAGACTGAAAAGTTATCTTTTCTGGGGAAGGTGATTAAGAGGGTTGTAGCAGAACAACTGCAGATGTTCTTGGATGAAACTGATTATCTGGATCCATGCCAGTCTGGGCTCATGCTTGGGTTTGAGACCAAATCAATGTTTGTTGCCCAGATGGATGACCTTTATAGAGGTCCTCCTTCTGTTCAATCTCTCAGTGGCTTTCAAATTCATTGATCATGGTATCCTTCTGGACTGACTGTGTGGAATGGGTATAGGTGGCTGTAACGAAACCACTTGTTGGAACTGTTATTAAATGTGTTACAGGTTTGAAGGAGTTAATGGAATGCCTGGGAGTATGAGTGATGAAAGGCTGCCAAGTGGGAGGAGGTGTGTGAGTGGGAGTTCTAAGGTAGGTTTGAATAAAAGACAGTTGATTTTAACAGTCAGGAGTATTTTGTTGTTGAGATTTGGAGTGGAAGGAAGGAGGTTGTGTTGTGGGAATGAGCTGGGTGGAAAAGGGTGGATTACACATTAGTTAGAGAGGGGTTGGACAGGTAGGGAAGATAGGGACTATACGTCAATATACTATTTAACATCTTGTATTTTAATAAAGTTATTTTGTTCATTTAAATTCCTGCGTGTCTGTCTGGTCACATATGCTACCATATCAGTCTCCTATTCAGTTCCTGTACCTACATCCTATTGTGCTAACAGGGCACACTAATGGTCACCTTTTGGGTAGGACAGAAGGTAGAATGGCTAAAGCTTGTAGTGCAGAGAACGTATCTGACCCCGGCTGAGGCAAGTGTCCCACTGGGTGGGGATTTCCTGAACCAAGCATGGGGTGTCAGGAGGGACAATCCCTGTTGAAGGGTGAGTTCACGACAAAGTGGCAGCAGTGGCAGTGGGATCCAAAATAAAAGGTTTTTATTTCGTGGTCAGCTTAAGGCTACTGAATAAAAGGGCTTCTTGTTTTGTCACAAGGTCATAACAGGCAAGGAGTACACTGGTGAAACAATATATCAAGCCATAATCCAGCTCAGAGAAAATGAAGTGGAAACATTGTGTGTGAAAGGAAGGGGGGAAATGGAGATTATGTCAATGGAGAAGGAAAGTTTAATTGACAAATGTAGACAACTAAATCTTCCTCATGAAGGAAAATCAGTGGATGAGTTAAAGCTGATGCTTTTAGATTACCTCAGAGGTAAAGGTGCTGGGGAGGCTGAGGGAATGCTAGATAGACCTAGAAATGAATCCTCGGTAGAGTTTCAGAAGGAGAAACTGAGGGCAGAAATGCAACAGAAAGAAGCAGAACATAGACAAAGAGAGACGGATAGACAAATTGAATTAGAAAAATTAAGAGCTGAGTTAGATCAAAAAGAAAAGGAAAGAGAATTGAAATTTGAAAGACTCCAAGTGGAAAAGGAAAACCTGCTGAGGGAAGAGAGACGGTGGGTTGAGGAGGAATCCAGACCCATTAAGGTTTCTCCTAAGGATCTCAGTTCTTATGAAAATCAGAGGGGACCCCCAGATATTTTTTAACACCTTTGAGAAAGCTGCTCAAATGTGGAATGTGGATCCCAGGGAATATATGAGGTATATTCCAAATTTATTAAAAGGAGAACTGGCTGAAATATATTATAGTTTCTCAGTTGATGAGGCAGCTGAATGTTGGAAGATTCAGGACAGACAAAAGGAAGTACTTCTTTACTCAGTGCATAGTTAAACTATGGAATTTGCTCCCACAAGATGCAGTAATGGCCACCAGCTTGGATGGCTTTAAAAGAAGATTAGACAAATTCATGGAGGACAGGGCTATCAATGGCTACTAGCCATGATAGTTGTGCTCTGCCACCCTAGTCAGAGGCAGCATGCTTCTGAAAACCAGTTGCCGGAAGCCTCAGGAGGGGAGAGTGTTCTTGCACTCGGGTCCTGCTTGCGGGCTTCCCCCAGGCACCTGGTTGGCCACTGTGAGAACAGGATGCTGGACTAGATGGGCCACTGGCCTGATCCAGCAGGTTCTTCTTATGTTCTTATGGATTTTGACACCTTTAAGGCTGCTTTTTATCAAAGGTTTAGGTTTTGACCTGAATTTTTAGAAAAAAATTCAGAAGTACCACAGTAACTTTGTTTAAATAGTATGTGGAATTTGGTTTTAAGCTCACTGACTATTTTAATAAATGGATTGGTTGTGCTAATGCCAAAACAAAAGATGATATTAGAGATCTCATGATTTTGGATCAGTTTATTTTCCATTACCTCAGGAAAACAGATTGCTTGTGAGGGATAGAAGTCCAAGAAATGTCAAAGAAACTGCTAGTTTGGCAGACAGTTTGTCTACCTCGTTGGTAGACAAGCAAAGATAACCAAAATAAAAATACTCTGAATAAAAATTGATGATTTAAGAGATATATGGAAAAAGGAAAATCTCATCAGACACCAACCAGTACAGAGAAACAACTGTCTGTTAAACCACCGTTTGGCAATACAGACAAGCATGTTTCCAGTGTGGATTAATTCGACATCTTAAGCCTGCATGTCCCCGAATGGGAATTAATAAAGGAAAAACCACCTCAGTGAGGCGGGTCCAGGTTCAGAGTAACACAGTGTCAGATAAACCTGAGGGGTTACAGTGCTATATGTTGAAATAGAATAGAGTGCCTCTCAGGGGAAAAGTGACTGTGACTGAATGTGTTTATTTGGCAGTTTTGGACACAGAGACCAAAATATCACTTATATACGCAGATCTGGTTAAATCCAAAAATGTTTTACCTCAGAAAACCATACGCCATCAGGTGTATAAGGGGAGAGCTGGTTTAAATTCTGTTGGCCAGAGTTGCAGTGAACTGGAGAGGTTTTGAAAGAGAATATAAAGTACGGGTTAAAGCAGAGTGAGTCTTTTATTCTAGGGAAGGATATTATGTCACATAATAAACAAGTATATATTGTCACTAGGTCCCAGAAAGGAAGAAGAGAGAAAGTTTCAATATTGTCTGAGGAAAATAATGCCTTTAAGAATGTATCAGAAGCAAATCCAATGTTGGCCCTGTTGCCTAGCAACCAGGGAGAGGCCCAGTCATGTGATACAAGTGCTTTGCTATCTTCTGCAGTTGCAGAGCAGGGAGACAGTGAATTTAAAAGCACTACTAGGAATGATGAGAGGTTGAAATCTTTGAGAGCTGTAGGACAAAAGGAAGAAAGTTCTTTTGGGGAATCCCAAAGGGAACAAATCTTCTGGGAGAATAGCTACCAGTTATCAGAGGTGAATGTTGTGTAGTTGAAAAACAGCTTACAGTTCCCAATAACTACAGACTACAGTTGCTGAAAACTGGCTCATGACATATCTGAGGATGGACATTTGGGAATTGGGAAAATGTGCAGATGTTCAGCACTCACTTTCTATTGGCCAAATATCTCCAGAGAGGTTATAGAATACTGTAAATCCAGTGAGACATGTCAATGCGTGAGAAAGGATGGAGGAAGGATTAAAACACCCTTATAACCAATGCCCTTAATTGGGAAAGCCTTGTATAGAGTGGTTATGGACATAGTAGGTCCTTTTACAAAACCCACTCAGAGTAGAAAATGTTTTGTAATCACTGTGGTGGATTTCACGACTGGTTATCCTGATGCTGAAGCTCTCCGAAACATTGATGAATTGACAGTGGCAGAGGCCTTATTAAAAATATTCTCACATTTAGGATTTCCTCATGAACTAATAACTGATAGGAGAACTGTATTCTTATCAGATATAATTAAATGTTTGTGGAGATGTTGTGGCATAAAGCATCTCACATTGTGTATAATCCACAGACCAATGGCCTGGTGGAAAAATATAGTGGAACTTTAAAGAATATGATTAAATCATATGTGGCAACCACCCATATGACTGGGACAAATGGCTACCTTGTATGTTGTTTGCTTATTGTGATATGGCCCAAGATTCAACTGGTTTTTCACCATTTGAATTTATATTTGGCAGAAGGCCAAGAAATCCTTTATCCCTTATGAGAGAATGTTGGGAAGGTGTTGTGTCTGAAGAGTGTCTGTAGTATAATATGTTATGGACCTACACCAAAAGTTAAAGGATACAATGGAACTAGCTCATACAAACTTAACCACTGTGCAACAAAGACAGAAACAGTGGTACAATCAGAAAGCCAGAGCAAGAAATTTTGAAATTGGAGACAGAGATATGGTTTTCCAGCCTAGGAAACATAATAAATTGGAAGGAGGATGGGAGGGGCCATATATGGTCAAGGATAAGAATGACCTTACCACCTACCACTGTTGCGAGAGTGGAAAGGGGAAAACAGAAAGTGGTGCACAGTAATATGTTGAAACCATATTACAGTAGGGAGGCTCCTGTTTACCATCTCACAATATTACCCACATAAGATTATAGAACTGTGCAAGATCTTTTGCAAAGAAGCAAAGAGGGGGGAGGCCTAGATCAAATTAAATGGGCCCAAGATACTCCTAAGGGAACCCAAGATGCTATCACAGAAATCCTGCAAACATGACATAACTTATAAGGTTGGTTTTTAGTTCAAAGCCTGGTAGAACCAACCTAATAAATTATGTCATTAGCACAGGGAATCATCCTCCCATTAGACTGGCTGCGTACAAAGTGAATGGGAAGGTGCTTGCAGGTATAAGGAGGAAAGTGCAGGAAATCCTTGAATTGGATGTTATTAAGGAGTCTAACAGCCCATGAGCCTTACCAATAGTTTTAATTAATAAACCTGATGGAACCATCAAATTCTGTGTGGACTATAGGGGGCTGAACAAAATCACAGTCATGAATGCATATCCTATGCCATGAATGGATACCCTGTTAGATTTATTGAGTTCAGCCACAGTAATATTGCTTTTTAAAAATTGCTTTTTAAAAATGTGTTTTTAAAATTTGTATATTTGTTTTTAATGTTTTTAATTGTTGTAAACCACCCAGAGAGCTTCAGCTATGGGACGGTATATAAATGAAATAAATAAACAAATAAATAAATAATATCTACCATTGATTTATGTAAGGGATTCTGGCAAATGAACCTTGAGGAAAAGTCCAGAGAAAAATCAGTCTTTATAACACCAGATGGGCTTTATGAGTTCATGGTGCTCCCTTTTGGCTTATCAAATAGTCCTGCATCCTTTCAAAGACTGTTTAATGAAGTGCTCCGTGGCATGTCAGATTTTACCCTGGCTTACATAGATGACATAGCCATTTAAAGTGCAACCTTGGAAGAGCATCTGGAACATTTGAAAAGTGTGCTGACTGCCATTAGGAAGGCAGGATTAACAATAAAAGCCTCTAAATGTCAATTCAGGAAAAGAGAGGTAGTTTACTTAGGACACAGAGTGGGGAGTGGTTCTTTAGCCCCACTAGAGGACGAGCTAGCTATAAGAAGTTGGCCTATACCTGCAACCAAAAAGCAAATAAGAGCTTTTCTTGGGTTAGCCAGTTACTATCGCAGGTCCATACCCAACTTTGGAGAGATTGTAGTCCCACTGAGTGACTTGACTAAAAGTTTGGTTCTCAGATAGTAAAATGGTCAGAAGCTTGTCAACTTGCTTTACACAGCTAAAGCAAGCCATATACCACGCTCCCATTCTCATGGCTCCTGATTTCAGGAAACCTTTTATTTTAGCAACTGATTCCTCTGAAATAGGAATTGGAGCTGTGGTGCTTCAGGAGAAAGAGGGAGTAAAACACCCAATAGCTTACTTCAGTAGAAAAATACTAAGGGAAGTTTGAATAAAAAGCAGTTGATTTTGACAGTTTTGTTGTTGGGATTTGGAGTGGAAGGAAGGAGGTTGTGTTGTGGGAATGAGCTGGGTGGAAAAGGGTGGATTACACATTAGTTAGAGGGAGGTAGGACAGATAGGGAAATACAGACTATACATCAATATACTATTTAACATCTTGTATTTTAATAAAGTTATTTTGTTCATTTAATGTCCTGCGTGTCTGTCTGGTCACATATGCTACCATATCAGGGTTCTATTCAGTTCCTGTACCTACATCCTATTGTGCTAACAGGACACACCAGTGGTCACCTTTTGGGTGGGACAAAAGGTGGAAGGGCTGAAGCTTGTGATGCAGAGAGTATATCTGACCCAGGCTGAGGCAAGTGTCCTGCTGGGTGGGAATTTCCTGAACCAAACATGGGGTGTCAGGAGGGACGATGAAGGGTGTTGAAGGGTGGGTTCACAACAGTGGCACTGTACTGCCGTCACTCTATTCTTACCTGCAGCATCATGTCCAGAGGGTAGCATTAGGAGAGTGTTCTTTGGCCCTCTGGTGTTTATACTATGGAGTGCTACACGGCACTATTCTGTCCCCAATGCTGTTCAAAATCTTTATGAAGCCATTGGGAATGGTCATTAGGAGTTTTGAAGTAAGATGTCATCAGTACGCTGATGATACCCAACTCTATATCTCTATTACATCTGAGTCAGGAGAGGCTTGGAAGCACTAGACTGGTGCCTAGTTGCAGTGGTGGACTGGATGAGGGCCAAAAAACTGAGCTTGAATTCTGGGAAGACTGAGGCTTTGTGGGTGGGCCATTCCCATGTCCAGGAGACAGGTCAATTGACCTGTTCTGGATGAGGTTGCACTCCTTCTGAAGGAGCAGGTCCACAGTCTTGATGTTCTCCTTGATCCATCTTTGTCTCATTAGAAGATCAAGTGACCTCTGTGGCCAGGAATGCTTTCTGCCAGCTGTGACTGTTCTTGGACCATGACAGCCTGACCACAGTGGTCCATGCATTGGTAACTTTATTACCATAACATGTGTGGCTGCCCTTCTGTCTGGTCCAGAAGTGCAACTAGTGCAGAATGCAGTGGTCAGAATGTTCACAGGAGTAGATTACTGGCAACATGTTACCTGTCTGCTGAGAGCACTGCACTGGTTGCTGATCTACTACTGGGCTAGGTTCAAAATACTTCACAAAGCCCTTAACCAACCAGTATTTACGGATTTTTACTGGTATTTTTAAGAAAGCTTTTACTTTATTTTATTATAATCTTGTTTGTTCTGTACTGCCTTGATATACTTTTATGGAAGCGCAGATTATAAATAAATATTTGGGCATGAACATGGCAGCCCTATTCATGTTATTATGCATTTCTGGTGAAGTCACCATGAAGGCAGGGTAAGCATTCTAGCCATTCCTTACCTAGATCCAAGCCACATTACACCCCCATATGGCACATCCAGTGATTCAAATCTGATTATAAATATTGACAAAACCATCAAACAGGATGGCATGCTACACATCCATCAAATGCAACATGGCTGGCTCCATTGCTTGGACTGACACAAATCAGCAGACAAGCATTTGATGAACAGTTGGAAACAGAGAAAGCTGTGAAGGCAACAATGAGATGATCATGGTGATGAATCTCAGAACCCTCCTAATTAGAAAAGCTGAGATATCTCAGGGCACAGTCAGGTTTCCATCTTATCTAGGAGACTTATTTTGACCACGGAATGGGGCATCTTCAGTGGACTGTGGTTGCTTGTATTTATGGCTATTTATCCTCACAGATAACCAGTCTATTCTATAGACATGTGAAGCTGCCTAACACCTCATCAGCTTAGTGCTGCTGGCAGGTAGTGGTTCTTTCAGGCACAATCCCTTTTTTAAAAACCCGCTGGAGATGCTGGCAGGTAGTGGTTCTTTCAGGCACAATCCCTTTTTAAAAAACCAACTGGAGATGCTGGGGTTGAAACCAGGACCTTCTGCCTGCAAAACATGTGCCCTACAGCTGGGTCATGTCCTCTCCCAAGGGCTTCTGAATCATTCAGGAAAGTGAGTTTTGTTTTGCTATGGATGCCTTTGCCTGAAGAACATGTGCATTGTTGGCATTCTCTGACTTGCTCTATGTGGGTTTCCTTGGCCTGTATGTTGGCAGAAGAAATGTACCAAACCCTTCCCTGTGAGCTGCCAGGTTGCAACTCAGGCTGTCCATTCTGCAGCAGCAAAAGAGGATGTAGGTGCATCTTTTCCAAACCTACTCTTCCCATGATCCCTTTCTTCATCTTCACTTCTCACCTACTATTGGATTAGGCCAGCCTTTCCCAACCAGTGTGCCTCCAGATGCTGTTGGACCACAACTCCCATCAGCCTCAGCCAGCATTTCCAATGGCCAGGAAAGATGGGAATTGTGGTCCAACAACATCTGGAGGCAGTGGTTGGGAAAGGCTGGATTAGGCTTCTCCTTATGCTGAACACCTCACTGAAAACAAAATTTAACCAACATTATTTAGGTTGCACACTTACTTTGGAGAAAGCCCCACTGAGCATAGCAGGACTTACTTCTAGAAACATGAATAGGATTGTGTTGTTAGATGTTGTTCAGCAAGGGTTTTATTTAGCTTTACATTAGGTGTTCATCACTTAAATAAAAAATTGAAATAAAGGGAAATGGCCTTTATAGAGGACAAGTTAGTGAAATAAAGGATAGTGATTCACTCTACCAGGGACTGAATACATGCAACTGATGTTTCAGAGTATGTTACTAATTAGTGTATAAACATCTCTTTATTTAGGGTATGCTATGACCTCTAGTGGTTGGAGAAAAGCCATCTTTGGCTGTAGTACAGGAAACTCTGTGTTGTGTGTAATTTACAAAATGAATCTAAAGATACTCACCTTTTACAGTTTTTTCTCTTTTTGGGCCCACAAGTTCATCCCATCACCACTCTTGTAAGATGCTTTCCTCTAGGTATTCAATTATGCTGCACTGTCCCAACACACACTTCCAGCTAAGGGTACCAATGCTGCTCTTGTGGTTTGCAAGCCTCCTGTGCCTTATAACACTGAGGGGCATACACAAAGCCAGCAGACAAAGCTTTTTTCATCATTGCATTTCCATGCCAAGAAAGCTGTGCCTGATTATTTTTGTTTCTGCATATCATACTTCCGTTAAATGCACAATGCCAGTATTCACTCCGGTTGTTCTAGCTAAGGACTTCTCCAAATAACCTATTTATTGAGCATTCATCCTGATTTGCTTCCACAGTGGTTAGACTATGTCTTCACTGAACATGCATTCTGATTTGTTTGTGGAAAGTTCATCCTGATATGGTTATATGTCTTCCTATTAATTATTTGTTCATCCCATACTTTTCAGTGCATTTCACTTTTCTAACTGCAAAAAATCCTTTTTTGAAAGAAAAAAGTGGATTTGCTGCGCAAGGGCAACAGAGCACTTTAATACACTTTAATTGCACAAACCTACATTTCTGGTATGTACTTGAATCCCTCCTGCAGAATAGGCACCCTAACAGACCCATTAGTAGATATGGTCTAAAACAGCCACTCTCAAAGTCACTGATGAAAGGAGAGGGCCTCCAGGCAACATTCCAGCATGCTATCTATTCATAAGCTATCAGCCACTTAAGGCAAGCCAAGAGGCTTAGGCACCTATAGAGAGAGGGGAGGAGCAAACACTCTCTTGGAAGTTGCCAGTTGCAACACATTCCCCCAATCTTCCTACCCTAAATTAGCATATACATATTTTATGCAAATCTATGGCCCCTTTTGGTGATACATTTCCTTCTCTTTTTTTGACAATACATAAGAGGCCACCCTACCATGAATGGGTGGAGCCACACTCCAAAGCTGTAAATACAATGAAATACTCAGAGCATGGAAAATGGTTTCAGAGGAGAGTAAAATAATCCTTTTTCCATAGCTCTTCCCTGAACCGAGTTCACACCCACATACATGCCACTCACTCACATACATACGCCAAAGATGCTTTTTAAACATGTCAGTAGGAGATCAGAACATGGTTCTTCAGATCCATGCGTAGTTTCGTCCTAGAATGTTCACGGTTGGGTTCCAAAATTGAAATAATAAAACATGGGACCTTACCCTTCTCTCTCCTAAACCAAAATGGATCTCTGTATCTCAAATCTTGCACTCAGCCCTTTAAGATATAGGAATGATTTGGAGAATCTCCTCACATTAATTAATGTTCTGATTTTTCATCTCCCCAAAAGCAGTAAGCAAGACTGTATCTGTGAAAAACAGCTAGTGAAGGTGGTAGATTTGTAAGCCAGCTTTACTTTAGGACTAGCAAGCTAGAAAGATTTATTCCTTTCCTGCAGTGTACAGCCCCTCCAGACTAGGGCTACACACACATCATCACTTTTGTGTTTTCGGAAGCAGCTGAAGACCTGGCTTTTTGATTAAGTTGGTGGGGATATCTGTTATAGCCATTCAGCGTAGGATGTGGATTGGCTGTCATAATTCATTCTGATTTTCACGTTGTTTTATTTATATGTTGTAATTTGTTTTAGTATGCTGTAATTTGTATTTCGATATGTATTTTATTTTTATTGTACGTCGCCTAGAGTGACAGGATTTACCTGCCAGATAGGTGTCTAATAAATTTTAGATAATAATAATAATAATAATACATTTAAAGCACAATGGTAAACCACCTCTGAATATCTCTTAACAGGAAAACCCTATGAACAGAGTATCCAAAATGCAACACGAGATAGTGCTGGAAGATGAGACCTCCAGGTCAGAAGGCACTCACTGAGCTACTGAGGAAGAACAAAGGACAAGTGCGAATAGCCCTGTGACTAATGACACAGCTGGGTCAAAGCTAAAAGGAAGCCCAGAGGCTGATGAGCACAGATGCGAAAGGAGAGTCCGGAGTTGTACAACACACATAATAGGAACATGGAATGTGAGAAGCATGAACCAAGGAAAGTTAGAAATTGTCAAGCAAGAAATGGAACGTATCAACATTACAATACTTGGTGTGAGCGAACTAAAATGGACGGGAATGGGACATTTTCAATCAAGCAACTACAAAATATTTTATGCAGGAAATGAGAAATTAAGAAGAAATGAGGTTGCTTTAATAGTGAGAAGTGATGCAACAAAAGCAGTTAGCAGCTACAACGCAAGGTCGGAGCGAGTTATATCAATGAGATTAAATGGGAAACCTATCAACATAACCATCATCCAAGTCTATGCTTTGACGTCAAAAGCAGAAGAAGAGGTACTGGAGAGATTTTATGCAGAAGTACAAGAAGAAATTGATCACACACCAAAACAAGATGTGCTGATAATCATGGGGGATTGGAATGCAAAAGTAGGGAACAGAGAAGAACTAGGAATTGTGGGGAAATGGGACTTAGGAGACAGAAATGAAGCAGGAGAAAGACTTCTTGAATTCTGTGAAGCCAATTATTTGTTTCTTGCGAACACATTTTTTGAACAACCGAAAAGACGACTGTACACATGGACATCACCAAATGGTCAATATAGGAATCAAATTGATTATATAATTGGTAGCAGAACATGGAGAAGTTCCATACTTTCTGCGAAAACAAAACCAGGAGCAGACTGTGGTACAGATCATGAACTTGTCGTATCGAAAATCGGAGTAAAGCTAAAGAAGACCAACAAAGCAATCATAATGCCAAAATACAATTTAAATGACATCCCAGAAGCATATAAAGATCAAATAAGGAACAGGTTTGAGGCTTTAAACTTAGTTGACAGAGAACCAGAAGAACTATGGAATGAAGTCAGAGACGTTATCAGGGAAGAATGCAAAAAGACAATACCTCTAGTTAAAAAGAGAGAAAGACCTCAATGGATGACTGAAGAAACTCTTAAAATGGTTAAAGAGAGAAGAAAAGCAAAAGCAAAACGAGATAGAAACACAGTCAGAACCCTAAATGCAACAATACAGCGACTAGTACTTAGGGACAAAGAGAACTATTACAATAGTTACTGTATAGAAATAGAAGAGGACAACAAAAAGGGTAGAACAAGAGCCCTGTTCCAAAAGCTTAGAGAAATGAAAGGGAAATTTAAGCCAAGAGTAGGGATGTTGAATAATCAACAGGGGAACACACTGACTGACCGAGATGAAATAAAAGGAAAATGGAAGCAATACACTGAAGAACTCAGTAAAAGAGATGCCAGGATGACAGATTCATTCATGGAGGAACAATATGATGAAGAACCAGAAATTTTAGAATACAAGGTGAAAGCTGCTCTTAAAATACTTGGAAGAAACAAATCACCGGGAACAGATGGCATATCAATAGAGTTGCTACAAGCTACTGAGACTGAATCTGTCCAAAGTTTGACAAATATCTGTCAAGAAATATGGAAAACTAAACAATGGCCCACAGACTGGAAATGTTCCATATACATCCCAATTCCAAAGAAAGGGGATCCCAGGGAATGCAGTAATTATCGAACTATTGCCTTAATATCCCATGCAAGTAAAGTAATGCTCAAGATTCTACAACAAAGGCTCTTAACATATATGGAGCGAGAAATGCCAGATGTCCAAGCTGGATTTAGAAAGGGAAGAGGCACCAGAGATCACATCGCAAACATACGTTGGATAATGGAACGGAGCAAGGAATTTCAGAAGAAAATCACCCTGTGCTTTATAGATTACAGCAAAGCTTTTGACTGTGTAGATCCTGAAAAACTATGGAATGCTTTATAAGAAATGGGGGTGCCACAGCATCTGATTGTCCTGATGCGCAACCTATATTCTGCACAAGAGGCTACTGTAAGGATGGAATATGGAGAAACTGACTTGTTCTCCATCGGAAAGGGTGTGAGACAGGGGTGTATTTTATTACCCTATTTATTTAATCTATATGCAGAACATATCATACGGAAAGCAGGATTGGACCAAGATGAAGGAGGTGTGAAAATTGGAGGGAGAAATATCAATAATTTAAGATATGCAGACGATACCATACTACTAGCAGAAACCAGTAATTATTTGAAACAAATGCTGATGAAAGTTAAAGAGGAAAGCACAAAAGCAGGACTACAGCTGAACGTCAAAAAGACTAAAGTAATGACAACAGAAGATTTATGTAACTTTACAGTTGACAATGAGGACATTGAACTTGTCAAGGGTCAAGGATTATCAATACCTCGGCACAGTCATTAACCAAAATGGAGACAATAGTCAAGAAATCAGAAAAAGGCTAGGACTGGGGAGAGCAGCTGTGAGACAACTAGAAAAGGTCCTCAAGTGCAAAGATGTATCACTGAACACTAAAGTCAGGATCATTCAGACCATGGTATTTCCGATCTCTATGTATGGACGTGAAAGTTGGACAGTAAAAAAAAGCTGATAAGAGAAAAACCAACTCATTTGAAATGTGGTGTTGGAGGAGAGCTTTGTGGATACCATGGACGGCAAAAAGGACAAATAATTGGGTGTTAGAACAAATGAAACCAGAACTATCACTAGAAGCTAAAATGGTGAAACTGAGGTTATCATACTTTGGACATATCATGAGAAGACATGATTCACTAGAAAAGACAATAATGCTAGGAAAAACAGAAGGGAGTAGAAAAAGAGGAAGGCCAAACAAGAGATGGATTGATTCCATAAAGGAAGCCACAGACCTGAACTTACAACATCTGAAGAGGGTGGTTTGTGACAGATGCCGTTGGAGGTTGCTGATTCATAGGGTCACCATAAGTCGCAGTTGACTTGGAGGCACATGACAACAACACATTTTCCCCAAAGAATCCTGGGAACTGTAGTTTGCTAAGGCTGCTGAGAGTTGTAGGTCTGTGAGGGGCAAACTACAGTTCCCAGGATTCTTTGGGGAAAATAATGTGCTTTAAATGTCTGGTGTATACGCAGCCCAAGTATTTTATTGCAGGTATTTTCTGCAACATATTCTTGACACAGTAATAGTGTGTTGGTGGTAGATTTGTTCTGGTTTGTCTTATTTTGGGATATTTTCCCAATGCTACCACATCATTGCTGTCCAGAGGGGCTATAGTGCAACCAAAGTGGGTCAAAAGTAAACCAGAAGGGTATAAAAAGTTACGGAACTTCAGCAGGAAATTACAGGCTATGCACACCAACTGATAATGACCACCCTGCAACATTTGCAGTCATCAAACAGTATTGAAAGTGAGATTGCATGTTGCTGCTCCAATAACATCACGAGCACAAATCATCATGAATGTGCAATAAGAAGGGGCCTGTACTCTTACCGCTAGATTACTGTGAAATAGTTACAAGCAATATTTCTATAAGCAGAAACTGGACTAAAGTATACACCAGCATCAAGAAACTACAGAGGTTTTTGTGCAGTTGTAGAGAGTCCCTTTCTCTTAAGTCCCATTCTCTTAAGCAGTGGCCCTCTGAAGCCTATTCACAGCTAGATATCTGTCTGTATTTCTGGTCACTGAGGTGAATGCAGGCACAACACACACATAAATTCAGAGAGATATTAGTTTTTCAGCATATAAAACACAGAGCCAAAAAAGGACAAATTAAAATACTTATAATTTAAATTGTGCTTGGCTAAATTGTGAATCTCCTACAGAGAGAAGCCTAAATGCCAGCCCAGCCCCTGGGGCAGCCTTCCTCAACCTGATGTCTTCCAGATGCTTTGGACTGTAACTCCCATCATCCCTCACCATTGGCCATGCTGGTAGGGGATGACAGAAGTTGTAGTCCAAAATATTTGGAGGGCATCTGACTGAGTGGGCTTTTCTGGGGCAATAAAAGATAGAGCAGGGGGAAATGTGTCACACATAATCTGCTTTCTTCTCTTTGTTCAGAGGAAGGGGGCTACAACTGGGGGAAATGCTTAAGAAGAAACACAGCTGCCACTAAGATCCTCCTGACTCCTGCATACAATACAATGTTGAGGGGAGCAAAATAATTTGAGTCAACCTTGATAAAGCCCCAATGGACATCCACTGGACCATGCTGGCTTACCCCCAAATAGTCCTGGCTCATCTAACAGGATAAAACAAATGTAGGTCTGCAAGGGGGCAAATTGTAGTCTAAACCATTGTTCTTCAACTTTGGGTCCCTAGCTGTTTTTAAACGACAACTCCCATCAGCCCCAGCCAGCTTAGCTACTGCTTAAGGGATCAGGAGAGTTGTTCAACAACATCTGGGGACCCAAAGTTGAAGAATTCTGGTCTAAACTACATTGGATGCTAAAAATAGTGGGTTAAGCATCTCAGTGTGCTCTTAGCTCATTGGATTCTGGGAAGCAACAGTGATTCTGCTTAGGGAACAGTATGTGTTGTCTAGGCTGATTGCTACTTTCCTGTAATTTGTTCGGAACATATCAATGTGCAAATAAACAGATTTTCAAAGAGACTAAAGCACATTACTCTCTCCTCTGAAGAAAATCCTGAAAAGGCTGCTCTGCACTTGTCACCTTGCAGGAAAGGACAAGCTTAGCATTATATTCATCTTTTTATTGTTCACTAGTTCATGAACAAAACTAGGTTACTCTGCTGTTAGCTTCTGTGTATGACAGTTCACTGGAAACACTTGAATCAGATAATTGGAATCCAACTCTCCTGTTGACAACAGTAGTATGAAAAAATGGAATTGAATATGTAGAGGGATATGATCTGATGGCTTTCATCTGCTCTTCGTTGCTAGGAAGAGTGCTTTGCCATTTGTCTGTGTCGGAGGCAGCCCCATTCCTCATTGTGGATAGACTGTTGCCTTCATGGAGAAACCACAGGAAAAAAATGACCATGCAGAAATGGGAAATAATATTACATGCCATCCTGTTGTCAGACTTGATCATGTGACTATACCAAAACAGGTTAGGAACACATTCACAATTCACCATATCTTTGACAGGCAGGAATATGTGATTTCTGCACCAAAACAAGTGAAAACATTATACACCGAATACATTATTTCAGTTGAGTGTATTTTTTTTTGTAAGTCATTCTGCTTCCAGGATTTCAGCCAGGGGCAGAGGGAAATAAAGAGTAAGAAAAGAGTTTGTGCAGGGGACTGAGCCACTGTCTGCTGACAGTATTGTTAGGGAATGACCCATGGCCACTGAGTCCCAGGTGTTTTTTGCTGGGTCCCAGGTTTCATAAGAACATAAAATAAAAACAGCCCTGCTGGATCAGGCCAAAGACCCATCTAGTCCTGCATCCTCTTCTCACAAGGGCCTGCAAGTACTGGTCAATTTGTGGAAATTGTTCTGAATGGATGTTAAAAAGTTTGTCATGTTTTGAGATTAATTCTGGAAACATCTCAGTTCTTGAGCAGAAATGAAGAACCTATGGCCCTCCAGATGTTGTTGAACCACAGTTCCCATCATCCCATACTATTGGCTATGGTAGCTGGGACTGATGGGAGTTAGAGTCCAACAACATATTAATAAAGGGCCACAGGTTCCCCACTGCTGCTCCAGAAAAGTTGCCCATCAGAAAGCCAGCCAGTGTTACACCTCAGAGATATTCAGCCCATCCCACAAACATACTGCAGCAAAGACTTTGGAAGAAAAATGCACATCACTTGTAGGGATGGGATCCGTTACCCAGTGCCGCTTCAAAGCAACATTGGGGAGGATACTCCCAGCACTGATGAAGGAAATGAGAGGGTTACAGAGGATGTCTCCAGAAGCCTCAAAACCAGTTGGTGATGACTCTGCCAGCACCAAGGCCAAGCATAACGGCAAAAGAGATAAGTGCTAACAAAAACAGTGTAACTTCTGAGGCAGGGAAAATGAAAGTGACTCAACAGAGTCAGAGACTGGCATGTCTCCAAGGTTGCAGAGGTTGGAGAAGAGAAGGTTACAAGTAGCCCAATCTTGTCCACCACCACCTTATGAAGCCACTGCCTTGCAGCTCATGTTGAGAACAGCCTGAATTAATAGTGTCAAATGTGCATCCCTTTTCTGTATAAAAAGAAGCAGCTCTACTGTTGCTTCCACTATCTAGTATGCCTGTTCCTGTTTGAATCCCAGTTTAGGCCTAGCATGAAGTTCTAGAATGATCCCTGTTCTGATTTCTGGAACAAAGCCTTATACAGAAAAACCCAGTTACCGAATCCTGAGTCTGCTTCTCTGGTTGGGAGCCAGGATACTAGCCACTGTTGATCCATTTTTTCCCTTGCAAAAATTATTGATATCAATATCAACATTTTGACAGGAATTATCAATAAATGAAAAGAAATATCTATAAAATTATCATTTTAATATCAATATTCTAGAGGCAGATTTCTTTTTTTAAAAATCCATTTTCAGAAATAGCTGTGGAAACTTGCTACATAAAGATCCAATTGGCAACAATACAGAATAAGCAAATTAATGGAAAATTCAGTGCCAAATCCAAATTGGGCAAAATTCTAGCACATCCTTAATCACCTGCCATTTCCCCAAAATCATTCATCACAGGTTTAGTTCATCCAAAATAAGCCATTTCTTTTCCTTCTTTTCCTAAACTGGGCATGGGCCATGCTCAGACTTGTTGGAATATGTGGTTCAACTTGAACTGGTGGGTTGGGTCTGCATGGGGTTAAAGGCAGATAGAGCGGAGACCTCCTGATTTCCAGGCTATACTTATCCTTTGATCTCCTGCTAACTCTTCCATCCTGTATGAACTGTTATTCTTAGGATGCTAACCACATCTTCCGGCTTCTTCTTTATTCTCTTGAGAAAGAGGAAAGACCTTGTCTTCTCTTTGTCTGTCTCTCTCCTCACAGCATGAGGGCAAACACTAGGCTTAGTCTTTGCATCTCCAACTTAGCTAGTTAGCTAGATGTAGAACTCTTTCCTATCAAATATGTAATTCCAGAATAAAGCAGTTTTTTCTTATTTTGAAGCTTAAAGTCTCAGTGTGACTAATTCCAAAAATGGAAATGGACTGCCTTCAATTCATTCCCAACTTATGGCTATGGTATGAATAGGGTTTTCATGGTAAGCAGTATTCAGATGGGGTTTACCATTGCCTCTCTCTGAGGCTAGTCCTCCCCAGCTGGCTAGGGCCTGCTCAGCTTGCCACAGCTGCACAAGCCGGCCCCTTCCTTGTCCGCAACTGCCAGCTGGGGGGCAACTGGGCTCCTTGGGACTATGCAGCTTGCCCACGGCTGCACAGGTGGCAGGGCATGTAACCCTTGAGCCACTCACTATGGGGGTGATCTTTAGCTGGCCCTTTACATCCAGGAGACACGAGCGTGGGTTTGAACTCACAGACCCTGGACTCCCAGCCAGGCTCTCCTGCACGCTGTGCTATACCAGCTGTCCAGGGATGGTGTAATATTTAACAATGCTTCAAACACACAAAGCTCACTCAGGTGTTGTTTTTTCTGCTCTGCAATAAAACTTACCTCTCCTACCTTGCCAAAACCAAAACCAATTCATTGATCCATTTTCTAACTTTAAATTGTAGAAACTACCCCCCCATTTCTCATTCTAATGGCAGAATAAGGGTAACTTACCCTTAACATAGGACCATGACTGTGGCCCTTTTACACAAAGTCTGCTCCTCATACCATGCATAAGCACTGGCTGCATATAAAAATCTATGCAAGTCATATAACAGATTGCTGACCACTTACTATCCTAACTCAACTGTTCCATGTATGAGTTCTTAAACTCTGAAGTATGCCCATGTCAGTTCCTTTTTGAGCAAACTGTCCCTTGAAATAGCACAACGAGAAGTCTTCACTTCATCCACACTATATCAATATTATTGCAAAAATTCAGTTTTGTTTAATGAGGGCAAGTAAGCTCATAATCCCATCAAACCAGCATGCATATACAGAAAAGCCCCCAAAATCAGTAGTGTGGCCATGAGAGAATTATAGGTGAAGACAGATGTAACATTTTAAGAGCAATGTTTGCATTCAAAACAAATGTACTTTATTCTATCCCAGAGTAAATGAAAAATGGGTCAAACTAGTTTTTAACAGTTAGTTCTGAACCAGGAAAAAAAACAGCTGTGGAAGACACCTATGGGGTGACGTCTGTGACTTCGACAATACACTTCTTGCCCAATACTCCAAAGACTTCAGCAACTGTGGGTTTGTTTTTTTAAAATGCAAAGTAAAAAAAGTGAAATATAAAGTATACATAAATAAACATATATGTGACTATTTTTTAAAAAAGACTTATACAGACTTGAAACATGAGGAAGTAAGACTGATATCAAAATCAAAACTCAACTTTCTGGCATGTATTTGTGTAAGGCAAGTTGCTAAACTGGGATCATACCATGGATGAAGAATCTGCTATGTCCTCTGCCCTAAATGTTATGTCTGTCTGCCCGGTGTGACAAAGAGCACAGCTGTGGACAGACGCTTTATTTTGCAGGGTCCTGAGCACTGTGATTCAGTCAATTTAAGCCCATTATTGTCTCAGAAAATCCTGCAAGACTGCTCATTTTCTAAACTAAGCTCACTAAATTGTTACCATTTCCTTTCAAAGCCCAAGAGAATAAATGAATGCACACTGATAATCATTTAATTGCCTTATAAACAACAAGCAATTAGCACTACTTAAATGCTCCAATGGCACAAATGGCCTTCTAGAAAGACACAATAACAGGTCATTAGATGGTGGGGTTATATACTAGGGAGCCAGACAATCAAGAGTCTGAATATGTTTTTTTTTCGTGCTGTGTTACTACGTGCCATGCAAATAGAAGCCACTAGTGTTGTTAAAACCCTATGACCAAATTGTGCTGGATTTAACATCACCAGCACTGTTATAGGGTAATGAAAACTTGTTCATAGATTTCCAGTTGGACTGCTGGCAAAGAATAGGAGGCTGTAATGGGAGGTCCATCTCTGTGCCCCCAAAATGAGGACAAAACAGGCACAGATTTACATAAAATTTGCAAATGTGTATTTATATGTACAGATGCACATTTAGAAATATTTGCTAACATTTGAATAGAAATACAGAACATCTCACCATAGTGGGGAAGAGTAACCAGGAGACCTAGGGTTTGCTGTTCAGCTGATAACTGTTAATGAGCATTTTCAAGGCCCCTGTTTCCCCCTTCTTAGGTCTTTGTAGCTTTAAACTGTACTTGGACAGGATAGCTCAGTAGAGGACTGTGCTCTGGCAGCCCTTCAAATGGAGGGCCGTCTCCTGTGGTGCTGTGGAGGCTGATCCACTAAGGCAAATGTGGCACTGCCCCACCAACCTCAGTCTGCCCTCAGCCAGCCCGCATCTGCTTGCCATCTTACTTACAACCAGCCAGGGGGTGGCTCTTCCTCTCATTAGCTCTGGCTTCACCTTCTACTCCACCAATCCTAATGGCTAACAGCCACTACTGCTGCAGTGTACAACATATACCTACCCTACTGTCCTGGTTGGGCAATGGGGAGATGCACAGGGAGCCCCTCCTCTTTGAAGCCAGCCTACCTCCTTGATATCCCTGTTTCACAGTGGAACGGATCAGGAGAGATGGAGGGACTACAAATGATGGAGTGTATGCCATCTACTACTCTGGCTTCCTAGCAGCAGACATCGGGAGTATTCTGAAGGAAAGAGATGGAGAATCTTTAAAGGGTCCATATGCATGTACAATGTGTATTCCTGGGCCTTTGTTGGCACACGCATGTAGGGATTTGAACCAGTTTGCATTAAAAGGCAAACCTGTCTAATTTGCAATTTCTAAAACAATTCGCAAACCAAAACATAGCCATCCTTCAAACTTTACACTTCTCCAAATTTTGCTATGCTATGTACAAAAATGCATATACTAGGGTAAAGTATGCATTAAAATGAATATTAGTGAAAATAACATACAAAAATCACTATATCAGGGAAAAGTGCTTTGCAAAATGTGTGTATTAGGTAAAATTGCATACAAAATGTGTATACTACGAGAAATTCACACCAAAATGTTGATGAACGTATATCAGGATTTTTAAAATAAAAATTTGCAAACTGATGTGGAAATGTGAAGAACTGAACTTATGACTGGAAACTATGAGAAACTGAGAGAAACTGAAAAGGACAGACTCTTCCATCCCTACACTTATATGCATTCATTGCCTCAGGTTTCTGTCTGTGGTGGTAAATAATAGTGATCAGAGATGGAGGAAAAAATTGTGCCCTAAGTGGTTGTGTTGATTCAGCCATTAGCCTTGTTTTGTGAGGGTAATATTGAACAGACCATCACAACCACCACTCAGTAATCAAATCTAAGTGTACCTCAAGCGATCTTTGCATTCTAAGGAACTCGTTTCTTCTGAATCTGCAGCCAGTTGAAAACCCAGTGCTTTTAACTGAAATAAGCATACAATTCAAATTCCTCTCATCAAATATAGATGAGACACTTCAAAAAAAACACAACCGTCCACCCTTGCCATTAATCCATGAGAAAAAAGAGGTAATTTTCTTCCAAAGAGCATCTCTATTTTTATATTTTTTATTATCAGACAAATGTGTTCCTGAAAGTATTGAGCTGATCTCAAATGGGATGGTCATAATTCAGTTTTGAAAAATGAATCAGGTCGTCTAGCCTTTCTAAACAGCAATGTAGCCAATGAACTGGGGTCCACAGAGAACTGTTGCCATATGCTACAATTCCTGCAACTTTTCTGATGCCACTTTTTGATCCTTTCATGTTGATTCCCCCTATCACTGTGAAGCAAATGTCAAAAAGCACTATTTTGGGATGCTCAGCAAGAAGTGCCTGAAAACCTGTCACTGGGAAAACTGGTTTATGGAGGCCAAACATTCATAGCAATATCTTTTGACCTTTTAATGCCTGTTCTTCCTATCATTGTGAAGCAGAGCCGACCCAAGACAATTTGCTGCCTGAGGCAAAGGACAAGATGGCGCCTCCCCATTCCAGATACAGAAGCTTACCAGAATGGCAGCTCAATCTGACTTCAGCACTGAAGAGGAACAGCAGGCTAGGTTAGAGATGGCAAAGCACACACAGCTCTGTCCACTCCCTGCCCTTCAGCATCTGCCAGAGCTTGGAAGTAACTCGTTATTTTTAACGAGTTACTTGTAATTAGTTACAATTTTAAATAACGAGTGGGTAATTCCATTACATTTGGCAAGTAACGGAACGACTAGTAATTTCCCTACTTTTCAGCTGCAACTTTAACGTTTCCACGTTAGGTTGGACGTTACTTGGGGGTGGGAACAAGGGGAAGTCAGCTCCTGGCTGTGATTGGTTAACACAAGACATGTGCCTCACACTGATTGGACCTCTGCGCAGACTCTCTCTTCCCTCGTGATCTGTGTTAGGAGGCATGAGGGAAGAGGTGAATAGGCAGGGCCTGCTAGCGTCTGAGAGGAAAAAATGGACGCCGGAGGAAAAAGCCAGGGCAAGGACAACGGAGGAGAAGGCAGCAGCAGAATGGCAAAGAGCTGTGGAGGTGAGTGACGATGATTTGTGTGTGTGTGTGTGTGCCCCCCATGGCCCCTTCCGCCCCCATGGCATTTTTTGCCCCCACTGCCCCCCCATGGCCCCTTCTGCCCTTCCCACTGCCTCTCCTTGCCTTGCCGCCGCCCCCCCATCAATCACAAGGCACTTCTGAAACTTTGGCCTACAATCAGAGCTTGGAAAAGTTACTTTTTTGAACTACAACTCCCATCAGCCCTAGGCAACATGGCCACTGGATTAGGCTGATGGGAGCTGTAGTTCAAAAAAGTAACTTTTCCAAGCTCTGGGCTACTTCTCTTCCTTCCCCCCCTTTTTGAACTCTCACCCTTGTTTCTATGCATACCTGTGTGCTGTATTTATCCAGACAGAGCACTCCTGCCTTTTAAAATGCCGGCTAGCTTTTTATTGTATATTTATTTGAACTCCATCTTTCTTTTTATTTGTATTTTTGTCCTGTTTAATCACAAGACTGAATTGTATGTGGGACAAAAACTGTCTCAGTAATAATAATAATAATAATAATAAAAATAAAAAATCATTAGGCATATAATAAATGGCTGGTTTTTTTGTTCTTGGCAGAGATGAGGTGAGAAGTAGGGTCCTTGCAGCTCCTCCTCTCAGTCCCCCAGCTCTCTTTTTTTTTTCAATTAATTTTTATTCTAATTTTCAAAACCAAAATAATACAAAAAGAAAACAACACAAATCAATAACTAATACAATACAAAAAAAATACATATATATAAAAATATTGACTTCCGATTTGTCATAGTTCAGCTATAAATCTATAATATATAACAAACCTATCTCTTAATAGATTATAAAATCACCTTCCTCCAGCGGTTATCTTAGTTGGTTTCAAATCTCATTAACATCATATCATTTTAATATTCCACAAAAAGTCAAAGAGAAGTTTCCAATCCTTGAGATATATATCAATCAATTTTTTTCTAAATAAACATGCCAATTAATCCAGCTCATCAAATCTACTAAATCCAGTAATTTCAAAACACTATAATTCAACTATAAATCTATAGCTCTCAAACTCATGTTCTGTGAGAAAGAGAGAGATTCCCAGTCCCAGAGAGAGAGAGACTGTTGACAATCTCTGCTAATATCTATACAAATGTACATAACATGCATCACCTGAACTCACATGATCTAGAGTTACCTTAGATCTTGCAAGATTTGCAAATGAGAAGCAACAGGGTTTTATATTAGTTCTGATTGTCTATTGGGCTATCATAGGTTATATGTTTTTTTCATTTTCTATGGCAAAAACTCCAACTTCAGTGGAATTTATGTGATGTGTTCTAATCATTTGAATTTGGCTAATGAATGCTTTATTCTTTCATCAGAACTTTAGCAGTAGTACTAAAATATTAATAAAAAAGAAAAGGGAAAGAAAAAATACTTTACATACATCATTCAGCTGTATTGCTAATTATAGATATAGATATAAAAGATAAACGGCATTTTGTCAAAAGTATTTTTGTCTACATTTTATACCTCATCCTTGGTTTTCCAAGCTTGGCATGGAATGCTTCTCATACAGAATTAATTTGAAATGCTGCATATTTATTATCATAATCATCACATTCAAAATAAAAAATATATGTACCGCCTTCAAGTTGATTCCAACTTATGATGACCCTATGAATAGGGTTTTCATGAGGCTGAGAGGCAGTGACTGGCCCAAGGTCACCCAGTGAGCTTCATGGTTATGTGGGGATTTGAACCCTAGTCTCATTTTGTTCTCACAACAACCCTGTGAGATAGTAGGTTAGACTGGCCCAGGCAGGGTTATTCAGTGAGCAAAAATGATGCACATAGGATCTCTTTTAATTGTGCTATCGACCTGCTTACTTCCACTCTGACTGGGGCATCTTGCAGCATGGGGAAGAGATGGGGGCACATCACAGCTGAAGTTCACCCATATAGGAGCATTATCTCTTGTTTATTACAGAGACGCCTGTTGCAGGTTTTGCTGCTGAGAGCAGCAGTCAGTTAGTGCAGCCACTTGAGTCACAGCTTGTTGATCCTGAGGAGGCAAAACTAGAAAGTGAGGTTCAGAAAGGAGGCCCTGTGCATGAGGAGGAGGAGGGCATGAAGCAATGCCAGTTGCCCACAGCCACATCTGCAGAACAGCAAGTACCATGGTTTGGCTTTGAGAAAGCTTGTACATTTGTGAGCCAGAGTGGGAAAAATGTTGTTGTATGATGCAATTACTGGCTTCCAAGGATCAAAAATCTGAGATCAGCTGTTTCCTCCTCATCCAATGTGAAGAAACATTTTGAGGTAAGCCTTTGTCATGCTGGTCCTCAAAGAGTGTCCATTGTCTATTTATGTTTAAATTGTGAAGTTCCTCTTCCATTTTTTCTTGGATTCATGCTTTGTTCTTCTTCCTCAGAGGGCACACCCTGAGAAGCTGAGAGCAATTGAAGAAGCAATAAAGGCAAGGAGACGTGGCCTTCCTGAACCAGTGCATGACACCCCTCCTCCCAAAATGCTGAAGCAGCAGCAGACAACCCTTGAGAGGTGGGGATCTGGCAGGGAGCCTGTCACCCAGAGCAATCTCGACAGGAGAATCATTGATTTCATTGTAGAGGAGACATTACCACTTCAGACTGTGGACAAACCATCATTCATTAATCTGGTTTGCATTGGACTCCCCAAAGATCTCACCATCATATGTGCCAAGACTCTGAGAGACAGAATTGAGAAGAGAGCATGCCACATGAGAGAAACTCTTGCAAACCGAATGGGTGCTGTGGCATATATAGCAACCACTGCAGATTGTTGGACTAATGGCAAGAAGAGTTACTTTGGGGTAACAGCCCACTGGATTAACCCAACTACCCTGAAACGTGAAGTCGGGGCCTTGGCTTGTAAGCGTCTGAAGGGGCGTCATACATACGATGTCCTTTCAAAAGCACTGCATGATGTACATGTGCAGTACAGGATCTACAACAAAGTTATGTGCACTACTACAGACAATGGCTCCAACTTTGTGAAAGCGTTCAGAGTTTTCATGGCCAAAGAACCAGTGGAAGCTGCAGGCACCAGTGACGATGATGGTGATAACCAGGAGAAGGAGGAGGCTGAGGTGGAGTTTGTGCCTATCTGTGAGATCCTGGACACAGGACCTGAGGCAGAGGAAGAAGCTGCAGACTCAGGAGAGGATTTTGTTTTACCACCACACCAGAGATGTGCTAGCCACACCCTCAACCTTGTGGCAACACAAGACATAGAGGCCATGCTTTCTGACTCCTCCAAAAGTAGTCTTCTTGGTCCTTTCAAGAAACAGTTTCGTTCCTTGATGGGAAAGTGCAGCAAGTTGTGGTCCAAGCAGAACCAGTCAGCCCAGATTGCTGAGTATATCCGTGCGCAATGTGGTGTGTATCTGAAGGTACCGAATAAGACCAGGTGGAATTCCACCTTTGATGCGTTGAAGCAACTACATGAGCTCCTGTCAACTGTGCCGCTAAAAATGCATGCCATAATGGACCGCTGCTCCTTGTCCAGGATCACAGCTGCTGAGATTGAAGTGGTACAGGAATACACAGAGATTATGGAGCCACTAGCCCAGTCCCTAGATATCCTGCAACAGGAGAACGGCATGTTCATGGGGTATTTGCTACCAACGCTCTGCAATCTGGACCGCAAGTTAGAAGGACTGGAAAACAAACCTGAGAGGTACACATACTGTTTTCAGCTGCTGAGAGGTGTGTGCGAAGCCCTAAGAAAGCGGTTTGCAGCTATCTGGAGGACAAGAGGCTTCTTCTGGCAGCCTGCCTACACCCTCGCTTCAAACTAGATTGGCTGGAATCGTGTCAGGCCACCACCCATACCAACCAGTAAGAACATTAGGGAAGCCCTTTGGGTGAATTACTCCAAGGGAAATGTTGTCTCAAGGGAGGCATCAGAGGGCTTAAGGTGGTAGGCAGGGGCTGGGCCTTTTCTTCCTGGGGCTCCTCATCACAACCTTGGGTTGCTGCAGGTAATCCTTAAGGGTCTGCTGTGCTGCCCCATGAGTGTGGTGACTTGGTCACCTTCCTACCTTCCATGTCATCATCCACAGGCTCAGGCTGGACCCTGAACCAGGGGACATGACAAGCATCAGGAAATGAAGAGCAGATGATGGTTTCCTAACATATATGTGTTAACATATCCTCTCTCTTTCTTAGATACACAATGGAAGCCTTGTTGAAAGCTGAAATAAAGATGGGTGTACTTAATGAGGACAGTGATCAGTCTTCAGATAAAGACCAGGAAGGAGATGACTTAGAAGATGACTTCTTTAACTTTCTGCCCCAGGGCAAGAAGTCAGCAGTGGACACTGCTGAGGAGGAACTGGTGAGGTACCTGAGGTCTCCCAGCAGGGAAGTGTCATCACTCCATGGCTTTCCACGTGTGCTGCGGTGTTTTTTGCAGCACAACACAGGCATGCCTTCAAGCGCTGCAGTAGAACGCCTGTTCAGTACTGGTGGCAACGTAATGACTGTAAAAAGACATTCCTTGTCTGACATGCTCTTTGAGCATCTTGTTCTTTTGAGACATAACAGAAACATATTATAAAAGCATTTCAAGTGTAAAATTTGATTTCAAGAGTTGGGGTATCTTCATTGCTTGGGGGGATGTGAGATTCTGTTATGCCATTATGTTAATCTTATGGATAAATTTTTTTATTCTACTACCCCCTGTGTGTGTGTGTTTATTTTTAATATTGTTGTAGGCTTCTTAGATGTGCAGCAGCCAAGGCCAGCACCTTGTAGGAGTTTTTTTAAAAAAGTAACTGAAATGTAATTGTAGTGATTACTTTTGAGAAAAAGTAAAGTAATCAGTTACTTTCAGAGCAATTGTAATTGTAACAGTAATTACTACTTTTTGGGCCAAGTAATTGTAACTGTAATTTATTACTTTTTAAAAGTAATCTTCCAAGCTCTGGCATCTGCTGCCTGAGGCAGGTGCCTTATTCTGCCTAACATTAGGGCCAGCCCAGTGGGAGATATACAGATGCTTAACTCTCCCACTGAAATCAGTACAACTTACAGCACAATCCTTCTTACTCAGTAGTAAGCCCAATTATGTTCAGTGGGCCTTATTATCAGGTAAGTTAATATAGGATTGCAGCCTTAAATGCTTGTAACATGCATTTTTAACATTGGATTGCACCTTTCATATTTATATATGCTTCTTTAGCTTAAGCAAACCTTGTACTCGTCAAACATGGGCGGTTTTTGATATTATATCACCAGACAAATGTATTGTTACTTGTGTATTGTTTTTCCCATCCATGTCTATTGTCACTGTTGTGATTATCCTCACATGTGCTGCTGCTTATGGAAAGAAGATAGCTGTAGCCCTAACTTTTGTCAGGGTGTTGGGGTAGGAGCTTTGTCTACAACCAAGAAATGAAACATGGCATGAAAGCTTGCAGTAATCTGAGCACAGTCCATTGCCAAACTGGTGTGTGCATTAAAGGACATGTGCTTCTCTTCAAACAGCAAACTTTGTAGAATTCTAATAGGAAATTCTGATTTTACCGTTGGAACCAATTTTGTTCCTCATCTTTAAAGGAAGATCTAGGGATAAAGCTCTGATCACTGGAAATCTAGCCAATTGTTTGTATAAATCATGAAACAGCCATTAGACTGTGATTGCATGTTAACTGTTGTGGTCAGCAAACCTAATTTCCTTGATCTAAACATCTACCACATGTACAAAATTACCTCGCTTGCCATCACTGGTTTCTGATCAGGTGCACCCAAGGTTTTCAGAAGTTCAGAGTCTCTCTCCCACCACCCCAGAAGTGACTGGGTAATGAGCAATGGACCACTTCTATAAATTAAATGCTTAAAAGTGTTTCTCCATCTCACATAATACTAGAACCCAATTAAGTTGAAAGTTGGGAGATTTGGGCAGACAAAAGAAAGTAGTTCTTCACACAGCACACAAACTATGAAATTCACTACCACAAGATGTAATGATGGTCATCAACTCTGATGGCTTTAAAGGAAAGTTAGACATATTCAAGGAGGATATGGCTATCAATGACTATTTGCCATGATGGCTATGTTCCACCTCCCTTGTTGGAGGCAGTATGCCAGTTGCTGGGAATCACTTTTGGGAAGAGTGCCATGGTACTCAGGTCCTGGTTGCAGGCTTCCCATAGGCATCTGCCTAATCACTGTGACTACAAGATGCTGGACCAGATGGACCTTTAGTCTGATCCAGCAGGGCTGGATCTTATATTATTAACTCTCCCACCATGCTTCTGATCCCTACTCAAACTCCAGTGGAATGGTTCAGATAGCACAGGCCATTTGACTGTGAAAGAGTTAGGAAGAATACCAAAGGGGCAAATTCAGAAAAGTCCTGTTAAATTGTGCACTGATTAAGAACGAACAGTTATTATTGTAGTTCATCATTGCTATCTTAGTGCTTAATTACAATGCAGTGTTCTATTCCAGATGATGCGATTTAATTAAGCTCTAAGCTGAGCAAACTAAATAAAATTTAATTAATGTGACTCCAAAGGGTCCCTTGTTATGTCTCCTAAATGTACAACATATTGCAGGTGCAAGTGCCATTTCCCTTGGGAGATCTCATTGAGCAATTTTGCTTCTTCAATATCTTACAGGCTAAAATACAAGCGCGCACATACCCCTATTAGTGGCAGGAAGGGTGTTTTCAGTATGCACATCATGGAAAAACAACAGAATTGACTCTGTATGTACAAACTGTGTCAAAGCAGTCAAACTGACAGCTTTGTTTAGCAGCAATCCATTAATTGACAACTGGATTTACGTGGCTTCCGAAACCACTGAGGGCTCATTTGCCTTATCACTAACAAAGCAAACGTCTCCAGTCTGAACAAAATGCTCAGATGAGCCACTTTAAGCTAAACAACCTCAAATGAGCTGTGACATATTTAGGAAGAACTCATTGAACACAATTTTATAATAAGGGAGATTGCTTTCATGCGCTACTAGATTTGTTATGCAAGCAGCTGAAAAATCAAACAGGGAGAAGGCTGCATTTGCCAGAACACTCCTTATGTTGTTCGCAGTAGCCTTCTTATACCATATTTGTGAGAATCCATAGCAAAATTTGTTGTTGTTGTTTAAAAAACCACCCTCTTCCCACTTCTGTTCTGCTCCTGTGTTTATAACCATTCAGTGGTCAAAAAACCACCAGCCTTTATAATATGAACAAACTGAGGTATGGCTAAAGTCCACACACTTTATTGTATCTGGATACAGCTCCTGCAGAAATCCATAACCTGCTGAAAATGTTAACTAAGAACTAGCGCCTTGGTTTGCTTTTCTCCTCCTCCCAATCCCTTTTCCTTTTGTGTTGTGTCTTTGATACTATCTTATTTCTGACATTTATAAACTGTACTGTTCAGTGTTGGCACTCCATCTGTGGAATGCTCTCCTCAGGGAGGCTTGCCTGGTGTGAACAGTGATCTCTTTTTGGCACCAGGTGATGATTTATTTGCCCAGGAGCATCTCAGCATGTCACCTAAGCTGGTTTTAAATGCTATTTTGACAGGACAGATTGTGTGTGTTCTTCTGCTTTTTACTATTTTGATCTGTTTTACTGCTTTCTGTGGTTTTAACAGTTTTATTGGGCATTGTTTTTAGTGATCCTCATAAGCTATCCTGGATGTTGTAAAACTGAAGGGTGGCGACATATTGTTTTAAACAAAATAAATCAATACACAGTAAACCAAAGCATGTCAATAACTGGATCAGACAAAGGACTGATTTAGTCCAGGCAAGTTTACATATAGGGCATTCTCCCTAGCATCTGGTCAGGGCCAGCCCAAGGCATTTTGCTCCCTATAAGACAGTGCCCCCCCCGCATTCCATGTACAGAAATAAACCAGGATGGCAGTTACATAGGAACATTCAATGCTGCTGAGTCAGACCACCTGCAGCACTGGGAGACTGGAGAAGATCTGCCCTGGGAGTGAGTACTTGAGCATCTGGGTGCTTGCTTGCTTGCTCCTCTGGGCTGCTGTCTCCTGAAACAGCTGAGGCTCCTGGTAAGTGCTGTATGGTCGGGAACCCCTGTCCTACACTGAATCCAGAGAGAGGTTACAATCAATCTTGCAGCCACTTGCATCAGCCCCTGGCTGGGTAACGGGGCATAAAAGCCAAGCAGCCCTTTGCTGGCAGGAGCCACCAAAGGAGCAACACCAAAGGGGTTTGTCCCTTGGAGAGTGTCTTAGGAAGTCCCAAGGGTGAGGGTACTACCCCTTTCTGGGTTTTTTTTAACCAATCTAGGGAAGAATGGTAGTGGGGAGGGCATAAGGTGCATGTGTAGTTCCTGTGCAAGGTGATAGTCTGTGCGGTGAACTGAATGACAGGAGAAAGTCTCCAGATGTCTTCGGAGTGAGAGTCTGCAACTGGCAGAATGCTGGCCCTTCCTGGGTGTGAAACAGGGGGGAGTAGATGTACCCTGTGTGAAAGATATTGAGTGGATCTGACTGTTCCCAATTCTCTCAGAAGTCTACTGGGATAACTAGTTCTGGTAGGTTTTGTTGGTGGTCTCTTGCTGTGTCCATATCAGGTATTTAGCAGGAGCCTTAGTAAGAAGGGACATGGGTGATGCCACCCCAACTTCAGTTATCATGGGGAGAGGGAGGTGTAGCCATGGGGAGGCTATGATCTACCACAGAAGACAAAGGCAAGACTATCTATGCCTTGTTCCTCACTCCCACTCCTCCCATGGACAGGTTGCTCGTTGCTCATTTGCTGTGCCCACTGGCCTGTGTGTGCTGTTGGTTAACACCAGATCGGTAAACAATAAGACCACACTCATCCAAGATTTGATCATGGATGAGAGTGTTGATTTGGGGTGTATTATGAGACCTGGGTGGATGAGCTGGGAGCAGTTGATGTGACCCAGCTTTACCCACCTGGATACTTGGTGCAACACCAGCACAGGCTGCAGGAATGAGGGGGGAGGGATTGCTGTGGTTTATAGAACTTCCATCTCTGTCACCAAGAAACCATTTTGTCTTGGAGCTGGCTGTGAGGGTCTGCACCTGGTGTTGGGCAAAGGAGACAGTAAAGTAGGGTTGCTGCTGGTGTACCATCCACCCTGCTGCCCAGCAGGTTCTCTGACCAAGCTGGCAGAGGCCACCTTGGCTGTGGTATTGGAGGAGCACAGAATGACAGTCCTGGGTGATTTCAATGTCCATGCTGAGGCTGCCTCTAGTGTTACAGTTCAGAACTTCATGGTCTCGGACTTCCGGGAAGGGTGACTTAGCCTGTGCCTGCTTTTGAGACGGGCTCCTGCCTCAAAAGAAGCTTATTCAGATATATCAGTCAGATTTTTTTTTTTTTTTGACTGATTAAACTTCTCCCGGGTAGGGAGAAACGAAGAGATTAACCTCAAAGCCTATTTTTGTTGGGACGACCAGATCTCATTAATTTATGGGACGAGGTCCAGCCGACGAAGGTGGGACGGATTTTCAACAACAAGCTCTATCTGATAAAGCGAACGTTCATCTTATCTTCTAAGAGAGAACGCACTAACAGGCAAGCACCCTTCTTTCTATATTTTTCTTTTACTTGACTTAAATTGTTGCTGTTTAAAAGAGATTTGCCAGATTGATCGGTTTTTGACATCTCACTGGGGAGCCATAACTTCTCTCTGCTACTCACTAATTAATAGCTTATCTCTGTTTTTGTTGCAAAAAGCTGTCCTGGATTTGCATTCTAAAGATATACACAGAAGAGGGATTTCTATTCCAGATTTTTATTTTGAAGAATATTATATTGTCTGAGACTACTCTCTTTTTGGTCTATTTTATTTTGACGAATCTGTTTCCTGACGACCGCCATTAATTGTTTCGATCCTGGGAACTGCATTTTGTTTACTTAAGCATGGAGAGATAAGGCTGTCTGCTCTGTTTATACTGTGATGTCACCAAGTTTGGAGTATTAACCCAATTGTTGCTGAAATAAGAAGTGGTTTTCCTATATTTTTCTTTTAAAATGGCAATTAAGAAAGTGGCTGAGAATCTGGAAATAACTATGTTTCAGAAAATAATGGATGAGATTGAGATAACGAAACAAAACCTGCGACAGGGTTGTAAGGAGCTGAAAATTGAATTGAGTAAAATGAAGCAGGAGATTAAAGATATTGGGGTCCCTGTGAGAGAGGTGACCCTGGAAGGGGTCCCTGTGAGAGAGGAGACCCCGGAGATTGGAACAAACGTGGAACAGGAAAAAGATTTGGAGTCTATGGACTTTAGAAACAAAATCTATTGTTTGGAGACACAGGAGATTAAAGACATAGGGGTCCTTGTGAGAGAGGAGACCCTGGAGACTGGAACAGGGGTCCCTGTGAGAGAGGAGACCCTGGAGACTGGAACAGGGGTCCCTGTGAGAGAGGAGATCCCGGAGATTGGAACAAACGTGGAACAGGAACAAGATTTGGAGTCTATGGACTTTAGAAATAAAATCTATTGTTTGGAACTCAATGTTATCTCTGAAGAAATTAATGAAGATTCTAGAGATAAAGTTATCAATGGCATGGATAATCTTCTGGACTGGAATGATGTGATGGAGCCCAATATAGAGAAAATCTATGGAATTAACTGCAGCCATGTGACAATGGAAAAACTTTCAAGAGATGACCCAGTGTATTTTGAAAAAAAGAACAGAGATATGATTTTACAGCAGTATTTCAGCAACCTATTCAGAATGGATGGCAAGAAAATATTTGGGATAGAGGTAATTCCCATCAGACTCTTACTATATGACTATGGCTTTGACAGCAAGATTATTATGGAATACTGATAATGGAAGATTGGATACTGAAATTACTGGACTTAACAAGACTACTGAAGATGGAAGATGGAAAATGGAACTAATAGGGATAATAGAACAATGGCTACTGGAATTACTGAACCTAACAGATTCTGATGTGATGGATTAATTGAAATGTTTATTTTGACTATGGTTATGACAATAAGATTATCATAATTAGTAATGAGATGGATTAATCGATATGCTTATCTGGAAAAAAAAATTGATAGATATATTTCTTAAAGAATTGAAACCTCTCTTTGACTTTTTGTGGAAAGAATAAAGTAATGTTTATGAGATTTGATGATTAAGTAAGATAACTACTGGAGGAAAGTGATTTTATAATATGACTTAAGAGACAGGATTGTTATATATTATAGACTTATAACTGATTTGATCTTTGACAAATGGGAAGTCAATATTTTACTCTTTATTTTTTATTTTTGTTTTTTTTTTCTTTTTTTTTCTTTTTTTTTGTTTAGCTACTTTTGATTTTGTTTTTTGTCTTTGAATGTTTTATGATTTTGTCTTGTATGTTTTATGAAAATCTGAATAAAAATTATTGAAAAAAAAAAAAAAAGAACTTCATGGTCTCCATGATGACCATGGGGCTGTCTCAACTTATCACTGGCCTGACAAATAGGGCAGGGCACACCCTTGACTTGGTTTTTGCTCCAGATGAAGGAAGGGCTGTCATTGTCACGGTTAGACCACTTCCTGGTGAAATTTAGACTTACAGCTCCAATCCTTCCCAGAAAGAGTGGTGGACAAATTAAGATTGTCCACCCCCAGAGACTAATGGAATCCACTGGATTCCTGAGTGCCCTGGGGGAGTTCCCAGTAGATAGAGCAGGTGATCCTGTTGAAGCCCTAATCATGCTGTGGAACATTGAGATGTGTTTGGTTCTTAACACAGCTCCCCCTGAGTGCCCTCCCTGGCATTGTGGAGCCCGGTTTGCACCTTGTTACACCAGTGGACTAAGGGCAATTAAACAGGCTGGATGTTGGCTACTGCGCAAGTGGTGAAAGATGTGCTGTGAGGCTGATTGGGCACGAATAAAACATCATAACCATGACTACTGTGTGGCAATGAGGGCAGAGAAGAAGGCCCACTTCTCTGCCTCCATTGCATCCTCAAGTAGCTGTCCAAGTAGCTGTCCATATTGTCAGGGGTCTGTTCACATCAGCTCCAGGAAATGGAGTTCAGATCCTTTGGAGGCCCACTGTGAATTGTTTGCAAGGCACTTTGAGGGTAATGTTGCTCACCTCCATAGCAATCTTGATGCCCCATCCACATCTACCATAGTCCCCAGTGACGTGTCTGCTGCAATGTCTGCTGCAACCTCTTGGGATCAGTTTCAGTTGATGTGGCCTGATGATGTGGACAAAGTGCTTGCGATGATGCAACCAGCAATGTGTTCTCTCAACCCTTGCCCTTCTTGGCTTATCAAAGCTTGCCAAAGGGGTATGACTAAGTGGATCCAGGATGTGATCAATGTACTGTTGTGGGAAGGAGTGATCCCAGCTGCCCTGAACGAGGCAGTGATCCGACTGCTCCTGAAAAGGCTCACCCTGGACCCATTGGTTTGTGACAACTACTGCCCAGTCATAAATACCTCCTTTTAGGGAAGGTTATTGAGCAATTGCAAGTACTCTTGGATGAAACAGATTATCTTGACCCATCCCAGTCTGGGTTCAGGGCTGGTTATGGGACTGAATCGGTCTTGGCTGCCCTGATGTATGACCTTTATCAGAAGAAGGGCAGGGGAAGTGTGTGATGCTTCCTTCCCTGGCTCTCCCTGTCAGGTTCCTACTTGCGCGTGGCTACTGCCTGTCACTAGGCACCACCAGGGACTCCACCAGTCCGGACTGCACTCTCTTATGGTTTACCTATCCGCCCTAGCACAGATCTCAACAGATCCCCCTGCTAGGCAACCACCAGTAACGTCCCAATACTAGTATTCCCAGAGACTCTGAATACTGGTATTGTTATTCTCTTCACCACTGCCACCATTTGTTACAGTTCCCCTTCAGCCTTGGTCATTACCTTACCCTCCCTTCTGGTCTGTGAAACCCCAGCCAAGGATCAGGCCTTTGGTAAACCAAATTAAGTATTTATTACAGATAACAAAGCTAACAGGATTAACAAGATTTCTTCTTAAGGCACATAAACATATGGTTTTACTCAATACTAATCCGAACTCCACCTCCCTCCTGGTAAACAACTCTCTAAACCCCACCAAGCAATCCACTCTTTCTCTTCTTCCCCCCGATTCCACTCTCACTCTTCCTTTTATACATTCAGCCATTTTAAACACTGAGCCAATCATCTCGCATTCTACTGCCCATTCACTCCCCCTCCTCTTTCACTCCACTTACCATGTATACTCTAAACAACCAGCACTTACCATATATACACTAATATATAGGAACATCACATTTCCCCCCCCTTAAACAACGGCAGAGTATTATTCCTGTTCCAGGATTTATACGTCGCGTTAACAAATAAAAGTCTCTATGGGGAAAATGTCTTTCTTTGTTCCTCTGTCTGGTCACGTCACTGCAGTCCCAGCCACTTGCCTGGAAAGTCCATCGGCCAGTACATTGTCCTTGCCTTTGATGAACTGGAAGTCCACTTGATAGTCCTGTAGGGCCCAGGACCACCTCTGCAGCATAGTGTTATGGTTTTTCATAGTCTGCAACCATAACAAGGCCCGATGATCCGTAGTCACTGTGAATCTTCGTCCCCACACGTATGGGCGCAACTTGTTCAGTCCCCACACGACCGCTAGGCACTCCTTCTGGACCGACGAATAGTTTTTCTCCCTCGGCGTCAGCTTGCGACTCAGGTACGCCACTGGATGTCTGGTGCCTTCTCTCTCCTGTAGCAAGACGACTCCCAGCGCCAGGTCCGACGCATCTGTAGCCACGATGAATGGTTTCTCATAGTCTGGTGCTATTAATATGGGTCCTTGGCACAAGGCTTGCTTCAGTAGATCAAAAGCCTTCTGACATTCATCCGTCCATACCACACGCTCAGAACACTTCTTCTTTGTTAATTCATGCAAGGGGGTTGCTATTTCCCCAAAATTTCTCACAAACTTCCTATAAAATCCAGCCACACCCAGAAATGCCCTTACTTGTTTTTTGGTTAAGGGGATCGGCCACGCTTGTATTGCCTCCACCTTGCTCCATAAGGGGGTGATTTTCCCACTCCCCACCTTATGTCCTAAATAGATTACTTCCTTTAGTCCAAACTGGCATTTCTTAGCTTTTATTGTGAGGCCTGCTTTTCTTAAGGCCTCCAATACTGTTGTCAGGTGTTGGACATGCTCAGGCACCGACTTGCTAAAAATGGCCACGTCATCGATATAGGCCACTACAAAATCTGACATGCCTAGCAACACAGTATTGATTAGCCTCTGAAATGAACTTGGTGAGTTCCTTAGTCCCATGGGTAAGGTCACAAACTCATATAACCCATCTGGTGTACTGAAGGCAGTTTTGGCTCTGGATTGCTCGTCTAGTTCCATTTGCCAAAATCCTTTACAGAGATCTAGTGTAGAGATAATGGTTGCTGCCCCCAATAACGCTAACATTGCGTCTACCCTAGGCATAGGATACGCATCTGGGACAGTAATTTTATTGATTAGCCGATAATCAATGCAAAACCTTGTCGTTCCATCTTTTTTCGGAACCAGGACAATACTTGAGGCCCAGGGACTGATGGATTCCCTGATCACTCCTAATTCCAGCATATCTTCCACCTCCTTTTTGATCTCATTCAAAACTTTCCCATTCACACGGTACGGAACAGATCTAATTGGGGCATGATCTCCAGTATCAATGGAATGTATTAACTATACTGGTTCGGCCAGGTTTGTTGCTAAAGAGATTCCTATAGGTCTTCAAAACTCTCAGAATCTCTTCTTTTACTTCCTCCTTCACCTCCTCTGACCATTCCACTTGATCTACCCCTCCTTTGTCTTTGCTTTCCTGTACCAAATCTGGAAGTTCAGGCCCACTTCCCTCAGGGAATAAGGTAACTTGCAACACCTGTGCATCCCTGGTATGGTAAGTCTTTAACATATTTACATGAACCACTTTGCTTTTGTTTAATTGGTCTGTGGTGATTACATACGTCACTGTGTCAAGCCTTTCTCTGATGGTATATGGTCCTTCCCAGTTAGCCTGTAATTTGTCATGTTTCCTGGGTATGAACACCATAACCATATCTCCCACATCATACACACGTTCCCTGGCTGTTCTGTCATACCAGTAACTTTGCTTCTGCTGTGCTTGACTCAAATTCTTTTTCACCACCTCCATCATTGATGTTAATTTATTGCGGAATTCCAATACAAAATCTACTACAGATGTTTTGTACTCTCCCAGGGTTCCTTCCCATGAATTTTTTAATAGTTCCAAAGGTCCCCTCACTTTTCTAGTGAACATGAGTTCAAAGGGTGAGAAGCCTGTTGACTCCTGAGGGACTTCTCTGTATGCAAATAAGAAGCATCCCAAACGTTCATCCCAGTCTTGTGGGTGATCTTGAACATAGCTTCTTATCATGCCCTTCAAAACTCCATTGAATCTCTCAGTTAGCCCATTAGTGGCAGGATGGTAAGTAGTGGTCTTTAGATGTTTTAGACCACAACATTTCCACATACATTGCATCACTTCTCCCATGAATACACTGCCTTGATCCGTCAGCACTTCATGAGGGAAACCCAGCCTCATAAAGATTTTTAATAAAGCCTCTGCCACTACAGGGGCTTCTACAGATCTCAGTGCTTCTGCGTCTGGGTACCTGGTGGCAAAATCCACCACCACCACTAGATATTTCTTGCCATGCCTTGTGGGTTTGGAAAAAGGGCCCACCAAATCTATTCCCACTCTATAAAAGGGTTGTCCAATTATAGGAAGGGGCTTTAAGGGTGCCTTGGTCTTTACTCCACTCTTTCCCACCTTTTGGCATATTCCACAAGATAGACAATGTTGTTTTACATCCTTGGAGTTACTTGGCTAATAATAATGTGCAGCCAATCTCCTCTTGGTCTTTTTTATTCCCAGATGTCCTGCACATGGGACATCGTGGGCTACCTCTAGCAATCTGGTTCTGTATTTGCTAGGTACTATCAATTGCTTCACTGGTTCACATTCATCCTTTCTCTCAGCAGGCATCCACAGTCTATATAAAATCCCATTCTCACACACAACTTGATTCCTCAGTTTGTCAGTGAAAGGAATCTGTTGGGTCAGAGCTTGTTCCTTTATCTGCTTCAGACTTATATCTTGATGCAGCTCTTCCCTGAATTGCTCTGCTTCTTCCCCAGAGACCACTTGATACATTTTGTCTCCTTCAGCAGGCCTGCTAGTGGTTGCTATGGTGACCTGAGGCTGGTTAACAGATTCCACCCTGTTTGTTTCAGCCCCCCTTAATATGGCTTCTTTTTCTCTGCCAATTTGCTGTCTGGTCACTACATAAATCTTTCCTTGGGCGCCCATTACATCCCTTCCCAGTATTACTGGTTCTTGTTGCTGGGCATTAATGCCTACTTTATATCGGCCCTCTCGGCCTCTCCAAGTCATTTCCACCAGGGCCACAGGCAAACTTTCTGGTTGACCCCTCACTCCTTGGATAGTCACAGTTTCCTGAGGTAATATTACCTCAGATTTTATTAAATCTGGCCTCAGTAATGTCTGAGCGGCACCAGTATCAAGCAATGCCCAATAATTTGCCCCTTGTACACTCACTTCCTCTCTCAGACTTGAATCAAGGTCTGTTACTTCTGTCCAGTTTATCTGGCAAAACTGAACCTTTTTCGCTGTTTCTAAATCCTTGGGCTCTGTTTTCACTGCCCTTGTCTGAGCAGGATTACTAATGGGGTTGGCAACCTCACATTGAAAACGTAGGTGCCCTGGTCTACCACATTTGTAGCATAATTTCTCCTCACTTTTAGGGTACACAGATCCACTCTGGGGTGTCCTGTGCCCTTCAGATTTTAATGGAGGACTCACTCGCTGTGGTACCACATCCCTTCTGCCAGCACTATATGGTCTGGGTTTAAACTCTCTTGATGTTTTCCCCACCCAGCCAGTTCTATTGGAGGCGAAGTGATCCGCCAGCTCTGCGGCCTCCTGCACCGATGTAGGGGAACGGTCTTTGACCAGGAGCCTTATTTCTGGTGGTAACTGATGGTATAATTGATCCAATATCATGAGGTTTTTCACCTCCTCCACAGACTGAGCTTTGGCACTACTCATCCACTTTCCAAATATATCCATCAATTTTGCTCCCAGTTCCACAAAAGACCTCCCTGTCTGTATCTGGCAGTTTCTGAAAAGCTTTCTAAAATAATCAGGCCCCAGTCTGAATCTTTTAAACACTGCTTCTTTGAATTCAGCATAGGTGACGGGCTTGTCTGAGGGGAAATATTGGTATACCTCAGCCAATTCCCCTTTAATCAGGTTTGATAAATACTGCATGTATTTATCTTCAGGTAGCCCCCACAACTGAGCTGCTTTTTCAAAGGTACTGAGGTAAATTTGAGGATCTTGACCAGGCTCATAGACAGCAAAGTCCTTTGGAGTAATTTTTATTCTTGCTCCATCTCTGTCCTTTCTTGTTTCATCAGAATGAAACTTCTCTCTTTCAAATTTTAACTTTTCTACTTGTAATTCGGCATCCACTGCTCATTGTTTCTCCCTCTCCTCAAACCCCATTCTCATTTTCTCAGCTTCCATCCTCAATCTCTCAGCTTCCAACTCTCGCTGTTTATCTTTTTCCTCAGCCTCCATCCTCAATCTCTCAGCTTCCAACTCTCTCTGCTTGTCTTTTTCCTCAGCCTCCATCCTCAATCTCTCAGCTTCCAACTCTCTCTGTTTTTCCTTCTCTGCACCTTCCATCCTCAACTTCTCTCTCAAGTACTCTATATAAGCGGGATTGCTTAAATATCCTTCTGGGGTCTCTTCTCTGACAGGTTGTTTTTGCTGGGCAGTTGCAAATCCTATAAGTGCTACCCTCAATTCATCTACCCCTTTACCCTCATGAGGTAAATTGAATGTTATGCACTTCTCCACCAGCTCCTCTCTTTTCATTTTTATGTATTCAGCCATGGTGTTTGAGTTCACTCACTCTTTGCCACACACTCTTTGCCAGTCACTCTCACAAGAAATCTTGTTTTGTTATTTCTGTTTGCCACACAACTATTAGGGATTGTCTAGTATTCGTATCTCACTGCTACAGCCAACACCTGTGACGTAGTCTCCTTTGTCACCACGTGTCTTTGGGACTCTCTTTGGTTCGTATCTGGATTCTCTGTTGTTCGTATCCCACCGCTACTGCCACCACATGTGATGCTTCCTTCCCTGGCTCTCCCTGTCAGGTTCCTACGTGCGCGTGGCTACCGCCTGTCACTAGGCACCACCAGGGACTCCACCAGTCCGGACCGCACTCTCTTATGGTTTACCTATCCGCCCTAGCACAGATCTCAACAGATCCCCCTGCCAGGCAACCACCAGTAACGTCCCAATACTAGTATTCCCAGAGACTCTGAATACTGGTATTGTTATTCTCTTCACCGCTGCCACCATTTGTTACAGTTCCCCTTCAGCCTTGGTCATTACCTTACCCTCCCTTCTGGTCTGTGAAACCCCAGCCAAGGATCAGGCCTTTGGTAAACCAAATTAAGTATTTATTACAGAAAACAAAGCTAACAAGATTAACAAGATTTCTTCTTAAGGCACATAAACATATGGTTTTACTCAATACTAGTCCGAACTCCACCTCCCTCCTGGTAAACAACTCTCTAAACCCCACCAAGCAATCCACTCTTTCTCTTCTTCCCCCCGATTCCACTCTTACTCTTCCTTTTATACATTCAGCCATTTTAAACACTCAGCCAATCATCTCGCATTCTACTGCCCATTCACTCCCCCTCCTCTTTCACTCCACTTACCATGTATACTCTAAACAACCAGCACTTACCATATATACACTAATATATAGGAACATCACAAAGTGCAACTTTGTTTTTCTTATTTGCTCCCTCAGTGGCTTTTGATACCATTGACCATGGTATCCTTCCGGTCCGATTTGGTGAGATGAGTATTGCAGGCAATGTTTTACAGAGGTCCTGATCCTACCTCCAGGGTCATTTTCAGATAATAGCATTGGGTGATTGTCTTCCAGTCCCATGGCAGTTGTGCTGTGGGGTGCCGCAGGATACCATCTTGTCTCCAATGCTGTTTAACATCTATATGAAGCCCTTGGGAGTGGTCATCAGGGTGAGGTGTCAGCAGTATGCTTATGATATCCAGTTCTGTTTCTCTGTAACATCTGAATTGGGAGGGGCCATGCAAAACCTGGACCAGTGCCTGGACTTGGTGATGGGCTGGATGAGGGCCAAAAACCTGAGTCTGAATGCTAGCAAGATGGAGGTACTGTGAGTTGGTGGTTCAAGAGTTTGGATAATTGGTCAGTTGCCTGCTTTGGATGTGGTCATATTTCCTCTGAAAGAGTAGGTTCATAGGCTGGGAGTGCTCCTGGATCCCCCTTTCTCACTAAAGTCCCAGGTGACCTCAGTGGCTAGGAGTGCCTTTTACCAGCTTCAGCTGGTAAGGCAGCTGTGGCTCTTTCTGGACTGGAATAACCTGATAATTGTTGTCCATGCACTGGTAACCTCCAGGCTAGATTACTGTAATGTGGGGCTGCCCTTGAGGTTGGTCCAGAAGCTGCAGCTGGTACAAGATGAGGTAGCATGACTTCTCACTGGAGCAGGGTATCTGCAAGATGTCGCCCTGCTGCTGAAAGAATTGCACTGGCTGCCCATTACCTACCAGGCCAGGTTCAAGATTCTGGTTTTGGTGTACAAAGCCCTATACAGCTTGGGACCAGGATATCTGAAATATCATCTTACCCCTTATATACCCAGTTGATCACTACACTCTGCAAGTGAGGACCTCCTGCAGATACCATCTTATCAGGAGGTCAGTTCCACACAAATAGGAAGCGGACCTTTAGTGTAGTGGCACCTACACTTTGGAATTCCCTCTTCTTAAATATTAGACAGGCACCATCTCTGTTATATTTTCGATGCCTACTGAAGACCTTCCTCTTTCAACAAGACTTTTAAGTAGAGATCTTATCCCAGTCTGTGTCTGTGTTGGAACTGCTTTTAAAGTAGCAACTTTAAAGATGTTTTGTTGTAATATGTTTTTCAAAATGTAACATATTTTAAAGTCTGTTTTTAAGATGGTTTAGAGTGTTTTTACTGTTTTTGTTTGCCATCTGGGCTTCTACTGGGAGGAAGGGCAGGATATAAATTTAATAAATAATAATAATAAATAATACTCTAGGGGTATTGTCTACATTGACTGGCAGTAGCTCTCCAGAATTTTAGACAGGGGTCTCTCCCAGCCATCCAAGGGGATGTTGGGGACTGGACTGAATGCATGCACAGCAGATGCTCTCCCAGTGAACTATGGTCATTCCCGTTAAGTAGTATCTTACTTCAGCATTGGTTATGGGACAGCATTCTCTACCACAGCTGAGCTCATCAGCTTAGGGGACACAGGCCAACTTTGTTCTCCAACACCTCACCACTGTTCCTTGCTCCCTAGCTTCTGTTGTTGGAAGCAGCCACCCCACACTGCCTGATTATAAGGCCACCCTGCATTTATAGGGTGGCCAAGTGTCCTACTTTACAGAGGACAGTAGTCTATGTGAATGGATGGCTTTAAAAGAAGATTAGACAAATTCATGGAGGACAGGGCTATCAACGGCTACTAGCCATGATGGCTGTGCTCTGCCACCCTAGTCAGAGGCAGCATGCTTCTGAAAACCAGTTGCCGGAAGCCTCAGGAGGGGAGAGTGTTCTTGCACTCGGGTCCTGCTTGTGGGCTTCTCCCAGACACCTGGTTGGCCACTGTGAGAACAGGATGCTGGACTAGATGGGCCACTGGCCTGATCCAGCAGGCTCTTCTTATGTTCTTAACTCTCCAATCCAAGCTTGGTGTAAAGATAAAGGTAAGAAGAGAGAGCAGAGGGGCCTTGAAGTTGCCCATCAACAGTTAGTACCTGGACAGCCAACAGGCACTCATGATACCTAGTCACAGCCTCCTGTACTATGCTGAGATGGACTGCATTTCTGTTTAAATGATATTAATTATTGCTAAATGTGCACCTATACAAATATATTGGCTATGTACATTTTATGCAAATCTGTGTCCTTTTTTGCCCTCTTTTTGGTTATGCGTAAATGGCCATAATTGCAGCAAAAGTCTGCTGCCTCTGAACTATCTAGTGAGAGTGTCTGGTCCAACCATTATGGCTGTGTTCAGATGTTATTTATTTATTTAATTTATTATTTAATTTATATCCTGCCCTTCCTCCCAGCAGGAGCTCAGGGCGGCAAACAAAAGCAGTAAAAACACTTTAAAACATCATAAAAACAGACCTTAAAATACATTAAACCAAAACAACTTTAAAAACATTATTTAAAAAAGCTTTAAAAACATCTTAAATAAAAAGGGTTAAAAAACATATTGTTTGGGGGGGAAGTTAAAAAAAAACATATTAAAAGCAATTCCAATATAACAAACTAAGGGTTATTATGAGAAGAAGCTTTGAGCTTGTGCACTCCTCCTCTTCTCCTCTGGTGCAGCTGTAAGGAGATCAGAAGCTCTTGCTTCCATTTTTTATTAACCATTGTTTAGTGTTACATCTGAACCCTAAAACTGTGGTTAATTTTAACTATTTTTTCCTTTTTAAAAATTAAATTACAGTTTTTACATTAGTGTACAATGTGCTCACAAACAAAGCAAAAAGAGAAAGTATAAAGGTAACAAAATTACAAAAAAAAGAAAAGAAAATTTATCTGACACAACTTGTGTGCCAAAAGCATTAGGTTATAGAAATGTTGAAAGAGGAGGAAAAAGGTAAGGAAAAAAAGATGAAATAAAAAGAAAAACTTTTGAAAGGAAAAGAAGTCTACACATTTGTGTTTTTAAACATACTGATAAATTACTATATTGAAGTAAATGAATTAAATGGAACTGTTTCATCTGTCACCTTATTGTTCCAAAATTGTATAAACAAGGCCCATCTCTCTAAAAACATATTTTGATAATTATGGTACACAGCATTCCTATTATATGTCATTTTTATCATTAATAATGTTTCCCAAGTTTTTCTCAGCCAATCTATCAATATTGCGGATTTATTTTTCCATTTTTGAGTGATACATATTTTTGCCATTATGAGCAAAGTTGCTACTAATTGGGAATACACATTTGTAATTTCCCAACGGAACATACACACACAGGAGAATTGTTTTGGAATTTCTCAAAATTGTTTGGCCTGTCATTTCCTACATTAAATCTAAAATTCCATTCCAAAAAGGAATTTTGGCACAACCCCAGAAAACACGTATAAAGTCTGCCTTACTTCTTCTACATCTCCAACAGTACATATTTTGATTAAATATTTTGCTTAGCTTGTGTAGTGTTAAGTACAGTAATACCTCAGTTAACCTATCTTCCAGGAACTAAGCTCCTTTTAATGAAGGCTTTTTTAAAGTGAATCTGACTAGCTTTGCTTTGCTATAGACTAACTTTCAAGCCTATGCCTTTGCTTTATTTATTTATTTATTTATTTATTTATTTATTTTATTATACTTGTATACTGCCCCATAGCTGAAGCTCTCTGGGCGGTTTACAGTAACTAAAAACAAGGTGAAGTGACCAACCTGTGTCTTTAAGGTGAAGTGACCAACCTGTGTATTTGCTTTACTATGGATAAACGTTCAGGCCTGCACCTTTGCTTTCCTAGGGTGAAACTGACAAGTCTGTGTGTTGCTTAGCATTAAAGAGACCCCTTGCTTTCTCCCAGGGCTGGGAAGAGAAGGATCCAATACAATTCAGAGGAGAAGAAGGGGAGGGGGAATGATGGGGAGTGGGTGGGTGCCAGGTAAAAGCCCCTGTTGAAGCTGCCCCCACCATCTATGAGAGGGTATAGGAACCTATCCCTGTTCTTTCCATGTTATTCCTATCTCTGGTACTAAAGTTTCTGTTAAAGTAATATCCAGGAACACATCCACTTTGTTAACTGAGTCATTACTGTATAGGGTTGCCAGGTCAGAAGCATCCCAAACCCTGAGATTTCAGGGGTGGGCCCTAGTGATGTCATGGGGCAGGCCCTAACGATATCATTAAGCATGATGCATTAATCATCAACCACAGTTGCTTGGAGCATACCACACAAACAAACAAAATTCTCCGATTGGAAATTAAGATAGAAATCTTAGCTAAATGAGGGTGTTCCCAGGTCTAGCTGAAGTGACGGAATCATTCCTTCTCACCTGCTGAGGGAGCCTGGGTAGGGAACATTTAATCTAGCCTACTTGTTTCTGGTAAGAAGAGTTTAAGTGCCCTCAGGCCAGGCCAGGCCAGTCATCACAAGGTCATTGTAGGAAGAAGGGAGCCTAGTGTTGTGGAGATGTTAGATGGGAGTACTCAGGAGTAAAGATGGATGACCCTGAAGGCTGCAGTTCTAAACACACTTACTAAGGGACTAAGCCCCATCGAACTCAATAGGATTTACTTCTGAGTAGATATTGTTAAGATTGTGTTGTTGGTAAGGCTTGACTAGAGATCCTCTACAAATATATCCATATCCAAGCAGGGTTGGCAACCCCCTGCCTGGAATGACCTGCCTGCCTTTTAATATGGCTGCTCCAAAAAATTTTACAGTCTTGACCCTCCACTGCAGAGAGAGGTTTGAGAAATGAGCAAGAAGATTATCTACTCCTTCCTGCCTACCCTGTGGGCTGCTATAAACTCACTTTGACAGACAACCCAATTCCAGTGAGTAATAATTGACAGAGAGAAAACGCACATGGTTTGGTCTGTCTTCACAGGCAGTAGCTTGGGAACAACAGCAATTGAAGCCACACTTCCCAGTATGTGAATTCTCTTTTACCACTGCTGGGCAAGAAACAAACTATTATGCAAACAAGGTGCAACATCAGTGGGTTTAATGGGGTTGAGCTGAGCGCATGGAACCATTGTTGTTGCTTCTATGGATGTAGGGGGGTGAGGTCAGAGGTAAATGAAATGCAAATAGAAAAAGAAAAGACAGTTATGATTTCCTAAATGCAATACCATACCAACCACAAGATTCCTATGAGTAAGGCAGAAAACTCAGCATCCCGCAACCAGTCAGGGTTCCTAACCAAAAACCAAAACTAAAAAAACCTGGCAGCCAGTCAGCCAAGATCACAGAAATCCCCATGCAGCACAACCTGACCAGGGGACTGCAGTTAATTCAGAATGCTGCTGCATGATTGCAGACATGAGTGAGACCCTATCAGCACATAATACCTCTACTCTGAAATCTACACTGGTTGCTGATTTCCTACCAGGCCAAGTTCCAGGTGTGCTTTCCATGTAATGGGTGTCACATAGTTCTTGTTCTGCTCTTGTAAGAAATTGATTCTTTAGTGTGGCAGCACCTACACTTTTGCCTTCATTGTACTCTTTTCAGTACCTGCTAAAACATTTTAATTACTGTAATGCACTCTGTGTGGGATTACCCTTAGGTTTGGTCCAGAAGTTGCAGATAATGCAGAACACAACTACAAGGCTGTTTACCTATAAAGAACACATAATATCTGTGCTGAGGGATCTGCACTGGCTGCTAATATGCTACTGGGCCAGATTTAAGGTTTTAGCATTGCCTTTTAACACCCTTGGCAACTTAGGACCAGAGTACCTCTGAGATTGCCTTAACATCTCTATGCCAGTATGGTCAGCGTGGCCATTTAGGGAGGCACATCTTGTAGTGCTGCATGATTCGAAGGTCTGCTCCTTGGTGACACAGAGCAGGGTTAGTGCAGCTACCCCAGTGTTATGGAATACCCTTCTGGTGAATATCAGACAGGTGCTGACCCTTTTGGGATTTTGGTGTCTATTGAAGGCATTTTTATTATACCAGGCCTTCCCAGAAGGATAATTCAAGTCAGGTCATTGTTACTGTTCCTAAATTAACAGTGACCTGACTTGAATGTGTTGTTTTAATAGTTTTAACCTGTATTAAAACAGTGTGTTTATTTTCTGTTTTGTCCATTGCTTTGAGATTCTTTTGAATATAAAGTGAGTGAGAAATTTGCTACCAGGCCTAGTTTGAGGTTTTGGTTTTAACTTATAAAGCCCTGGACAAGCTGGGGCCAGGAAACCTGCAAAGAGCATCTCTCTCCCTGCTATGCCCTGTCTGAACATTGCACTCATTTGAGGAGGCCCTCTTAGACGGGCTGCAATCTGGTTGGTTAGCGGCAACCATGGGAGGGGGGTCTTCCTTGTGGTGGCCCCCTTCCTATTATTATTATTATTATTATATTTATTAATTTATGAATCACCTTTTATGTACTCTCAAGGCAATTTACAAACACACCATGCCAACATCTAAAATAGTTTTTAAAACAGTACAAAAAATCCACCTGGAGATAGGTTTAAAAATGAACACCTAAGCTAGAGATCTTTTCACCTAGCTGGAAATGCTTGTCAAAGCAATAATTATGTCTTCAGTTGTTTCTGGAAAGCAGATTGTAGGCACCTGTTATATCTCAACAGGGATTCTGTTCTACAGAAAGCCCTGCTCCAAGTTATTGTGGAGCCATCTTTGGGGTTTTAAGGAGAATCTCTCCTGCAGAACTCAGTGACCTACCAGATATACAAGCAGTCTTTCAAGGAACCTGGTCCTGAGCTGAATAGGCCTTATATGGAATCACATAGAATCATAGAATAGTAGAGTTGGAAGGTGCCTATAAGGCCATCAAGTCCAACCCCCTGCTCAATCACCTTCCCTCAGAGCTTCGACCAGCACCAATGCTGATGATATTCTGGGGCTTAGTTAAAAAAAACAAACCTGTGCACTCAAACCCTTTCTAGCGTTCAGTGTTAGGAACTAATTATGTGCCCTTTGGGTTATCAAGTGCATTTTATTTATAGTTTTGAAATTTTACTGTCTTATTTGAATGTGTACACTGCCTTGAGACTGATCATGAGAGAGAGAGAGAGAGAGAGAGAGAGAGAGAGAGAGAGAGAGAGAGAGAGAGAGAGAGAGAATATTCTACAGTCAGGATACCACCACAGAAAAAAGTTCTACTTTGGTGGCCCCCTACCTATCTTTCATAGGCAGAAGACAAAGAGTCAAGCTTCAGAGGATGTTCTCAACGGATTGTTTCTTCCAGATGTTGTTGGACTCCAACTCCCATCGGTCCCAGCCAGCATAGTCAAAGGTCAGGATGATGAAGGTTGTAATCCAAACACCTAAAGGAAACCAGGTAGGGAAAGCCTGGTGTATAGCAGGAGGGTTTTTTTAATTGACTACCAGCTCTTTTTGCTAATCTCTCACTGCTGTATGAAAGGAGTGCCATGCATTCTGCTGAACGAGAATTGTGAGGAACCAAATATATCAGCCCCACTGCTTGTCATTATGCTTAACCCGCCTGGAAGAAAAGAGCAAACTATTGCAAACACAAATATCCTCTTAGGATATTTGGGATAGACACACATCCATGTATCACAACCGGCTCCCTTCATATCAGCTCAGACAGGCATTTAAGAAAATTCACTTGTGCTGTTTTCACAGCAATCTTCATGTCAGACAATCAACAATTATTTAGTTGCCCAGTGATTTTCCTAGAAGATAACATTTCTTTGTTTTGGACAGATATTATTCCAAACAGAACATGTGAAGCATCATAGGAACATACTATTTGCAACTGTCAAAAATAAGTAAAGGACATATCAAAACAAACAAGGTGCGCTCTGATTGTCTTTAATATGACAGTCTTCATTGACAGTCAATCAAGTAATGCTAGGTATTAGTAGAGCTGCTGAGAGAAAAATGGAAAGGTATGCTGACCCAATGACTAAACATTCAGAGCACACTGTATTCCAGCCAATTTGCTTACTAGCCTAATATTTACAAAGTACATCAACAATTGTGCAACCCAAATCCAGTATTTTTTGTCTTCCCCTGACAAAATTTTCTGATGAGGCACCTTTGGTTGTTCTCCATGCCCCTGAGGTTTGGTTGGCCCCATCAGGGACCGAGCCTTTAATGTGGCAGGTGGTGCCCTGTGGTACTCCCTACCAATAGCAGTTCAGCAGAAGCCATCCCTCCTTTCTTTAAAGAGTCTCTTCAGAACTGATCTTTTTAGACAGGCCTTTGTAACATGCATTTCTCTCTAACCAATGCAGTATTTATTGATGCTTTTATTTCTGCTTATAATAATATTTTTATTGGTTTTTAAAATTGTGCTGTGCCTTTGTATGTTGTAAGCCGCCTTGGTGTATTTCTATTTTAAATGCAGTTTATAAATACTTTAAAAATAAATAAATAAAGTACTCTTCCATGGTTCACTGTATTTAACTTGTCAGCACCTGCAGCAGTAAAGTTGTTGCAAAGACAGGCATTTTGTATCATTTCCTTATTTTCAGACAAGCCCAACAGTGTTGCACACTTTATGCACTGGTTTTTTCTGTGTCTACCTAAATCAGGAGAGAGAAGCTTGTGGCCCTCCAGATGTTGCTGGGCTACAGCTCCCATCATCCCCTGACCACTGGCCATGCTTGATGGGGCCAATGGAAACTGGAGTCCAGCAACACCTGGACAACCACAGGTTCCCCACCCCTAATCTAAATGATGTGGAATCTCTACACAAAGGAAATGAAGTGTATCATCTGTTCTTTCGGTATAGTACTTACCAAGGTCTGATACCTGCAAGAGCTGAACACTTTAAGCCCTGCTTGGATACAGAAGTTCACAGCTGAAACACATGTATGAAGAAAGACTGAGTATAAAGGCTAAATAAAATGAAATCTAATTCCTATACATTTCACTGCTCAGGGAATTACAGACAATACTCATGCAATGAAGCAGTAATAAATCCCCCCCACATAAAAATATTGGGCATCCTGGTTTCTTATTCATTTTCAAAAAGCTACCAAAATTCAATACATTTTTGGCAACGTGCAAGATCTTGCCAATACAAAATTGTTTACATTCTTAAGTGCTGCAATTTTCTTAAAAGGCAAATAACAGCATTTTTAAAATGTTACATACAGACAGCTCCTGTTGAACTGCTGACTGTTCATTACAATAAAAAGTGGGGAGCCCAAATAAAAGTATTTATTAATTTGCCAGTGGTGCTATAGCTGCACATTTCAAAGAGAACTCTAGTCATTCAGTTACTATTAGTTACTTTTATATCTGACCTTTCCTCAAAGAAGCTCAAGGTGGCATATGTGGTTCCCTCTCCTTTTATCCCCACAATAATGCTGTGAGGTAGGTGATGCTGACAGCGATTGACTTAAGACCACCCAGTGATCATCATGGCTGAACAGGGATTTGAACATGGATCCCCCCTCTCCTAGTCCAACCCTCTAACCACTACAACTCTTTTAATTTTTATACCCTAATATCTTTGCAGTAGGTCTGCCTTTTTTCCTGTGTTAAGACTAATACTCCACAAGGGCTGCCTGATTTTAAAGTGAAATAATAGGATGCTTTGTCATTTGTACAGAAAGAGCTGAGTAAAGTTTCCCTTCTTCCTTCAATCTACATTGACATAATTTCCAAAACTGCATTTTTAAAAAACCATCTGCCTTGGCATTTGGCTGTATTCCTTTTTTTGTTCTTTATTACATTAGTCAAGTGTTAAGCAAATAAAATCAATTCTGAAGTTATATAAAACAATTGAAAATGTCTAGTCTTTCATAGCAGAGTCTCTGTTGTGGCAGCCCACAATGCTTCGGAAAAAAAATCAATAATCATTTCATCCTGCTACACGTACTACTAAAATTAGGGATTTATGTTAGACTACTAGGGGAAATTATTTTTAGATAACTACCTTTGAAATATTTTTTACTGTTCATAAAACTCCTGTTTATGGTTTCCTCCCATAACAAGTAATCTCCTCTGTTCCAACATGAATTATAGATATTAATGGATGATCCCGATTTACATAGTTTCCAACTTAATGGGCACCAAAACTGCAACCAGGGCAACTAAACCACTTATGATAAATGGCTTTTAGTAAACAAGTCATCATTACCTTAAAAATATCATGAACCAAAAGGCTGATATAATAATTACATATTATCCTCACTACAACCCTCACTGCTCAAAGAAATTTGCATTACTTTATCAGCAGTGCATTCATAAGAGAAGAAAGCCTGAGGTGGATAGCAAGATGGCTGCAAAAGCACTTAAATGCAACGGGGCCTAAATATTTTAGTGGTATCATGCCCACTGCAAAGAAGCAGATTCAGCATCCATGTCTGCATATTGCACATTAAGACCTTTCCCATGTATTGTATATTTCCAGAAGAAGCCATAGGTCACATGGCTTCATGCTGGAAATATATGATGTGCAGTAACAGGCACAATTCAACCAAAATTAAACATTTTGAAAGCTGTACATTTACTGGGAAGTAAGTCCTTGATGAACTCAGTAGGAATCAGTGGTGGCTAGTGGCTCCATATCAGTGGGGCAGAGGAATCTGCTCTAGGTTTCAGTCTGGACTTTCAAGGAGCTGTCCAAGGATTCCAGTGCCCCACTGACATGGAACCACCAGCCACCATTGGCCCCATATATACCTTGGACAGTGCCTTGAAAGTTCAGATTAAAGCCTGGAGCAGATTTCACTGTCCAATTGACATGAAGTCACCTGTCGCCACTGGTGGAACCTGTTGGCATATATACATATAATCTAGCCACACATCCCATGGATTTCAATAGAAGAGTTAAGAATGTATAATAAATCACTTTCAATAAAATCAGTGAGACTTTCAAAAGTTTGCAGCTTTGGCCGCTTCCAAGCAATCTGGTTTTTTGAACATTCCTTCTGGTTTTTTTGCACAAGGTTTGCCAAGAGGTTAGAAAATGTCAGGTATTTATTGAGCATTTATTCTTATTTGGTTAGTGTTGCCACAGCCTGACAATTGTCGGCTTGTGGTAACAGGGAGGCAGACATTTTCACTGGTGGTACCACTGTTGAGAAATACTGTCCCTGCTGAAATATGAGAGGCTCCATCAGTATTGGCATTCTGCCAGCTCCTGAAAACATACCCATTTAGGCAAGCATTCTCCTGGCTTGAACTTCTGGTTTTATTAACTGCTTTGTTTGTTTTTAACTGTTTTAATTGTCATGTTTTTAACTGTTTTGTTTTATTGTACATTTTAATTAAGGATATTTTAATATTCTGATTAAATTGTGACTGGGTATTTTAATTACCTATGTATTTTATAATTGATTTTAAGTTTTAAACTACATAGAAGCCACTTTGGCCTATAGGCTGTATATAAATCAATCAATACTTTGTTTGTGGAAATGCAATAAGATTTTGCATCAAGCAAGTGTTATCCTACGCTTTCCCATCACTTTTCTTAGCACAAAAAGTCGGGGGGGGGGGAGTTGAGCAAAAGCACCAAATCCACTTCAACTGTGCAACTTGAATTTGTCAGTATGTGATTCAAACTCACCCTAAAATATTGACAGCCTGGAAGCCCCCTTTGACTTTCACTGGATCATGCTTATTTTATCAAAGGATGTTGCACAGCCTCACCATCAGAAGTGTTAATTTCTTGAGGCAGGTGATCCCCCTGTGTTCAACATCAATGTTGAACTGCTGACCATTCATCTACCTGAAATGTCCTGTTACTTCAAATGAGAATCATTATGTAAAGACCAAAAATTTCATTTTCTCTAACTTTCAGTTAATGCTGTTCAGCCTCATCTGGATTGCGTTTGGCTCCAAGATCAAGAGCTATAGTATTCCACCTCAGTCCTCTCACAACAAGCCCACCAGCCCATTTCAGACTATTTACTATTTGTAGTAAAGAATATTATTGTTTTGTGACACAAGTGCTGTGTTACCAAATGGCTAGAAATAAAACAACAACCCTAGCCTGGCCTGCTCCTGTACCTTTCACAGAAGTCTATTTAGACAGAGCTTGTCAAGACATGGAAATAAACATGACCATCTGTTACAGACTATGCATTTTTGAAAGTAAGCTATATTGAAATTAGTGAGGCTTACTTACTCCCCCTCACCAAAAAAAGATAGACCAATCTCCCCTGACTGAAAATAATTATCTAGTTCTTTGAAAGCTGTGTATTCTCCTTCCCCAGCACTGGAATATATAGCTTGGATTCCAGTTTGTGGGCAGCAATGCCTTCTGCTCACACAGGGGTGTGTGTGTGTGTGTGTGTATGCATGTGTGCATGCACATGAAAAAGAGAGAGAGAGAGAGATCCCCCCCCAAAAAACCACCTTCCCTCATGCCCCAAAAAACTGGTCCCAGAGGGTCAGGGTATCCTTTAGTGGTTTTTGGAGGATTCAAGGGGTCCACTTGTGCAATAGGATTTGTAAATCTAAGCCTATTATCTACTTTTATAAAGTAGCAAATGTAAATATGACTATCCTCTACAGCCAGGCTATTCCTACACACACACACACACACACACACACACACTCAATTCAATGAGGATGGAAGTACATACTGCTGCATAAATATAATTCTAAGGGAGAAATCCCATTTTTATCACCTGGGCAGGCCTTACGCCTCATAGGAAAATAAATGGGAATGTTCTAACAATGTGCAACTTATGTTAGAATGAAATATCCACAGTTACAAAAAAGGATAATTTTATGCACTTGCTTCAGCAGAACCAGCTGTACATGTTAGGCCCATAATCCATATTGAGATTGAGAGGAGGAAGTTGGAAGGCCATAGCTCTAAAGTTTGGAATATAAGTACCCAAATTGACTGTACATATGTTTAGAGTTAGTAATGAACTCAATTACTGTGGTTGCATTGGACAAGGAAGCCCTAGTAAGGTGTTGTACCTGACCACAAAAATCTCTGCCCATGTAGTAGGTATTACACATGTCTTGGAAACTCGTGTGTGCATGCACTTCACATGTTACCCTTAGATACTCTGGTGAGAGAGATGGAAGTTTTATTTGGGTCAGTTGTGCACTGCCCTGAAAATGTGTCTAATGGAATCCAGAATCCAAAAATTCACATCCACACCAAAAGCTAAGGTTGAATATTAAAACATACATCTATTACAGCAGGATGGGAAAAGGAATTCAATCACATGTTGGACAATGTGGTATCGGAGGTAGATATAAACATAATTTGTGTATTTCTACATTCACCATTCTAAAATAAAGAATAAGTTCTTAAGAGAAAAATAGTACTTGTACTAACGCATGGTAGAAAAAGTAGAAGAGTGGAAGGAAAAGGGGTGGGTACATATACTTTTGACATGAATAGAGAAAATAGAGGAAGATTGACAGTTACCTAGTCAATGAGCCAAAAAGCTCTTGCAGCTTTAATGGTGTATCTGTGTGTGTGTGTGTGTGAGAGAGAGAGAGAGAGAGAGAGAGAGACAGACAGACAGACAGACAGACAGAGACAGACAGACAGTCAGAGAGACAGATACAGAAGCTTGGGCTAAGAATTCTATGCCTAAGGTTGCCATGTGATCTCAGCTCTTAGGCACTCACAACTTCTGCTGTGCAGTTATTCTGATTAAATTCACAGCAAGGGAAACCCAAGCAACAGAACTCTTTACCCACAGAGCTTCCTGGCCAGTGTACTGCACTGAGATCTTCCTTGCATGAAGATGGTGCGAGGTGTGTGTGTGTATATACAGCGTGGTATATATGCTAAAGTCTGTCTGTTGTTTATAAGAACTTCACAGGAGTAAATGGAAGGGAGGAGTAAACATCAGTTTTCCCAACTATTCTAGAGGTTGGGTGAAACAGTAAAACGTTAAAAACAGTTAATTTTTTTGAGTTTCCAGGCTTGAAATTACTTTCATTCATTCATTCATTAGTGATCACTCGTGGCCGAGTAAGATTGTCTTCGAAGATAAAGTCTTTAACAGTGGGTCCGTAAGTGACTGTGGAGGCCAATTCTGGATCCACACAGCCTCCCACAGTGAGGACATGGGTTTCAAGATGGAAAATGGTCATGATGAGGATTTGCTTGACATGCCTTCCGCTTAGCTCGTTTGTCTCTTTTGCCCTGTACTCATGCTTCTTCAAAATCCATAGCACCTTTGATAATGGCCAGCCTCCAATTGGGATGCTCATGGGCCAAGGCTTCCCAGTTTTTTATGTTAAGCGAGAGGCCAAGCTTTTCATATGCTTCTGCAAAGACATTTAGGATAGTTTGAAGATCTTCCTCTGAATGTGCGGAGACTACATTATCATCAGCATATTGAAGTTCTATGACAGAGGTTGTAATTACCTTACTTTTTGCTTTCAGCCTACTGAGATTAAAAAGCTTTCCATCTGTTTGATATGTGATTCCCAAGCCAGTGGGAGGTTTCCCCTCAACAAGGTATAGAATCATGGCGATGAAAATAGCAAATAAGGTTGGAGAAATGACACATCCCTGTTTGACGCCAGATCCCACTTTGAATGGATCACTTTGAGAGCCATTGTTATCCAAAATTGTTGCCGTCATGTTGTCATGGAGGAGTCGCAAAATATTCACAAATTTATCAGGGCATCCAATTCTCAAAGGCCTTAGTCAGATCAATAAACGCCATATACAGAGGTCGGTTTTGCTCCCTGCATTTTTCTTGAAGCTGTCGTGTGGTGAAGATCATGTCCACTGTCCCCCTGGAAGGGCAGAAACCATCTTGGGATTCAGGGAGAATGTCTTCTGAGATAGGTAGGAGGCGATTTGCGAGGACCCTTGCAAGGATTTTACCTGCGGTAGCAAGAAGAGAGATACCTCAGTAGTTCCCACAATCTGTTCTATCACCCTTCTTGAAAAGAGTGAGAATTATGGCATCCCTAAAGTCTTCCGGGATCTCCTACCTCATCCAGATTTTTTCGATGAGTTTATGAAGTTGTTGTGTAAGTTCAGGCCCACTTTCTTTAAAGACTTCAGCAGGAATCCCATCAGATCCGCTAGCTTTGTTATTGTTCATTTGATTAATGGCTTTACTGACTTCATCCAAATTAGGGGATACTGCAAGCTCATCTCTAATTTGTTGCTGTGGGATTTTCGAGAAGGCCTCATCAGCCACAATAGAGTTACAATTAAGGAGGCCGTGGTAATGCTCTTTCCAACGCAGTGCAATAGACTCTTTGTCCTTTAGATCTTTTGTTGGTTCCTGGTTTCCCAGAAAGTGTGGTTTAATCTAAACCAATATGCCCTAAACCAAGCTTTAATCTGTAGTGTGGTTAGAGCTTGTCTTTGGTTAGAGAGAAACTTTACTTCCTAAAGTGATTAGATCAGCCTTTCCCGACCAGTGTGCCTCCAGATGTTGTTGGACCACAATTCCCATCTTTCCTGACCGTTGGCAATGCTGGCTGAGGCTGATGGGAGTTGTGATCCAACAACATCTGCAGGCACACTGGTTGGGAAAGGCTGGATTAGATTATTATTGAGGAGTTTGACAAAGGTCAATTTCTGGTTTTGCCAGTCCTTATTAATTCCTTCATGTTGCACATACCAGAGTTGATCTTCAGGTCGCTTAGTCTTAAATCTCATGTCAGTGTATAAGAGTGGAAGGGTGGTTCCCAGCATGTCTCACTGGTCTTGCAGCATCCTAAACCAAAGAATGGGCTGCCGTGATACATGGGGGGGGGATGGGACTGCATATGTCGGCCTTGTCTTCAATGTCCCTGGCCTTGCCTGCCCAGTCCTCACCCTTTCCATACATCTTGGCTAGCCAGTGTTCCAGACATCACTCCCAAAATTGTATTAACAGCGGCAGTTCAGGACGAACCCAGCTTTACCCCCAAAGAGCCTTGCAAATTTCTCACAGCAGGTCTCCAAGGGTTCTCATATTTCCGCCTTTGGTCTAGAATTTACCAGTTCATTCTCCATTTGGAAAGGCTCCATTGAGGATTCAGTTGTGGAGAGAAGTAGGGTTTCTTCAGCACCACATGGTAAGCATGAATATGTGCTCTCACCTGTACATAGTCATCTGTGATACGAGACTTATATCACTTGCACTTAATCTGTTGTCCTGCTTGCTTCATCAGCCAGAGCACCCCAGTAAACCAGAGAGGGCGTTTGGGAGTGATCATGTTGATATCCATCTCCATCTCACCATTCCACAATCAGATCAGGGCATCAACAGGGGTGCCAGCCATGCAACCAGATAATCCTTCAAAGCATTCAGGAACCCCTTGCATTCCATAAGTCTCCAGGGTGGGCTATCTTAATAAGTCCCCACCCCTGCAAAACCTAACCAGGAAATGATCTGTCTGTGACAACAAGTTTACAGAAAATCCACCCACAATCAAACTACTCCCAGCCAGCATGGCAAATGGTCAGGGGTGATGGGAGTTGTAGTCCATCAACATCTGGAGGGCCACAAGTTTCCATTCTTGACATAAATACTAGGAGGTTGGTCAACATAGCAGTACTTTCTGCCTGCTACATTTCGAGGCCCAGCCTTTGTAACTGATCTGAGGAACTAGGGCTGTTGTAATATATGTATACCAGGTTGGAATTAGAATATGGCTGCTAACATCCAGACTAGCCTTGCTAACTACTTGATATCAATCTATTTTCCATATTACAACAGACAGCTAATATTTTTTCTCATGCAGTCCAATACATGCTATTGTATAGAAATAGAAGAGGCTAACAAAGAGATAGAACAAGAGCCTTATTCCAAAAGATTAGAGAAATCAAAGGGAAATTCAAACCAAGGGTAGGGATGTTGAATAATCAAATGGGGAACATACTGACTGACTGAGATAAAATAAAATGAAGGTGGAAACAATACACTGAAGAACTATATAAAAGAGATGCAAGGATGACAGATTCATTCATGGAGGAACTGTGTGATCAAGAACCAGAAATTTTAGAATGTGAGGTGGAAGCTGCTCCCAAAATACTTGGAAGAAACAAATAATCAAGAACAGATGCCATGCCAATAGAGTTGCTACAAGTTACCAAGACTGAATCTGTCCAAATTTTGAGAAAAATTTGTCAACAAATATGGAATATAAAACAATGGCCCACAGACTGGAAGCGTTCCATATACATTCCCCAGGGAATGCGGTAATTATCCAACTATTTCCTTAATATTCCATGCAAGTCAAGTAATGCTCAAGATTCTACAAAGGCTCTTACCATATATGGAGTGAGAAATGCCAGATGTCCAAGCTGGATTTAGAAAGGGAAGAGGTACCGGAGATCATATTGCAAACATATGTTGGATAATGGAATGGACCAAGGAATTAAAGAAGGAAATCACCCTGTGCTTTATAGATTACAGCAAAGCCTTTGATTGTGTAGATCAGCCTTTCCCAACCAGTGTGCCTCCAGATGTTGTTGGACCACAATTCCCATCTTTCCTGACGATTGGCAATGCTAGCTGAGGCTGATGGGAGTTGTGCTCCAACACATCTGGAGGCCCACTGGTTGGGAAAGGCTGGTGTAGATCATGAAAAACTATGGAATGCTTTAAAAGAAATGGGGGTCCCACAGCATCTGATTGTCCTGATGCGCAACCTATACTCTGCACAAGATGCTACTGTAAGGATGGAATATGGAAAAACCAATTGGTTCCCCATCGGAAAGGGTGTGAGACAGGGGTGTATTTTATCACCCCATTTGTTTAATCTGTATGCAGAACATATCATATGGAAAGTGGGATTGGACCAAGATGAAGGAGGTGTGAAAATTGGAGAAATATATCAATAATTTAAGATATGCAGATGATACCATACTACTACAGAAACCAGTAATGATTTGAAACGAATGCTGATGAAAGTTAAAGAGGAAAGCACAAAAACAGGAGTACAGCTGAACCTCAAAAAGACTAAAGTAATGACAACAGAAGATTTATGTAATTTTAAAGTTGACAATGAGGACATTGAACTTGTCAAGGATTATCAGTGACAGAGTCATTAACCAAAATAGAGACAATAGTCAAGAAATCAGAAGAAGGCTAGGACTGGGGAGGGTAGCTATGAGAGAACTAGAAAAGGTCCTCAAATGCAAAGATGTATTACTGAACACCAATGTCAGGATCATTCAGACCATGGTATTCCTGATCTCTGTGTATGGATGTGAAAGATGGACAGTGAAAAAAGTAGATAATATAAAATCAACTCATGTGAAGTGTGGTATTGGAGGAGGGCTTTGCAGATACCATGGATCACAGAAAAGACAATTGGGTGTTAGAACAAATTAAACCAGAACTATCCCTAGAAGTGTAAATGATGAAACTGAGGTTATCATACTTTGGACACATAAGGAGAATACATGTTTCATTAGAAAAGACAATAATGCTGGGAAAAACAGTAGAAAAAGAGGAAGACCAAACAAGAGATGGATTGATTCCATAAAGGAAGCCACAGACCTGACCTTACAAGATCTGAACAAGGTGGTTTATAACAAATGCTCTTGGAGGTCGCTGATTCATAGGGTCGCCATAAGTCGTAATCGAGTTGAACATAACACACACTACAGAGCTTGGAAAAGTTACTTTTTTAAACTACAACTCCCATCAGCCCCAGCCAGCATGGCCACTGGATTGGGCTGATGGGAGCTGTAGTTCAAAAAAGTAACTTTTCCAAGCTCTGCACACACACACCTATACATGCCTATTCAGAAGTAAGTCCTGTCGAGTTCAATGGGGGTTACTCCCAGGTAAGTGAGTATAATATTGCAACCTAAAATATGTAATGTGCCATACCTAATTCATTAATTGTCTGTCTCGGTTAAGTATTTGTGTATATTTCCTCCTTTAGAAATTGTCTCTGTTCCTATCTATTTTGTCCTGTTTCTGCTGTGCATCTCATGCTCAACATCTACTAGCCTGAAAGAAATAAGAATTCTTTGCTTTGGAAGGTATCTGGTCTTCCTGTTCTGCTTTCTAGTCACATACTTCATGTGTTTCAAAAATACTTTAGTCAACTTTTAGAATTCAGTAACTGACTTTGATAGAGAAATTACTGTTCCAGTGTATGGCAAATGACAATGGTCTAGAACATTGTTAAATTTAAGTCTTGAAAATGAACTTTAATAAAATGTGCTCCAATAATGTACTGTGACAGCTTTTAGAGAAATCAGCTTCAATACTCTGATTCTCCCAGGAATGCAGTGAGATATACTCAAGCAGCCTTGAGCCATGGAATAAGCAAGCAGACAGCTTTATGATAAATGGTCCTAGAAACCTAAATTACAACTGCACCAAATGAACAATATGTCCAAATTATTTGGTGGCCTTTTTTGTTGTTGTTGCAGAGACAGCTGGCATGAATACAGGGTACTGTCAGCTGTGTCTACGAACCTACAGTGTCACCTAGTGGGCAAACATCCTATCGGGAAACCAGATCCTAGCTTGGAGGCTGCTGCAGGCTAAATGTCTCTCTTCTAAACAACAGAGTGGATACATGAAAGAACAGCAAAATGTCAGGCTGCCTACCAGAAATGGAACATTAGAGTGAGCCAGCATTTGGAAAGTATAGTGCGTGCCACGCAGCAAATGGGCTGCAGACGATGGTGGCACTATCACCTTCCTTTCTCCAACTTGGGTTTTTCCAGTGCTAGAAAAATGTTATTCTTACTACTACTATTATTTAGTTGTAAAGCACCATCAATACATGTAGTGCTTTACACAGTTTCAGAAAAGGACAGTTAAGGTCAAATAATACATACATATAAAAATTTAACATATCGAACAGTAAAAACAAACTATAAATACTTTTCCAAAAGGCACTTATGTCTCCAGTTTAAAGACAAAAAAATATTAGGTAGTATGACCAAATGCGTTTCGACAACCAGTCTTCCTCAGTGACCAGGTGAATAATATCTAATATAAAAATACATATAATATTCAGTGAGTGTCCCAGAAGAAGAAGCACAAAAGTTTTTGAACAACAATCTATTACATATACTAGCACTCACCCAGGCTTTTAAGTAAAAAACCTTTCACACTAGAAGTAGTAAATATCACAATCTAGTATGGGATACCACTGATCCTACACACACAAACATACAAAAATTTTCCTAAATGATACAGGTAATATAATTAATTTTTAATATAATACCAATCTACTTTCAGGTACTTACACCTTTATTGTCCAGTTCCAGTGAGTAAAAATAAAAAACAAATGTTATAGCAAAGCCATGGGTAAGAGTAACTAGGAAGATCTAAAGTTTTTATAACTGAATTTTCAATGGTGTGTGATCAGTTTGATGTAGAGTCCTCCCACAGCTGTTAGTCATATAAATAAAAATGACCTCTTCTAAGGCACTCGCTCAAAAATACAACATGTGAAAAATTAATTAAAATAAGCCAGTGACATAAAAATAACTCCTTGTCCTTAGGAGCCTACAATCCTTTTGACAGACAGGGAGACAACAGGGGAAGGTGAGGATTACAGAGGAGCAGTTTGGTGAGATTATCTGTGCCCTCATCAGGCATGTGAAGGGTGGCAATACATTTTGATATGGCCCAATCTAAATATGATGCTGGGCATGAATTTTTTTAAAAAAAAATCCTTGTGGGGCTCCAGTCAATGAGTGGCACATTTAAATTGGGGTGCCAGTTGTAGGCGAGTGCGTGTGTAGGTCAGACGTGGTTTGAATCCAAAAGCCGTTTAGAACAGGAATAAGACAGGCCAGGCAAGTTTCATGTAAGAGTCTTTACTAGGCAAAGACATTAGACACATCTCTCTCCATTGACAGTTCTTCCCCCACACTGAGTTCCTGCCAGTTCCCACCTTATCACACTCTCAGTCAGCCACACTGACCTTGATTGTCTGGAACTCTGTTCTCACAGCTTAACCCTTCTGCTTCAGGTTTCTCTCTCTCTGCTAAAAACCTTGTCTGTGAGTCTCACAACCTGCGTCACTGACCAACAGCCCCCACCTGAGACTTACAGACTACAAAACTTCCTGTTACAATTATTACATTTCTACAACATTAACATTTCATTACAATACATTTCAGTACATGGTTTGTTTTCTTACAGTTTCTATTTACAGTTCCAGTTCAGTTCAGTTTCTCTTTATTCTTTATTTACACAGGTTTCACAGATTCATGTTTGTTCACTTTTATTTGATAATACATTTACATTTCATTCCTCAACACAAAACTTCCACATTAGATCCATTGTTTCTTTATCTATTGGTCCCTCTTTTTCCCATTCTACTGGAATTTCATCTGTTTCATTATTCTGTTGTGTAATATTAAATGCAAATCTCTGAGGAGGTTGACCTTTCATTTTTCTCTCTGATTTCCTGACATTATCTATTTCCATTTCTTCTTCACTCTCAATTTTACTTGGACCAGCACCACTAGTACTAGGCATTTCTGTATCATGTGTTGTTATGTCTTCACTTCTCAGTCTTTTAACAGTACGTTTGCCACTATGAATTAAATCTTTTAATGCAGTTTTTAATGGAATTTGCTGCCCAAAAGGAACATCCGCAGCTTCCTGTTTGCTTTCACTCTCTAGAATCACTGTTTGACTGTCTCTCCAAGGTTTATCTATTACCTTTATGTTTCTGCTTAACACCACTTGTTGTTTCTCAGGCAACCAAACTCTGTAATATGAATTCTGAAATCCCAAAATGCGTCCTGCTTGCGCTCTTGAGCCTAATTTACCATGTGTTCTTTGTTTTACTACATGTACCCAGCATTTTGCCCCAAAACGTTCTATGTGTTTCACCCTGGGTTTTCTTCCAGTCAGTTTCTCATAGGGAGACATGCCTATTGTTCTGTGCATTAGGCGGTTCTGAATATAAACAGTGTACAGAATACATTCACCCCAATAAGAGTTATTCAAATCAGCATCTGCAAGCATTGCTCTCATTGAATCCTGCAATGACCGGTTCCTCCTCTCTGCCGTTCCGTTGGAGGATGGGCTGAAGGGAGCAGTTAGACTTTGAATTATTCCCTTCTTTTCCAAATATGTTTGAAATGAATTACTGGTAAATTCACCACCTCTATCTGATCTGATATTTTTGATAACAACCCCATGTTGTGTTTCTGTTCTCTGTATGAATGCCTTTAATTTCTCTTCTGCATCACTTTTCTTTTTCAATAAGAACACATGTGTAAATCTGGAGAAATCATCCACAATCACTAAATAAAACCTTGCTCCACCTTTTGAGCATTGAAAAGGTCCAGCTAAATCCACATGTATGAGCTGATATGGTTCAGAAGTCGTGCTTTCACAGCTCTTATTTACTGGATTCACAGTCATTTTTGTTTTATAACATACCTCACACTCATCCACATGCTCACAGTGTTTTAACTTCAAATCTTGACTATATTTTGGGGTGTTTTGTATCTTTTGGAAATGGGTGTGTGCCAGTTTTCTGTGCCATTCATGGACACAATTATCATGTTTCTCTTTATTTACTGCTATCCAAGCACACATGTCTTTATCAAGCTTGCACTCAACCATAAACATTTTGTTCTGTAATTTCCCTTGCATGCATATTTCACCATCTTTTCTCACAAAACATCTATCCCCTTCAAATGTAACTTTACAACCTATTTGAGCCAATTTTCTCACTGATAGAATGTTATATTTTAAACCAGAAATCAATAATACATCTGTTATAATTCCCAAATTACCCATCTTCAGCGTTCCTCTCGCAGTCGCGTCCTGAGTCGATCTGTCAGCCAGATAAAGCTTCTCCTGCGTCGGCTTTGAAGTGAAAAATAAACTAGAGTCTGTGATTAGGCAATTAGACGCTCCACTGTCAAGAAGCCATTTAGAGTTAATGAGTTTATTGCTCTCCTTAGAAACAAAGTTCACGCTTGCCCTCTGACTTTCAAAGTTTCTGTTATTCCTCTTCTTTAAACAATGTCTCTGTATATGCCCACGTGATCCACAAAAATAACATGTTTTAGTCTCTTCCCTGCTTCTTTGATTTTGATGTTGTACAGACACAGTCTCAGCCTCTTTTAATTCTATTTTCTTGTTCTCTTGTCTCCTATTCCACTCTTGTTGAAGTTTCTGTTCCACAAAGTCCAAAGTTAGAGTCCCGTCAGGTTGGCTTTCCAGACCAGAGACCAGCACGTCCCATTTTTTATCAAATGAAGATAACAGGAGATAAACCATTTGTAAGTCATTATGATGAACGCCTCGATCTTGCAGCTCTGCATTTAATCTACGAAATTCAGCCAAATGCTCTTCCATAGTCACATCATCTGTAAAACGCATCTGATATAGCTTCTGTGCTAAACACAGCCTGCTTCCCGCAGTTTGCTGTACATGCGCGGCTCTTAACTTCTCCCACATCTGATTAGCTGTCGGCTCATTACTCACCAGCAACAGTTGTGAATCTGATAGCCCCAGAGTAATAAAAGCCTTCGCTTTCTCGTCTTTCTTCAGCCACGCTGCTGAAGGAGCTGCCGGAGGGGGGTTTTCCACGACATCATTCAAATCCTCTTTAATCAGAACAGCTCTCATTCTCCACTTCCAGCTGGAGTAGTTTACAGCATTCAGCCTCTCCATCGGCATCCCGGATAACAGGTTTACAGCCATGTTGCCCACTCTTACTTGCCTCTTACTTGCGCTTTGTTTCTCTCTGCCACAACGCCACTTCACCGGCTCTCGAACCCGCTACCACGCCTGATAATCTGGGCCCATAACCCCTGTAGGCGAGTGCGTGTGTAGGTCAGACGTGGTTTGAATCCAAAAGCCGTTTAGAACAGGAATAAGACAGGCCAGGCAAGTTTCATGTAAGAGTCTTTACTAGGCAAAGACATTAGACACATCTCTCTCCATTGACAGTTCTTCCCCCACACTGAGTTCCTGCCAGTTCCCACCTTATCACACTCTCAGTCAGCCACACTGACCTTGATTGTCTGGAACTCTGTTCTCACAGCTTAACCCTTCTGCTTCAGGTTTCTCTCTCTCTGCTAAAAACCTTGTCTGTGAGTCTCACAACCTGCGTCACTGACCAACACCAGTACCTATGCATGCTGTGTTAATACATCAGTCCATAATTCTGGGCTAATTTGCACTCACAGGTGCAATGACCTGTTTAAATCTGACACTAACTGCATGAAACTCCACATAGGTAAGCTGTTATTGTTTTTTACATTAATCACATTAAAATTCATCATTTATAACTATCTAATGATCAATTTTTATCTGGCCTTTCTACCACTAAAGGAATTTGCAAATAAATCAGTGCAATAAATTCAGTAACTCAGCATTGCTATAATGAATACAGAATTCCTACTTTGGAGTGCTAACAGCACCACCGCAAATCTTAGCAATAAGTTATTACCAACTCTGTTTGTGTGTGTCTAAACACAAACACATTTTACATGTGTGTTAATGGAAGTATGACTTTGGGGATCTTTTCTGAAGACCAGCACGTGCCACAGATATTGACACAATTAGAAATACCAGTATCGTCTTGCTTACTGGGGGTGTATAGCAAGAACCAAACTGTCAAACAAAAAATATTTCTTTACCCAAAATAAAAGACAGTATGTAAAGTGTTTTTGTGGCTTGCAGTGCCAGTAGAGAAAGATAAAATAGCAGGTTAGTTAGTTACAAATTACACAGGCTACCCAAATTTAGGAACAGACAGACCCATTAAAGTCCGGTCCCTCCCAGTTCTGCATGTTGGCAGGACTAAATCAGGTCTGTGGGTTTTTTGAGGGGAAATCCCATTAAAAATCTGTATAGAAACAAAAAGATGAAGAATAAAATAGTACTTATGGGGCTTTATTTATTAGATTTCTTACACGCTCTTTACCTTAAGGTCTGAGGGTGGGTTACAACAATAAAATATACAATTATAAAACAAATAAAACAGCTACAACTATAAAACAAGAAAAATAGAAAAGCAATTCCTTATATAAAAACTATATATACATTTATAAACAATTGCACATATAAAAACAGTTGAAAATAGTTCCCATGCAGATGAAGTCTGATTAAAAGGCTTGTTGAAAGGAAGTTCTTCATTAGATAATGAAAAGACAACATAGATGATGTCTGTCTAATATGTAACAGGAGGGAATTCCAAAAGTTAGGTGTCACCATACTAAAGGCCCAATTCCTACATCATACAAAATGGACTTCCTGATAAGATGGTATCTGAAGGAGGCCCTCTCCTGCAGAGCACAGTAACTGACTGGGTATTTAAGGGATGAGATGATCTTTTAGGTATCCTGGTCCCATATGTATAGGACTTTATGCCCCAGAACTAGCCGATCCAAGGGCTGCAGGTAAAAGTTGGGGGTAGGCATGTTTCAGTGGAGGCTAGTCTACTGGGACTCCTGGGGCACAGCCCTCTCAAGGAGAATGTCAAGTAATTGTTTTTAAATCACCCCTCCCCCCAAAAAATCAAAGTCATACACTCTTTCCTATCCCACAGACATTTTATACTTCTATGAACTTCCGGATGCATTTCTGTCAATCTCCTGTTCTCTGGTCAATCAGTTTTCTGCAATTCTCAGCCAATCCAAATCCAAAAGTATAGCTATGGCAAAGGGGTCACTCCCATGTGTTTCTAAGCAGGAAAGCCATGTGACTTGGGGTTACTCCATCTGTTGTTATCAGAGCTTGGAAGATTACTTTTAAAAAGTAATAAATTACAGTTACAGTTACATGGCCCCCCAAAAGTAGTAATTACCGTTACAATTGCAGTTGCTCTGAAAGTAACTGATTACTTTACTTTTACTCAAAAGTAATTGCTACAATTACATTTTAGTTGCTTTTTAAAATAAATTGCCTACAAGGTGCTGGCCTTGGCTGCTGCACATCTGAGTAGCCTAAAACAACATTAAAAATAAGCACACACACAGAGAGAGGGTAGTAGTATATATATATTTTATCCATAAGATTAACAGAATGGCATAACAGAATCTCACATCCCCTCACCCCACCCCCAGCAATGATACCCGACACACATATTTTTGTATATATATTGCCTCCAGCTCTTTTCTCCTTCCACTCCTGTCAATTTTTAAACAATTGTTTTCTCTACCTGTCTTGCTATCCACCTCCTCCCTTGTAGCCTCCTAAGCACCCATAGAGCATGAAGGAAGAACAACGCTGCACAGAAGCCCAATTTGAAGCACATGGTTTTTATTCACAAATCAGAGGAGCAGAAGACTTCCCCTGCTCCCCCCGAAGTAATGCGCAAAAGTAATGCTAGAAACATTACAATTACTCCTCAAAAGTAATGAAGTTACTACTCGTTCTATTACCAGCAAAATGTAATGAAGTTACCCACTCGTTACTCAAAAAAGTAATAAATTACAAGTAATTCGTTACTTGTAACTAGTTACTTCCAAGCTCTGGTTGTTATGAGGGCTATACAACAGCCTCAGTATATAACTTAATAAGGCTGGCTTGAAGTCCAGTTGGAGCATGCTCAGAGCTGTTTCCTTGAAGGTCACACTTGCACAACTTTAACTAGGCTCCAGAACTATGTTTGTCTTCCCTGATCATCTGTTTGTTTTAATTTCTGAACGTTTATTTCACTGAACTGCCTCTTTGTGTGAGTGAGCACCATTGCACACAGTAGGTACAATCAAGGTGCTTTGTCCAATAAATCTTGTCAGTTTGACATGGGAGACTGAGCACAGAACAAAAGTACTGTAGTGATTGGAAGATGTACTCTTTACACAAAGGATGGTGACCAAAGCATTTTATTTAGAACAAGCTGGAACACACATCAGTCATGAGAAAAACCAACCAGAAATCTCTCTCTTCAACTACCTCAGGGCTTAGAGGTCTGAGCTTGCATTTTAACTAACAGAGCAATCCAAATGCTGGGGAGCTGGCAGAAGGGGGGCTGGTGGAGGAGGAGCTGGTGGAAAGTTCCGCGGGATATTCCTCCTGCTAGGGAGCTGCCAGTCTGGCTGAACGCTGGCTCTGTTGGGAGCTGCGCTCACAAGCTGGCTGTGACAAACAGGCCTCCTGGGGATCACTCTGGTGGATGATATGAGGAGGGCACTAGATAGGGGAGAATTCACCTTTCTTGTCCTCCTCGATCTCTCAGCGGCTTTTGATACTGTTGACCACAGTATCCTTTTACATCACCTGGAGGGATTGGGAATAGGAGGCACTGTACTGCAGTGGTTCCATTCCTTTCTCTCCGATAGGCATCAACAGGTAGCATTGGGGGAAGAGGTTTCAGACCCTTGGCCTCTCAATTGTGGTGTGCCACAGGGCTCTATCCTCTCTCCCATGCTATTTAATATCTATATGAAGCCGCTGGGGACAATCATTAGGAGATTTGGGCTGCAGTGTCACCAATATGCGGATGACACTCAGCTCTATCTCTCGTTTAAATCCTCACCAGAGTTGGCTGTGGAGACCATGTCCAAGTGCCTGGAATCCGTGAGTGGATGGATGGGAAGGAACAGGTTGAAGCTGAATCCCGATAAGACCGAGGTGCTACTCGTGGGGGACAGAGGAAGGTTGGGAGATATTGACTTGATGTTCGATGGGGTGAGATTGCCCCTAAAGGACCAGGTCCGCAGCCTTGGGGTTGTTCTTGATTCCAAGCTGTCCATGGAGGCTCAGATCTCGGCAGTGAGTCGGGCAGCTTGGTATCAATTACACCTCATACGTAGACTGCAACCATACCTTCCTGTTCATCAGCTCCCATTGGTGGTACATGCCCTGGTCACCTCTCGTTTGGATTACTGTAATGCGCTCTACGTGGGGCTACCCTTGAAAACGGTCCGGAAATTACAATTTATACAAAATGCGGCGGCTCGACTACTTACAAACTGTCGCCGCCGGGAGCATATCACCCCAGTGCTGTTCGACCTGCACTGGCTTCCAGTTGTTTTCCGGGCCCAATTCAAGGTGTTGGTATTAACCATTAAATCCCTACACGGTCTCGGCCCAGTTTATCTGATGGAGCGCCTCCAACGCCACCAATTATGCCGCCCGACAAGATCAGCCACACAGGGCCTTCTCTCAGTCCCGCCAACTAAAACATCTAGGTTGGTGGGGACTAGAGAGAGGGCATTCTCAGTGGCGGCCCCCACTCTCTGGAACTCCCTCCCGTATGATCTTCGGCATGCCCCTTCCCTGAATGTATTCCGCCAGGCCTTGAAGATCTGGCTTTTCAGACAGGCCTTCGGGACTTCCGGGGAGGGTTAATCTCTATGACAAATTGCCTATTACTCTGAACTGTCATTGTTTATAGTTTTATCATTTCTATTGTATTATTATGATGTATTTTATTGTAACCGAGATGTATGTCGCCTAGAGTGGCCATTGGCCAGATAGGCGAAACATAAATTAAATTATTATTATTATTATTAAGTGCTCCTCATAGGCCACAATGGGAAATAATTAAAATTATTTTACTGTGCTGGCCTTTTGGCTGGCAGAGTTTCTGGGGATATCAGGACCCACAGGAGGGTTCTGAACATGAGGAGGATCTCGTGTAAGTCCCCACCATGGTTCTTCCCCCACCATGCCCCTGGAACACCCTGTTTTGGGGGCTTCTGCCAGCCCTCTGTCTGCTGGACTGGCCATCTCCTGTGGACCCCTGCCAGCACTGGGGGTGCCACAGCACAGCCACAGTGGAGGGCTGCTGCCAGCAGAGGTTGGTGGACCCCAATGCAGCTGAGAGCCTGCCAGCACAGCCAGGGATCAGTGGCATCCAACTCACCCCAGCCTGGTGGAAAGGTGAGTTGGATTGCGCCCTAATACCGCATTAACGCCATACATTTCCCACTATTATTCCATATTAAAACAGCCATGGCTTCCCCCAAAGAATCCTGGGAAGTGTAGTTTGCAAAGGGTGCTGAGAGATGTTAGGAGACTCATATTCTCCTCACAGAGCTACACTTCCCAGAGTTTTCTGGGAAAAGAAGGATTGATTGTTAAAACACTTGGGGAATTGTAGCTCTGTGAGAATACAAATCTCCTAACGACTCTCAGTACCCTTCACAAACTACACTTCCCAGGATTCTTTGGGGGAAACCATGACTGTTAAAAATGGAATAATAGTGGGGAAAATGTGTGGTGTGAATGTGGCCTAAGTAAAACTCTAGGGAAAGAGTGGGAAGTGTGAATTTTTGGGGCAGTTGAGAAGTTCTATAACAGATGAATCCTGGTTTAGGCCTCTATTAAAATGCAAAAAAAAAGGTTAATTTGTTCACATCTTCCTTGCCTAGAGTATGACATTGGCCTGGAGCTGCTCTAAGCTCAGACTGGATTCCCTTAACATTACAGTGATTATTATTTGTTGGTGCTAGAGCCAGTTGCTTCTGGCTTTTTTCTTTGGCATTTTGGTAAAAGAACAGCAGTGATTCCATGTATCATGTAGCTGACTGGCAATAAAGAGTTTCTATTTTCAGGCTTGTGGAATCATCTTATTAAATACAAACAGAGACCTAGGAGCCCCACCAGGTCCAGCGTGCACTAGCCACCACTGGCATGTTTTTTCTGTTCAATTCCCCCATGTAATTCTTCTGAGAGTGGTGGAACATTATCAAGTCTTGTTGCTCCCCCAAGGAACTTGCTGTACTGCAAAGAGCTCCAGGCTGTGGATGGCTAGATTATGTTTATTTTAAAAATAAAAAAACAACAAACGGCAAGAAATATATTTTACAGGAACAGAGGCAGTGCTTCACTCTCAGACCACCTTGTAAAGGGATCTGCAGAACTGTGGATCCAATCCAGGTCATAATCTGCCCAGATTAAATCAGGCAAGTCTACTTTGCACTCTGAGTTTGGCAGATTCCTTCCCATTATCTACCTATATCCATGTTGCCTGGAGCATAAGCTTAACCAGTTCCAGTTACGTGGAGAGATTGCCTTATATGGAAGAGGGGCAGATACTAGGGAACCAGGGAAAAAAGCAGTGAAGACCTAAATGTACGGGGGGGGGAGGGGGCAAGCTCAAACGCAAATGACTGGGGTTTGGACAAACGTGAGAGATCAGAGACAGTGAGATTAGGGAAATGTGAAGGAAGATAGGAAGGAGGAGCGAGGTGCTAATAATTACCTATCCTAAGGAAGGCCAAAAAGCACAGAGAAGTGGTCCTTGGTGAATACACATAGCCAGTAAATACAAGGACAGTAAATAAATGGCAGCAGAGCAGACACTCTCAGCGTTTTTAAGGGACAGTGCTGGCAATGATGCCCACATACGACACATACACACAGAAGAAGCCAATGTACTCATGACAATAAGTTCTGGTCATCTCACCTAAAAAAGGATATTGTAGCTTTGGAAAACCCCTTTAGGATGCACACCTAAACGTGGTGAGGGGGTTTGAGAGTGTTGAAGAAGCTAAGAGCAATGCCATCAGGAGTCTAGACCAAGAGGCTAGACTCCTAGCAGGGGCACCCAAGGCAGAATGGTCAAGGCTGAGACACCAGACTAAGATGCATCCAAATTTAGAGGAAGGCAATGGTAAACCACCTCTGAATAACTCTTACCATGAAAACCCTATGAACAGAGTATCCAAAATGCAACACGAGATAGTGCTGGAAGATGAGACCCCCAAGTCAGAAGGCACTCACCGAGCTATAGGGGAAGAACAAAGGACAAGTACGAGTAGCGCTGTGACTAATGACGCAGCTGGGTCAAAGCCGGAAGGAAACCCAGAGGCTGATGCGCACAGATGCGAAAGGAGAGTCTGGAGTTGTACGAAGCACACAATAGGAACATGGAATGTGAGAAGCATGAACCAGGGAAAGTTAGAAATTGTCAAGCAAGAAATGGAACGCATCAACATTACAATACATGGTGTGAGCGAACTAAAATGGACGGGAATGGGACATTTTCAATCAGGCAACTACAAAATATTTTCTGCAGGAAATGAGAAATTAAGAAGAAATGGGGTAGCTTTAATAGTGAGAAGCGATGTAGCAAGAGCAATTAGGAGCTACAACACAAGGTCTGAGCGGGTTATATCAGTGAGATTAAACGGGAAACCTATCAACATAACCATCATCCAAGTCTATGCTCCAATGGCAAACACAGAAGAAGAGGAATTGGGAGAGATTTTATGCAGAAGTACAAGAAGAAATAGATCACACACCAAAACAAGATGTGCTGATAACCATGGGGGACTGGAATGCAAAACTAGGGAACAGAGAAGAACTAGGAATTGTGGGGAAATGGGGCCTAGGAGACAGAAATGAAGCATGAGAAAGACTTCTTGAATTCTGTGAAGCCAGTGATTTGTTTCTTGCGAACACATTTTTGAGCAACCGAAAAGACGACTGTACATGTGGACATCACCAAATGGTCAATATAGGAATCAAACTGATTCTGTAATTGGTAGCAGAAGATGGAGAAGTTCCATACTTTCTGCGAAAACAAAACCAGGAGCAGACTGCAGTACAGATCATAAACTGGTCGTATCGAAAAGAGTAAAGCTAAAGAAGACCAACAAAGCAAACATAATGCCAAAATACAATTTAGATAACATCCCAGAAGCATATAAAGATAAAATAAGGAACAGGTTTGAGGCTTTAAACTTAGTTGACAGAGAACCAGAAGAACTCCGGAACTATGAAGAAACTCTTAAAATGGTTAAAGAGAGAAGGAAAGCAAAAGCAAAAAGAGATAGAAATCACAGTCAGAACCCTAAATGCAACAATACAGCAACTGGTACGCAAGGACAAAAAGAACTCTGCAATGGCCTATGGCTAAAAGCAATAAATTTTAGGATGACAACGACAAAGAGAACTATTACAATAGTAACTGTAAAGAAATAGAAGAGGACAACAAAAAGAGTAGAACAAGGGCCATATTCCAAAACATTAGAGAAATGAAAGGGAAATTTAAACCACGAGTAGGGATGTTGAATAATCAACAGGGGAACACAATGACCTACCAAGATGAAATAAAAGGAAGATGGAAGCAATACACTGAAGAACTCGAGATGCCAGGATGACAGATTCATTCATGGAGGAACCTTAAGATGAAGAAACAGAAATTTTAGAATGCGAGGCGAAAGCTGCTCTTAAAATACTTGGAAGAAACAAATCACCAGGAATAGATGGCATACCAATAGAGTTGCTACCAGCTACTGAGACTGAATCTGTCCAAATTTTGACAAAAATCTGTCAAGAAATATGGAAAACTAAACAATGGCCCACAGACTGGAAGCATTCCATATGCATCCCAATTCCAAAGAAAGGGGATCCCAGGGAATGCAGTAATTATTAAACTATTGCCTTAATATCCCATGCAAGTAAAGTAGTGCTCAAGATTCTGCAACAAAGGCTCTTACCATATATGGAGCAAGAAATGCCAGACGTCCAAGCTGGATTTAGAAAGTGAAGAGGCACCAGAGATCACATCGCAAACATACGTTGGATAATGGAATGGACCTAGGAATTTCAGAAGAAACTCACCCTGTGCTTTATAGATTACAGCAAAGCCTTTGACTGTGTAGATCATGAAAAACTATGGAATGCTTTAAAAGAAATGGGGGTGCCACAGCATCCCATTGTCCTGATGCGCAACCTATACTCTGCACAAGAGGCTACTGTAAGGACAGAATATGGAGAAACCAATTGGCTCCCCATCAGAAAGGATATGAGACAGGGGTGTATTTTATCACCCTATCTATTTAATCTATACGCAGAACGTATTATACGGAAAGCAGGACTGGACCAAGATGAAGGAGGTGTGAAAATTGGAGGGAGAAATATCAATAATTTAAGATAAGCAGACGATACCATACTACTAGCAGAAACCAGTAATGATCTGAAACGAATGCTGATGAAAGTTAAAGAGGAAAGCACAAAAGCAGGACTATAGCTGAACATCAAAAAGACTATGACAACAGAAGATTTATGTAACTTTACCGTTGACAATGAGGACATTGAACTTGTCAAGGATTATCAGTACCTTGGCACAGTCATTAACCAAAATAGAGACAATAGTCAAGAAATCAGAAGAAGGCTAGGACTGGAGAGGGCAGCTATGAGAGAACTAGAAAAGGTCCTAAAATGCAAAGATGTATCATTGAACACTAAAGTCAGGATCATTCAGACCATGGTATTTCCAATCTCTATGTATGGATGTGAAAGTTGGACAGAGAAAAAAGCGGATAAGAGAAAAATCAGCGCATTTGAAATGTGGTGTTGGAGGAGAGCTTTGCGCATACCATGGACTGCAAAAAAGACAAATAATTGGGTGTTAGAACAAATTAAATCAGAACTATCCCTAGAAGCTAAAATGATGAAACTGCGGTTATCATATTTTGGATACATAATGAGGAGACATGATTCACTAGAAAAGATAATAATGCTGGGGAAAACAGAAGGGAGTAGAAAAAGAGGAAGGCCAAAGAAGAGATGGATTGATTCCATAAAGGAAGCCACAGACCTGAACTTACAAGATCTGAACAGGGTGGTTCATGACAGATGCTCTTGGAGGTTGCTGACTCATAGGGTCACCATAAGTTGTAGTCGACTTGGAGGCACATAACAACAACAGATTTGGAAAAGGTTCAGAAAAGGGCAACCAGAATAATCAAGGGGATGGAGCAACTCCCTTGTGAGGAAAGGTTGCAGCATTTGGGCCTTTTTACTTTGTTTGTTTGTTTGTTAGATTTATATCTCACCCTTTCTCCTCATAGGAGCCCAGGGCGGCAGTATAGAGAATGTCGTTCCTAATTAGGGGCATATTTGCCTCCACCATAATTACAGGGAAGACTTGGGAACATTCTCAGATCAAGTGCTAGGAGCCACGTGAGATCAATCATCCTATCAGGGAAGGCGCTGGGCAGCAGATATAAGGCTGCTCCGTTCTTCCCGCTCTTGCCTTTTTCGCCTCGCGGCACCCACCCACCCACCCTCCCTTGTCAGTATGGGCTTTGCTGGTTGCCTGAATGGGGCCGAGTAGGACTTTTCTGGGGGGGATCCTGATTTCAGAATCCCTTTGGTTTTGCCTACTCCATACTGCTTGGGTTTAATTCAATTGGCTTCTCGGTTGGGTGGGATGCGTCTGCTTTGGCTGGCATAGAATTCGGGCAGGTGAGGTATATGGGGGTTAAAATTAGGTGGTTAAGGCATCATGAAAAAGGGGCACTTCCTAGGGAACCATCAGGGCTTTGTGTCCGGTGGGAATCTGTGTTGTGTCCTTGTGGGACCTGCTTGCGCATCATGGTGAATGCCTGTACGGTGGGGCCATGGTGTGGGGGTTGGAACCACACAGCTGGCTCCAAGAGCAAGGAGGGAGGAATTCACCCACGTCCTTGACTATGGAGTCACGTGATGATGAGAAGTGATGCCTTAAGAAGGTGAGGGTGTAATCCCTCGTTGTTAGATTTAGCCTCACCTGCCCGAAAATATATAGATTTGAATAATTGGCTGTATTGCATTGGATTTAGGATGTTATATTTTAATAAATATAACATTATACCAGTTTGGTGTCACGAGTCTTCTTTGTGTGGGGGTAAAAGGCGAGTCAGAGGCAACATGATAGAAATATATAAAATTATGCACGGCATGGAGAAAGTGGACAGAGAAAAGTTTTTCTCTCCTCTCATAATTCTAGAACTCATGAACATTCAATGAAGCTGAATGTTGGATGATTCAGAACAGACAAAAGAAAATACTGCCTCACACAGAGCATAGTTAAACTGTGGAACTTGCTCCCACAAGAGGTAGTGATGGCCACCAATTTGGATAGCTTTAAAAGTGGCTGAGGCAAATTCATGGAGGATAAAGCTATCAATGGCTATTAGCCATGATGACTGTTTTCTGCCACCATAGTCAGAGGCAGTATGCTTCTTAAAAACAGTTGCCGGAAGCCATAGGGGGGGAGAGTGCTCTTGCACTCAGGTCCTGTTTGTGGGCTTTCTACGGGCATCTGGCTGGCCCTGTGAGAACAGGATGCTGGACTAGATGGGCCACTGGCCTGATCCAGCAGGCTCTTATTTTCTTATGACACGCCACACAAGACAACACCACAGTGTCAGCCTCTGTGGCACCGCCAGCAACAATCCTGGCACTGTAAGTTTCAATAGATAAAGGTTCAAATCCTCTTATGCTTCACGGCCACTGTTCTGGAGCTTCATGCTTGCAGAGAACACACACAGCCCTCCTCAGACAAGGCTTCAAGACCCACCTAAGGAGGAAAGCTGCAAAAGAAAATAATACATATAATACAAAAGAAAGTGGCTAGGAAACACAAGGGCAGTCAGTGCCTAAATCCCTTCTCAAACCCCACCTTTTCTGCAAAACGTTTGGCACAGCCCTTTATTCCACATGTTCTACCATAACTAAGTACATAATGTAGCTGAAAGAGACATAGCTGTCAGCTTTTAAAATCCCACTTCCCTCTGCTTCTTTGGTCTCCTCTGGTGAATTAAAGATTTTGAGCCTCTTCAGGGCAGAGGCCTGTACCCTTATACTTTGTACAACACCATGAACACACATTGTGAAAACAGCTAATAAAACACCATGAAACTGCATGGTGAAACTAATTCATGCCATAATAATATTTATATTTGTATTTAGCCTTTAGAAGCAAAACAAAGAGTTTTGTAGCACCTTTCAAACATTTATTATGGTTTATGGCATATGCTTTCATAGACCACAGATAGTGTTACCCTAAATATCTACATGAGAGCCAGTGTAGTGTAGTGTTTAAGGTGTTGGACTACGACCTGGGAGACCAGGGTTTGAATCCCCGCATAGCCATGAAGCTCACTGGGTGACCTTGGGCCAGTCGCTGCCTCTCAGCCTATTCGTAGGGTGGCTGTAAGTCGGGATCGACTTGAAGGCAGTACGTTGATTGATATATCTACATGAGGACCGTTGCCTTCATGGCCCCATTTTGTGTGATTCTTAAGGACACCAAACAAGCTTTTATTATTGGGAACAGACTAGACTTACACAGACCTTAGTCCTATCTAACGTGGCTGTTCTTAATGCCACCCTCGTTTTCCCCTTTGCAATTCACAAGCAACAACCGTTGCTAGAACTCACACAGCGCCCTCAACAGGCCATACCACAGCCTCACTTCGGGCATAAAGCTTTCTGCGCAAGCGCATTGGAGCTCACCAGCCGCACCAATCCTTTCATCTCGCGTCATCATAACCGTGGGTGTGGGAAGTGCCAGAGGTCTTGATTGGCGCTTAGAGACAGGCGGCGAAGCTAATGAAGGGGGCGGACCCCGGAAACGAGGCTCTTGGATGGCTGCGGAAGCGGAGACAGGTAGGGCGCTGGGATGCCCTCGCTGTACGCGCCTAATAGATGCAGCTGTCACTCCACCCGCTGGGTTGGCTCTGGCTGCGGCTGCTGCACTTATTGGGGCAGCTCTCTCCTGCCATCGGGAAGGAGGTCGATGTCGCCCACTATAGGTGAGCCAGAACAAGATCCTGGTGAAGGGAGCCCAGATCACTGCGCTCTCTCGCTGTCTCTGAGCTTTCAGGGAGAGGTGTGGCTGTTGCACAGCAACCCATCATCTGGACTTTATTTTAAAGATTCTGGGGTGGTAGGCAGAACTTCAAAAGGTGAAGCTTCTTTCCATTGCGTTTCTCTTTCTGGAGGTAATCAGACCTCACTGAATATTTGCCTGTCATCAGGCTATTAAGGGGGGGGACCTGTGGCAGCCCTTCTCCCAGAGGGAAACTGAGGGGGTGGACTGAGTAGGGGATCTCTTCCAACTCTGCTACTCTATGTAATACTTATTTGCAGCTGCATTTGCTTGGGTGGTATTCAATGTTAGGCTTACTCAGGGCAGACCCATTAAAATTAATACACATTACTAACTTTGATCCATTAATTTCGGTTGGTCTGCTCTGAGTAGAACTAGCATTGGATGCAACTCTATCTGCAGTCTCTTTTTTACAAAAAGTCCTTGTTGTCTAACCTTAAGAACATAAGCACATAAGAAGAGCCTGCTGCATCAGGCCAGTGGCCCATCTAGTCCAGCATCCTGTTCTCACAGTGGCCAACCAGGTGCCTGGGGGAAGCCCGCAAGCAGGACCCGAGTGCAAGAACACTCTCCCCTCCTGAGGCTTCCGGCAACTGGTTTTCAGAAGCATGCTGCCTCTGACTAGGGTGGCAGAGCACAGCCATCATGGCTAGTAGCCATTGATAGCCTTGTCCTCCATGAATTTGTCTAATCTTTTAAAGCCATCCAAGCTGGTGGCCATTTCTGCATCTTGTGGGAGCAAATTCCATAGTTTAACCATGCGCTGAGTAAAGAAGTACTTCCTTTTGTCTGTCCTGAATCTTCCAACATTCAGCTTCTTTGAATGTCCACGAGTTCTAGTATTATGAGAGAGGGAGAAGAACTTTTCGCTATCCACTTTCTCAATGCCATGCATAATTTTATACACTTCAAGATGAAATGGAAAGAAAAAAGATGGTATGAGGATGACATGTTAGAGGATAAGTTTTTTTTCTTTCTATACAATGGTAGGAGAGGACAGGGTCATTCATTTATGTATTTGAAGTATTTTAAGCCTTTTTTAGGGCTTTGGCCTCACAAAGCAATGTACATAGAATGATAGAATAGTAGAGTTGGAAGGGCCCTATAAGGCCATTGAGTCCACCCCACTGCTCAGTGCAAGAATCCTACTTAAAGCATAAAAAGGAGTAGATAAGATACAATAGATACAATAGCCGCATGCTTTGGGAAGCATATAAATTACTGAAGTATGCTGCTTTGACATATGTAGCTATTTATGGGCTTGGTTAAAAGTAGTAGTGAAGAGAAAGGCCTTGAATGCTCACTTAAATGTTCATTCTAAGGGAGTTTCACCACTAACTCTTGTGCATGCCAACTTAACCAATTTTAACAGTGAGCACTCAAGAAGTATCCCCAATCCTGCTGTCACTATTGTGAGGACACTCCTGGTGATCAGGGATATCCATGTGGGGGAAACATTATCAGACATTGTGGCCTTTATGTAGAGCAGCCTTTGCCAACCTGCTGGGCTAATGGGAATTGTAGTCCAACCACATTTGCAGAGCCCAGATTGGTGAAGACTGCTGCAGAGTAGTTGTTTTTTAATGGGGGGTGGAGGAGTACTCTTTAATATTTGAATTGCCCCTTTGGCAGACTTGGACAAGGTGGGCAGTCAGGAATCGGAGTAAGACTACTAGCTGTATAGGAGTACAACATTTTTCTGTAGAAGCCTTGGGGATGAAGGGATAACAGATGCTATTGGGAGCATGACCTGGGCTGTACTTTGTAGGGTTGGTAAAGAAAATGTTGGCAACACTATGCTGGTCTTTGAGGAGTTCACTTTTTTTGTTGTTATTTGCTTTTCTGTAAGATTCTGATGCATGCTTTTTTCCCCTCCCCTCAGAGAGCGCGTCAAGTCCATGTTTTATCATGCTTATGATAATTATCTGGAAAATGCCTTCCCATATGATGAACTGCATCCTCTGACATGTGATGGGCAGGACACTTGGGGAAGGTACTGGGAAGAGTGAATGTTCATTGTTTGGTTGTTTGTGGAATTTTGAAGTAACACCTTCTTGGGAAACACTTCTGTGATAGAGTAGATGTCTCCCCACAACCTGCCATGCTGGGTGGGGCTGATGGGAGCTGTAGTCCAACAACATCTGCAGGGCACCGCAATAAAGAAGGCTGTTCAAGAGGAAATGGAGCACAAAATTTGTCTGATTCTTATTCAGATAACCCAGAGATTCTAGACCCAAGAACCTGATGGAACAATGACAATTAAAAACATTTTCACCTCTTCCTGAGGAGGGTCATGAAGATGGTCAGTGGCATGGAAAACAAGTGAGGAAAGGTTGAGGAAATGGGTTGTGTTTAGCCTGGAGAAGACAAGACTGAGGGCAACATGATAGAACTTTCCCCTAAGTTGTGGAACTCCCTCCCCATTGAGGTGCATCTGGCAACTTCACTGTATAGTTTTGAGAGAATGATGAAGATGCACCTCCTTACCCTGGCTTTTGACACCTGAGGTGTATATTTTTACGACCCATCCTATTTTGTGATTTTAGGTTGTTTTTATTGTTTTTATACTGTATTTTTAAAAGGTTGTAACGTGCCCTGGGACCTTTGGATGAAGGGCGGTTAATAAATGTTAACAATAATAATAATTCTTCAAATAGCCGAAGTGCTCTCGCATAGAAGAGGCCAAGTTCACTGCAGGACTGGAACTTATGGGTTTACGTTACAGGACAGGTAGATTTCAGCTGAACATTGGGAGAAACATCACAATGATAAGAGCAGTTCAACAGTGAGACCAATTATCTACATAGGTGATGGACTGTCCCTCACTGGAGGTCTTCAAGCAGAGAATGGACAGCCATGCTCTAGGTCTGGTTTTCATGCAGCTAGCTGAACTAGGTGGCCTACAGGGCATCCTCCAGTGCTATAATTCTTTCCACCAAGACATTCCAAGGCAACTATTTCTTCTTGCTGTGCAGTGAACTCATATTTTGGGTTGTTTCCAATGCCAGTCCTATTCAGAGTAGAGCCATTAATTTCTATGGCTCTACTCTTAGTTGAATTTAGTTAGAAGCAATTGCTTGTTCATAATCTTCACCCAGTAGTAGAATGGTGCTAGTGATCTGAGAGCTTCTTCAGATGTGGTAGTCTCCTATATGGATATCACTTAATAGGCAATAATCAACACATAGAAGGGACTCTTGGAAATTTGGCATTTTGATTCCATATTTGGTCAGATGAGCAGTTTCAAATTATCCAAAATCTGTTTGTACCGCAGATGTGTTTATTTCTCCCCTCTCCTCACTGCAGGTGAGGAAGGATCCCATTGGTTAAATGCCAAAATATACATCTTTCCATGTAGCTGATGCCATTTTTTCTCTTTTTTATTTTGTCTTCTGCTTTATTTCAGTTTTTCTCTCACACTGATTGATGCTCTGGATACTTTACTAGTAAGTACCATCCCTCAGTGAGGGTGTGTGTTTTCTTAGTTATCTTGGGTTCTGTTCTCAGAACAATTTATGTTCCTCAAACGTTTAATTTCTCCACTCAAGAAGTTGAGAAGGATTGGACTTCCGGGAAGGGTGACTTCGCTTGTGCCTGCTTTTGAGACGGGCTCCCGCCTCAAAAGAAGCTTATTCAGATATAAATCAGTCAGAACATTTTTTTTTTTGACTGATGAAATTTCTCCCGGGCAGGGAGAAACGTAGAGATCAACCTCAAAAGCCTGTTTTTGTTGGGAGGACTGGATTTCATTAATTTATGAGAAAAGGTCCAGCCAGCAATGCCGGACGGACTTCCGAACAAGCTCTATCTGATTAATGCGATACGTTTATCTTTTCTTCAAAGAGAAAACAGACTAACAGGCAAGCACCCTTCTTTCTATTATTTTTTTTACTTGGTTTAAATTGTTGCAGCAAAAAGAGATTTGTCAAATGAATCAGCTTTAAAGAACTTCTGGGTGGGCTATAACTCTTCTCTGTTATTCACGAAATTAACAGCTTATCTCTGTTTCTATTGCAAAAAGCTGTCCTGGAAGTGCATTCTAAAGATATAAACAGAAGAGGGATTTCTATTCCGAGGAACATTATATTGTCTGGGACTATTCTCTTTTTGGTCTATTTTATTTTGACGAATCTGCTTCTTCACGACGCCACTAACTGTTTTGATGCTGGGAACTAAATTTGTTTTGTGTTCTTGAACATAGAGAGATAAGGCAGGCTGCTCTGTTTATACTGTGATGTCATCAAGCCTGGAATATTAACCCAATTGTTGCTGAAATAAGAAGTGGTTCTTCTTTATTTTTGTTTTGTTTTCGTGGTTTTAAAAATGGCAATCAAGAAAGTGGCTGAGAATCTGGAAGTAATTATGTTTCAGAAAATAATGGATGAGATTGAGATAACGAAACAAACCCTGCGACAGGGCAGTAAGGAGCTGAAAATTGAACTGAGCAAAATGACGCAGGAGCTTAAAGAAATAGGGGATCCTGTGAGAGAGGAGAATGAGATCAGAGATGAGAAAAGAAAAAATAAAGGGAAGATACAAGCCCTGGAGATTGGAACAAATGTGAAATTGGAAAAAGATCTGGAGTTTATGGATATTAGAAATAAAATCTACTGTTTGGAATTTAACATTATCTCTGAAGAAATTAATGAAGATATTAGAGATAAAGTTATCAATGGCTTGGATAATCTTCTGGACTGGAATGACGTGATGGAGCTTGATATAGAGAAAATCTATGGAATTAACTGCAGCCATGTGACAATGGAAAAACTCTCAAGAGATGAGCCAGTGCATTTTGTAAAAAAGAAGAACACAGATATGACTTTACAACAATATTTCAGCAACTTATTCAGAATTGATGGCAAGAAAATATTTGGGATAGAGGAAATTCCCATCAGACTCTTATTATATGACTATGGCTATGACAGCAAGATTATTATGGAATACTGATAATGGAAGATTGGACACTGAAATTACTGGACTTAACAGGACTATTGAAGATGGAAGATGGAATTAATAGGGATAATGGAATAATGGCTATTGAAATTATTGGACCTAACAGATTTTGATGAGATGGATTAATCGATATGTTTATTTAGACTATGGTTATGACAATAAGATTATTATTATTATTAACGAGATGGATTAATCGACATGTTTATTTGGAGAAAAATTGATAGATATATTTCTTAAAGAATTGAAACCTCTCTTTGACTTTTTGTGGAAAGAATAAAGTAATGTTTATGAGATTTGATGATTAATTAAGATAACTACTGGAGGAAAGTGATTTTATAATATAATTTAAGAGACAGGATTGTTATATATTGTAGACCTACAACTGATTTGATCTGCGACAAATGGGAAGTCAACATTTTATTTTTTTGTTTAATCATTTTTGTTTTGTTTTTTGTCTTTGAATGTTTTATGATTTTGTTTTGTATGTTTTATGAAAATTTGAATAAAAATTATTGTAAAAAAAAAAAAAGTTGAGAAGGATTGTTTGCTTATTTATTTAAAGCATTTATAGGTTGCTTTTCCAGGGAAAGCCTGTCCAAAGTAGCTTTACAGACACTTGAAAACCACAAATATTTTAAAAATTGACTTTACTAAAGCAAATTCATTTATTTATTTTATTTATTATTTGAATTGTATCCCGCCCTTCCTCCCAGTAGGAGCCCATGATTAAACAGATTCACAAAGTTAAAAACAAAGTTGTATCCAATGCTGTCGTTCCGCTTGCTAGTGTAATGGACCTTCCCCCTCTTCTCCCTTGCAGCTCCCCCTCCCCTGCACACATTCAAAATCTCCTCTAGAGGCTTGAGGGAGCCTCCGGAGCAGAGTTTGTGGGCACACAGGGATTGAAGAGGATGGGGAAGTGCCACTGCATGAGCGAAACTCTGTGTGAGTCACACTGGATACAATTCCAGCTCAGAACTCCAATAACATAAAAATATTCCAAATTCGATCCACAAATTAATGTTGATGTAGCTCCAGCATTCCCAGTTCTTACGCATCTTCTGCATTTGAGAGAAGTGGGGATCACCTTCATAGCATTTCTTTATACTCCATTTCATGACACTGAAGTTGTAGGAATGCGTGCTCCTAACTCAAGGGCAAAGCTAGATTGCTCCGATGTAATATTTTGCATCTTTCCCACTGATTTCTCCCCTCACCCCCTGAATATAGATGTTTGTATCTCATGACCCATCCGCTGTGCTTTCAGTTACATTCATTTCTTCCCAGATTTTGGGGAATGTCTCTGAGTTCCAGAGAGTTGTCGGTGTGCTACAGGAGGGTGTGAACTTTGATATTGATGTGAATGCTTCTGTCTTTGAAACCAACATCAGAGGTGAGCTGGACTCTAAAAGGTAATTTGTCTTGGAAGTATTTTGCATAACAAATTAGTCAGAGTAACAGCACAGAGGAAAGATGAGCATGTAATAATAATTTCCAGAAGACTACCCCTGTTTAGTCTATTGCAGCAAAAAAAAAGTCTTGTGGCACCTTTTAAGGACTGACAATTTATTACAGCATAAGCTTTTATGGACCAGAGTCCACTTATTAAGGTGAAGCGTAATCTTTAATTGGAAGGAGTTGCACTGGGGTTGGGTAGAGAAGAAATGAAATTAATAGAACTTCAGTATATCTGAAAACCAGATTAGAGAACAGATGGGGAACCATATTTTGCTGAACTCCAGTTCCCATCATCCCTGACCATTCGCCATGTTGTCTGGGACTAATGGGACTTGGTCCAACAACAGAGAGTTGCATCTTCCCCACCTCTGTACCAGAGAGAGAAAGCAGGCAAGGACTATTGCCTTTTATGCCCTGCTTGTACGGGTCCTGGAAGCACCCAGCTGCCCACTACTGGAAACAGAATGCTGGGCTAAGTCTGATCCAGCACAGCCACTCTTAACATTCTTATGACTACTCTGAATGCATATTTTTGGCTTGTGGCTTTTCTGTATTGATTACTAAGGAGCTAGTTGAATATTTCATGCCTTACATAATATATTCCTTGCAATAATCAAGGGAAAAGTTGTTGCTGGGATAAAAACAATTATAGTGTGTCCCCAGAGAAGCTTAATTGAATGGCTGGCTCTTCTGTAGCCAATGAAAAGAAAGTCATTTCTGCACACTTCCCATTGGGCAAATTTGCATGATCAAATACTGGCTTAATAAGTGCCATGCATACTCAAACACAACTCCTTTACAGTCACTTCATGTGTGTAGCTATACAAGCCAGGATTCGGCTCCTAACCATAGCTTCCTGTTAAATGCGGACCTGGAAACTATCGTGCATAGCTTCCAAATAAGCCTGAATATGAGGCCATGGTTTAAAGCTGGCTCCCACATCATGGCTTATTTGAAACCTATTAATCATAGTTTCTGGGTTTGTGTATAATAGCAATTATGACTAAGTGAAATCCTGGCTTGTTCAGCAGCTTGCACAAAAGGAGGAGTGAAATGGCTGCAAAGGCACTCACTGCACCCTCAAGTAGCTCATGCACATTCTGGCTTATTAAGCCAGGAAATGATTGTGCAAACCAGGCATTTCTCTGTCTATTTGCTGTACTTGAACATCCTATGATGTGGGGTTGGGAAGGAGCCAGCAATATGTTTATCCTTTGCCCTTGAGACAGCACTACTGTGCTTCTAAATAAGCTGTGCCTGTCCATTTTCAGTGGTCGGTGGCCTCCTCTCTGCTCACTTGTTGTCTAAGAAGGCTGGTTTTGAAGTGGAAGCAGGATGGCCATGCTCTGGGCCCCTTTTAAGGATGGCAGAGGATGCAGCTCGAAAACTTTTACCAGGTGAGCATCCTTGAAGAATCTGAGGACTTAATTTCCTTCCCCTCCCTCTGTGCTTCTACCTTATAGGCTAAATGCCTGCTTTAAATAAGTTGTTAAGGAATTGAATCGTAAGCAGCATTTGCCAATAACTGCAGGGAAATAAAAACGTTGCAGATCACTGGAAGCAGAAGAGGTGTAGATAATAGGCATCTCACTGTGTTGAGAAGAAATATTGATACCCCAAATGTATACTGGACTGAATGTAGCTGAAGGTTGAAGTAATAAATATGGACTCAAGTGTCTGCTTTACCCTCTATCAATGAGTATACTAAAGCAGCAAAAATAGTTGTAGTGTGGCTGAGTGGTAGGCTCTGACGGGTATCTAAGATGAAATAATAATAGCTAATAATATACTAATAGCTAATGTAATGCTTACTTTGAGGAAGTGAAAAGGCACTGTGCTATATATGACATGTATCTGGCGCTATATATTCAGTGCACACTTGAACTGAGGCAGCATGCAGTCTTTGCTGTCTATTTGAATAGTGATGATCCTCTTAATTTATGGTTACTAGGATTCATATCTTGTACCCTTGTGAATGGGCTACATTTTTTCTGGAATATAAACCCTAATCTATGCAACAGACACTGAACAAGTCAAACAAAGTAGTTTTTCACTATAGAGCTATGTTCTGGTGGGTGTGTTTTGGGGAGATCTCTTAATTATTGTAATAAACCTAGGACATATCTTGGTCACTAATGTCTATTGAGTTAGATCGCTGTTCAAATTGAGCTGTGCATTAGGCAGGTGGTTATTGACAAACCTACATTTCAAAATGCATTGAATTAGGCAAATCTCCCCAACAGTTGTCCTGACTTGTTGGCCAGCTATTTAGATTATGCTGGATCATTTAGGCTGCCATCTAATACTTGGGAGTAAGTCCCATTGAATCCATTGCAGCTGAGTAGCTATGTATTGGGTTGTACTCTTAGTGTCGAAACTGGAAACATACATGATAAGAGATGTAAACTTGAGTGTTTGTGGAACTATCCTTGGGAGATTTCATAGTTCAAACAGTATTACCTACACTGGGCTCCCTGACCCTACATGCTGTTTCAACTCATAAGGATCAGCACAGAGATTGGTGCAGTCACTTGTGTCACTTGAGGATGTCAGGTGTATTGACTCTGGTTGCTTAACACCCTCAAACTCCTTTATCTGGAAAAAGCCTTTTGAATCTGTGTTTAGGTTCATACTGGATTACAATGATAGGATATTTCCATGCTGCTGAGTTTGTGCCTAGTATTGTGCAGTTATTTGGGCTGCTTCAGATGTCAGCCTCTTACCCAATTGTATCCAGATATAGATTAAAACCTCCTTGATCTCAGAAGTCATCATTCAAAATTTGGTTACAACATTTTAAGAGATGTTCAAATGAACAAGCAACTTTCCAAAATCTATAGTAGATGTAACACATACGAAGAATGCAGTAATTCAAAATACTCCATATAAGTAGAACACAGGGAGAAAATTATTGGCAAAAAGATGACTGTACACGTGGACATCACCAAATGGTCAATATAGGAATCAAATTGATTATATAATTGGCAGAAGAAGATGGAGAAGTTCCATACTTTCTGTGAAAACAAGCCAGGAGCAGACTGCGGTACAGATCATGAACTGGTAATATTGAAAATCAGAATAAAGCTAAAGAAGACCAACAAAACAATCATAATGCCAAAATACAATTTAAATCACATCCCAGAAGCATATAAAGATCAAATAAGGAACAGATTTGAGGCTTTAAACTTAGTTGACAGAGAACCAGAAGATCTATGAAGTCAGAGATATTATCAGGGAAGAATGCAAAAAGACAATATCTCTAGTTAAAAAGAGAAAAAGACCTCAGTGGATGACTGACAGAACTCTTCAAATGGTTAAACAGAGAAGGAAAGCAAAAGGAGATAGAAACACTGTTAGAACCCTAAATGCAACAATAGTGACTAGTACTTAGGGACAAAGAGAACTATTACAGTGGTTATTGTATAGAAATAGAAGAGGACAACAAAAAGGGAAGAACAAGAGTCCTATGCCAAAAGATTAGAGAAATTAAATGGAAATTTAAACCACGAGTAGGGATGTTGAATAAGCAGCAGGGGAACACACTGACTGACAGAGATGAAATAAAAGGAAGATGGAAGCAATACAGTAGGGCCCCACTCATACGGCAGGTTAGGTTCCAGACCTCCACCGGAAAGTGAAAACTGCCAGAAAGCGGATCAGCTGTAGTGCCGGGGTCTGGAACCTAACCTGCTATAATCACACCAGAGGAGGAGGAGAACAGATCTTCCCCTCCTCTGGCGCAATCAGCTGGAGTGTGGGGAGCTCCAGCCCCCCTCCAGCTGATTGGCCCGCTGGCGCCGTATTAGCGGAACACCGAAAAGCAGGATGCCAAGAAGTGGGGTCCTACTGTACGCTGAAGAACTCTAGAAAAGAGATGCAAGGATGACAGATTCATTCATGGAGGAACTGTATGATAAAGAACCAGAAATTTTAGAATGTGAGGTGAAAGCTGCTCTTAAAATACTTGGAAGAAACAAATCACCAGGAACAGATGGCATACCAATAGAGTTGCTACAAGGTACTGAGACTGAATCTGTCCAAATTTTGACAAAGATTTGTCAACAAATATGGAAAACTAAACAATGGCCCACAGACTGGAAGCGTTCAATATACATCCCAATTCCAAAGAAAGGGGATCCCAGAGAATGCAGTAATTATCGAACTATTGCCTTAATATCCCATGCAAGTAAAGTAGTGCTCAAGAATCTACAACAAAGGCTCTTACCATATATGGAGCTAGAAATGCCAGATGTACAAGCTGGATTTAGAAAGGGAAGAGGTACCAGAGATCATATCGCAAACATAAGTTGGATAATGGAACGGAGCAAGGAATTTCAGAAGGAAATCACCCTGTGCTTTATAGATTACAGCAAAGCCTTTGACTGTAGATCATGAAAAACTATGGAATGCTTTAAAAGAAATGGGGGTGCCACAGCATCTGATTGTTCTGATGCGCAACCTAGAATCTGGACAAAAGGCTACTGTAAGGACAGAATATGGAGAAACCAATTGGCTCCCAATCAGAAAGGGTGTGAGACGGGTGTATTTTATCACCCTACTTGTTTAATCTATACACAGAACATATCATATGGAAAGCAGGATTGGACCAAGATGAAGGAGGTGTGAAAATTGGAGGGAGAAATATCAATAATTTAAAATATGCAGACAATACCATACTCTTAGCAGAAACCAGTAATGATTTGAAATGAATGCTGATAAAAGTTAAAGCACAAAAGCAGGACTACAGCTAAACGTCAAAAAGACTGAACTAATGACAACCGAAGATTTATGTAACTTTACAGTTGACAATGAGGACATTGAACTTGTCGAGGATTATCAATACCTTGGCACAGTCATTAACCAAAATGGAGACAATAGTCAAGAAATCAGAAGAAGGCTAGGACTGGAGAGGTCAGCTATGAGAGAAGTAGACAGGTCCTAAAATGCAAAGATGTATCACTGAACACTAAAGTCAGGATCATTCAGACCATGGTATTCCCGATCTCTATGTATGGATGTGAAAGTCGGACAGTGAAAAAAGCGGATAAGATAAAAATCAACTCATTTGAAATGTGGTGTTGGAGGAGAGCTTTGCGCATACCATGGACTGCAAAAAAGACAAATAATTGGGTGTTAGAACAAATTAAACCAGAACGATCACTAGAAGCTAAACAGATGAAACTGAGGTTATCATACTTTGGACACATCATGAGAAGGCATGATTCACTAGGAAAGACAATAATGCTGGGAAAAACAGAAGGGAGCAGAAAAAGAGGAAGACCAAACAAGACATGGATTGATTCTATAAAGGAAGCTACAGACCTGAAGCTACAAGATCTGAACAGGGTGGTTCATGACAGATGCTCTTGGAGGTCACTGATGCATAGGGTCGCCATAAGTTGTAAGCGACTTGAAGGCACATAACAACAACAACAGGGAGAAAATAAAGTTAAATTTGAGTAACACCTGCAGACATTAAAAAGTGATGATTAAAATGTTATAGAATAACTAAAAATTATTAACCAACCAACCATTCTCTCATATATATATATGAAATTATGTATATATGAAATTAGGCTTCTATCCAAAGGCGTCAACTTCTGCCCAACACCTAGAGAGCACAATATAGCACAGATGAAATGTGACATCAAAGCATTTGAAAGGAGATGCAGATTGGCTGAATTTTTTTATGATGCCTAAGAACAACATAGAGTTCTGCTATAGAGATCCTCGGCTACAGTTTCTGCCACTTAAAACTTGGACACTGAACATTAACAGGAATCCAGTCCTCGAAGCCTTTCTCTTATCAATAGAAAGAGTCATTAACAACCACACACCAACTCCTACTCATGACAACCTTTCAAAAGAAGAAAGAATAGCCCTAAGGAACCTTCGGATGAGAAGGGATGTTGTCATCAAGCCTGCGGATAAGGGTGGTGCTGTTGTGGTACTTAACACTACACACTATGGGCTCATCCAAACGGAGCGGGATAATCCACATTTTCCATATCCGGTTCGTCATCTGACAGTCCTCACTTTGCCTGTTTGTTCGCTCTTTCCCAATAAAAAAAACGCTTTTTTTGCATCCACACCTGCAGCGAGAGGACCCGTACTTCTTCTCGCTTTTTCCCAGCTCCGCCCATAACACCCCCTATCAGCCAATTGGTCCGCAAAAATATGACGTATGCTCCTCTCCCCCTTTGCAACAAAGCACAACAAGGCGCATGCGCTTGAACGTACGAGCGCAAAAGTTTGAATTTCCTGATGGTTTGGTAGTAGTGGCTGTAATGGAGTTCCTTGTCGCTCATCACTCTGGAGCAGGGCCGGCCAGGGGGGGTGTCTCAAGGTGCTTTTGACCATCCAGGGGGATTGTGGGCAGTGCAAGGGATCAGCGCTTGTAATCGCCGGGCGAATCCCCCCATAACCCTTGGACTCATTCACTGCAGGGTTCAGCCCCAGACCGTTATGCGGCTCGGCAGCAGGAATGCGGCCCCTGAGGGAAGCAAACAGCCCCCCCCACGGGTGGCCGCTCTTGGCTCGGGCAGGGAATGTGGGCAAACAGCCCCCCAACACCACACCATTGCTCTGATAGGTTCCTTTTTCCTTGGCTTTCCCTGGACATTCGCGCACATGCGCAACAGTGGAAATACGTGATTGGTTGAGAATGAGGGAAGGGATATGGGGAACCACCCAAGAACTGCCCATCAAACGCCCACAGCTGTAAAGTCCGCGGTATTGCATCCGAGCGCCTGAAGGTACAGCAGATGATTCCTGGTTTAAAAAAGCAAATCGCATGATTTGCGGTATTGCAGGAGCGGATTTAACCGCTTGAAAATGCGCAAAAGCACACGGCGTCATATGGACAACCGAAAAATAATGAAAACACAAAGCAATCATGTCACACATTTTACAGTTGTCTAGATGAGCCCTATATAGCAGAAGGTCAAAGACAACTAAAGGATGAAAGAACATATAGACTTCTTGACAAAAACATCACCACGGATCTCAATACTCGTATCACTACATCTATACAAAACCTTGCAAGTAGGAAACTTCTTAAAGAGGAAACTGCTGATCACCTTGTTAATCCAAATCCCACCCCTGGAAGGTTTTACATGCTGCCTAAAATCCACAAAGCCAACAATCCTGGTCACCCAATTGTCTCAGGTAACAACACAGTTACTGAAAGGATTTCTCTGTACATTGATGTAAATTTACAAAACATGGTGCAAAACCTCCCATCATATATGAAAGACACCAAAGACTTCTTGCTTAAAATTGAGTCTTTAAACAAGCAGTATCAATTCCACAACAATACTATTCTGACTACTTTGGATGTCACATCTCTTTACACCAATATACCACATAATGATGGGATTCAGGCTTTAAATGAGTTCCTTAACACCATAGATATGAACAATCCTCCAACAGAGGTTCTCACAACTTTAGCTACACTAGTCCTGACTTGTAACAACTTTACATTCAATGGAGAACACTACCTGCAACTACAAGGCACAGCTATGGGGACTCGCATGGCTCCATCATATGCGAATCTCTTTATGGGTAAACTGGAACAGGAGATCCTCAAAAAGGCCATCAACAAACCACTTCTATGGTGGTGATACATTGACGACATCTTTATGGTCTGGACAAATGGTAAAGAGAGTTTAGAACAATTTAAAAATTACATCAACTCTATCCATCCACCTATTAACTTTACATTTAATAGTACAAATGACAATCCGCACATCCCTTTTCTTGATGTCCTTCTCACCATTGAAAACAACAAAACAGCCACTGATCTCTACAGCAAACCCACTGATGCCCACACCTATTTAAACTGGAAATCCTGCCATCCTAAGCATATAAAGAAAACCATTGCGTATAGCTTAGCTCTGAGAATCAAACTTATTTGCAACACTGAAGATAAATACCAGAGAAGGATCAGTGAACTTAAAGAACACCTTCTTTTAAGAGGATATCCTTTACATATTATCGATTGCAACATCCACCGAGCCTCCATTCTGTCCAGAGAAAACCTCTTCCATCATACTGAGGTGTCAAAGAGCAGAGAGAACGGATTCCATTTGTGGTAGATTTCCATCCAGCATCTCCTAACTATCACCGAGCAATCAGGGAGAGCTACCCATTGCTGGCAAACTCTGAACATCTTGCTAGAACCATCATCAGGCCTCCTGTTGTAGCATTTCGCCAGCCTCCTAATTTGCGCAGACTGTTAGTAAGAGCTGTGCTTAAGCCACCTGTCACCAATCCTGGGTCTCATCCATGTCATTCCAAACGTATCACCTGTGTGTACTTCAGGGAGACAGCTATTTTTACAAGCACTAGGACAGGCAGGACCTATTACATCAAACAGAACATCACCTGCAGGTCCTGCAATATAGTTTACATCATCGAGTGCAAAAGACCAGGATATCATATCCAATACGTAGGAAAGACCACAACTGATCTACGCACGCGCTTCAGGAACCACAAGTCAGCAATTTTGACAAAAAAAAGTGGAGCAACCAGTTGCAAAGCATTTTAACATCGAGGGTCACAGCCTGTTGGACTTTTTCATTACAGCTGATTTGATTTTTTTTTCCAAATGAGTATTTAAAAGTTATGTTAGCTTTCATTTTCTTATATTCATGATACAAAGTTCTATATAACTAATTGATATTATTCTGTTTTGTAGAATTTTCAAATTTAGATCCCAAATTCATTTGTGGTTCATTTTGTCTGTTCAGTTGGGATGTCTTTCCTTTTTGTCAGCACTGGAATCTTGAGGGCATGAAAAAATAGGTTTGGAAAAGAAATAGCTACGTAAAGCACCCATTGCCTGAATATTGCAAGGCTTGTTATGTCTAGTTTCTGAGAATTCACCAAGCCATCCTACAATCTCACTCTCTTCTATAAAACCATGAGAGGTAGAAATATCCTTATTTTAAACACAGCAAAGGTAGTTATGTTGGCTGATAAGAAAAAAAATCCTACCATGGATGTCAGCATCCTTGTTTTACTTTTAGTGAAGGGTGAAATTCTCAGTATGCTACACTTTATGTCAGAAATCAGATTGTTTGCTTTTGTGCCAAACTACTGAAGGTACGGAGCACACACTGCCTCATTTAATGGCAGCTGCTATGTCTTAAGCTAGTGGTTGTTTGTTTGTTTAAAAACCACCAACAGTATTACTGTTCTGGTCCATTTAGTTCTGCTTAGGATAGGAAGTTGGCCTGGGTAACGTCTGTTCCAGCCCTGTGATTCTATAGTTTTGTTTTCAAGCCTTTCAGACCCCAACTGGAATGCCATATGGGACAGTGAACTTACAACATGGAGTAAACCCTGGAGAGACGCCAATTACTTGTACTGCTGGTATTGGTACATTTATAGTGGAATTTGCTACATTAAGTCATCTGACAGGTGATCCAGTATTTGAGGATGTTGCCAGAAAAGCGCTTAAGACCCTCTGGAAAAATCGCTCTGATATCAGCTTGGTGAGTGGAAAAAGCTCCTGTCACATTTTCCATCATTATAATTTAATCTCTTGCTGAAAATACAGCGGTTGGTGAACCTAGGAAGATCAAATTCTTTTAAAATACTGCCATTGGAATGCATTAATTGCAGGAATACAACAGTACCAGGAACACCATATGCCATAATTGTGGACAAGCTGGTATATGATGAATCCTACTGCCAAACCTCTGTTTTCTGCCTACATCAAGGCTGATCTTGATGGGCGTCACCATCTTTCAATAGCTTGTTGTCTAGAATACAGTGTGCTATTATATTAGAAAGCTTGTTGAAGTTCCAATATTTAATAGCTTGTGTTATCTAGCATCATCTAGAAACCAGCATTGCCTGGTAGTAATCACTTCCTTCCTCTACATTCTTACAAATCAACTGTTTCTTAAAAACAACAAAAAAGTTTTGCTCTTATATTTTATCAGGTATTCAAATCAAGTTTACAGGTCTGCAGTTTCCTCATTGGCTGTTTGGTTTAAAAAAACACATTTTCCCCCTTACATTTAAGTCCTGCTTTTCTTTTGTCACAGAACGCAAGGTGGCGCACATATGGTTCCTAGGCAGTCACACATCTAGTGACCAAACCCAGATATACTTAGCTTCAGCAAGAAGCCTTCAGACCATTTTTTCTCTGATTGGAACTGTTTAGTGTTTTCACTTAAAACTGGTGTGATCCACAAAGACTGGGAAAATACAAAATAACTACCACTGGAGTTAATGTGGAAGTAAAATTCACTTTGGGGGAAATCCAGTGTATTCAACTGTGTTCTTAGTTTATAGAATATTCTTGTGCAAATCCACATTTTGTAGAACTTGAAGCCAAAAAGCAGCTGCTTATCCCTGTATTTAAAGGTTTTTACTTTGCTGAAATTTGAGATTTGCAGTTTTAACAGTAATAGTTCATGCCACGATGAGAATTCCCGTTTGAAAGGTTGTGATAATAATTAATGTTGCGTTTTAGATATGTCTGGTAACATGCTGACAAAAAGACTTGTGCTATTTTAAATTGGGCCGTTTTATGGGACAGAAAAAGACTTTAAAAAAAAACCTGCAACACTGGCCTTGATGGTATGTATGTACAGTGTTGGCACTACATGCGTGTTGGAAGGGCTGCAGAAGTTAAGATTTTTGTGGCTGAAATCATGTTACATTTTTCTTTATGCTTTTTAAAAGCGTGTATAGATGGCTAACCAAATGCAGATCTATTTTTACTGAAAGACAGATTAGCATAGCCTTGCATTTCTATAATTATAGCTTTTAATAGGAGAGTTTTTCTTTCTTCAGGTGGGTAATCATATCGATGTGTTAACTGCCAAATGGGTAGCCCAAGATGCTGGGATTGGAGCTGGAGTAGATTCCTATTTTGAGTATCTTGTTAAAGGAGCCATCCTATTGCAAGATGAGGAGCTGATGTGCATGTTTCTAGGTGAGTTGGGAATAGTCGTAGCTCAGTAGTAGGATGTCTGATTTGCTTGCAGAAGGTCCCTGGCACCTTCAAGTAGAGTTTGAGATTGTCTCTGGACTGAAGCCCTGGAAAACCACTGCTAACCAGTGTGGACACTACTGAGCTAGCTAGATCAATGTTCTGACTTTGTGTATGGCACTTTCCTATCCTTTTTTCAATGATTTGTCAATGCAGAAACATATAGTATATCTGGATGTATGATAAGAAAGCTACTCATAGTACCAACAACTTAAAATACTTTAAACCAGTATGAGAGTTTATCCCTCACTCACGTGACCTCTTGACCTTTAGTGACTCAAAACTAGATGGAGGATTTGCCTTCCTTCCCAGAGCTTCCATCCTGACATTTGCCTCCTGATCCTCTTTTCCTTCAGAGCCCCCACTCATCAGCCATCCAGGCCTTTTAAAGAGTTGTTGCCGGCATGTGTATATGCAGCAGGTTTAAAGCTCTTTTTACCCCAGCCTCTTGCAAGATTCCCTGGACCTAGTTCTGTTTGGAATGCACTGCAGCAGCCTTCCCCAACCTGGTGCCTTTCAGAAGTTGTTGGTCTCCAGCTCCCTTCACTGTCGACCATTGTTCATGCTGGCTGGAGCTGATATCAGTTGGAAGTCCCAAGAATATCTGGAGGGCCCCAGGTTGGGTAAGATTGCATGACAGTGATGCAATTAGCAGTTGCGTTCACTGTTATCAGCATGTTCTTGTGCCTGCCCCATCACCTTTAAGGCAGCCTTGTAAATAAGACCATAAAAGTTACTAGCCTGCTAAGAGGCTGGTAGCCTGCATTTCCATGCCTGCCACGGAGGTCAGAAATGGAGGTGACTACCTCTTAGCCTTCGACCAAGCAATCTGTCCCTCCAACCCCACTTGCCTGCATGGAATTCCTGGTTTCCTATGCTTACCAGAAAGTCATTCAGTTCAAGGTTGCTTTAATGATACCCTGTGAGCCTTTTGTTTTTCCCTGAATAGCAGCTGATCTGTGTAAGCTCATGGGCTGCAAGAAGAGTTCCTATTTAAAAAAAAAAACTGTCATGTTGCTATTCTTTTGATGCTGTTAAGCATGAAAGGAAATACTGGTAATAAATGTGTTCCTTGGAATGTGTGAATAGAGCATGTGTTAGGAACTTTTAGTCTTTCAGATGTTGCTGAACTACAACTCCCATCAGCCCCATCAGGTTCCCCACACCTGAATAAAGTATATGAAATCCAGTTCATTTTCTAGTGCTCTGAAATTTACATTTTTCATCCAGTATTTATCAGTGGTTTTGACTTGCCCTTATCTCTGTAGACTACAACAAAGCTATAAGGAACTACACAAAATTTGATGATTGGTACCTCTGGGTTCAGATGTACAAAGGAACAGTCTCAGTGCCTGTTTTTCAGTCCCTTGAGGCCTACTGGCCTGGCTTGCAGGTAAGGATTGCTGAAAAATAGCTATATTTTAACTCGGGGATGGGGAACTTCTGGTTCTTCAAATGTTGGATCCCAGCTCCCATAATCCCTGACCACTTGTCATACTTGATGTGGCTGATGGGAATTGTGGTCCAGCAATAACTTGGTGGCCACAAGTTCCCCATCCCTGTTTTTATTGCTTGTCCACTTTCTATATCTATTTGTACAGTAAAAAACAGAACCTGCGTCAGAGTATGCTTTCAACATAGCGTAACATGAATCCAAGCTCTTTGCATCTATTGGATAATCCTCTGTGTAAATTAGAAGGGTTAAAGCAGGCGTGGGCAAATGTCTGCACTGAGGAAACTGGCTGCAACTTTTTTTTTTGCGAGAAAACAGTAACAAAGGAAGTAGACTTTTGCCTTCTTGCTATCTTTTCTTATCCATTGTGAGCTGCCATTCCCATTGAGAAGCTTACAAAGCTGTTCCAGTATACAGGAATTAAAAATAATAAATTCTTAAAATGGAGTAAACATATTGAATTGGAACCCAATGTTACCTCCATTGGGTTTTTTCTTTTCAGACATATAAGATATCCTGGTTGCCACTAAGTGCCCCCGGGTTTCCTTAAATCCTAAGACTTGTAACAGACATCCTTTCAGTGCATGATTCATTAAGCTATTTTTTTTTTTACAATAATTTTTATTCAAATTTTCATAAAACATACAAAACAAAATCATAAAACATTCAAAGACAAAAAACAAAACAAAACAAAAATGATTAAACAAAAAAATAAAATGTTGACTTGCCATTTGTCGCAGATCAAATCAGTTATAGGTCTACAATATATAACAATCCTGTCTCTTAAATTATATTATAAAATCACTTTCCTCCAGTAGTTATCTTAATTAATCATCAAATCTCATAAACATTACTTTATTCTTTCCACAAAAAGTCAAAGAGAGGTTTCAATTCTTTAAGAAATATATCTATCAATTTTTCTCCAAATAAACATGTCGATTAATCCATCTCGTTAATAATAATAATAATCTTATTGTCATAACCATAGTCCAAATAAACATATCGATTAATCCATCTCATCAAAATCTGTTAGGTCCAATAATTTCAATAGCCATTATTCCATTATCCCTATTAATTCCATCTTCCATCTTCAATAGTCCTGTTAAGTCCAGTAATTTCAGTGTCCAATCTTCCATTATCAGTATTCCATAATAATCTTGCTGTCATAGCCATAGTCATATAATAAGAGTCTGATGGGAATTTCCTCTCTCCCAAATATTTTCTTGCCATCAATTCTAAATAAGTTGCTGAAATATTGTTGTAAAGTCATATCTCTGTTCTTCTTTTTTACAAAATGCGCTGGTTCATCTCTTGAGAGTTTTTCCATTGTCACATGGCTGCTGTTAGTTCCATAGATTTTCTCTATATCAAGCTCCATCACGTCATTCCAGTCCAGAAGATTATCCAAGCCATTGATAACTTTATCTCTAATATCTTCATTAATTTCTTCAGAGATAACGTTAAATTCCAAACAGTAGATTTTATTTCTAATATCCATAAACTCCAGAACTTTTTCCAATTCCACATTTGTTCCAATCTCCAGGGCTTGTATCTTCCCTTTATTTTTTCTTTTCTCATCTCTGATCTCATTCTCCTCTCTCACAGAATCCCCTATTTCATTAAGGTCCTGCGTCATTTTGCTCAGTTCAATTTTCAGCTCCTTACTGCCCTGTCGCAGGGTTTGTTTCGTTATCTCAATCTCATCCATTATTTTCTGAAACATAATTACTTCCAGATTCTCAGCCACTTTCTTGATTGCCATTTTTTAAAACCACGAAAACAAAGCAAAACAAAAATAAAGAAGAACCACTTCTTATTTCAGCAACAATTGGGTTAATATTCCAGGCTTGATGACATCACAGTATAAACAGAGCAGCCTGCCTTATCTCTCTATGTTCAAGAATACAAAACAAATTTAGTTCCCAGCATCAAAACAGTTAGCGGCGTCGTGAAGAAGCAGATTCGTCAAAATAAAATAGACCAAAAAGAGAATAGTCCCAGACAATATAATATTCCTCGGAATAGAAATCCCTCTTCTGTGTATATCTTTAGAATGCACTTCCAGGACAGCTTTTTGCAATAGAAACAGAGATAAGCTGTTAATTTCGTGAATAACAGAGAAGAGTTATAACTCACCCAGAAGCTCTTTAAAGCTGATTAAATTGACAAATCTCTTTTTGCTGCAACAATTTAAACCAAGTAAAAAAAATAATAGAAAGAAGGGTGCTTGCCTGTTAGTCTGTTTTCTCTTTGAAGAAAAGATAAACGTATCGCATTAAACAGATAGAGCTTGTTCGGAAGTCCATCCGGCATTGCTGGCTGGACCTTTTCTCATAAATTAATGAAATCCAGTCCTCCCAACAAAAACAGGCTTTTGAGGTTGATCTCTACGTTTCTCCCTGCCCGGGAGAAATTTCATCAGTCAAAAAAAAAATGTTCTGACTGATTTATATCTGAATAAGCTTCTTTTGAGGCGGGAGCCCGTCTCAAAAGCAGGCACAAGCGAAGTCACCCTTCCCGGAAGTCCGATTCATTAAGCTATTAATGGCTTTTTTAAAAGCAGATCTACTGTTATTTGTGGCTTCTAGTTGTACCATCTGCTTGGTTGATGTCTGCCATGTTCCTTCTTTTCTCTGTTACCTCACTGGTGTTTTCTGGTGTTGTTTTTCCTCCCAGAGCCTCATTGGAGACATAGATAGTGCAATGCGAACATTCCTCAATTATTACACTGTTTGGAAGCAGTTTGGTGGGCTGCCTGAGTTCTACAATATTCCCCAGGGCTATACAGTGGAAAAGCGTGAAGGGTATCCACTTAGACCTGGTAAATATGAAATCAGCATTTTTATGCTACAGCTTTCATTTGCTGGGTACAAGGCAGCTAAATACTGCACATGTTTAGATAGTTTTCTTTTGGATGATCTCCAAGTTGCTTTACTGTTTGCCTTGGTTATAGATCTATCCATAGTTCAAAAACAGTTATATTTCAGCTCCAGAATCTCTTGCTATTAAAAATAGGGTGCAGGATGAGGAAAACCCAAATGGCTAAACTGTTGAACAGGTTCCAAATAAGTATTGTTTACTGGTGTTTTCAAAGGCAGCCACTTTAAACAGCAAGCTACCTCTTAATACAGACTAAAATGAGTTCTAAACTACAAGCAGCTGGATGAAAGAGATGGCATGTGTTTTAAGGGAAACTGATGCCTCTGTACCTCATTAAAGCAATAGCTGACCTCTGTTCTGAACTCCTGCGTGTTCTCAATTTTTGGAAAACTATGCAGGTGTATTTTGTGTATGGAATAAATACAACATACTTATTTTTTTTCTTTTTAAATTTTTGCAGAACTGATAGAGAGTGCAATGTATCTGTATCGTGCTACACAAGATCCCACCCTTTTGGAGCTGGGCAGAGATGCTGTAGAGTCAATAGAAAAAATCAGCAAGGTGGAATGTGGCTTTGCAACAGTTAAGTATTTTTCCTGTACTCTCGCCCTTTTTGGTAATGTGCCAGCTCATCCCTCTCAAGCTTCCTTTTGTCACTAGCAAAAGTTAGCCCAACAGAATGTGTCTCCTTGTTTTTGTGTGTGCATATTTCCTTCTATGATACAAATACAGGACTGATTCTACCTCAGTTCTGCCGATTTCTACAGTAAACCTGAACAAATCTCCTGATTTTTGTGCCACTTCTAAAGGTTGCTGCTGAAACAATTGTATGTCGGGTTCTGGTATATACGGTGTAACCACTGTCCCCTCCCTTTATTTTAAAGATCAAAGACTTGCGAGATCACAGACTAGATAACCGCATGGAGTCCTTTTTCCTGGCTGAAACAGTGAAATATTTGTATCTACTGTTTGACCCTGACAACTTCATCCATAACAATGGATCATCCTTTGATGTCGTCCTGACACCATATGGAGAATGTGTCCTTGGTGCTGGTGGATATATCTTCAATACTGAAGCTCATCCTATAGACCCTGCTGCCCTGCACTGTTGCAGAAAACAAAAGGAAGAGCAGTGGGAGGTAGAAGATCTGATGAGGGAGTTCTATTCTCTGAAAAGAAGCAAAAAGTTCACTTTTGCAAGAACTTCCAGTGGAAGGGAAGAAGAGAAGCATAAAGATTCTGCAGATAGTTCCTCTGAAGGCTGCAAGGAGCAACTGAACTCTAAACAGAAAGAGAAAAGGAGAATCCCGCTACTGAGCTGCCCTAGTCAACCCTTTAACTCAAAATTGGCTGTTCTAGGGCAGGTCTTTTTAGACAATACATGATTCCTTTGCTCTGTATTCAATAAACGTGTATTTTATTTGCACTTCCTGGTGCTGTTTCCTTGGTTTTTCCGGCTGGCTGGCTGGCTGGCTGGCTGGCTGGCTGGCTGGCTGGCTGGCTGGATCGATGTCTTCAAAATGAGGACATTCTATTTTGACATACATACACTCTGGAAAGCAGAGGTATTTTGAGAACAACAACAAAAAGCAATTGTGGGACAATTCTGTATAGCTTTGCAGTTATACAGATTGTTCCAGCTCCTTCCATGCCTTGTTTTTTAACTTCTGCGCTCTTTCTTTTTCAGTGTTGATACTCTTTAACCAAGGCAGGAAAGAAAAGCAAGTTTGAACTAATATTAAATAGCCATATTGGTCTCATGTAATGAGGAATTGAGAGAATCTTATTTTTTATTCGATTCTCTGTTAAAAAATATGGCAAGCAAGTTTTTGAACTATATGTTCTTTGGGCGAAGTACGTTACATGGCCGGGTTGTTGGGTACCTGGATGCAACACCATCACCTGGGTGAGGCTCGTACAAGTAACATAGAGCCTAAACAGCTGCAACTGAATAAGATGCAGTTTAGAAACTTGCCATACGCTGTTCCAGTAAAATATGTCGTCTTGTTCAATAGTCGCCAAGATCCATGTTTACGGGATGGTGGCAGGGGAGACGTTTAACTCTGATGTGCTGAAGATATGGGGTACTGTAGTAGCTAAGTGTTAGCTGTGTCTTGGAAAGGCTGTAACTCAGTGGTAGAGCATCTGCTTTGCATGCAGAATGTTCCAACTTCAATCCCTGGCATCTCCAAGTAGGAAAGCCACTGTCAGTCTAGACAATAATACTGAGCTAGATGGACCAATGGTCTGTTTCAGTATAAGGCAGATTCCTATGTTCCTATCCCAGTTTTCACTCCAGCCAAGAGTTTGCTACTTGGCCCTTAGCCTTTACCTGCTATCTGCAAAATGGAGACAACATACAGCCCTAATTTATAGAGCTGTTGTAAAGATTGGTGAGATCGTGTATGCTGACCGCTTTGAAAATTTAAGCACTGTGTATGAATGTTCAGTTAATGGTGATGATATCATTCCTATCATGGAAATCAAAGAGAAGGGTAATAATTATCTTGGAACCTTCTAAGTGGGACACACCAGTGGCTGCTGATTAATATGCAATTATTTTCGCAAAGACATTCCAATCTATCTTACTCCATAGTTGGTAGGACTTGTTGAAAGCAGGCCCTCCATATTATAAAAGGAGGGGATTTAAAGGCATTTAATATAGCTTGTCATTAAGGCATATTTTCTTTATTTGGAGAGAAACAAACCATGAAGCTGGCTTTTGTTCCCTAGCGTGGCAACATCAGGAACAAAAAAGAAGTGAAATGGGGATTTTTGAGCAGTGTGCAAAACTAGCATGCTGCTTGTTCACATTAAACCATAGTGTCTGGTCTGCTTCACACATAACATTAAACCATAGTTAGAAACACCATCTCATTTTGCAGAATTCATCTTAGTCTGTTCTTTGCCTGCATTGTCTGTTTCTGATACTGAAGTAGAAAGAAGTGCTGCTTCATATACATGCAAGGAATGATGTAGATCACTTGAAAATTATCCAAAACTTGCTTTTTCTCTCTTGCATCTCCTGCTTGATGTTCTATTTTACTTTATTTTCCCTACCCTAGATTGATTTCCTACTCCTAGGCTTGGTTTTTATATATAATGTTAATAATTAATAATAATATATTAATTAATAATGCATATTAATAATTAATAATGTATGTTAATTCTCCTCTCCCCCCCCTTCCAGCTAGCAAACTTTTTTTCTCCAACTCCTCTTTCCTTTTGTGGACCTGCAGGCAGGGACTTGTGTCTCTTTCTAGTACCCATTTACATAACAGGTGGTACTTTTTATAAATAATAAATGGTGATAAATGAGCTAGTCAAGGGTTACAAATCCTGGAACAGTTAAAGATGAGACTGGTAAAAGTTCCATGTTGGCAATTCGTAGGACTTCTGCTCATGGAAACTAGATTCTGACCAGATAGTGTGTCTGGAAGGAGGAACAAAGTTCCCATTTTGTGATTGTGGGTCATTATAATTGCATAGGAGGGGCTTGTGTGTACTTCTTTCTACCAATATATCATTCTGATGTTCTATTTAAGAGCATGCATCAAAATTGAGGGTTAGTTAGGTTGCAGCTAGAGAGAGGAGGACCGTCCAAAGAGAACTCCATATAAGCCACTTTAGGGTAATTCCATGAAAATGTCAACCTACAGACCCATTTTTCATTTTTAAAGATAGTTAACATGTTCCATATCATTGTAAAGATTATTTTTCAAAGTTTCATTGTCTAGTAACAGTTTTTCAAAATGGCAGTTTATACATGAGTAAAAAGATAACCAGAAATGTGGCATGCTTGTTTGTTCAGAATTTTTTTCTAGTATTCCATTAAAGACCTCTCCAAGAAAATAGATAAAAGGTTAATGATCCTTTACCGTATTGATAGTTTTGCTTTCTCATTTGGTAACTGAAAATAAATTTTATGTTTTGATCAAAATCAGATGAGGGACAATAAAACTTACTTTGGTTTAGCATGTTATGTTGGTCACAAAAACACATACACCCCCCCATACACACAACAAATGAAAAGAAAAATCTTATATTTTTAACTTTATTCTCTTGAGTTTGTTAGCATTAAGAAAATATGATGAAATGTTGCCTGCAATGTGTTTTACAGGCAACAGCCTTTGTGACCAACATAACACCACAATATGCAGCTTGCATAGCACAGATGGACAGCCACCACAGGTAGCTGGACAGCCACCTGTTGGGTATGCTTTAAGATGGATAGTTGCATTAACCAGGGGGGTGGAATTTATGGCCTTATAGTCTCCTTCCAACTCTACTATTCTATGATTCTATGAAATGTGTTGTTGTGTGTCATATAAATCCTTTTCTATCATAATTCCTTCCCTGAAAATGTAATAATTATTAGGCCTATTATTTGTACCTTACCATCAATGTAGCAATGCTTAGCAGTCATGGAATAAGAAGAGAGTCCTCTTGTAGATCAATAACTGGTTAAGAAACAGGAAACAAAGAGTAGGAATAAATTGACAGTTTTCCCAATGGAAGGATAAGAACACAAGAAGAGCCTGCTGGATCAGGCCAGTGGCCCATCTAGTCCAGCATCCTGTTCACACAGTGGCCAACTAGATGCTCACGTGAAGCCCACAAGCAGGAGTGCAAGAGCACTCTCCCCTCCTGTGGTTTCTAGCAACTGATACTCAGAAGCATACTGTCTCCAACTACGGTGACAGACCATAGCTATCATGGCTAGTAGTCACTGATATAGAAAGTGAAGTATCCAAGGGATCTGTATTGTGACTTGTGCTTAACTTGTTCATAATCTACAGTTAGGGATGAGAACAGTGAGGAGCCATGTTTGCTAATGATACCAAATTGTTCAAGGTGGCAAGAACAAAAAGGGATGGGGAAGAGCTCCAAAAGGGTATTTCCAAACTGAATGGGCAGTAAAATGGGGAAAAAACAATTCAAAAGTAAGTAAGTGTAATGTGATGCACACTGGGGCAAAATCATCATCATCCAAATTTCACACATACGCTCATGAAGTCTGAGTTAGTGATGACTGACCAGACTGAGATCTTGGGGTTAGGGTTACCAGGTGCCTGGGTTTTGGCTGCATACTCCAGCTTTTGAGGATCCTCTCTGGGTGACTCATCTTAATTTCCAGACTCTCAGCTTCAGTTAAAAAAAAATAAGTTTCTAGGTAGTCTGGTTCCCAAGATATACACCAAAACATCAGCAGCCGCACCCATGACTGTTAAATCTGTTTAACAGATCTGTTATAGCAGATTGTAATACTAACCCCACCCTTTCAGGATTGCAGCCAATAAGTGAAGCCAGGCTTGTGATTTGTTGACCTGCAGGCAGTGCCTACAGTTATTGTAACATCAGAAAATTGTGGTTTTTTCCCTGTTTATCTGAAAATCTCATAAATTGGGTAAGTATATAGGTTTCAGGGTTTTTTCCTCTTGTGCGCAAGAGTCAAACCCTGAGCTGTTGAAGAGGGCAGTGTTTTGAACACCTTCCCAATATGAAAGCTTTAATCCAATACTTGCTTTTCTGGGAGTAAAGCCATGCTAATCCCATGTACTTAGAGTAAACCCCATTGAATTCAATAGGACTTACTTTTGAGTAAACATGGTTAGGATTGTGCTGTGAATTAATGGGACTTCTGAGTGAACACAGCAAAGAATTGTGTTTGTGTCGTAAATCTCTCCCCCTCTAATCCTATTTTAAAGCAATTAGGCAGGGCTTACTTAGGTATCACAGTTTTTATTATGTAGGAAACTAATACTGATTTTTTAAAAAAAATATTCTGCAATGACCAACTGGTTTGACACTAAACTGTTATAAGGGATGTATTTTACATCTGCTCTGTGTGTGTGTGTGTGTGTGTGTGTGTTTTCAACAACCCTGTGAGGTAAACTTGGTGATTGGAAACCAAGGCAGCTCATAATAAGAAATAAATCCCTTTAAAATCCAGTAACCATAAAACAAGTATAAACAGTTGCAAAACAGTTTAAAGTAGCATGATTCTGAATTTTGGGTTGGGTAAATGAAGTTTATTATTTATTATTTGATTTATATCCCTCCCTCTCAGTAGGAGCCCAGGGCAGCAAACAAAAGCACTAAAAACACTTTAAAACATCATAAAAACAAACTTTCCAATATATTAAAACAAAACATCTTTAGAAACATTTATTAAATGCTTTAAAAAACATTTTTTTTAAAAAAAACGTTTAAAAATATTAAAAAGCAATTCCAACCAGGGTTACAGATCTTTGTTTTTCAGCCAGAGACTCGGGTTTTTGGGCGTCCTCTCTGGGTGACTCACCTTAATCTCCGGATTTTCAGCTTTCATTAAAAAAGTTTGTAGGTGGTCTGGTTCCAGAAATATACACCAAAACATCAGCCACCCCCCCCACAACTTCTTAGCTGCTCTAAGTTCTGCTCTAATCCCTGCCCTTTCAGGTTTTTAGCCAATAAGAAGTCAGGTTTGTGATTGACAAGGAATTATAGAGCAAAAACATGATAGAGTCAAATTGAATTGTCTGCCTTCAAGGTGATTCCAACTTATGGTGACCCTATGAACTGGGTTTTCATGGTAAGCGGTATTCAGTGGAGGGGTTACCATTGCCTCTCTGAAGCTGAGAGGCAGTGACTGGCCCAAGGCTCAGAAAATGTGCTTTTTCCTGCTTTTCTGGACATCTCACAGATTGTATAAGTAAGTTTTCAGTCTTTTTCTCTCTTGTGTGTAGGAGTCAGACAGGTTTAAACTTTAAAGAGGGCAGTGTTTTGCAAACTTCCCAATAGGAAGCTTTAATTGATTACTTACATTTCCAGAGTAAACATACCCAGAGTAAACCCCATTGAATTCAACAGGACTTCCTTTTGAGTAGACATGTTTAAGATTGTGCTGTAAATTGAGGGGACTTTTGAGAGAACATAGCAAAGAATTGTGTTTGTGTTGTATAACTTTCTCTCCCCCTCCAATCCTATTTTTAAAGCAATTAGGCAGGGCTTACTTTAGGTATCACTGTTTTTATCATGTAGGAAACTAATACTGATTTTATTTTTTTAATGTTCTGCAATGATCAACTGGTTTTGACAATAAACTATTATATGGGGTGTATGTATTTTTACTTCTCCAGTGTGTGTGTGTGTGTGTGTGTGTGTGTATGGGAATCTTTCCAACAACCCTGTGAGATAGGGTTGCAGTCTGGAAACCAAGGCAGCTCACAATAAGAAATAAATCCCTTTAAAATCCAATAGCCATAAAAACAAGTATAAACAGTTGCAAAACAGCTTAAAGTAGCATGATTCTGAATTTTGGGTTGCGTGAATGAAATTGCTTATCACTTGAGGTTGCAATTCTGACCCTGTTTGAGTGAGCCCCACTGAATACATTGGGACTTGCTTCTGAATAAATAAACGTAGGATTGCACTATAAATATATTTACATGTTGTATAAATAATAAACATATTTGATAGTCATGCTTATACAAATATTTCTTCATACTATGTCCCAATAAGTATCTGATTTCACACTATGGTTTACAATACTTCCCCTACATTTTAAGTGTGTCCTTCTTCCGTGTGGAGTTCATGGTTCCTCTCTGTTGTTTTCATCCTGAGATGAAATAATCCTGATAATCTGAGGGGCAGATTAAGCTGAGAGATGGTGAGTAGCCCATGGTCACCCAGTAAACTTTATAGCTCATTTACATTTTAAAAAAATAATTAAAACAATTTACATGCAGGCAAAGTTGATAACTAGATCCACACAATATGTTTAAAGCACATCCAACTTCTATTTAAAGCACATGACTTCCCCTAAAGAATCCTGGGAAGTGTAGTTTCCCCCTCACAGGTATAGTTCCCACCACCCTTAAACTACAGTTCCCATGATTCTGTGGTGTCATTCTTATGCTTCAAATATGTGTTGAATGTGCTTTAAATGAATTGTGTGGATCTGCACTAGTTATGATGAGCATTCATTAGTGAATTGAAAAGAACAACTGTAAAAAAAAATTAAACAGGGGAAGGTTATAGCTCAGTGGTAGGGCATATGCTTTGCATGCAAAGGTCCAAAATTCAATTTCTGGAAAAGACTATTGCCTGGAATCCTGGAGAGCCAATGCTAGTCCATGTCATCATTACTCAGCTAGATGGCACCAAATGGCCTCAGCGGTATAAGGCAGATTCCTTTGTTACTAAAAGTGGGAAGAGACTCAAGGGCCACAGTGACTCCAAAATTTATTAATGTATTTTATTTACAACATTTATATACCACTTTATTGTAAAAAATCTCAAAGCAGTTTCCAGAAAGAATTAAAACAATAAAATTATTGGCAAAAACAGTTAAAAGACAGGTATTTAAAAACCTTCAAAATAATAAAACCAACAATGAGTTAAAAACATATAAAAACACAGTAGCTTCTACATGCCTGGATAGACTTGCCTAAACAAAAATGATTTTAGTAGTTGTTGAAAAAAGGCGTCTGTCTAATGTCAATAGGCAAGGAGTTCCAAAACGTAGGTGCTGCCACATTACAGGACTGATTTCTTACAAGAGCAGAACAAGTACTATGTGACACCCATAACATGGAAAGCACAGCGTGAACTTGGCCTGGGAGCAAATCAGCAACCAATGCAGATTTCAGAGCAAAGGTATTATATGCTGATAGGATCTCACTCATGTCAGCAATTGTGCCACAGCATTCTGCATTAACTGCAGCCCCCAGGTCGGGTTGTGCTGTACGATGATTTCTGTGACCCTCGCTGTCAGGGATTTTTTAGTTTTGGTTTTCGGTTATGAATCCTGACTGGTTGTGGGATGTTGAGTTGTCTGCCTTACTCATAGGAATCTTGTTGTGGTTGGTATGGTATTGCATTTAGGAAAACATCACTGTCTTGTTTTTGCATTTTATTTACCTTTAACCTCAGTCCCTTACATCCATAAAAGCAACAGCAGTGGTTCCATGCGCTCAGCTCAACCCCCAAAACCCATTGATGATGCACCTTGTTGGTTGCATGGCAGTTTGTTTCTTGCCCAATAGTGAAAAAACAGAATTCGCATATTTGGAAGTGTGGCTGCAGTTGTTGTTCCCAAGCTGCTGCCTGTGAAGGTAGACCAAACCACGTGTGTTTTCTCTGTTAATTATTACTTACTGGAATTGGGTTGTCTGTCAAAGTGAGTTTATAGCAGCCACCAGGGGAGACAGAAAGGGTAGAGAATCTTCTTACTCTTACTCATTTCTCAGACCTCTTTCTGAGGTGAAGGGTCAAATCTGAAAGAAGTTTGGAGCAGCCATGTTAAAAGATAAAGGCAGGGCATTCCAGGCAGGGGGTTGCCAACCCTGCTTGGATATGGATGTCTTTGCAGAGTATCCCTAGTCAAGCTTTACTGACAGCACAATCCAAACTATATCTACTCAGAAATAAATCCTGTTGAGTTCTATGGGGCTTAGTCCCTTAGTAAGTGTGTTTAGAATTGCAGCCTTCAGGGGCATCCATCTTTACTACTGAATGCTCCCATCTCCTGTCTCCACAACACTAGACTCCTTTCTTCCAACAATGGCCTTTTAGTGACTGGTCTGGCCTGGGGGCACTTAAACCTTTCCGGGTGAAAGCAAGTAGGCTAGATTAAATGTTCCCAATCCAGGGTCCATCTTTAGCTAAGATTTCAATCTTGATTTCCAATCAGAATTTTTTAAAATTGTATGCTCCAAGCAACTGTGATTGATGCTTAATGTATCATGCTTAATGACATCACTAGGGCCCACCCCTGTGACATCACTAGGGCCCACCCCTGTGACATCACTTGGGCCCTCCCCCTGACATCACTAGGGGCCGTCCCTGAAATCTCAGGTTTAGGGATGCTTCTGACCTGGCAACTCTAGTTGCAGTCGTGGTGTAAACTACAATAGGCACAAAAGCCTTGGTGTGTATTCAAATGTTATTAGCATGTCAGCTTTAAATGGCTGTAAGCAGTCTAATGTGACTTGGCCTGATGGGGGCCAATTCTAGAGCCAGGCAAAACTTTTAAGAAATCTGGAGGCAGTGTTATGTGCCCCCTTCCCACTCCACTGCCACACTCTAGCTTAAAAGGAACCTCATGTGCCTTTGTGTCTATGACACAAATCGCACAAAATAACGTTCGTCCTGGCTTTGATTACGGTGGAACGAGATGACAGCTTCGTCTCTCCGCGCTTCTCCCCCACCCCTTTCTCTCAGTGGGCCGCTCTCGGCATGCATCCGAAGACTACATTCCCCATCAGCCCCTGGGGAGCCAAGGGTACATTCTCTCCCACCAATGAGGAGGCGGCTGGCCGTAGAGCGCGTGGCCTTGCCTGCTGGTGGCGCTGTGGCACAGCCCGGGAGACGTTCCGTTCAAAGAGCTGCGAGAAGGGGCGCTTCCTGTTTGGCTGGATGCAGGAGCGGCTATGGCGGCGGCGGGGATAGGAGCTGGAGCGGTGCCACCGCTAGCAGTCGTGGGCCCTGTGCTCGGTGGGCCAGGGCGGCGGGGAGCTCGCAGAGGGCCGGTCAACATCCTGGCTCAGCTCCGGCATGCGCAGCTCAGTGGTCGGGGCCTGATGCGGGGGCCGCAGGTATCGCGGGCTGAGGCAGGCTTTGTGGGGGGCAAGGCCGAGTTTGAGGTTCGAGCGAGAGAATGTGGGGCGACCCGTCGCCCTCCTGCCTCAAAGAGGTTGCGCTGTGCCCTGTTAGGTCCGGCCGAGGCTGGGCTTCCGTGGTGGGAAAGGGAGCTAAACCACGGTTCCCTCCAGGCGCCAGGGGTCGGTTGGCAGTTTTTCTTCGGAGGCGGCAGCCCTGTCGTTTGTAGCCCAGTTTGCTAGTGCGTTTTATTGTCGGGGTCTTTCTTTATTGGTGGAGTGGGAAGCGTAGATGAGTGTCTTTCTGACTCTCTCTCACACACATACACGTTATGCTGTCTCCACTCCGCATAGACGAGGTGGGGCAATTGAGACCCACTAATAGGGACTCGGGCTGTTTTTTCTTTTCTCTCCCCACCACCCCTCCCCCAAAGAGTCAGAGGCTTTGTGACACTCATTTTTCTGCTTCTGTGGGCTCCAAGGGAATCCTGGAGTTGTTGTTGGGACCTGCTTGATTTTCTTTCTGTAATTTCCAACATCTCCTCTGCGATGCGATAATGCCTTAGTAGTTCCTGAAGTCTGGTACCTTCCTAGTAGCATACAGTCCAGTGTACTTTGTTGGAAGGGTATCATCTGTCTTACTCACTACACTTATGTGGTAGTTCACATTGCACAATATACTTTAAGGTTGCAATCCATCACTGAGCTGGGTACGCTGAAGCCTGCTGGTTTCAGTGGGTTATAGGAATTTTATCTCTGTTGGATTATGATAAAAATGTACAATATAAATGTTAACTATTTCATCATCCTAATTGGTAGAATTTTAATAATTTACCCCATATTTCCCTCCTAGTTTCTGGTTAGTGCCTGAATGACTTCTTTGTATATGGAGCTTATACAATAGTGATGTAAATAGGTAGCAGGTTTCTTAGGTTTAAAAAAAGGTTGTATCAGTGTACACCTTCCTCTGAGGCAAGATTCTAGGTGTCTAAACTTGATTAATTTCTAACTTGACTTAGTTACCAGGACTTGTTCAGTTCTTTTTTCTTTTTCTTGGCATTTAGTGAATGAAGTATGTTAGGCCTCTCCTGCTTTAGTCATTTCCTCTTTGTACTAGAGGAGTTCTGCTTTAATGACTAGTTTTTAATAGAGTGAAAATGTGACTTTTTCCCTCCTAAACTCCTAGTTGGGTTTCTTGAAAGTATGTTGAGCCTTTGGAGCTGTGCTGTTTCATTTGCGTGTATTTAATGCTTGATCAGTGTTGTTTTTTCGCACGATGATTGGCAACTAAACTTATATAGAAACTTATATCCAGAAATTTTACAAACAGGTTTTCAAACTTTTATCTGATAATGGTGGAGTGAAAAGGTTTGTTAAATGTGAATGCTGAGACTTCAGTATTTTAAGAAGTCCCTGTTAGCTGTGCAAAAAAAAAAAAAGCTGCAGTGGCCTAAAGCAGCCTATCTCTGATATAATTCTTTAGTGTATTAGAACTAGTAGGGAGCTGCTCATGGAACCTTTTTGTGTAGAAGTAGAAGGTTCTTCGCTCTGCTGTGTTGCAGGACTGGGAATGAGAAAGAACAAGAAGCGTTGATTCTGTTTCATGAAAATGCGTTCTGTAATGCAAAAGCATTTTCATGGTGAGGAGAGAATTCATGGCAGTGGTCAGGTACAATTAATTTTCTGCACAGACACCACCACTGTTGTACATGACAATCACACACATTTTCTGTTGCAAGTGTTCACAGTACAGAAATTATAGTTTTTCAGCTCAGATATATATATATGGCAAAAGATCAGTTGCACCCAACGTGATCAGTTTTGCCTTTTTCCTATAGTGTAAATTGTATTTGTGAAGAAAGACTAATACGAGAAGAGTCCTTATATCTGCAAAAAGCTGCAACTTTAATTTAATTAGAACCTGAGAAAACTGGTTGCATGCATAAGCTGCCCACTTGGCTTTCTTGGTCGACATGGTGTCTGCCTGCTTGCACAATGGGATTTCTGGTTTTTTTGTCTCTCCCTTTACCCCCTTGTGTCCCCAAAATCTACTTGAGAGTCCCCCAATCCTCCAGAGCATATTTTGGGGATTGCACTTTGGGGCTGCATGGGATGCAGATGAAGGAGAAGCCCCATTGTGTAAGTGGGCACCCACTTGCACTGTAATAGATCTTAACCCTCAATAAGAAGCCTTTAGAAAATTGATTTTAATAGTTCAGTGGTTATTGAAAATCTGGGATATTTTAAGTGTGATAAAGCTTACTAATTTTGTTAAAATAAGATAAGGAAGACATGAGGATGACACATTTGTGAGAAAAGAGTACATTTGTTATATCTTGGATACTGAAAGTGCAGGATCATTTGCAATGTATGAGTTATTAGGTCTAAAGACAACAGCATGTATTAATTAATGAAGCATGATTAAATTTATCTGCAGTACTATCAACATCTGTGAATTTATACTTTCTTTGTGCCAGTGATGATTTTTTTTAAAGCCCGCCTTTTTATTTTTTATAAAGAAAATAATTTGATAATATAATAAAAAGGAAAATGATTTTATAGGTAGAAAATAAAGCTGGACTATCTAGCAAGGAAAGCAGTCTTTCTGTCCAGGGAAACCTGTTAATATTTTTGTGTAGAAACAAATGGATGTGTCAGGAGTTGCACATTGTTATCATATCTCACTAATAACACTACTCTACCTGATAACTTTGCTTATTTTCTTTTGCAATAGTCATATGTGAGATAAGGTCATAAGTTGCAGTAAAGTCATATAAGGAAGGCATCAGATACTATTAGTATAGTGATTACAAAAAATATGGTTCCATTGCTCCTTACAGTTCTCACAGTGATGGGTTTTTTTGCTTGTTAGAACTTTTGGAATTCCAGAGGGTCATGGGTTCTAAAAACGGAGAGTCCCTTATCTGAGTAGTGTTAAAAGTGACCAAATTCTGAGTTTAGCCATCAGTTTTCAATACAATGAAAAATACTGCTGGCATTTTTTTCCAAAAAAAGAAGCCTGGCTTTGAAATTCAGCACTAGAAAGTGGCTTACTCAAGAATGGTGAGAGTTTGTAGTTCTTGAATAGAAAAAGCTCTAAGAAGGTTAAATGATTGGAGTGGCTTAGTTTTGACTCCTATTTATGATAGCTAAACCATGTTAACCAGTTGAGGAATGATGAAAAACATAATTCACAATGATACCTTGGAAAATTATTTCCAGTTTCCCTTAGGGTAGCCATCAAAGGGAGTCTGTTCTCTCTCTGAAGCCAAGCTGGAAATGTTTGCTTCAAAATCTGCCAGAGCACCATGTGAGCTTGGGATGTTTGGGTTACCCAGAAGGGATTCTAGGACCTATGTGATGCTGCGATCAAATACAGTTATACCTCACTTAAGGAATCCTTCAGGAAGGAAGCTCCTTTTAATGAAAGGTGAAACTTTAACCTTTGCTTTGCTGTGGATAAACTTTGGAGCTGTGCCTTTGCTTTAAGGTGAATTTGACTAGCCTGTGTCTTTGCTTTGCTGTGGATAAACATTCAGGCCTGTGCCTTTGCTTTGCTATGGTGTAACTGACAAGCCTGTGTGTTTGCTTTGCATCAAGGAGCTCTATTGCTTTTTCCCAGGGCTGAAGAGGGAAGGATCCAATACCATTCAGAAGAGGAGAAGGGTGAGGGGGTGGGTGCCAGGTAGGCATCCTTTAAACCCCCTGTTGAAGCTGCCCTGCCATCTATGAGCAGATGTAGGAACCTATCCCTATTCTTTCCATGTTTTTCCTGCTTCTGGTACCAAAGTTTCTGTTAAAGAAGTAATGTCCAGAAATGCATCTGCTTTGTTAACTGAGGTATTACTGTATTGTAAGAAAGCTTTCCCTTCCTCTGACATGGCCACCACAAAGAGTTTGAAACCTCATCCTTCTTTTTTGATTAACTGCAATTTGTGTTTTCAAACTTGGAAAACCATGTTTAATCTTAACACTGGTTTCAAACAAGCCAGTTTCAGACCATCTGTTATGAAGCTGCCTGGCTTCAGCAAATGATAGTTCACATTAACCACAATCTAGTGTTCTGATGGAGTGTTAAACTGGGGTTAATCAAAAATGTAAGGAAACTTCCAGTCTCCTTGCAGTTGTGCTAGAGGTGAAGAGTATTGTATGAGCCAGAGGATCACTCACCAGCAGTGGTGAACCTAATCTAGCTTGCCAGGACTGTTCCAGTGAGCCCCACCCACCTGTCAATCATCCCACATCATTTTACGGAGATTTCAGCACTAAGTATCACGGTGCTAAGATCAGAGGTAATGTAAGAATAGTCTGCTGGATCAGGCCCATCTAGTCCAGAACTCACAGGGGCCAATCAGATGTCTATGGGAAGCCTGCAAGCACTCTTCCCACTTGTGATTCCCAGCAATCTGTATTTAGAGGTGAGACATAGCCATCATGGCTAGTAGCCATTGATAGCTTTATCCGCCGTGTATTTGTCAAATCCTCTCTTAAAGCCATCCAAGTTAGTGGCCATCGCTGCTTCTTGTGGAAATAAATGCACTGTGTGAAGAAGTTCTTTCTTTTGTCTGTCCTGAATCTTCCAGCATTCAGCTTCATTGGATGTCCATGAGGGCTAGTATTGTGAGAATGGCAGAAAAACGTCTCTCTGTCCACTTTCTCCATACCATGCATAATTTTATACAGCTCTATCATGTCCCCCCATACTTGCCTTTTGTCTAAATTAAAAAGCCACAAATGTTGTAACCTTTCATCATAGGGGAGTTGTTCCATCCCCTTCATAGTTTTTGTTGCCCTTTTCTAAGTCAAATATCATTTATGAGGTGAGGTGACCAGAACTATACACAGTATTCCCAGTGCGGTCACACTGTAGCATTATGATATTGGCAGTCTTACTTTCAGTCCCTTAATTATCCCTGGCATAGAATTTGCCTTCTCCACGGCGAGCTATCCACAACAACCCCAAGGTCTTGTTCCTGGTTAGTCACTGCCAATTCAGACCCCATGAGCGTATATTTGAAATTTATTGGGGGGGGGGTTGCCCCACTATCCATCACTTTACACTTGTTTACATTGAATTGCATTTGGCATTTAAGTTCCCATTCATTCAGTTTGGAGAGATCATTTTGGAACTCTTCTCCACCCATCCTTTTTTTAACTACCCTGAAAAATCATCAGTAAAGTTCACTACCTCTCTGCTCACCCCTAAACAACTGTCTTTAGTAGCAATTTAAGGAACACGGTGGATGCCAAAGTATAGGTGGCTGGCACGTTGTACTTGGTCTGTGATGTGCTTCTAAACTGTGCAGAGTTGGCTTGTGTGATTTTATGTTGTGCTTCTATCTGTCTATTTGCTTCTCATGGAATTAGTTATCAGCAAAGCATCTGAGATGAGAGCCAGTCTGACATAGTGGTTAGAGTGTTGGACTATGACCTGGGAGACCAGGCTTCGAATCCCCACACAGCCATGGAGCTCACTGGGTGACCTTGGGCCAGTCACTGCCTCTCAGCCTCAGTAGACTCATTGAAGTTAATGGCCCTAAGTTAGTCACATTCATTAATTTCAGCGGGTCTACTTTGATTAGGACTAGCATTGGGTGCAACCCCTAATGTTTTCTAAATTATTCCTCTTAATGCATGATGCATACTTTCTTGGCATTTAAACATATGTTCCTTTGAGATGAAAAAATGATCTAGCATTGAAATGCTGGGGTAAACTTATGATACTCTTGCATTTGAATATGACATGTATTGCTCAGTGCTAAGGCATACTTCCTGAATTGTAAGAAGAAATAAGATCTGCCATTGCTCTTTTTACATTGAACCACAGTTGCTGGGCTGTAAAGGAGATTTGACTTGTAATTTGCCTTAATTCTCCTCTTAGAAGTTGGACAATTTTGTAGGACATAATTTACACCTGTAACATCTGGCTACTCCAATTTATGTTTTGTCAGGACATCAAGTGAATTGTTAGCAGTATTCATATATGCTAGCATGCAGGATTGGCATGATAATTCTGCTAGACCTTAGAAATCTGTTTTGGCAAGTGTGAGGAGAATTAGTCCACACAGCCTTAATGTTTTCTTATAAGTAAAAAGGAAAGAAGTCTCAAGCTTTATAACTGAGATGCCATGAACATACGTGGATTTAAAAAGGTGCTAAGAAATGTACAATTTCAGGGAGTAAAAAGGTTCTGGTCCTGTTACAAGTATCAGAATGAATAAACATCAGCGGCCCTCTTTTGCAAACTGTTACTGTCTGCTTGGTACTGAAGAGCTGTTGAAATTAAGGTTGCACAGTGTAGCCTATCTCAGATTACAGAACCCTCTTTAAATTCAGATTTTCACATGCATGACAACTGTACATGTATTTTCAAATCTTGCTTACAATGAAAGAATTTACATTTTTGTGGAAGCATGTTAACACCCATACGTGATGTTTAGAATGCTTGCTAGGGAGATGGGAAGTGTTTAATTTCTAAAGAGACACATAAAGGGCCTTATACCATCTGTTTTATAAGCCCTTTTCAATACTGTGGGGGGGGGTGGAGCATGGCAGGTTGCACTTGCTCACTGGAAAGGGAAAGGTACTCTGTATGTTCCCAGGAAATGATATGCAGGAAATGATAAATTAAGAAGAAATGGGGTTGCTCTAAAAGTGATGTAGCAAAAGCAATTAGGCGCTATAACGCAAGGTCTGAGGAAGGTACATCAATGAAACTTAACAGGAAATCTTTTAACATAACCACCATCCAAGTTTATGCTCCAACGTCATACACAGAAGAGGAAATGGAGAGATTTTATGCAGAAGTACAGGAAGAAATTGATCACATACCAAAACAGGATGCTCTGGTAAGCATGGGGGACTTGAATGCAAAAGTAGGGAACAGAAGAACTAGAAATTGTGGGAAAATGGGGCTTAGGAGACAGAAATGAAGCAGGAGAGAGACTTATTGAATTCTGTGAAGCCAATAATGTGCAAACACATTTTTCGAGCCACTGAAAAGATGACTGACTGTACATGTGGACATCACCAAATGGTCAATATAGGAATTAAACTGATTATATAATTGGAAGCAGAAGATGGAGAAGTTCCATACTTTCTACAAAAGCAAGACCAGGAGCAGACTCCAGTACAAATCATGACCTGGCAATATCGAAAACCAGCATAAAGCTAAAGAAGAAGAACAAAGCAATCATAATGCCAAAATACAATTTAAATGACATCCCAGAAGAATTTAAGGATCAAATAAAGAACAGATTTGAGGCTTTAAACCTAGCTAATAGAGAACCAGAAGAACTATGGAGTGAAGTCAGAGACATTATCAGGGAAGAATGTAAAAAGACAATACCTCTAATTAAAAAGAGAGAAAGACCTCAGTGGATGACTGAAGAAACTCTTAAAATGGTTAAAGAGAGAAGGAAAGCAAAAGCAAAAGGAGAGAGAGAGAGAGAGACACGGTTAGAACCCTAAATGCAATAATACAGTGACTAGTACGTAGGGACAAAAAGAACTGCTACAATAATTATTGTACAGAAATAGAAGAGGATAATAAAAAGGTAGAACAAGAGCCCTATTCCAAAAGATTAAAGAAATCAAAGGGAAATTCAAACCAAGAGCAGGGATGTTGAATAGTCAACAGAGGAACACACTGACTAACCAAGATAAAATAAAAGGAAGATGGAAGCAATACACTGAAGAATTATATAAAAGAGATGCAAGGATGACAGATTCATTCACGGAGGAACCATGTGATGGATAACTAAAATACTTGGAAGAATCAAATCACCAGGAATCATACCAGTAGAATTGCTACAAGTTACTGAGACTGAATCTGTCCAAATTTTGACAAAAATTTGTCAAGAAATATGGAAAAGAGAACAATGGCCCACAGACTGGAAGCGTTCAATATACATCCCAATTCCAAAGAAAGGGGATCCCAGGGAATGCTGTAATTATCGAACTATTGCCTTCCTATCCCATGCAAGTAAAGTAAGGTTCAAGATTCTACAACAAAGGCTCTTGCCATATATGGAGCTAGAAATGCCAGATGTCCAAGCTGGATTTAGAAAGGGAAGAGGCACCAGAGATCATATCGCAGATGTATGTTGGATAATGGAACGGACCAAGGAATTTCAGAAGGAAATCACCCTGTGCTTTATAGATTACAGCAAAGCCTTTGATTGTGTAGATCATGAAAAACTATGGAATGCTTTAAAAGACATGGGGGTGCCACAGCATCTGATTGTTCTGATGCACATCTATACTCTGGATAAGAGGCTACTGTAAGGACAGAATATGCAGAAACCGATTGGTTCCCCATCAGAAAGGGTATGAGATAGGGGTGTATTTGTTTAATCCATATGCAGAACATATCATACGGAAAGCAGGATTGGACCAAGGTGAATGAGATGTGAAAATTGGAGTGAGAAATAGCAATTATTTAAGATATGCAGACGATACCATACTACTAGCAGAAACCAGTAATGATTTGAAATGAATGCTGATGAAAGTTAAAGAGGGAAGCACAAAAGCAGGACTACAGCTAAACGTCAAAAGACTAAAGTAATGGCAACAGAAGATTTATGTAATTTCAAAGTTGATAATGAGGACATTGAACTTGTCAAGGATTATCAATACCTTGGCATGGTCATTAACCAAAATGGAGAATAGTCAAGAAATCAGAAGAAGGCTAGGACTGGGTAGGGCAGCTGTGAGAGAACTAGAAAATTTCCTCAAATGCAAAGATGTATCACTGTACATCAAGGTCAGGATCATTCAGACTATGGTATTCCTGATCTCTGTGTATGGATCTGAAAGTTGGACAGTGAAAAATGTGGATAAGAGAAAAATCAATTCATTTGAAATGTGGTGTTGGAGGAGAGCTTTGCGGATAACCATGGACTGCGAAAAAGACAAATAATTGGGTGTTAGAACAAACTAAACCAAAACTATCCCTAGAAGCTGTTAAACTGAGGTTATCATATTTTGGACATATAATGAGAAGACATTTCTACAGACAATAATGCTGGGAAAAACAGAAGGGAGCAGAAAAGAGGAAGACCAAACACGATGGATTGATTTCAAAAAAGAAGCCACAGACCTGAACTTACAAGATCTGAACAGGGTGGTTTATACCAGATGCTATTGAAGGTCAATGATTCCTAGGGTCGCCATAAGTTGTAACTGACTTGAAGGCACATAACACACACACATGTTCCCAGGGGAACTTTTAATATATTCCAGTGTGCCAGTAGAAAAAACTGTTGACTACCAAATTTAGACACATTTTGTTGACCCTGTATATCAAGTAAAGGATTGGAATCACTAGAAACTTGAGACGTGTTCAGGCATTCACCTGAACATATGAATGCACAATCCAAGGACTGGAGTGCACTTGCAATGTCCCTGTGTGCCCTGGCCCTGCTTACTTGGTCCCTGAACATCTGTTGTTGAATGGAGAAGGTCTGAAGCAGGCTTTTTACCCACATTTGCTTGCATGATTGGATGTCTTGACATGCCTTTGAGAATTGTCTAATCTAGACTTTGATATCTTTAATGAAAAACAATGTGGTTTAAAGTGAGAACCTGCATTGGATCTACATGGGTGGTTAAAATGCATTCACTGTTTAGCTTAATCTTTTCAGGCAAAAATGTATAAAGCAGAATACTCTGACTGGTTTCCAAGTAAGCCACATTCAGAGTATACCCACTGAAATCAATGAACTTGACTAACTGAAGTCCACTGATTTCAGTGGCTCTACTCTGATAATGACTTAGTCACTCTCTGTGCATGTGTATCATAATTTGATTCACTGAGTATATTGACAGTGACAGTATATCTTTGGGTGGAAATAGTTAAACCATTTTCTTCTCTCAGGAAAAAAAGTTCTGTTGCTTGCACGTGCTCCAAAATTTAATACAGAAGTAGTTTTCTTCTCAGATTGAAGATAGTGGGTTTTTCTACATATGTACCCATAAGATTTTTGCAGAGATCTGAAATTTCGTACCATTTGGGATGTTGTTATCTAGCCAGCTCAACAAAATCAGCATAGAGTTTAATCCCAACCTTACCCCTGTGATTTCTGATATGAATATTATTTGTCTTTAGAAATCATATGCCATCTGGCAGTCTCCCAACATATGTAGGTTTGTATTTGTGGCTGAAATCAACAAGAAAAAGGGCCAGTTGAAATAATGAATTTAAATCAAGTTTCCAGTTGATATTTCATATATTTCCTAAACAATGGTGCAGATCTGACCTCTAAACTGTATTTTGTATTGAACCATTTGTATAACACTTAACTGTAAATAAAACCTCTAAATGTTTTACAAAGAATAATTGATTACTAATTTTTATTTAGTTAATTTATAACTAAATAATTTATAACTAAATAAGGTATTATTTACACTGTTTCATTCTTTTAATCAGGACTCACATCATTGTGACACTGGCCAGGTTTGCATGCCATGCTAAGTCAAACTGTGGTTCAGCACAAATACACGGGCTCTGAAAGAGGATATCACTGCTGCTTTGCTCCTCCTTGGTTGTTCTGCTGCTGCACTGAGCCATGGTTTGGCTTAGCATATCATTCAAACCCCGGATTGTGGTTAATTCTAACTAAGATTTGTCCTATGGTCTATAGTTCATGGTTTGCCCAGATCGGAACCAAGGGCCTGAGTTTGGACAGCAGATAAGCCAAGACATTAGCACAGCCTCAGAATAACTAGGGAGTAGTACAGTGGCTAGGAGCTTGTGCTAAGCCATGGTTTGGCCCTTATGTACATCTTGCACACATCCTTTGTGTACTAGTTGCCATTGTGTACATCTTGCACACATCCTTTTTTGGGTAACCTATAGCAGGAATATCTTTCAAATGTTCCCATACAGGGTCTTCCTTATGGCCAGCAGCAGTGACAGTTTTAGATTAAGTGTGGAAATATAGAAACTTGCATACTAGATAATTTTGTCTTTCCCTCTTTTCAGTGTTGCTGCTTTCTGCTTAATCTGTGTTGACCCATCCACAATCACATAAAAAGTAGTAAATAAAAATGAGGTGCCCATGACTGATAGTTTGAAGAAAGGTCTGATTGTTACTGCAGTTCAGTATCATGTAAAGCAGTTTCATTTCATGAGGGTGAAAATGAAATACCTGCATCTGATAGACAGAGTTTAAATATTCATGTATTCACATAACTCAGTGTGTCTGGTAAAAGTCATTGATTCAATGTAGAAATTAACTGTAGCACTAAACATGCTCATAGTCAGATTATTTAATATTTACCAAGTTATTCTTTAAGAGGAATTCAATGTTTACATTTTTTTAAAAATCCAATTTAAATCAAGAACATTTTTTAAAAAAATGATTTCCTCCATTAATTTTCATAGACATTTTCTGTAAATTATAATTACACTAAATCAGTGTAGCATGCCAAATTATATCTGTTCTACCTAATCAGTGCTTGTAGCAACTTTAAGTTAAAAATGGAAGAATACATTTGTTTTCTACATTACTGTAATAGTGAATTTGCACAACCAAATATGATGGGCGCACAGCTTGAGCGTAGTGACCATAAGTAGTATAATGTATGCTCTGAGGACAAGACAAAACATCTTAAATCTGAAAATATATCTGCCTTATCTTTATCTTGTCTTGTAGCTCACAGAAGCTTTGTTAAAGGAAAGAGATAAACAAGCGAAATGGAATGGAATTCCTTTGCTCTTACAGAAGCTGTACAAGAACAGTCATCCCAATAGTGATTTATCCCAGTGCCAAGACATCTTAAAGGTAATGTTTCTGACTGGCAGGCAGACTGTTGCGTGGGGCAGTATATATTATGTTGAATCCTTTTTCAATTTCCTCTGATATTTTAAGTCAATTCTCAAGTTGCATGTTAGTCACTGAGGTCACATTCACACCATACATTTACAATACTGTTATACTTCTTCAAACAGTCATGGCTTCCCCCAAAGAGTCCTGGGAACTGTTAAGGGCACTGAGAATTGTCAGGAGACCCCTGTCCTCCTTAAACCTACAGTTCCCAGAGAAGTCTGGGAATTGTAGCTCTGTGAGGGGAAGAAGGTTCTCCTAACAACTCTCAGCATCCGCAGCGGTTCCCAGGATTCTTTGAGGGAAGCCATGGTATCTGTTTAAACTGGCATAAGAGTGCTTTAAATGTATGATACTGATGTGCCCACCATGTGATACCCAGTGCACTCAACAATTCCCACCCTATGCATAATTTTATAAACTGCTATCGTATTCCCCCATCAGTTACCTTTCCCCCACCTCCAGTTAAACAGCCTCAAAGCTTTAGCCTTTCTTTGTACAGAAAATTCATTTTGGTTGCCTTTTCCTCCAGAAGAGTAAAAAAAAAAAAATTGAGTATTGGCTCAAATGTTACTTATATAAATGGGACTTGCATGTTAAGTTTCATCTCTCTGCTTAGAAACATTACTTTTCTCAATCTTGCATGCTTGGAAGCTTGGCATTTCTGACTTGATTGATAGCATATTATGTTTGTTATACTTTCTGCTATCACATTTAGCTGATACGGTGATTTAATCTGTGCTTATATATTTTTTGATGACATTAGCTATCTGGTTCTGTAAACTGGTGTTTTGAAAATCCCGTAAGTACCTTCTACAACTAGTTTAAATAATGTGCTATGATATGAAGTATATCTCAGTACTTGCAACTTTATTTTTTATTCCCTGCCAGGACATTTCTCCCCTCCTTTCAATGGAAGCTATGGCATTTGTCACAGAAGAGAGAAAGACTGCTCAAGAAACCACTTTTCCAAATACATACACATTTGACTTATTTGGAGGAGTTGATGTAAGTGGTGTGTGGTTTCTATTTTGTTTTTAAATACCATAACATCCTCAAATTCAGTAGTTAGCACTTTGGATGAGGTGTTGGTAGTAGAGAGAAGAAAATCCTAGTGTTCTTGTTTAAGAGAGTTTTAGAGCCATATCAATGCTGGGTTTAGAAACAGGGTTTAGGCTGGAACATGCAAAGAAGGAATTCTCCATTACAATATGAATTTTATCTTCTCGGGACATGATTTCATTCTACAAATTGAGTAAAAGGTCAAGGAGGGCAAGAGATGCATTGAGGTTAAAGTTCTATGATCTTGATATGTGTTTCTATTCTTTTGAGTCAACGGTATAAAGCAGCATGCATTTGCGTCTCATAAAATCTCCCTTAGAAAGAATCAATACATGGGTTTTGCTGACTGATCTCTTTATTGGATATTAGAAAGGAATCCCCCACAATCAGATTGGGTAGACACGGGTAAAAGAAACGTTTATCTGTAGCAGGAATGACTGATTGGCAGTCCATGGAGCACCTTGAAACCTGTAAGGAGTGCAGAACGTAATCCCTGACTATTGGCCTATAATCTGGAGGGTCACAGGTTCCTCACCACTGCACCATGTTCTGCATTTTTTGTTGCAAGGTAATTGTGTTCTATATTTGACCAGGCCATTTGGTTCTACCTAGCTTCCCAGTACCTGCCAGCTCAGAAGTGATGCTTCCACACTACTGCTTGTTCAATCAGCACCTCTTAGGTCAACAGCAGAACATGATACTCTGTTTCTAATCAACATTTCAAAAGACTTCTGGGGCGTCCATGTTTTCAGGGCTAAGAAAGCCAAAGGGTGGTCTGGCTCAGAAGTGGCATTCAACTCTTGGGAATGTCAATAGGATTCTGAAGTATATAATTAATAACTAGTCTCTTGAATACATTTATGATGTGCATGTATTGCTCTGTGACTGAAATAAAAATTTACTTTTATTAGCTTCTTGAATGCAATAGACTAAGTACAAAGTGTATAGTTTTCTCTTGCATTTGTCACGGTCAAATCTTTAATCTTAATATAGCTTCCATTTGGTGGCAGATTGACTGGTAATGGAACCCTTTTTCAGTATACGAATGACCATAATGAATGGGTCTTTGATAGACCTAACTAAAAGTTGTCTATAAATTGAACATAAGATCAAAGCTTGGAAAACATCATGCCAGTCTCTTAAAGATAAATTTAGAAAGACATCTTTTTTTTTTTACTAAAGAATTTTCATAACAGGCTTGAACTGTAATAATGAAACTATATTTAAGCTATTTCACGCTAAAGCATGGGGCTGCCTACCACATCAAATACCACATCAAAATCTTTTAGATGCTCTTCCAAGTTGACTAGGGAGTTACGAAGAGCTTTTGTCATTATAAGCTGAATATTTTAGAAAATAATACAAAGACTGAATAGTGATGATACTTGATATAATGTCTTAATCAGATAAGCTACTGGCACCATGGATTTTGCTTTTAAGTAGCATGTAACTTTTGAAACTGGGAATGTATTCAACTTCTGTGCAGCTTTTACAAGGAGAGAGGCAACAGATTAATAAAGTTCTGTCCTACTTAGAGGGGAGATTCATGGTCCGTGTGTGCGTGTGTGTTTTTTTTTTTTTTTTACAATAATTTTTATTCAAATTTTCATAAAACATAGAAAACAAAATCATAAAACATTCAAAGACAAAAAACAAAACAAAAAAAAATGATTAAACAAAAAAAATAAAATGTTGACTTCCCATTTGTCACATATCAAATCAGTTATAGGTCTACAATATATAACAATCCTGTTTCTTAAATCATATTATAAAATCACTTTCCTCCCGTAGTTATCTTAATTAATCATCAAATCTCATAAACATTACTTTATTCTTTCCACAAAAAGTCAAAGAGAGGTTTCAATTCTTTAAGAAATATATCTATCAATTTTTCTCCAAATAAACATGTCAATTAATCCATCTCGTTAATAATTATAATAATCTTATTGTCATAACCATAGTCCAAATAAACATTTTGATTAATCCATCTCATCAGAATCTGTTAGGTCCAATAATTTCAATAGCCATTATTCCATTATCCCTATTAGTTCCATCTTCAATAGTCCTGTTAAGTCCAGTAATTTCAGTGTCCAATCTTCCATTATCAGTATTCCATAATAATCTTGCTGTTGTAACCATAGTCATATAATAAGAGTCTGATGGGAATTTCCTCTATCCCAAATATTTTCTTGCCATCCATTCTGAATAAGTTGCTGAAATACTGTTGTAAAGTCATATCTGTGTTCTTCTTTTTTACAAAATGCACTGGCTCATCTCTTAAGAGTTTTTCCATTGTCACATGGCTGCAGTTAATTCCATAGATTTTCTCTATATCAAGCTCCATCACATCATTCCAGTCCAGAAGATTATCCAAGCCATTGATAACTTTATCTCTAATATCTTCATTAATTTCTTCAGAGATAACGTTAAATTCCAAACAGTAGATTTTATTTCTAAAATCCATAAACTCCAGATCTTTTTCCAATTCCACATTTGTTCCAATCTCCAGGGCTTGTATCTTCCCTTTATTTTTTCTTTTCTCATCTCTGATCTCATTCTCCTCTCTCACAGGATCCCCTATTTCTTTAAGCTCCTGCGTCATTTTGCTCAGTTCAATTTTCAGCTCCTTACTACCCTGTCGCAGGGTTTGTTTCGTTATCTCAATCTCATCCATTATTTTCTGAAACATAATTACTTCCAGATTCTCAGCCACTTTCTTGATTGCCATTTTTAAAACCACGAAAACAAAGCAAAATAAAAATAAAGAAGAACCACTTCTTATTTCAGCAACAATTGGGTTAATATTCCAGGCTTGATGACATCACAGTATAAACAGAGCAACCTGCCTTATCTCTCTTGTGCAAGAATGCAAAACAAATTTAGTTCCCAGCATCAAAACAGTTAGTGGCGTCGTGAAGAAGCAGATTCGTCAAAATAAAATAGACCAAAAAGAGAATAGTCCCAGACAATATAATATTCCTCGGAATAGAAATCAGGAATAGAAATCCCTCTTCTGTTTATTATCTTTAGAATGCACTTCCAGGACAGCTTTTTGCGACAGAAACAGAGATAAGCTGTTAATTTCGTGAATAACAGAAAAGGGTTATATCTCACCCAGAAGTTGTCCAAAGCCGATCAATCTGACAAATCTCCTTTTGCTGTAACAATTTAAACCAAGTAAAAAAAATAATAGAAAGAAGGGTGCTTGCCTGTTAGTCCGTTCTCTCTTTAAAGAAAAGATAAACGTATCGCTTAAGCAGATAGAGCTTGTTAGAAAGTCCGTCCGGCATTGTTGGCTGGACCTTATCTCATAAATTAATGAAATCCAGTCCTCCCAACAAAAACAGGCTTTTGAGGTTGATCTCTACGTTTCTCCCTGCCCGGGAGAAATTTCATCAGTCAAAAAAAAAAAATGTTCTGACTGATTTATATCTGAATAAGCTTCTTTTGAGGCGGGAGCCCGTCCCAAAAGCAGGCACAAGCGAAGTCACCCTTCCCGGAAGTCCCGTGTGTGCGTGTGTGTTAGTGTTATGCAATAGGAGTGCTTGCTGGGCCACTACCAAATAAATAAACTGGAACCCATTTTTGCCTCCTGCTGGGAAAGCATTAGCTGTTGATGCTACTGTGTCAGCTAATGGGGAGGACAGGGTAACTTCCATAAGGTGCAGGAATGTGAAAAGGCCTTTTTCAAGGACAGGAGGTGCTTTGCTACAATTGTCTGGAATGTTTTCTGGGTAAAGTTGTGTTCTTGTACAATAGTGTGTTTCTCTCTAATCTTATTCCTTATCAGACTTTTCTTAAGCCTTTCTTGGCAATGAAGGAAGCGCTACATACAGGGGAGGGGCAGTTATTGAATAAAAGTATCTGTTACTTTCTGTCTGTTTCACTTGCATTTATGTAAGTGTGTGCTGGGTTTTCCCATTGTGTTAATGCAAAATTATTTAGGCTTGTATATTCACTAAATATTTGTACTATATGTATATATAAAATATTACATTTTTGAGGGGGAGAGCCTACCCTGTGATGTAAAGCTGAACAGACTACACATGTTGTGCTATTCTAGTCCTGTGCAGATGACATTGCCTCAGTTAAGTCTTGAATATCTGTTCCCCAGGGCTTTTGTTCTGAAACATTTGTAGATACATTTATACTGTAGTCTGGTTAACATGCAACACCAAAGTATAATTGAGATATGCACAAAGCTTGTGCTTATGTGCTTTCCCTCTCCGTTCTCCCGGCATGCCCGCATAGTGGAGATCTGAAGGTTTTATTCTCATTCTCATTACATTTGAAGTGATACAAACTTTGGTTAGTGTTAACTGTAGTATATTGAAACAAGGCAGGACCATTTATCATGGTTTGAAGATGGCTTGTTTCCCTAGGCACTAACCCTGGTTTGTCTAGGCTTGGGCATAACTAGTAAATAGTTGTTCATTGAAAATGGAAGCAGAAGCTTCTGAGCATCTCTCCAGCCATGTGGGGGAGGAGGAGCACAGGACCCTGGGCTCATATACTTAACACTAAATTATGTTCAAGAGTTATCTGTAAACACAGCTGTTGCCCCAGTTTCCATGTCACATTAAACCATAGCTTAAAATATATTATGGTCTAATGCCAAAAAGCAGCATGTACACTGTCTCCCCCACCCTCAAAATCTGGCTTATTGTGTCATTCAAAACCAGGCTCAGGGTTTGTTTCTTTCTAAACAAATGAGGTTATTTGGGAGAAACAAATCATGAGCCCACATTCAGATGATACAACCTTGTTTTGTCCACAGCATGGCAGCAGGAGCGAGAAAATGCCATGGGAACGTTTGAGCAGCGTGCACCAGCATCCTGCTCATTCACATTAAAATTATCGTCTGTTTTCACACTTCAGTTAATTTATTTCTTTTTGGAATTGCTGTTAAAATAATGAGTTATGTTTCTTTATTAAAATATTTATATCTGATGTTCACAGCTTCTGGTAGAAATACTTATGAGACCAACACTTATTACACAGAAGAAGAAACAGAAAAGTAAGTGATGTATTTCCTTCACAAAGCCTCGTTTTATCTTCCCTCATATCGTGAGAGAAGAATTGGTCACTAAACCAGTTGTGGGTAACAATACACTGTGCTTTGTGCACATTTTTGATCATATACGAAAATGCAAGTTCTAACAGACAGTTTCTAAACTCTCATGGTTCCAGAGGCGGTAAATTTTAAATTATAAGTCATGTTTGTTTATAGGCTTATGTATTGCATAATAAACAAAGTATCTAGGCAGTGAATATAACAGTCGGATACAGAAAAACCAGTGGTTGAGCTATACATCAGAAAAGGCCTCTGTAAACAGAAGAAGCTTAAGCAGGTGTTTGGAACAAAGTACCAACAGTGCTTGCTTATAGTAATAGGCAAAGAGTTTCACAGCCTAGGTCTGCAGACAAACTAAATGTCCCCTGTTTGTAGAAGCAAGGCTAGAATCATGTGGCAACCTTAATAGTAAAGATCAGGCAGATATATCTAAAGATTTGAAAGGTAAATAAAAGGAATTCAGAGTCTCATGACTTTTTATTTGAGTACTGATCTAACACTTAGATTTTTGAAAATATTTGGTGTTAATTTCAGACTCACAAGATAACGGCAGTGGACAGGCTTATAAGCAACTTTAAGCACAAACATTTAATGGTATACCTTATATGTGCCATATAATCTTGATCTGAAGATATTGCCTTCCTGTCTTAATAATAGTTGTCATTCCTATGTGTGTTAAGCTTTGATCAGATCTACTTTTATTTGGATTTTAGCAGCTGAGATACTTGCTGTTCTTTTATTTGTACTTTTAATGCGTTAAATAGTGTGATGAAATGTATGTGTGTATGTTGGAGGCTGATAGTTCAGGAAGCATTAATTAGTTTTTTTCTCTTGCAGTAGATGATGACCTCATCAAGGATTGTTTAAGCATATTGTACAATACCTGCATATGTGTAAGTCATATTCTATGTGCTGTCAATAATTTTTATTTTGTGAAGCAAAATCTGAACAAGAGAATTAAATAATAAAGCACTTAAAGTTGTGTGCTTCAAGATTTTGATGTTAAATTTTTATTAGATTTCACATGTTGTAATGTATCAAGCCTGTTACTCGTATTTTGTCTAATAATCTTTTTAATAAAGGGTTTTTTGCTGTTTATTGCTAGGGCTTGCTATGAGGATTTGTGTTTGCATACATTGTTCAAGACCATTTTCAGTTGTGTATTTTTTTTTAATTGACAGGGCTTCTCTGATATCTGCAACTATATGATTCATTTTATATTTGTAGTATTTGGAAATGCTGTTTGTCCTAGTTTTTTAAATGTGTTTTAGAACCTTTTTATCAGTGTACATTTAGCAGTGTTGAATTCATTTCAATAATTAATGCATGAAAACAATCTGATACTGTTTATATGCATTATCAAGATGATTAGATGCTTTTCTTAGCCAATCTACACTTTACACTCACCTCATTAGAGCAACCTGGCTTTCCCTTTTGAGAATGTATGGCTAACTGTAGACAGAGAAAGCTGGAATGGATCTGATTTGCACATGGAGGAAACAAGGAAACAACTTTTTTCTACTCCTTTTTAATTTCCACTTCACACACTCCTGGAGAGGCTCCAATTTTCCCTGCCTGTAAACTGTAGGAATTCTCAACAGAGTAGAGCTGGACTGTTCTCAAGGGTAATGTGTACCCTTGATCTTATATTATGGAAAGCCATTTAAAAGTTTAAGAATTGAAATTCATTCTCTGCATCTGTATTTAGAAGGTAGCAGCAGAAGTTACTCGGTTTGTATATGCTCCATATTACTTAGTTATTTGTTAGTAAAGGCATTTTTCAAGAATGATTTTGATTCTCAATAACGCCCTGACTGACACATCTTAGTGATACAAACCACATACAAACCAGCAATACATCTCTCTCTCTCTCCTTTCACCCACACATCTAGGACCACTGCATGAGAATGCAAAGATGTACATTAATTCAGTGTTTGCTACTACTTTACCCAATATTTTGACTCCTTCTGTTTTGGTTGTACACTTGGGAACTGTCAGAGAGCATACCATAGGCCACTATTCAAGGATGATTATCCTGGGTATCTTGTGCTTGCTCTTGAGATATATAGCCAATAGAAATTAGCTACATGTGATGTTTGTCTCAGCAGTGTTGATTGTTGTTCATGTGTGTATGTGATTTCTCATTATCTTACAGACTGAAGGAGTCACTAAACGACTGGCAGAAAGAAATGATTTTGTGTTGTTCTTGTTTACACTGATGACAAATAAAAAGACATTTTTGCAAACAGCTACCCTTATTGAAGACATCCTGGGAGTGAAAAAGGTTTGTTGATAATCTAGCCCATACAAACACATTATCATTTAATCTTGAAAACTCTTTAACTACTTGAAAGCAGAACTGCATTCTGAGTTCAGTAACAGAAAGAAAGAATCTTGTATCCTCAATGCAAAACCATATTACTTGCTTCTAGCCTGTTTTCCCTTTGTAAGGTATAAGGTTAAGGCAGTTGCTTGTTTAGTTCATCCCTCTTAACCCTGAAATGGAAATTTGGAAACGCATAATGTAAGTGCTGGATAGTGGAACAGATTGCCTTGGGAGGTGGGGGACTGAGCTTCACTAGAAGTATTTAAGCAGAGATGAACAACCATCTTTTAGGGATACTGTAGTTTCATCCTGCATTGTAGATCCTTCATTGATTAGGGAACTGGACTAGAGGATCACCAGGGACTCTTCAAATTCCTAAAATTCTGCAATTCTATGTTTTATCTTGAACATGAAACAACCCTTTTTCTCTTGGAGACAGATTTATTTAGCACTCAAGGTTTATCAGTGGGTTTAATTATAAAATTCCTTTTCCTAATTATGATCATGATCAAAACATTCAAGGGAGAAAGGGGGAAGCTTTTAAAGAAGAAATCATATTTCTTAACCCGAATATTATTTCTGTTTAAACCTTATTGTTTGGGTTTGTGTACAGACAGATCTAGCATAAACATAATGTTGTTATATAATTGTAGCAGACTTGTTAAAAACTTGGATGTAATGTTTCCAGAAGCATACTTTCAGGAATCTGAGGAATTTTTCTTATGAAGAATACCTCTCTGGTACTTGTTCTCAAACTTGTGAAATTAGTGATGAGCAGCTCTCAATATTTTTCAACATTGTACCATTTCATACAATCTGTTTAGCAGAGACTAAGTTAACAATTGTATTTCTTGAATATGTTCCAAGATGTACAGTTCTTTCAAGTTAAAATGAGACATAAGAACTAAAATGAAAACCAAGAGCCAAGGGACTGCAACCATTTTACACCCTACATTCTCATAAATGGTGCACAGATGCCTTTAAAATTGTCAGTTTCATTATGGGATAGATCTGCCAACTGCTTAAGTGTAAAAATGTTCTTTACAGCTCTTCAGTATTCTTTTAACTGTAGTGCTGCCCAAGAGTAAATTCTTTTTCTTGTCTAGAAGCTCAATCAGTAGGACAGTAGCCTAATATTGCCCCTCTAAAGGAAAAAAGAAAAATCACAAATTATTCCTGCAATGCATAATTTCCAACTAATATGGAATAATATATAGTTTCTTAATGAAGTACAATAAGATTCATGGATTTTTTTTATCTTAACAGCATATCAGAAGTAAGTGTTGATCGTTGCTAAGAAGGCCTTCCTTTGCTGTTGAGCAGCATGACTTCTCTAGGTTGCTATATGGCTCAACTAATCCATTACTTAAGTGGCATAGGAGCCCCTGGAAAATCTGCTGTCTTATGATTGGCTTCCCTGTTGCCTGGGCAAAGTATGGAAGCTCTAATCTTGTCATGCAGTGTCTGCTCTGACATGGCAAGGTTAACATAAGGACCAACCCCACATGATCAGAACTTTGCTGGGATAACATCTTTGTAGAAATGTATACAAAACATCAGATCCATTTAAGCGATTGTTACATGGAATATAATAAGCTACATAATAAGTAATATAAAAAGAAAAATGTTCATTTTAAATTCTGTTAATGTTTTCCAGAGTGATAAATTGACATATCCCTATATCTATCTCTAATGCCCTATCTAGGACTTTGCTAGAAAGCATATGGGTTAAAGTGAGGAGAGGACAAAGGTGCACACCATCTTCATTTCAGATCTTCCTATATTCAGCTGAATGCAGCATGGATTCCTGATCACAAACACACTTTGAATTGATTGAGTGCACTTAGAATCCTTGCAGTCAGGAATCCTGGTTTCCCAATCGCGATTCTAAGCACATTTAACTGAACTTGCTCAGAATTCCCCTTCAGACCTTCTCTCTCAACAAGGGAAGGTCTGTGTTCATCCGGTCCTTGCTAGGGCTGCATATGGCAGTCATGGTAAGTGAATGCACAGAATAGAGCAGCCACGATGAAACAAAATGGATGACACTTTTGCTGTGTCTGTGTCATTTTGGATTTCTATAAGAAGAGGAAGATACAAAATGAATAAATTTGCATGAGTCTTGGAAATAATATATTTGCTATTTTTTAAAATCATCTAAGGTTCATTAGCAGTTAACCTGTCACTTGTCATGTTTTAGGAAATGATTCAGTTGGAAGATATTCCAGATCTCTCCAGTCTAGTCTCTAGCTTTGACCAACAGCAGCTTGCAAACTTCTGCAGGATCCTTGCAGTTACAATTTCAGAGCTGGACACAGGCAGTGATGACAAACACACTCTTCTGGCAAAAAATGCTCAGCAGAAAAAGAACTTGGGTCCTTCTCGAGCAGAAATTAATCAAGGTAAAATATCCTGGTTTTGGAATTAAGCACTCCAAGCACGTGCTCTCAGAAGATGAGAGAGCTGGGGAGGGAATATGCATCATCCAAGTTTGAAGGCTATGCATATCAAGGGAGACTGAAATAATGTTTAGTGCAAGGGGGAGGTATGAAGGTCATCTGCCCCTCAAAACTTAAGGGCAGAACTTGTAGATGAAATACAATCTCTCTTGCTCACTTATCTTGCTTTGCAGTGATAACTAATAAAATTCTGACTATTCAAATTAATATTCAGTCATACTAAAATGGAAATAAACTTGATTTTAATTTGGATTTCTAATCGTACACAGATTTTTCCACAATTTAACGTTTATAAAACTCCTATTTGCTTCCTGTCTTAGCCACACTCCTCAATATACCAGGCTTCATTGAACGACTATGTGAACTAGCAACCAGAAAAGTATCAGAAACAACAGGAGCTTCCAGTTTGCTACAAGAGTTGGAGGAGTGGTACACCTGGCTAGATAATGCACTTGTACTTGATGCACTAATGCGTGTGGCAGGTGAAGAGACAGAACAAAGTAGCACAGGTACCTGTCTTTAAGTCTGCTTGAGCAGCTATTTAATAACCTGGTAGATTTTATCACTTGTAGATCTGCGTATGGCCTTGTCTTGTCCTTTCTCCTGCTTTGCCATTGTAGTACTGGAATGGAAGCATGTGCAGCAGTCCCTTGAAAGGTTGGAACAGTGTTGTGCAAACACCTCTGGGTGGTGTAATCAATTTCTACTGCATTGAGTATCAACCAGTTTGCTACGGTCTACATTTTTGCTGCATTGATATCTATTACGTTAAATGCCTCAATGTTCATTTTTTTTGGTCTTTTAGAATCTTCAGATGAGAGTGGATTTGCCTCCACTTCACCAAGGAATCAGCTTCCACAGTCCATGAAGATTATGCATGAAATTATGTATAAGTTGGAAGTTTTGTATGTCCTCTGTGTGCTTTTAATGGGCAGGCAAAGGAATCAGGTGAGAATCTGCCCTCAAATGTTTGGATCGAACTGAAAAACAGCAGCTCTAAAAATCCAAATGGGAATCTGGTTACTTAAAATCCTACAATCTTCTCAAATGCAGACTATTTGAAACTCCAGGCCACTGTTGATCCATGTCCTATTGAGCTACTAAAATATATACAGTTGTTCTCTCCTTCTGTGAAATAAAACAGTAATATACTGTAAGTCTGTGCTTGTCGCTTGTCACCTTTTAGGAAATGTTTGCTGGTTGATTCATTTATGTTGCATAATGGCCATGAAAGTTTTTGGTTGGTGATCTAATAAAAACTAATTTAGAATGTGCCTTTATGTATTTTTCCATTTGGCAAATACTTGGCATTAAATTAGCATCAGTTAATATCCCCTGCTTAATACAAACTCTGTCAAGCTAAGCTTTTGGCTAAAAATGTCCATTACATGTTTTATGCCTACCTATATTGGATATGAGGGGCAAACTCACATTACAAAACTTCACATTAAATATTGAAATTTGGTGCCGTGTTGAAGAGAATTAGGTTGAAATGCAGGGTGAAACCTTTGCACAACCTCTACTGAAAGGATGTTTTGGTTATTCCCATTCATTTTTGTGGGGCTTTCAGAATAGAAATCTCAAATAGATATTGCTGCAAACTGATATTATATAGATAAAATATATTTCAAAGAGAACTGTTTTTGTATACTTTATTTTTTACTGATTATTATCTTTTGTATTTTTCAAGGTGTCTCATATTTTGTGGGCAGGTGAGAGGGAGAGTATTAATGAACAACTTTTTTGAAGAACTTAAAACAACTTACATGTTGGTGAAATGTAATACCTCCCATTATAAATGGGACAGTGCCAAATGTGTCAAGCATCTATTTCTACTAATTTATTTGCATAAAAATAACCAAATGTCAGTTGTTTGTAAATTTATATGATTGTTTTACCATAATTGAATGCAGAGAGGTAGTACACTGATCATTCTTCTTGCCCAGGTTCACAAGATGATTGCAGAATTCAGATTGATCCCTGGTCTTAATAATTTGTTCGATAAATTAATCTGGCGGAAGCATTCAGCATCAGCCCTTGTTCTGAATGGCCATAATCAAAACTGTGAATGTAGCCCGGTGAGTATTGGGTTGAAGCTGCTGACAAGAGGTTTTTTTCCTGAAATGGCCCTTAAGAGCTCACATGCAATGTTAATAGCCGGCCTCTTCAGTTGTTTTGATATCAATTTTTTTTTCTGGTCGCAACTAGCAACCTCATCACTCTCTAAATGACATAAGTATTTTTAAAAGCCTGGAAGTTTGATTTTTCCACCAGACAACTAGTAATGATATTTTTAATATTACTTCTAAAATAAACTGTTGACCTCTTTCTTCTGTAGGATATTACGTTGAAGATTCAGTTTTTAAGACTCCTTCAGAGCTTTAGTGACCATCATGAGTGAGTATAGAAGATGTTGCCATAAACTTTGTGGTGTCACTTCATGTGTTGCTGAATTAAGGGATCTTTATGCTTGAAGTAACACACTTTTGAGGAGGCACAAAGTGTGTGTATTATTATTTATTTATTTATTCTTGTTTTATTTATTATTAAATTTATATCCTGCCCTTCCTCCCAGAAGGAACCCGGGGCGGCAAACGTGATAAAACACGAAAAACATCTTTAAAATATCTTAAACAAAACATATTTAAAAACATGTTAAAAACAATTCCAACTGAGATGCATACTGGGATAATGCTCGTTGAAAGAGGAAGGTCTTCAGTAGGCACTGAAAAGACAACAGACATCACTTGTCTGATAAGGGGAGTGAATTCTAAAGGGTAGGTGCCACAATGCTAAAGGTATGCTTCCTATATTGTGTGGAACAGACCGTCTGATGAGATGGTATCTGCAAGAGGCCCTGAACTGCAGAGCACAATGATCAACTGGATATATAAATAAGGGGTTAGATGATATTTCAAGTATCCTTGTGCCAAACTGTGTTGGGCTTTATACACCAAAACCAGCACCTTGAACTTAGTCCAGTAGCCAATGGATAACCAGTGCAATTCTTTCAGCAGTGGGATGACACGTTGGTGATATTCTGCCCCAGTGAGCAGTTGCTGCAGCTTCCAGACCAACCTCAAGGGCAGCCCCACATAGAGTGCATTACAGTAACCTAGCGTGGAAGTTACCAGTGCATGGACAACAGTGTCAGACCATCCTGGTCCAGAAACCACTGCAGCTGTTTTACCAGCTGAAACTGGTAAAAGGCACTGTTAGCCACTGATGTCACCTGAGCCTCTAGTGACAAAGGTGGATCCAGGAGCATCCCCCAGACTACAAACCTGCTCTTTCAAAGGGAGTACAACCCCATCCAAAACAGGCAATTGACCAATTATTTGAACTCAGAAGCCACCTACCCATAGCACTTCTGTCTTGCTAGGATCCAGACACAGTTTATTGGCCCTCATCCAGCCCATGACCAAGTCTGGGCACTGGTCCAGGGTTTGCATGGCCTCCAATACCCATCTTACCAAGTTGGCTCAGAAAAATACCATGGTGGATGGTATCAAAAGCTGCTGAGAGATCAAGTAAGAATAACAGGGTTACACTCCCCCTGTCCTGTGCCACAACCCTCTCAATCACCTTCCCTAAAAAGGGTATTTGTGACTAGGTGGTAGTTGTCACAAATTAATGGGTCCAGGGTGGTTTGTTACAGGAGTGGTCAGATCACCACCTCTTTCAGGGTGGCTCTGACCACTCCTTCCTACAAAGACACAATTCTGGATCTCCTCAGTCATACCCTCTTAGCAAGCTTAAATAAGCTAAGAAGGGCAAAAGTTGAGAAGGCACATTGCTGGCCACATCGTCACAAGCACCTTGTCCACATCATCAGGCTGCATCAATTGAAACTGATCCCAAGAATCTGCAGCAGATGTTGCACTGGACACCTCACTGGGGACTATAGTATATATGAATGGGGAGTCAAGATTACTGTGGAGGTGAGCAACTTTACCCTTGAAGTGCCTTGCAAACACTTCCTAGTGGACTTCCAAAGGTTCTAAAACTCCATTTCCTGGAGTTGATGTTAACAGACCCCAGACAATACAAAAAAGCTCCACTGGATAGCTACCTGAGGTTGCGATCACAGCAGAGAAGTGGGCTTCGCCGCCCTCGCTGCCACATTAGGCACTGTTATGTTGTTTCATCCATGCCTGGTCAGCCTCACAGCACATCTTTCACCACTTGCACTCTAGCCATCATCTAGCCTATTTCATCATCCTTAGTTCACTAGTGTACCAAAGTGCAAAACAAGCACCACAATACTGGAAAGAGCACTCAGGGCAGCCATGTCAAGAATCCAATGTGTCTTCTTGTTCCACAATGCAACAAGGGCTTCAACAGGGTCACCTGCTCTGTCTACTGGACCCCCCCCCCCCGGCAGTCAGGAATCCAGTGAATCCATTAGTCTTTGGGTGTGGACCATCTTAGTCTGTCCACCACCCCCGAAGGGGAGGATCGAAGCTCTTAAGTTCAAACTTTACCAGGAAGTGTTCTGACCATGACAACAGGGTGACATACACCACCCTGTTTGCAGACCACTCCTTCCTCCAATCTGGACCAAAAATCAAATCAAGGACGTGCCCTGCCCTTTGTGTCGGACTGGTGACAACTTGAGACAGCCCCTGGTTGTTATGGAAGTCATGAAGTCCCAAGCTGGAACACTAGAAGCGGCCTCAGTGTGGATATTGAAATCGCCCAGGACAATAGTGCTGGGCTCCTCCAACACCGCAGCCAACAACTCCTCCAACACCGCAACCAAGACAGCCTCCGCCAGCTCAGTCACAGAAGCTGCTGGGTGGACCAGCAGCAAACCCTGTTTGCTGTCTCCTTGGCTTGACACCTGACGCAGGCCCTCATAGCCACTCCAAGACAGAGTTGCTTCCTGGTGACAGTGATGGAAGTTCTGTGGACCACAGCAACTCCTCCCTTCCCCCATCCCTGCAGACTGTGCTGATGCTGCACCAAGTATCCAGGTGGGCAAAGCTGGGTCACATCAACTTCTCCCAGTTCATCACCCAGGTCTTGGTTATACACACCAGATCAACACCCTCATCCATGATCAAATAATGGATGAGTGTGTGATTATTGTGTACTGATCTGGCAGTAAACAACAGCACACACAGCAGATGAGCAACCAAGAACCCATCCATGGGGAGAGTGGGAGTGAGGAACAAGGTGTAAATAGCCTTGCCATAGTCTTCCATGGTGGTTTATCACCTCCCCATGGCTACACTTCCCTCTGCCCATGATCACTGAAATTGGGTGGCATCCATGTCTCTCTTTCCCAAGACTCCTAAACACATGACAGCCCACCAACAAAACCTACCAAATCCCAGTAGACTTTAGAGAGAATTGGGAACAGTATTACTAGAACTATACCATACCCACCCAATACCTTTTATGGGGCACATTTACTCCCCCCCTGCCAGTCTCTCACCAAGGGAGGACCAGCCTTTTTGCCAGTTGCAGACTCTCACTCTGAAGGCATCTGGCAACTTTCTCCTATCATACAGTTGATTGCACAGATCACTTTGCACAGGAACTACACATGCGCCTTACGCCCTCCACGCTATCAAACCTCTGGATTGGAAAAAAATAGAAGGGAGTAGCCCCTTGTGGCTCCCCAAGGGACAATCTGTTTTGGTGTCACCCATTCGATGGTAACTCTGTCAGTTGCAGACCCGCCACCCAAGGACTGCTCGGCTTTCGTGCCCCCTGATCCAGCCAGGAGCTGATTCAAGAAGCTGCAAAATTGAGTGCAGCTTCTCTGTGGACTGGGGGACTCAGTCCTTACAGCACTTACCAGGCAGGGGGTCCCAGTCCTTACAGCACTTACCAGGGACGACAGCTGTCTCAAGAGACGGGAGCAAGCAAAACACCCAGACGCTCAAGTACTCATTCCCAGGGTGGGTGTTTTCCAGTTCCCCAGTGTGGCAGCTGTTCCCAAAGACCCACGGACTGCTGGGCTTTTATGCCCAGTGACCCAGCTAGGAGCTGCTATTAAATCTTTTACCTGCCCTTCACCAGCAGATCCCAGGGCAGATTACAATAGTTTAAAATTCAATATTAAAAACAAAACAAATTACAATCGCAGGAATAGATTGAGTAGTGAAAACATACATTTCAGGTGTCAAAGGCCAGGGTAAAGAGGTGTATCTTTAGCATTTGCCGAAAACTGTTCAGTGAAAGTTTATTTTTTATTTTATTTTTATTATCATCATTTTTACCCCGCCCTTTTTCCAAAACTGGAACTCACGGCGGCTTCCAGGTAAATGCACACATATAATTAAAAACATACAAAAGTCTAGATTAAAATCAAATTAAACAATTTACAGTATTAAAACCATTCATACATACAGTTAAAATAATTCAAACTCAGTTTAAAATAATACAATTAGGCAACAGCAATGCAGCACCTTTCAAGACCTGTCCTTAACAGCTTTCAGTTCCAAAGGCTTGTTGAAATAAAAAAGTCTTTGCTTGCCGACGGAAGGACTGCAAGGAGGGGGCCATTCTTGCTCTAGGATGGGAGTTCCAAAGCCTCAGGGCAGCCACCGAAAAGACCCTATCTTGCGTCCCCAATAGTCGTGCTTGTCAGGACGTAGGTATTGAGAGAAGGGCCTCTCCTGAGGATCTCAGGGCCCGGGCAGGCTCATATAGGGAGATACGGTCTGACAGCCTGGACCTAAGCCATATAGGGCTTTACAGGTCATCACCAGCACTTTGAATTGTGTCCAGAAACAGAGTGGCAACCAGTGGAGCTTTTGTAACAGGGGAGTCGTATGGTCCCTGTAACCAGCCCCAGTTAACATTCTGGCTGCAGCACGTTGCACCAACTGAAGTTTCCGAACAGTCTTCAGGGTCAGCCCCATGTAGAGCGCATTACAGTAATCTAAACGGGATGTCACTAAGGTATGTGTCACCGTAGCCAGATCAGACGGCTCAAGGAATGGGCGCAGTTGGCGCACTAATCTTAATTGTGCAAAAGCACTCCTGGCCACCGCAGAAACCTGGGCCTCCAAATTTAAAGCTGAGTCCAGGAGCACACCCAAACTGCGAACCTACGTCTTCAGGGGGAGTGTAACCCCATCCAGCGCAGGCTGAATCCCTATTCCCTGATTTGCCTTTTGACTGACCAGGAGCACCTCTGTCTTGTCTGGATTAAGCTTCAATTTGTTCGCCCTCATCCAGTCCACCACTGATGACAGACACCGGTTTAAAACCAAGACAGCTTCCTTGGAGTTAGGTGGAAAGGAGAAGTAGAGTTGGGTGTCATCAGCATACTGATGGCACCGAACCCCAAACCCCTGGACAACCTCTCCCAGTGGTTTCATGTAGATGTTAAATAGCATGGATGTAATTGTGGGGCAGGGAGTTCCACAACTTAGAGGCTGCAACAGAAAATGCCCTCTCCCAGGCCACTATCCCCCAAACCTCTGAGGGTGGCAGGAGTACTAAGATGACCCTCTCTGCTGATCTTAACACCCAAGAGAGTCTGTAGGGAAGGAAGCAGTCTCTCAGATATTTGGGGCTTAAGTCATTGAGGGCTGAAAACACTAACATGAGCACCTTAAATTGGGCCTGGAAACAAGCTGGCAACAAACGCAACTGTTGTAATGTAAAGCACCCCCCAGACAGCCATCTAGCCACTGCATTTTGGACCAGTTGAAGTTTGAGTCATCTTCAAGGGCAGCCCCATGTAGAGCACATTGCAACAGTAGTCAGTGTTATTTACTTGTTACACTTCTGAGGAGTGAATGCAAAGATGTTGGGAGGTATCTCTGAATTTGTGAACCACATGTTGGAACTTGTACCCTTGAGATAAAGGCAGTCCTGAGCTCTTAGGAGGAATGGTGAAAAATCCAGTCACTGTCTCTCTTAGACTTAGGTTTTGTAGCTGTATGGTTTCTCTATACTGTATTTTTCTTACTGTTGGCCTGGAATATCTGACTGATAATCAGATCTCAGGTATGATTATTTTTCCATCTCAGTAGACCTGCAAGCTTTATAGAAATGTGTGGAGGAAGCTTTTTCAAAACACAGAAGAACCATTTAGATGTTCCACTCTTAACTACATTTTCTTTTCTTCTCTCACTGCTTATTCTCCTCCTTTTCTCTTCCCCACCCCTTGAGCCCCCAACAAAACGAGCTAGTGCAGACTTGCAGGTCAAGTTCTTTCATAGAATCATAGAGTTGGAAGGGGCCTATAAGGCCATTGAGTCCAACCCCCTGCTCAATGCAGGAATCCAAATTAAAGCATACTCAACAGGTGCCTGTCCAGCTGCCTCTTGAATGCCTCCAGTGTTGGACAGCCCACCACCTCCCTAGGTAATTGGTTCCATTATCGTACCGCTCTAACAGTTAGGAAGCCAGTTGAAATCTGGCTTCTTGTAACCTGAGCCCATTATTCTGTGTCCTGCACTCTGGGACTATCAAAAAGAGATCCTTGTCCTCCTCTTTGTTGCAGCCTTTCAAGTACTTGAAGAGTGCTATATCACCCCTCAGTCTTCTCTTCTCAAGGCTAAATATGCCCAGTTCTTCCAGTCTCTCCTCATAGGGCTTTGTTTCCAGTCCCGTGATCATCCTCATTGCCCTCCTCTGAACCCATTCCACTTTGTCTGCATCCTTCTTCAAATGCAGTGTTCAGAACTGGACACAGTAGTCAAGATGAGACCTAACCATTGCTGAATAGAGGGGAACTAATACTTCATGCAATTTGGAAACTATAGTCTGTTAATGCAGCCTAAAATAGCATTTGCCTTTTTTGCAGCCACATTGCACTGTTGGCTCATATTCAGCTTGTGATCAACAACAATCCCAAGATCCTTCTCACATGTAGTATCGCTGTGCCGAGTATCCCCCATCTTATAATTATGCACTTGGTTTTTTTCCCCCATGTGTAGAACTTTGCAATTATCCCTGTTAAATTTCATTCTGTTTTTCGCCCAGTGCTCCAGCTTATCAAGATCACTTTGAATTTTGTTTCTGTCTTCCAGGGTATTAGCTATCCCTTTCAATTTTATATCATCTGCAAATTTGATAAGCATTCCTGCTCCTACCCATCCAAGTCATTAATAAAAATGTTGAAGAGCACTGGGCCCAGGACCGACCCCTGTGGTACTCATGACCTCCCCCCAGTTTGAGAAGGAGCCATCAATAAGCACTCCTTGAGTACAATTCTGTAGCCAACTGTGGATCCACCTGATAGTTGTTCCATCCAGCCTACATTCACATTCAGCTAGCCGCCCAAGATTGTGGATGCCAAACATCAGTTTGGGGTATCAGTGGCACTGGATGTAAAGGGCATCTGTTTCTCAGTGAATAGCTGCAGAACAAGGGTTGTAATCTGATAATTGTTTTTGCTTGGCCTGCTGTTTCTATAACACTGAATTAAAGCCTTCACAGAATAACCAGCATTGTTACAGGTGGTGTGTATTTTTGGAAATGGGATATTGGTGATACATTAAAGAAGTCAGTGGATGTAATCACTCCTATCTGTTCTGATTTTTATATTAGAAACAAGTATCTGCTTCTAAACAGCCAAGAGCTTAATGAACTGAGTGCGATCTCCCTCAAAGCCAACATCCCTGAGGTAGAGGCTGTTGTCAACACAGACAGGTAGAGACAAGTATATGCATGTTTGTCTGCATAATTTGTTCTTTCTGAAATTGTCATTTTTACCAGATTTTCTACTTGAACCCCTGCAATAACATGGGTTAACTCTAGCTTGGTTAATATGTTGAACTAAAAACATTAAGAACCCACACCGCTATAAGCAGTTGCATCTGTCTGAACTGTACATTGGGCAGTCACTCTAGAGGACCACGTACAGGAATACCCCGCTATACGGACCTTCAATTTACGGACACTCGCGAGTACAGACATATTTACAGTAGCACCATTCCCGTTTACGTACGCTCGCTTCGCAAGAACGGACACTTAACGGTATGATGCCACCACCCAATCAGTTTCCATCTACAAACTTTTTCTTAAAATAAGGTCTACTGTGTTTATTTTAGTTATAAATGCGTTATTTACATCAGTTATGCCCGTATATGACGATTGCAGTGCAGTATATGCATCGATAAGTGAGAAAAGGTAGTGCTTCACTTTAAGTACATTTTCGGTTTACATACTCGCTCTGGACCCATTGCATACGTTAATGCAGGGTATTCCTGTATATGCCTTCTAGTGATCGCGTGCAGTCCTTTACAACCTGCTTCCATCCTTAAACCAACCAACTCCATTCCTTATGTGGCAGAACCTGGTTCTGTATGGTGAGATGTTTTAACCTGTGAACACTTAGCACCCAGTGTTGGGTGGAGGATGTGAGTTCATAATGTGATGGATTTTAACAGTAGAGGTTGCAAATGATAGGAAATCTTAATAAGTGGTGGGAACTGAAATGGGAAGTAGGAAAATAATATTAAGGGGCATACACATAGGACTATGTAAGAAATGTTACTAATATTTTTAAAGCATACATAATATATTTATATAATGCCCCTTATACCAATATTTCTGTCTAAATATTTCTCCAGATTGGATCTCGGTAATTTCCAAGTGAATTATGCTACGGCTAAGTGCTGCATCTCTCTGCTGTTTATGAATGAAGCTTGTGCACTGCTTTAGTTTCCCTGTTTGAGGCATGGGGCATTCTTTCCCTCTAAGTAGGAACAGGTTTCACTGGTTCACCTTTTTTGTAGAAGCAACAGATTTAGTTTGTGAACAACAGTTGTGTGCATTCTTTTAAAAAGTTGCAGCAGGGTACAGTTCTTACAGTCCCTTCTCCAAGGCATTTGACCTTGTTTGCAAGGAAAATAATTCTGCTGTAGATGTCAGTCTTGGAGGACAGTGGCCGCAAGCAAGCAGACAAACCCCCGCCCTCAGACCACTAACACTTGGGGATTCATGGTCTGTTTTGCTTCTGTTTCATTGCACTCTGTTTGTGCCATACACAGGTTACTAGCTTAACAGGAGCCTTCATTAGTTACTTTCAAATCTTTCCTGTAATTACATTTTGTATAATCTTGTACATACGGAGATATCTGGAACTGACAAGTAGTTCCATATTGGCTCCCCCCCCAAAAAAAAAAAAGACTAGGTGAAGCATTTTTTTTCATTGGGCCCAACTGTTGGGTCCAATGGTGTAGCATTGCAAAAGCTGCCATACTGTGTCTAATTTTGCTGTGTAGAACTGGGCAGCGTATTAAGATTGGAGGGGAATTTGCTGGACAGCTTCTTAATAGTTTCACAGTGCAACCAGTTGGTTTACTCATTGTAACCTCTCCCCATATTTTAGAAGTTTAGTCTGTGATGGGAAAAGAGGCTTGCTGACCAGACTACTTCAGGTAATGAAGAAGGAGCCAGCAGAATCATCATTCAGGTGAGTTCTGTTCTTAATACATTAAACGTAGTGTTCTATTGTAGGAAAATCTGATCTTCAGAGTCCAGAGGGAAAATGGATCATTATCAGCTGTTAGAAAACTTTTGATTTGTTTTGTCCCTGAAGTGGAAAAATAAAGCTGAGCAGTATTCAGGAGCAGGAATCCTTGTCTCAGCATGGTTTCTGCCCTGCCCGTGGACTAACAGTTGTTTAGTCTCCAAAGATGTCTTAGTTGTTGAAACCTTGAATCCTAGCTAGTGATGTGTACACATGAGGAAGATCCACATGTGCAGCCAGAATTTTTTTCCCTGCAGCAGTTCCCACTATCAAAAAAGCAACTCACTTAAAACTGTTCTGATTTCTTAATTTACTGTTTACCAGATGTTCCTTCCTTAATAAGATGTTCATTTTATTTTATGTTCCAGATTTTGGCAAGCGAGGGCAGTTGAAAGTTTCTTACGAGGCGCTACTTCTTATGCGGATCAGATGTTCCTGCTAAAAAGAGGGCTCCTAGAGGTTTGCTTTAAAACAAATATTTGTGAAACCTGAAGTTAGCCACAGTGTCATAGTTTAGGATTTATCCTAAACTTCTGAAGTTGACTACTATGATTTTATATTTCTGAAACCGCCACTGTACATTATCAGGGTTAATCCCCTATCAAGTCAAAACACCTTCTTGTAACAAACATAGGAAGTCAAAGCCACTTTATTTCTGGCCTGTGAAAAGTAAAATGTGAAGGTTATTGTTTTGAGTTTACGGTAACATTTTTCTCCTTGCCAGCATATTCTCTACTGCATTGTAGACAGCGAATGCAAGTCACGAGATGTGCTTCAGAGTTACTTTGATCTTCTGGGAGAACTAATGAAATTCAACATAGATGCTTTCAAAAGGTTTAATAAATACATCAGTACAGATGAAAAGGTAAATTTAAAATCCCAGAATCCCAAATGAAACCAGCTTTGTATTATATTGTACTCTGGCACAGCCTAATTCCTCTACTTTTTTTAGTTTCAGGTGTTTTTGAATCAGATCAACAGCTCACTGGTTGATTCCAACATGCTGGTTCGTTGTATTACTTTGTCTCTGGATCGATTTGAGAGCCAGTCAGACATTAAAGGTAACTTTGTTATCTGTCCTGAGACCAAGAAATGGTTTTAAATGTATGGGCAAGCCTGTCTTTAAGACTTGTTTACACAACCATCAGGGACGTTGTGGCTGCTGAAAATCCTCTTGGAATTATTGTGTACAATGATTCCTTGTCTGGTACCACCACACATAGGATGAGGGCTTTTCCCCATATTTAAATGCTGCTTAGCAGTGACATAATTGCTCTAGGCAAATGCACCACTGCACACCCAGCAACTTCAAGAAGATTTTCAGCAGCCACCAGTGCCTGGATGAATTAACCATAAGAAACAAGTAAAACTCCTATATCTGTTCACTCTAGATAAGCACCCATTGTTGCTACTGCATTTGTTGCTGTCTGGGGGAGTTTTTGAAGTTCAGAAAGTGGTAAATTTGGGAGGTACTTTTCTCAATTAACAAACATCTGTTCATTCAGTCTAACTGCATTGTGGATAGAAACAAATACTGACAATGCATTTAGTCCTTTTAAAACATTTTCTTGGTTCAACTCTTTAAACCTAACAAATGTCTGGTCTCCTGCAGTTGCAGAAGTCTTGTCCGAGTGCCGCCTGTTATCCTACATGTCACAGATGTCCATGAGGATGTCCTTCCTTTTCCGGCTCATTAATATTATTCATGTACAGACGCTCACGCAGGTAAAGAGCTGGCTCTGAGCTCCCGTTGATCATATGTAAATAGATTGATATCCAGTGTGATTATTTCCTTTTAAGTTCCTTTGGACGCTTGTGTTCTATAAACAGACTCTGGGAATGCCTGGTGCTTTTGACATTTTTCTCTTGATTTGCTAGGTTTATCCTTATTTTCTTTGCTTTAGGAAAATGTAAGTTGTCTGAACACAAGTCTAGTCATCTTAATGTTGGCCCGAAGGAAGGACAAACTCCCCTTCTATCTTCAGACACTTCAAGAGATGGAATACACCAAGAAATACCCTGGGTTCATCCTGAATAATTTTCACAGTCTTCTGCGTTTCTGGCAACAGCATTACCTCAATAAAGACAAGGACAGCACCTGCTTAGAAAATGTATGTCTGCAGTTCCAGTTGCTTTGGAATATCTTCTTTATATCCTGTACTTGTGGCGCAGTGGAGGAGTAAAACAGATAGATGATCTGATGACAGTGTCATGGCCAATGTAATATGACAGCAATTGAGTGTCAGGGTGTATTTTAAAAATTACATGAGAGAAATGAAAACTTTTAAGTGTCTTTATTTGGGCTCTCAAGAGAACCAAAACATGTTTTTTGTAACAGCTCCAGTTTCTTGGCGAGCCAGAACAGACTGCACTGCCCCAGAAACATTTTAGCTCTATAATTGAACTTCTGCTTCTTCAGAATTTTTACTGATGTAGACTACTTTCGGGCTGAACTGCTGCACTAGCAAAGTGAAACCTCACATTTTGGGTAGATGGATCTAAATTGGGCTCAAAGTTTTAGCTATAATAAAGCAGTGCTTGATAAGTAACTGTGCAATTGGTCCATGTTCTTTGGGGCAACAGCCCAGTGCTATCTTAAGGGGCTGGTATTTTCTATAGTAACAGACCCACACACTGTGATGTGCACATGCACACACCGACCATGATTAGCATGGAAGCGTTTGTGCTGTGTTAACCAGTTGTAGCATAACATTTTTTTTTACTGAAAGATTGGTTTAACCATTTTCTATTATGAAATACATATGGAAAGCTTTATCACATCTGGCTGGCCATCAGATGATGGATAGCCTGGTTCAGGGTAGAAAGACTTGTGTGCTACTAGGTGAAATTTAAAATTTCACTTGTTAGCCTAGTCCCAAGTTCTTTAAGACCTCATATACTATCTGAGAGATCCGCTTACCCACCTATATACTGCCTGTTCACTGCAGGTACCTATGTGACCTCTCTGTGGTGCCATGTGTGCTAGAGGTTTGTTCCATGGCGATTTGGACCAAGTCCTTCAGGCCAGTGGCTGCTGCCTTGTGGAACACACTGCCCACTGAAGCTAGACAGGCTCCATCTTTATTGTATTTTTATTGTACAATGCTATATTTGCTAATATTTAGCAGTCTGCAAATTTTCCATTTAAATAAACAATTTCCATCAAGACTGAACACTGATACCGAGTGCAGAATTTCTGCATTCTGAGAAACTTTGCTTTTATTTCAAAAGAAAAAGCCAGCTACCCAAAACCTTGTTTGTTTAATTGCTCTCTAAAGACTGGGCTAAGCTGCACATAAAGCTTCTCTGAACTGAATTCATTGTGATTTCCCAGTTTCTCTGTGCTTTATAATGGGTGGGACGTGCACCAAGTGTCTGTCAAAGTGCCACTTAAAAGATCTAAATACAGCTACATTTCAGTTGCACTTGCTGATGTACTGTAGTCTAAACTTGCCATTTTTCCCCTTTACAGAGTTCATGTATAAGTTTTTCCTACTGGAAAGAGACTGTATCTATACTCCTTAGTCCAGACCGGACATCACCTTGTGCCATAGTTAGCTACATTGATGAGGCATACATGGACATTGACAGAGATTTCACGGAAGAGTAATTCTTCAGGCTCCGGCTTCCAATGGACTGCGCTTCAGAGGGAGTCTTGCAGACAATGGATTTTCAGGGATATGCTGTGTGCACAAGCTTGGAACTATGGAATGTTACCATGTTAAAGTTTTCTCTCTCTACCCCCTGCTCCGTTTTGAAGAGCAAGACTTCACCAACTTCCTAGGCAACATATTCAGGGATGCTTGTGTTCTGTAAGAAATTGTCTGCAAAAAGCCAAGTCTTTTTGAGCTTGATAGATGGGATCCTTCAGATGTGCAGTGGTTAGCTGTGGCTTTTTCTCCAGAATTTGATGTTAAAACCGCAGGCAATTTCTTGGGACATCTAAACAAGTCAATTTTGATGGGCACACCAAATGCACACCAGCCACACTTAAGCCACCTTTAAAGGTTTTTTAAAAAATATTATATGCTTTTCCTTTGCATTGGGATTTAAAATTGATTGTGTGTGAATTTTGTTCTTAAATTCTTGGAAATAATAGGTCTCTTCACCTCTTTGCAAACTACTTTCCTACAAAACTTGTGTTCAAGCCCCTTATTTTATCATCATTGTGGTATTGCATTCAGAAGTATTTCTCTCAGTTCCGTGGAAATCTCTTGTCTCCAGCTGATTTTACAGTGTTGTCTAGAACAGGCATGCATTGTGGTGATGGGATTAGTCTTGGGAGCCTAACTGTGACTAGGCACTAATAAATTAAAATTAACTGATTTTTTCCCCTAAATGTTGCAGCCTGACCATTTTGTCAACAAATAACCAATACTAGTTGAGAGTTTCCTTCTGCAGTCCTGCTTTGCCTGAACATAAAATCCACTCTTGCTATTTGGGAACCTAACACTGCAGGCTAAAATGGCAAAATTAACACCCTTTATTCTGATTTTATTTATTTATTTATTTATTGTTCCTGAAGTGTAATAGTTACTGGAATTGGCCAATCTTTTCCTATTGATACCTATATTAAATGCTGCCCAGTGGTTTTGGTTTGAGACAAATTGTTCAACAGAATCTGAGTTTGCTGTTGTAATTGATGGCATTTAAACAAATCACTTGGAATATAGCTGATGTTTGAAGCCAGAAACCTTCTGGAATGAACATTTCATTGCAGTACTTTAAGAAACATTAGCAGTTTTGAATTGATTGTCCCTTAATGTGTAAATTTACAGTTCTGGAACACTTTGCCTATAGCAGAATATATCCCTGAAAAGTCTCGAAGTTAGAATGTTTGTGGTATTTGTATTCTAACATAAGGCTTTTCCTGTGTGAAGGAAAAATCAATGTCAGAATCAGCCTTAGTTAACAAAGGTAATGTCCAGGCAAATTAATTAACAGTAGCTAGGAATGAGGAGTAGTTGACCATGCTCCTCATCATCTTTGCCCTGCACTTCTTGCTGCACCTTATTTTCAGGTAAAGTCATGGAAAGAACAGCTAGGCTGTAACTGGTTTGGGTACAGATACTATTTTAATTTATTGGAATATTTACCTTTTTAAAAAAAGACTCTTGCTTCCAGACTAAAAGGTGTAGTACTATTCTTTTACATGCCTGGTTGCTTTTTGGTTTAAATAATCTAATTGGTTGTGCATCCATTGTGGAACAGCACAGCACGTTATTTTAAGACTGACCCAGTCTGTCTTATCCTTTGTGGTTTGTCAGAAATTAAAATGGAAACCTGGGAGCAAATTATGTATCTGCTGTGCAGGAGCAACCGACCCACATCCTTGAAATAATTTTTCAGGATATGTTTAAAATTTTTGGCACTCTATGAGCCACTATTATATTAGCTATGCCCACCCACATGCTTCTAGCAGATATCACACAATAGTCCAAATGTTGGGATAGCTTTTGATAAGACAGTTGCCTCTAAGTTGTAAAACTTTCCTTTTTGAGCTCATCCCTTTTTAACCCTCCCTCAGTTCTAGGTTATGTTTGTGCGCTGAGTCTGTAAATGTAGTAGCCCTACACTTCAAAATAAATGATAAGAATTAAAAGGCTCAAATGAGTCTGAATGCTTTTTGAGTAGTTTTAACTATTACATGCAATCTGCAAAAGAACATACTAAAGCTTAATTCTCATTGCTGTATGTAAAATATTTCCTTGCCATTGAATGGTCAGGCTGCTTATTATCCTTTTTATAGATTTGTCTTGAGTGAGACTGATTTCACTAGGGAAAATTCTTTAGCTACTCCTGGGGGTGGCTTGGTATCACCCACCATGCTCCAGTATTTTTGTCAGTTTATTGGGCCAGGTATAAGGAACCTGTAGCCCTCCAGATGTTGCTGAACTCCAGCTTCCATCATCCTTGGCCATACTGGTTTGGATTTATGGGAGCTGGGGTCCACCAACATCTGGGGGGTCACATGTACCCTGTCATAGGCAACTCCAAGGAGTTGAGTTTTTTTTAACTCAGGCTGCACCATTTGCCTTTTAGTTCTTACAGGGAGCTTATATGTCAAAGATCTCTCACCACAGCTTCTCCTGTGGAATCTTGTCCGCAAATGTTTAGAGACTGCAATAATAGGCTTGGATTAAATATAAACTGTTTCAAGGAGTGGTACTCATAAGTGGCACATGTGGCTGAAAAACTGAAGAGGTCACTATTAGCTGTGGTGGCTTTGGTTTGAATTTGTAATCGTTAAAGGAATGGAACCGATGTGTGGCAAAAGGGTGGGCCCTACCAGGCCAGCAAATGCTCCTGGATTAATGGATTAATGTTCATGCTGCCCAGATTAATGCTGATTTACTAACAGCACATAAATGTATTAAATGGAAACTATTAAAATAATTTTATTTAAAAAAAAGGCCTGGAGTAGTTCTTTACTTTTTTAATGCACCAATCCTTATAGCAGCTGAGCTCCTGGATTTCATACAAATAGCTTAGGTTGGGCTTAAGTAGTAGGTTCAATATAAGCAAGTGAAGGTTTATGAGCCTTTGTCAATAAGGATCCTTATGGCAGGTGCCAATTCTACCTAATCTTACAGACTTCCACATACTTAGGAAGCAAGAACAATTCATGTGGAAACTTGCAAGCTGAATAAATAATAGGCTTTGAAAAGAGATAGTTCCATTTAACCACCTTCCGGCCCTTTCTCAGTATGGATAATAGTCTCCTATATTACCTAGCAGGATATTGGTGCAGTCCAGCCCCACCTGGATCATGTGTTGAGTATTGCTTCATTGGATGTCCTACACCCAAGAGAGAATAAAAACATTGGCTTTACAATGAAGGTTGTTCATTCTCTCTCCCTCTCTGTTGAGGACTACATTCCCTCTTTTAATGGGGTCTTGGGTTATTTTTCCTTGGAAACTGTGTGGGTGGGTGTGAGACCTATCTGATTTTTTCTGATTACTTGATCTATAAATACTCCATGGTTCACATTTTCACACTTGAGCCAAGTTTCCTTAGTTGTTGCACGTGAGAGCGCACCTCTGTCGCCACTGGAAGTAAAGTTTCTAGAAGGCCTGCCTCCACTAGCAGATGTCCTCTTAGAAAAGGACTTCGAAAAGAGCGAGGGTAGAAGTTGAAAAAAGGGTGGTAGAAAATGCTCCATGTTTAAGAGAGGAATTTTCATAAGACTATTCGTCCAGCCTCCTGATACTTATAAATAGGTCAGAGCCTTCTCATCATGAACACTAGGCTTTATTTATTCACTACAGAGACAGTGATGGCTGTTGCAGCCATTTACATCTATACACAGACATGATAGTAGAAGAGATGTTGCACTGTAGCTTCTTATTCTTCATGCTATTAATAAAAAAACAAAGTTTGTTTCAAACTAGATTTCAGCAACTTCCCAGTGTCCCCAACCTCTCCTTCACTTTGTAAAATGTTTTTTCCTTCAACTTGCAGCTCAGTGATGCAGCAACTGCTTTTGAATGCTGTCTTGACCCACTGCTACCTGGTTTTTGGGACAGCTGCAGCTTGGTCATCTTCCAAATGAGGTTTAGTACTGTGATCTAGTTCACATATAACATTAAACCCTAGTTTAGTTTTGTGTGAACCCTGCCCTGCAGCTTAAGTATGGTTTAATTAATGTCAACAAGCCACAATCTGAACTCATGGTGGTTTGTTGGCTTACAAATCTTGGTTTGTTTTAACTGAATTGGCATGACGTGAACCCAGCACCTTTCCTTCTGTGCTGTGTTTGACCCACCCAAGAAACTCGCCAAACTACAAATGTATGAGGAATGAGCAAATTAAAAAACAAAACAAACCGGAGAAGCAAGCCATGATCTGTTCATCATCGGTGGGACTACTCATGGTTTGTTAAACCATGGCTTAGTGTTATGTGTGAACCAGGCAGTATAGGCAGTGGCTGGAAGCCACTAGATTTAGCTCAGTTCTTCCATATACCTACTATCTCATTCCCCTACAGTAAGTCATAGCCACAGCTTTGTGGCAGCTCAGCCCTTACCTTCAGAGTTACAACCTCCCTGGTGCGAGATCGCAGCTTGTTCACTTGCGTCTCTGCGATATCTGCCCGTTCTTCAGCATCATCCAGTTCATGCTGCACCTTCCGATATTTCACAAGGTTGGAATTGGCTTGCTGCTCCTAAGAATGGAATACGAGATTGGATATAGACAGAGGCAGAGTTGATAGCGGCCCTTGTTTGTGCTGTGATTAGAGACCCTGTGGTAAACATGGTCTGCTAGGCACATGGAAAGGTTTGTGATGTGTGAATTTGTCATTGCGCCTTCACCTACAGCATCGGGTGGGGGGGGAAACTTTTTCAGCCCAAGGGCAACCTTGCCTTATGGGAAACCTTCCAGAGGCCATAAGCCAGTGGTGGACAGAGCAACAAATATGACGCTTCCCTTTGTACAGTAGGCTACATTCCACCCATGCAAAGTCACGTGTTCTACACCCATGGCTCACCATCCAGATAACCAAGAGACATTATCACAGTTCAAGGACACATTCCAGCCAGGCACAAGTACTTAAGGAGGGAATAGATTAGGGCCAGTGAGGGGTGTGTCACCTGGGGAGAGCTCCAAGGGCCAGATAGAAAGGTCTGGAGGGCCACATTTGCCCCCTGGGCCTGAGGCTCCCTACATGTGGCCCAGAAAAATAAGGTTATGCAAGGGCAGTGGAGGTTGATTTACCCAAATACCAGCCTCCCTAAACTCTTCTACCTGAAGAAGTGACATTTTAAGATATCATCACTCTTGAAGTTGTGTAATTTTTGGAATATGGTTCTTGAGGTGCATGACTGCAGCAGCACAGAGGGAGAGTGTAGAGACTGGAGGACAGGATGTTGATAGGTCCCACCAGACCAAAGGGGGCTTTGAGTAACAGATGGTGATGCTCATGCGGAGTCCTACTTACTGCCTCCTCAGACTGGCGCTTGTAACTCTTGACTTTGCTCTGCAGCTTGTCAATCAGTTCCTGCATCCGTGCCAGATTCTTCCTGTCCTCTTCAGTCTGAAAATCAATGGTAAGACATAGACTAGCTGAGCACCTGTCAGTGTTACTCTACATCACAGTATACAGAGATTTTGCCTTTGTGTTTCCTGGTAGCATCACCTTCCCAAGATTAATCCAGCTCCTTTCTGATCTCCCTTTACCCAGGGGTGTGTCATCCGGGTTCTCGGGGGGAGGAGGTCTTAGACCCATTACGTTTTTAGGAACAGAGTCCCAGCCCGGTCCTAATATCTCCAGCATCCTATGAGCCAACCAACAGGAAAGCGAAGTGTGTTAGCCACTGAGAAGAATCTTCTAACATGCTTATCCTTTTCTGCTGATTGGAGCCAATCAAAGTGAAAGGAAGTGACTCAGCCATTGAGAAGATTCTTGTCAATAGCGAAGAAACTCCCCTTTCATGCTGATTTGCTCCTAGGGACATTGTGGGAGAAGGTGCACACAGGAAGGACTGAGGAGTGTGGAGATGACAACGGAGCAAATAGGCAACTGAGGGTGTGGCGTGACTATCATGAAGGGATCCTGCACTTCTATATTTGTCAATACACTACTACTTTACACTAGAAGCACTCCACATTTATCTAATGGAATGAGCAGAATGGCCTGCGATACCTAGGATTTTTCTTTCACCTACCTAAAGTACTTTTTCTTTCTTCTTGCCCTCTCCCTCCCTGACTAATAGATACAGTATACAGATGCCCATTTTCGGCAGGGGTGGTCAAATTTAGTTCCTATACTAGCTCTTTTTTGATCAACATAGTGCACTGAAGGTATTAAATGCTGTTAAGCAGGGCTGAACTGATTTTTGTGGGAAATTATTTTCAGGGTGAAAGGGGGAGTTCTCCAAAAGACATCCCCCCCCATAAACCTTGCCTTTTTCACAGTAGTTTGCTCTTGTTCATTGTCCTATTGGCAGCTACTTTGTCAATTGTTATCAAAAAGAGAGTGGTTCTTGCCATCTGATCAAAGCAATCAGGGATCATGTAGCCAGCATAGTGACAACATGGCACCATGAAGTTAATCAGATTTGGCTATGTGATGACATCATACAGTCAAATCAGAGTGAGGGCAATGCTTCCTGCCCTCACTCTAAATGGAAAAACTTTTTTCAGCCTCCCTGAATTATTGCTGGAAAAGGGTGGGTTGGTTGCAGAGGGAAACCATTTTTCAGACACACCTCTCCCCCTGTTTTTTGTTCAGCCCTACTGTTAATTAGATATGGGGCTGCGGAATTGGTATGAAGATGCTGAGGCTTGTACCTGGTAAGTCAATTCTTTCATCTTGCGCTCATACTTGCGAATACCCTTTTGAGTCTCTGCATACTTCTTCTGTTCTACGTCCAACTCGCCCTCCAGTTCACGCACCTGAAAGGAGCAAACAGAGTGGTTTAAGTTCTTTCCCCCTCTCTCTACTTGGCTCAGAGACCTAGAATAAAAGATACAGTTGTCACACTGGGCAAGATGGTGGGCATCCATACAGATGTTAGTTCACCCTACCTCACCATGAAGAAGTTAGAGGGGACTTGCCTATACTCCCACACTCTAGCCCCCTGCTGGACCTTTGCAGCTGATATTTTGTCTACTTTGGGCAGAGTTACTGGGCAGAGCAATTGCACTTTCACACAGCATTGTGCCTGCCTCTGACAGGGTATAGCTGGAAAAGGTTGACTTGCACTGTTTCCTAGGCCTATCGTTAATTATTTCCCTTCAAGTAGGGCCAACACTCAATAAAAGAAAAGCTTAGCATCTTTCAGGGATATTGATGAGAACAATTCTGTGTCAAGGAAATTCAAATAATGGGACCAGAACAAAGAATGTAAGGGCATTTGGGGATTTCATTTTCTGTATTAATTTTACTCTACCCAGAATGTGAAACTGCATGCAGGACTGGGGGTAGACATAGGCACTAAAGGGAAAGGGAAAGTAACAAGAAGTTGTTAAATTAAATCCCCCTAAGACTGCACATTTCCAAGCTGTTTTCTAGAATCATGGGGGCTAGGATCTTGAAATTCTTGGAATTACAAATTCTATATCAGATACTAAGCCTGAATATGTGCAGAATGAGTAGAGCCCAAGTTACAATGAAGAATATTTGGGATCCTTAGAACATCAGGTAGCAAGGCTCAAGCTTGTATGAGGGCTAGGGATCTACAGTAAGCAGCTCTGGGCTGGGCTCACTCTTGTGCAGTGTTCAGTCAGTACACCAAGAGCCTTGCATTGAAAAAGGATGCTGCTGGGAGGATTGGTCTAGTGCAGGGCTAGCGTTAGAATCTAGTTCCCATCAGTCCCAGCCAGCATGGCCAATGGCCAGAGATGATGGGAACTGTAGTCCAACAACATCTTGAGGGTACCACATTAGCTATCCAATGATCTAGTGGCTCCAAAGGCAACTGTGTGCAGATTTCTATAAATCCCCCTGCTTCCAGTCTGGAGAAAGATGAGTGCTGCAAGAAAAGATGGCATTCCTCTTATTCTCACCCTGGCTTCTAGTTTCTGGATCTGCTTCTTGCCTCCTTTGAGGGCAATTTGTTCGGCCTCATCCAGCCGCATCTGTAGGTCCTTGATGGTCTGTTCCATATTCTTCTTCATCCGCTCCAAATGGGCACTTGTGTCTTGCTCCTTCTTCAGTTCTTCTGCCATCATGGCTGCCTAGTGGTGGGACAGATGACAAGAGGGCCATAGGAAAAGTTGTGTGCTGCACTGTCTCCTGGACGCATGAAATGAGATAGTCCAGGCTTCGGCTCACTCAGCCACAAGTAAAATTAACCACCTCAGTTTGATGCAGAGCTGTGCTTCAGCCTCTGCTATTCAGACTCAACCTATCAGGTACGGGTCTAATTTAGAAATGTTTCACCCACTAAGTGGAATATTGCAATAGCACCATCACCACCCTTATTTTGAATCCCTCCTCCCCAATCTGACTCAGTGTCTGATCAGGTTCTCCACATATAATGGCACAATGTTGGCAGCCATCATCTGTCCCCAAGTGGGATTCATCTCCTTTGCTATGCCAAAATTACGAAGCCTCAGCCCACCAGCAACTAAAGCAGAGAAAACCAACGTAGTGTCAGATGTCGTGGGCTACAGCTCCCATCACCCCAGCCATCATCACTACAGCCATGTAGTCCACAACATCTGGAAGGTACCACTTTGGCTACCCGTCCTAAAGTGCTGCAGCTCACTCACCTCACCTAACCCCCAGATTCCTTGCCTCTTTCATTCTACTGCTTCAGTAGATGATGATAAAATAATGATGATTACCAGTTGCCAGGCCATTCCCTCCCTTCATCAACTACTCCAGTCCCTAATTACTAAGTGTATAGACAAAGCTAGTGCTGGAAAGGGAAAATCTGTGGGAGCAGATACAGTAAAATACAAAGTAAGAAATAAAAGAAGGAATAAAGTTGCAATTAAAAATCAAATGAATGTTTAATGTGATGGTTGTGCTGTCTCCCGTTTTCAGCCACAAATCTGCAGACAGGCTGTGGGCCACTTTAATGAAGCACGGGGACCACTAGTGGTCCATAGACCACAGTTTGGGAATCACGGCTCTGGTCAATATGTGATAGGTAAAGCTGCTAGCTCCATCTTGGTAGATCTGGTGTAATGATTCAAAACCTCTGATTAACTATGAGAGCTGCAACAAACTTTTTACAAAGAAAATCAAAATTTGGACATTTTTAAAATTTAATTTAAATTTACATTTAAATTAAATATAAATTAAGTCAGATTTTGATGTTGAAAGGTGATACACAAAAGCAAACATCTCAGTTTCAAAGAATCAGCATTTGAAATTTGATTGTTTTTTGTCTATTCAAAGAGATGTTTCCAGTTTTGTACAGGATATACTAAACAAACACCATTGCAAGCTGGCTGTCGACTCAATTAATAACGGCCTCTGGATGTCAGCTGTTAGATACTATAGTATCAACTTTCCCCAATCTGGGGCCCTCCCAATGTTTTGGACTGCAGCTCCCATCTGCCGCAGTCAGCATAGGTGTTCTGGTTGGGGCTGGTGGGAGTTGTTGTCCAAAACACTGGGAGGGCACCAGGTCGGAGAAGGCTGCAGCATGGCCTGTGACATCAGATACTGCCTTTGCATGTCAGCTTTCAGATACTGCAAAATGTTGATTGCTTTGTATCAGATACCATCAAACGTTGAGTGTCATTGCAAAATGCAAAATGCTGACGTTAAACCTCAAATTTGTGCTGAACATTTGCTATTAAAATCCACAGAGGAGAGTTTTGCAGGACATTTGAGGTAGCTATGGGGGGGACAGGGGAAATTGCAGCTCCAATATATACTGAAGTGAGATGTGAGTGCAGCCCTTGCAACATGCACACACAGCTTGACGTGCAGGTGTCCCTCCAATCCTCTTCAGAGCTCTTACATCAGTAATGGCTTTCTTGGCCTTCTCTTCTGCATTCCGACACTCCTGCACTGCCTCCTCCACCTCGGTGCTCAGCTGGGCAATGTCTGCTTCCATCTTCTTCTTTTGGTTAATCAGACTTGTGTTCTGGGACAGAAAGGGACCATGAAAATTAACTCACCAGGACAGGGGAACCAAGGCTGCTGACACACTGTCAGCTGCTTGATCATATAACCAAGTATTGCTATTCAGATTGGGAAGCAGCACTCAAAAGAGTGTTTTTCCTGACACCTGCTATTAGATTCTTTTAACTGGAGGTATTGGGAATCGAACCTGGGATCTCCTTCTGCATGCAAAACATGTGCCTTACCACTAAGCTACTGGTCTCTCCAAGCCGGTCTATAATGCATATTATGTGTCACATGGGTGTGTGGTGCTTGGCTGACTGACTATTGAAAGCTAAGAGCAGGTGCTAAAATTACACACATGCACAAGCAAACAAGTAGAGAGCGATTGCCTGTGCAATCCATGGAGTGCCACAATTTTAGTGCAATAAACCAAACCCAGCTATTCTGCATATTCACTAAATTGCAGCTTTGCCTGCTGTCTATAATTCAGCTCTGCTGGTCTTCTTTCACCTAGTCCAGGATGCATTAGGAAACGGTACTGTGACCTGGAGAACTACACGGCATTGAGGACAGCAGCATAGCAAGGTCACACGTTTATCCCAGATCAATTAAACTGGAATAATTAGTCTCTCAGAGTTTTGCAGGTACAACACCAACCGCACTAAGAAGTATAGTTCACGCATAAATTAAAGTCAACAGCAGTAAAAGGAACTGTTTAAAAGTCTTTTTATCACCTTGCTTATAAAAGTGGAGCGGGGCATCTTAATCTGCTACAGTATGAACCCTTTGGAACAGGAACAAGGAATTCTCTGTTTCTGGACAACAGAGCTGCTCACGGGAAAGTGAGAGGAAGTCATAACAATGTTTAAGAACAGCCTATGTTCTATCAGACCAATGATCATATCTCTCTGGTTTGGCACTTTGTCTTCAGCAGTGACTAATTAGATGGGTTTGGGAGGCTCACAGCAAAGCAGATTGGATTCAGACAATAATCTCTTGATTACCATCTGCAGTCAGAGGTGTACTGCCTAAGTGCCTCTGAATTTAGAGGACACATTAGCTGTCACAGCTAACAGCCACGTCATCCTTTTAAAAAAGCCACCTAAGCTGGAGGCCATCACTCCATCTCTTTTGCATTATTATCTAGAAAACACCAGCATTATTCTGCATTTTGACAGAGTGGTCAAGCATGGGCATGGTCTGAACCCACATGCTACCACAACCTTCCTCAAGTAAAGGAGGTCTGGGTCTGATCAGTGCTTGGATGGAATACCACATAGGAACAGCATATATACCACCTTGAGTTTTACAGTGGAAGAAAGGGAAGATATAAATGTAATAAATACAAAATAGAAATAAATATTACTCTTCCTGTGCTTTTTTTTAACCTGATCAAAATCCAGAGATTTGTTATTTTCTCCAATCCCTGAGATAACATCCCCTTTTACACAAACAAAAAATGATAGGGCCTTCCAGTCATATCTCTTTCTCACTGAGTTGCACTATTCACAGGACACAGTTTCCTGTGAACACAACCCAACAAAGACTATCCCCAGATGAAAGAGAGTCAGATCAAGACCTCCTGATATTTTCAGGGCTTATTTGAACCATTGCACAGTACACTTGAAGCTTTGATTCAGCCATGAGTCCAGCAACTGCAATCTCACATGTAAACACGGCCTCCATCTCACCTGGGAGTGCAGCAGATTGACTCTCTCTGTGGCCTCCAGCAGCTCCTGCTCAGCCAGCTTCCTTCCACGCTCAGCCTGTTCCAGGGCTGCCCGCAGCTCCTCCACCTCAGCTAACATCAGGTTGTTACGCCTCTCCAGGGCAGCCGCCTGCTCCTTCAGATCATCATTATGGCGCAAAGTGTCATCCAGTTCTATCTGCAAGTCCTGCCAGACACACCACGGAAAAGAAAGTCAATTTTACACAAGAGAGAAGCAAGAGCTAGAAGTCTCCTGCAGGCTGCAGAGAACCTTCAGAGTGTTGGGAGTGAAGCACCAACACTTGCAATAAATAACTTGAACCAGTGGAGGGTGACAGACAGAAAGGCAACCTATTCTTCCCTCACTGATTCCTTCTGTAGTAACTACTTGTTCATTTTTTCCCTCAGGCTTTACTTCCTCCCTTCCGCTTCCTTTCTAGTTAAATATAGTGTCTGTGAGTGTGAGCTTCATGGCTCTACAATGGCCACACGTAGGTCTGTAGTCAGTTATAGTAAACTTTAACTTTCTTTATTCTTTCAACCAACAGTCATAGGATCATGGGAAGCTGTCTTATACTGATAATTATCTATCTAGCTCAGTATTGTCTACACTGACCGGCAGCGGCTCTCCAGGATTTCAGAGAGGGTTCTCTCCCAGTCCTACCTGGAGATGCTGGGGATTGAATCTGGGACCTTCTGAATACAAAGCAGATACTCTACCACTGAGCTATGGCCTTTCCCCTAATAGTCTGACCAGCCTATTTATTTCTGCACTCCACTGCATTATATAACAAACTCCAATACATGGATCCTTGGGTACCAGGGCCAAACAAGATCAGCTCTCTCCCTCTCCCAGATGGGCCCTGGCCTTTTCTTCATAGACGGTATTGTTATGAGCATGGGGTTGGAGTGGATGATCCCTGTGAGACCCCTTTCCAGCCCCTAATTTGGAATCCTATGCCTTGGAATGAGGAACTCACTCTGCTGGTCAGATGAGTCTCTCCTTTGTTAAACAAATAGAGTGGCCAGGTAAGATAATGGGCCTATCAGTTGCCCACTTTTGTCATTGAAACTCTTCAGGAGAGCATTCCCCCCCTTTCTTGGAGCCCAGGAGAGGCTTGTAGTTTGAGTTGTGTTTGGAGAATGCTTGGAGACTGGAGGCAGGCAGAGAGACTGGCTCTCTGCACCATGGCATTTGGGGTACCTCCTGTAATACAGATGGAAAAGCTGGATATTGGACTGCTGATGTATTGAACCCCCTCCATCTTAAGCTCAGGTTGGAATGTGTGTAAATAAATAAAACATATTTCATAAAGACTCCGCAGTCTCTGCTGACCTTCTTCCCCAAAGGAAACCAAACCCTGGAGGAGCGCAGGGACCTCTGAAATCTCACTCTGCAGAGATTGGGGAGGTGCGCAACAGTATAGATGAGGAGTAACAAACCTACAGTCCAAAGTTCACATGAAGCCTTCGGCCTAAATTCATGCAGGTTGCAAGGTCTGAGGGGAAAGGGTGTAGCAGAGGGGGGGGAGGGGGGAGAGAGAGTGTGCTCAAGCCCTGCCTACACTGTCTTCAGCCCACCCACCACCAGTATGTAGTCCCTGTAATGCCAGCCCAAGGCATTTTTTACCTGAGACAAAAGACAAGATGGTGCCCCCTCCCGCATTCTGCATACAGCAGCCAACTAGTCTGGCAGTTGAATCTAACTTTGGTAATGGGAAACTGTCTTTCATGGCACTTGAGGGTAGCAGGCTAGTTGAGAGAGTGCAGCACAGGGTGTGTGGCACAAACAGCTCTGTCCCCCAATACAGGGAATTTTGCCCCTCAGCATCTGCCACCTGAGGCAGTTGCCACAGTCTGCCTAATGGTAGGGCTGGCCCTGAGCCTCCAAGAGATTACCCTTGAGAGAATGCAGTCCTGAACACAAAAAATGTTCCCCACCCCTTAGGTGTAGATGGTGGCAGCCATAGAAAAGTCAGAAAGACAGGAGAGCTCCAGTAGGCTCAGTGGGAATGTGTTCCAAGTGGAACAGGGATCAAGGCTGACCTTTATTTGAGCCTGGAGCTGCCGCAACAGTTTCTGAGCCTCAGCAGCCTGGCGGTTTGCGTGGCTCAGCTGTATCTCCATCTCGTTCAGGTCTCCCTCCATTTTCTTTCGCAGTCTGATGGCCTCATTTCTGGCTTTGGCTTCCGCATCCAGTGAAGCCTGCATGGAATCCATGGCTCTCTGGTGGTTACGCCTGCAAAAAATAAAGGAAGATGCTTAGGAAGAGGCACTTTATCCTCACAAACACAGTACTGGTGAATCATCACAACATTGTTTTCTCAACAGTGCCTCTGTGGGCAGATTTGCTCTAATGCTTGGTTTGAAGGCATCAGAAGACCCAACGCTACACCATTCATTGCTATCCAGTCCACGAGGGAGCCATAACTGGCTTTATAGAACAGCCTGACACAGGATGCCAAGTTCCTACCTCAGGTTCTCAAATTCTTCATCCTTCTCTGCCAGTTTCCTATCAACATCAGCCTTGATCTGAGACAACTCCAACTGGATGCGCAGGGTCTTGCTCTCCTCATGCTCCAGGGCTCCCTAGAAGCAGGAGGAAATGTAAGTACTTAGCAACACCAGAGGATCCATTCCCCTCCATCTGCTTGGGCTTGATTTTGAAATGGCATCAGGGATGCTGACCAGCCTGAAGTTCACTGGGATTCCTGATATTTGTGGGAGCTTGGGATAGCCTTTGCCAACCCTGGTGAGGTGCATCTGTCTCCATTGTTAACTGTCAGGGGGAACTTAAAAACATTTTGGTTTATCCAGGCATTTGATGGCTGAAAGATATTGATCCTGGCAACCTTGAAATGGTTAGCTAAGAAGGTATGTGATTTTTAAAATATATATACATATAAACGTTTTTAAAATGTTTTTATTTCATTTTTAATTATATTGTTTAACATTTTGGAGTTTGTGATCCTGCACCCCTTTGGGAGGAAGGACAGGATAAAAATTTAATAGTAAATAAAAGAAAATCAATAAACTGGGCACCAGGCTGGTGAAGGCTGGATTAGGAGATGCTCTGAGGCAAGCAAAGGCTGAAATGTACTATTCTGACCACTAGATGCCACCATAGAGCCAGGCAGATGGCCTGCTTCTACTCCTGTAGTAGTTCCACCTGCTGGAATTTGACACCAATATACAGCCAGAAAAATCAACAGCAAGTGATCGATGAGAGTCAAATGTGGTGAAAGCAGAAGACTTATCAAATACTTTCATGTTAAAAGGATGTTTTTTCTAAACACCACAGTTCTATCATGCATGTGACCCTTCACAATGGGACCCAATGTGAAAAGTAAGACTGAGCAATCCTTCCTACATTTCCATTTTCCCATAGGAACACCCAGAGAGAGACATAGACCAGTTCCTCAAATAAGGCAATCTACTCCTTTCCCTGCACCAAATCTTTGTAATCCACTGTGGTTTAATCTTGGGTCTCTAGATGTTGGATTGCAACTCCCATAAGGCAAAGTCTCTGCCTGGTGCTATGCTCAAAATTCAGAATGAGGAGCTGCACAGTACATTACAGCAGGCATGAGGAATCTGTGGCCCTTCAGATGCTGTTATATTCCAACTCCCATCAGCTGCAGCCAGTATAACCCATGCATGGGGATGATGGGCACTGGTGTTCACCAACATTACAGGGAGCCCAAGGTTGAAGAACACTGCTATAGTCTCCAGTTCATTTGAATGTGATTTGGGTTCCTTTCATACTGTGACAGGACCTTGCTCACTGGCCACATCTTGGAGTTCTCCTTCTCCTCACAAGCTAGGGACTCACCTCGGCCTCCTCCAGGGCAGCCTGGATGTCAGTCTTCTCACTCTCTAGGTTTTTCTTCAGCTTCTCCAGCTCATGGATGGTTTTGCCACTCATGCTAATCTGATCAGTCAGATCAGCAATCTCCTCTGGTAGGGAAGAGACAGGAATTACAAGCCTGCTTGTTGCCATAGGAGCCCAGGTTATTTCAGCCAGACAGTTTGTGTTCTTTACCCCTTCAGGGCCAGATATATCTTTTCAACATGCAACAAAGCTGGCAGGGAGCAATCTTACGCTCTCTGGCTAAAAGACAAAATCTGTAGCCACTTATTGTTCCCTTTGTTATTTCCCAGCAGGTTATGGACTAAGCATATCCATGTCAGTACATTTCAGGTGAGTAAGACCACTTACATGAAGCACAACACTTTCTGATTCTGTGTAAGTTGGGGTTCACATATATACTCCCTTATTCATTCAAAATTCTCCAAGTGACTAGGAGAAAGAGGAACAAAAATCACACCCAGAGTGGGAGACAGGACAGGGCAGAAAGCATAAGCCAAAGCTCTGAACATTTGCTGAGTTTATTGAATGGATATGCCTTATGTCAGTCTTTACCAGCCTGGTTGGACATTGTAGTAATCCAAAAGTTCTGGAGGGCACTAGCTTGGCGAAGGCTGGCTTATGTACTTGGGTCATGCATAAAGACAAGAAGTTATCACCCCACCACCACCCAAGGAGTGGTGAGAGATGTACATTATTCTATCCTCCAACACTTCCACATTTAGGCTCACAACAATCCTCTGAGGCAGGCAAAAGATGGTAAGGTTGCCCACTGAGCTTCATGGTTAAGCATGGAACTGAACACAGGACTCCTCGGTTTGTTCAGAACTATTCCCTACACTACACTGGTGCTGGATGTGCAGGCAATATGGGAAGTATCTAAGCAGATCAGTCTACAAGAGAGCCCACAAAATCATTAATTAGCCCACCGGTCTTTAGGTCTTCAACTGATGCTCAGCCACCCATATAAGAAGGGTGTGCTTTAACCTTATGTGGATCATACCAGCAGCATCACCATCATTTTCTTTCTATTATTATTATTATTATTATTATTATTATTATTATTATTATTGTTGTTGTTGTTGTTGTTATTATTATTATTATTCGCAGAAGGAGAAAAAGAATGACCAGATACAAACCAGGAGAACAAAACTTCTGTGCCTGTAACAGTTGTGCAGTAGAGGAGCTTTTTGCAGGTGCAGCCCACCCCTGCAGAGCAAGCAGCATCTATTGAGCCCAGTCCTCATTTGCATTTGGTCATGTAGAGACTTTTTGGCTTTCTAGAAGTCACTGAACTACAACTCCCATCAGCCCTAGTAAGCGTGGCCAATGGCCAGGGATGATGGGAGCTGTAGTTCAGCAACATCTGTAGTGCCATAGGTTCCCCACACCTGACCTAGAAAGAAAATGATAGATCTGAAATTTAAATATGGTCTCCTGTTGTTGCAGGCTGGGACTGAAGGAAGGTCCTTGGTCTGATAAGACTACTGCTTAATCTCCCTCCCCACACATATGTCTATAGGTCATTTGCTACACATGGAGAGCCTGGAAGAAAAAGAACCACTTTTCCTTCAATTTACAACTGTTTTTCTGTATATACTACCTAGAAGATCAGAATTCTGACCCAAGAAAAGCTGAATTAGGTATGCACAATTTATTCTGTTGCAGCTAATGAGCAGGAGAGGAAGGAGTGGTCTTTCCTGACCACTGGAGAACTTGCTCAGTTTCTCTACCCTGTCTCCACCTCCACACCATAGCTTCCACACTCTCAGGTGTCTCTTGCAGCCATAAGGGCTAGAAGCTTCTTTTCAAAAGCAAAAGAACAAAGGACGGCTGTGCCTAGTAATGACTCCTGCAATTGCACAGTACCGTCTTGGAATACCTTGCAGGTTCTTGTTCTCGCGTCTGAGAGTCTCTAGATTTTCCAGGGACTCCTCATAGGCATTCTTCAGCTTGAAGAGCTCTGTGCTCAGGCTGCGGGACTCCTTCTGAGAGGCCTCCAGCTCCGCCTGCGTCTCCTCATACTTCTGCTTCCACTCAGCTATGATCCTGTCAAAATTGCGCTGCTTCTTGTCCAAAGCGGCAGCGGCTGAGTTGGCTCTCTCCAAGTCAATCGACAGATCCTCGATCTCTGTCTGCAGACGGTGCTTGGTCTTCTCCAGAGAAGAACACTTAGCATGTGCTGCTTCCACAGCTTCCTCTGCCTCCTGCAGCCGGATGGCCAGTTTCTTCCTGCAAATGGTCCTGGTTAGCTAGAGAAAAGCTGCTGCTCGGCATACACGGGGCATGGTTACTTACCTCATTCACCCCTAACAATGCTTTTCACCTTCTTACTGAGAAGGCTCAATAAGAGGGAGGACTGAAGCAACAGAGTCGAAAGTGAAACTAGGGGAAGCAGCTGGAACTTATGACACACATCCTGTCTGTTCCCATAATGCCCTCCTGCAAGATAGCCCTAACATGGAGTAAGAACATAAGAACATAAGAAGAGCCTGCTGGATCAGGCCAGTGGCCCATCTAGTCCAGCATCCTGTTCTCACAGTGGCCAACCAGGTGCCTGGGGGAAGCCCGCAAGCAGGACCCGAGTGCAAGAACACTCTCCCCTCCTGAGGCTTCCGGCAACTGGTTTTCAGAAGCATGCTGCCTCTGACTAGGGTGGCACAGCACAGCCATCATGGCTAGTAGCCATTGATAGCCCTGTCCTCCATGAATTTGTCTAATCTTCTTTTAAAGCCATCCAAGCTGGTGGCCATTACTGCATCTTGTGGGAGCAAATTCCATAGTTTAACTATGCTCTGAGTAAAGAAGTACTTCCTTCTGTCTGTCCTGAATCTTCCAACATTCAGCTTCTTTGAATGTCCACGAGTTCTAGTATTATGAGAGAGGGAGAAGAACTTTTCTCTATCCACTTTCTCAATACCATGCATAATTTTATACACTTCTATCATGTCTCCTCTGACCCGTCTTTTCTCTAAACTAAAAAGCCCCAAATACTGCAACCTTTCCTCATAAGGGAGTCTCCCACTTCCTGATACTAGGCCATTTACACCTCGCCAAATTTGCATAAAATTTGCATATGCTAATTCATATGTATAGATGCAATTTGAGAAAGAATTACTATACATTTCAATAGAAATATAGCACATCTAACCATAAAGGGGAAAACTGTGACTAGATGGCCTGCATGTCTGCTCAGTCTTCTGTCCAGGTGCTAACTGTTGACGGGCAGCTTCACGGCCACTCCTGCTCTCCCTTTCATCTTTTTTTAATCTTTAAATTGAATCTGGACAGGCCAGCTTTTCAAGTATAGGACTCCTTCAAAGAGAGAAATGTCCTCTGTACAGTTGGAGACATGGTCACCCTGCCTGTTACCCTTAATTGCAAAGGTGTGTTTGGACACCATTGCAACACTAAAGCTGCTTCATTCCTGCAGAGAATCATGGTCTGTCACAGAATGTATTTCATGTGAGTGACTATTGCTGGGATTTACTTGGCTTCCTCTAACTCTTCTGTCCTCTGGATGGCGTCTGTCTCATATTTGGTCCTCCACTGAGCCACTTCTGCATTGGCCTTTGACAGGGACCGCTGGAACTCTCCCTTGGCCTCTGCTTCTTCTTCATATTGCTCCCGCAGAAGGTCGCAGTCATGGCGGGAGGCTTGCAAAGCATGAGCCAAAGCGTTCTTGGACTGGAAGGTTGAAATGATATGGATTAAAATGAAAGCAAGGCCCATTTCCCTTGCTTGAGTCAAGGAATGAATATTTCTTATTCCACAGTGCCACATAAAGGGCATGATCCAATACATTCTCGCATAAGGGCAGGATTAGCTATTTGTGAAGATGGCTGCCTTTTAGACAAAGAATATGTACAATATACAGGGTGGCAGGAGGTGGATCTTTATTGACACTACCAAGAGGGCCAGTGACAGCCTTCTGAGCTCTCAGAGCTTCTGCTCAAGACAGATTAGCCAGCTAGTAAAATGGTGACATCACTCCACTAATAGACCACCTAACTTCAAACAACTGTTGTAGCTTAAAACAAGTTGTAGCTTTTCTTAGTTAAAGCCTTTACATGACAGAAGAATCGGAGTCACTGAAAGCTCCGTTTTTAAAAAATCTTTCCTGTTAGATACATTTGTTATCATACTGAAAATATTGCTACTGCTGTGGTACTATAATTTACTATCTTAATCTCTCTCCCTTTGGAAATGCAATATTATCTGCATTAGAGGGTGCCCTGTAGCGCTTTATTGCTAAGAAGGTGGGGACAAGGCTCAAACTTGCCTATGAAAGTCCTGTTGCTGAATCCTAAGGATATGCAAGCTGTGGTTACTCAATGGTGGAGGAAACACTCTGCACATACCCAGAGGGACTTCTTTTTACTATTACTTGATATATTCCAGGATATGGCCTAGGTACTGAAAAAATAGTTTCTGAGCCCAAGTGAACCTTCGCACCAAATAAATCCTAGTTTCCTGTTACCAGAAACTCTTGACTGCCAATGCCTGATGAATAAATGGTCACCTTAGTCTCTTCTTCTAGCTGTCTCTTGAGTTCCTCAATAGTCTGTGTGAAGGAGGTCTTGCCCCGACTCAGTTGGTTTATAAAAGACTCTTTCTCTTCAAGAAGACGACCAAGTTCTCCTAATTTTGTAAAAAGCCAAAAGTTGAAAGTTATTCATTGGACAACTGCTCGTTTTCCATTACTTTGAAATCCAAAATAGCCACACTGCAGCTTTCAGGACTAATCCTGACTTCCTAATGATCCAGATGGTTTAAACACCAAATGCACCTAATTTGAAGGTGACCAACATGAATAGGATGAGCCATTATCAGCCTGATACAGTGCAAACATTTTGACACAATGCTGTGCCAAAAAATCTTCCACATTTTTTCAACCATTCTTCATCAATTAAAAGAAAATGCATTCAAAAATTATCAGAGAAAACATTGGTGAAATTCTCTTGGGTGGGGTGCAGAGTTTTGTGCACTTACCTTAATATTCAGGTGGCTAAGGGGTTTTGTGAGTGTTTTTTGTTTCAAGCTACCATTTTGCCCTCCACTGGTTTGTACTCTACAGCCTTCCCGGCTGCTCACACTTCCTGAAAATCGCATGACATCCTTGTCAGGGCTTTCCTGTAACTGTAGGCAAGTGGGGAGGCTGCCTACCATGTGCCTGACAGCTGCTGATTGTTAGGGTTGTTTTTTTGTGTGAAGTCTTTAAAAATCAGCTAGTGCACCAGTTCAGGCACTCGGAAGCCAGCCTCCTTGTCTTCCCGTGCTTCAGTTAAAGCCCACAGTAGGATGTCATGAGGTAACTCCTCCCATTGGGCTTTTCCAGATCAGGAAGCACAGGTACCAGGGAGGCTGCAGAGAGCTGGGGAAACATTTAGTGGAAATAAAAAACACACACCACTCTTGGGTCCTGCAGTGATAAGGTAAGCTCACTCCTGCACCCAGTGAAATAATAAAGAAATGCTAAAGTACCCAGCAAATGAGGCAGAAAAACAGAAGCCTCTTTCAAAAGAGAAGAACTTTCAAAAAATTGGAGGGGAGGTTTCATCACAGCATTAACTGGCACTGCAACGTTTTGGCACCATATTTTCAGGGAAGATTCCAGAGATGGGTGATGCATCTATTGCTCTGATGACACATAGCACTGACCAGCCCCACTCTGCTTTAACAGCTATGCACTGCACCTACAGCTGTGCAAATGAGAGATTCTGATTCAGATTCATTAGTGTTTTGTTTGTTTGAAGTTTCTTAGAAGGAAAGAAGTTATGGGATCTCACTTTATCTTAAACAGGAGAATGTACGCCTCAGAGAATGTAAGTTAACTCAAAAGTTTAACTCAAAAGTTACAACTGATCTGAAGTGATCTGTATTGGTGGCCCTCTTCAATTAAAACCTCTCCTTTTATTTTTTAGAAAGCAAAACCCACTGAATGTAACTGGTTCTGTATTTCCTCCTTACTCTGTGAAGCATGGCATAATTGCTGCCATCGGCAGGGACTTCATAAGAGTGCTTAATAATTCTTATCTCAATTATTTATCATTTACAGGGATGGTGCCAATGCATGGCATTCTTGGGCAGTTGCCAGGGCCCCAGCATTCTGGGAGGGCCCACTATTGATGCCTGCCATGTTCTCCTTCCAGGACCCAGCCATCCTTTTAATTTCCCACAATGCACCCAACTTAGCATCAGTATTCTTTGGAGCACCATCACCAGAGCGAGATAAACCCACCAAGGAGGGGCCCATTAGAGGGCACTTTGCCTTAAGCCTGGAGCTGGTCCCATATCATTACAGCAATCCTGTGAAGTATGCAGAGAGACAATGATGTTCCCATGACCATTCAAGTGAGCTGCCTCAAGGCTGAGCAAGCATTAGAACATGCAGTTTCTATGTTCAGATTCAGTATGCCAGGACCCCACAAGCTTGATTAAGGCTGATTGTCCAGCCTGGATATTCTACAGCTCTTCATAGGCAGTTTATCAGACATAACAATATCATGCATTATCATCAGTCATCAAAGCTGCTTATCTGGACTGATCTCTTCTTGGAGAGATCCAACATGCATGTATTTGCACAACGTACCATTTTCAGTCTGCAATCTCCCACGCTGTGTGCTTATTTCAGCTAGCTGACGTTGGAGCTCATCCACCTTCAATTTAGTTTCACTCAGCTGATCCTCGTATGTTCGACAGAGTTTTTCAGCATTTGCCTGTAACAGCAATGAAAGCTCTATGTAGATATCTGAACTGTCAACACATTAAACAATCAGCTCAAAGCAAAGAGCAGGGCTAAATGGAGTTCTGTGAAGAGCTCCAGCATCCTGATGGTCTGCTCCATACTCCAAACTTTGGGTATACATCAAGACGGCTGTTTGCCTAGTTTGGTACTGCAGTTCACAACTGGGAATATATGGTGCATCCTAAGAAAAGGCAACCACCTTCTCTCCATCCTGACCAGTCAAGAAATTAACTGTGTAACTTGTCAACTGAGCAAACCAGCAGGAGACACATCAACGTAAGGTGTCCTGCATATCCAGAGAATGGAAAATGGAAGTGCTGAAACAGTTTCTCTTGTCTGCTACTTCAGAACTATCTAATACACTTTCAAGCTAAAAGACACCTTAGTTGATTAATTGGGCTTATGCTGATCTTTTGAAGTCATGAGGGAGAGAAACTTGTTTCTTAGGAAATGAAAAAAAATCAAGATTCTCTAGATGCTGGCTTCTGCTTCTAATACCTAATTACAGTATGTGCTTTTTCTGCATTTGCTCAGAATCCACAAAGCCCTAGACCTATGTTGCATCTATCTTTACACACATGCTGTTTTTAAAGAGAGGCCTACAGAGGAACTGTGACAATCCTCATGCTGACCATGAAAGTCCAACCAGCAGACCAGGAACTAGATGGATCAGCGTGGCTGGTATAGACCAAAACAGCATCTATGGGGCAAAAATCACCATGCTAGGTGGTTACTGTTGCATGTGATACCTTCCCCCTCATACCACCTTCTGGCTTAGAATTACAGCATCAAACTAGCCCATTCACATTCATGCATGAAACTCTCCTCCCTGCATGAGAAAACCCACTCCTACATGTTCCCTTTCTTTCAACACATTGGTGCACAGGAATTATCAGCCATTCACCTTGTTCTTGGTGAGGTAGTCAATGTTGGATGACAGATCATCCACCTCCATCTTCAACTCGCTCTTCTCTTTCTCCAGCTTCTGCTTGACGCGCTGCAAGTTGTCGATCTGCTCCCCCAGTTCAGCCACAGAGTCTGCATGCTTCTTGCGCAGGGCTGCAGCAGTTGACTCGTGCTGCAGCGTAGCCTCCTCCAGGTCCCTGCGCACCTTCAGGAACTCTGCTTCTCGCTTCTTATTCATTTCTATCTGACAAGCTGTAGCACCACCCGCCTCCTCTAGCCGCTCGCTCAGCTCTTCCAGCTCGTGCGCAACCTCTGCCCGCTGCTTCTCCACCTTGGCCCTGGCAGCTCGCTCTGCCTCAAGCTCCTCTTCTAGCTCCTCAATGCGGGCCTGTGGGGACAAAGGATGACAAGAACTAACAGATCACTCTGCCCAGAATGAATGAAGTGGCTCATAACGCTTCAATTTGGGCTCCCAGCAACATGTGAACCACTGTGGTACCAAATGGCCAAGAACATCTATATTACAGTGGATCACTGGAAATTCCTCAAAGGCTGCCCCAAATGTTTGCCCAATTTGCCTGTTGGCATTTTTATTTATTAGTGTTAGTATTAGTAGTATTAGTATTATTCGCATTATCATCATCATCCCGCCCTTCAACCAAAGGTCCCAGGGCAAGTTACAACAATTTAAAAACATATAATTAAAAACAGTTAAAAACAACATAAAATAGCATAAAAGGTGTGCCCCCCCCAAAAATGTTGTTCAACCCCACCCCACTGCTATTAACATTCATATTTTATATCTATCTATCTATCTATCTATCTATCTATCTATCTATCTATCTATCTATCTATCTATCTATCTATCTATCTATCTATCTATCTATCTATCTATCTATCTATCTATCTATCTATCTATCTATCTATGTGCCTGTTAACATCTCATCTTCCCTCTTCAATTCACCTGCAGTTCTTTAATTTTCTTCTGCAGCTGCGTTACAAGGACTTGCTCATCTTCAATCCTTGAATTTAACTGGTTCATTTCAAAGTCCTTCCTGTGAAGGAAAATAAGAACAACCTGTGCTTAGATTAAGGGCTTCTCCACAATGGAGAATTAATTTGTATTAAAGACACTGTTTTTACCTCTGTTTTCTATTTGCACCTTCTACAGAAGGACTCAATGCCAGCTGCAAACACATTGTTTTGTATTCACACTGAGGGGAAGGATCAATCATGCAGTTTCCTAATGACCACACCCTCTAATTTAACATTTCCACTCCCTCTGGTTACCTGGCAACAGAGCACATTCAGCTTGTTCTACCAGTTAGTTTCATTTTAAAAAACAACCCAGAAATGCAATTATTTGTATTTTCACTGGTACAATACATCTGAAATACACATCTTTGTTTGAGCAGTGTTATGCTTTTGCGCACAAGTTAGGGGGAAAAGAAAATAAAGGCACCATTTGCAGCAACACAAAAATTCTAGCAGAATGGGGGAGAGCAGCCCGAAGTTGCTTCTCAGCCCTCAGGAAACAAAATGAATGAAGGGAGGAGGAGGGAGGAGGCGTGGAGAGGGGAATGATTGACACACCCATCTAAAAGCATTGGAGCAAAGTGTCTGAAAGCACTAGAGGTACAGAGTGAAGACTTTTCTCCTTCCCTTTTTGTATTATCAGAGCATTGGGTTAGTAAGGATTTACAGGGGGGAAACTGTGTGATAACTTCTGTTTGTCAGTAACGTCATGTGAACAATGTGAATTAGAAGAGGATGTGAGTAGCACCACATACACACTAAACCACCATGTAGATGAACCCTGAGACTCAGACTGTAAACACACTAGTCACCAGATCAAAGTGTTTCCATTAGCCACACCTGGAGAGGCAATGGGTGGATTTGCTGTTGGTTGCAAAATCTCTTTGAAGCTGAATTTTTTTTTAAAAAGCACTCAAGCTGCTCCCACCATCTTTTACAGTAAAAAGGGGCAGGTTTGACTAGTGTCACATGCCCCTGTTTTCAGAAGAGAGAGATGGAGACATACTGGAACTGGCAGAAGAGTGAGTGTGTTTCTACCTTGAGACAGAAGGGGTGCTCTGTCATTGTCACTCCTAGGAGACTGGGGAAGAATTGCTTCTACATTGGTGGCTTGAAAATATAAATGATTTTAAAACAATAGCATATATTGGGTTTTGGGACAAGATAGTCTTGTGCCCTGGTCCTGTCCAGTTCCTGCTGAAAATATAATATAAAGGAGTATTTACATATTGCACTCAATGACTGTATAGGCTGTGTACCTGTAAATGATAGTTGAGCTGGACACTTGAACAGTTATTCACATTTAAAGTTCAAGTTTACTTTAAACATATAAAGTTCAATATGAACTAATATACACAATTAGTTCAGCTGTACAAATCAACAAGTGTGCACTCTTTTGCAAAAATATTTGTCTCATATGTAGAGAACAGAGACAGTGTACTGTGTGAACAAGCCTAAAGTCATGGGGCTTAATCCTTTGAGCAATGTGGCAATCACTTGGATTGAGATCTGCACCCCAGAGGAAGCTGCCACTGCTTTTCTTCCTAAAGGCCAGAGACCTGAAGGCATAATTAGTGACCCAACTGGTTGCACTGTACAACTCCTTCTCATACTTTCTCTATCTCTTACCCCCGTAACTGAAGCTTCCCGGGGAAAGTGGGGAAAAACAAGACGGATAAATCTTAGGGTTTGTGCTTAAGTCCCACTGAAATCTAAAAAGATGCAAGCCCCCACATTTCTGCTTTCATGTGCACTTCAGCAACGCATCATGCACAACACAGACTTCTACTCAAGTTGCCCTTTAGATACCGCAGGGGGAAAAATAACCCTTCTCAATCTGTAAGTATTGCTCAGAAATTCCATTGTGGAAACATTCAGTATCCATTGTGAGCTGGGTCTCGCCTCTGACATTAGGATGCTATCAGCAGGGGACAAAAAGCCTGCTTAGCCTGGTTTGGTTTGACTGGATGGTATTTTCATGAGTTACATGCTCACTTTTTGAGCTTCTCTTCCAGCTGCTGCTTGTCATTTTCCAGATCCATCACAGATTCCTGAGTCAGCTTCAAATCACCTTCTAGCTTGCGTTTTGCTCTTTCCAGATCCATTCGTATCTTCTTCTCTTGTTCTAAAGAACTTTCCAGCTGGAGGGCAAAAAGAATAATAAAGTGAAAGAAGAAACCCATGTAACATATTTTGCTCACTGCATTCACCCTTCCCTTCCCTCTCACTGCATCAAGTTCCCGACATGGTGCCTCCTTGCTCATTCTTTTCTTGAGAGATAGGGGATCCATGTCTCTCCCTCTAAAGGTTGTTGGACTCCAACTCCCAACAGCCTTAGCCAATGCCAGTGGATAGGGATGATGGCAGCTGAAGTGCAACAATCTTTGGAGGGCCACAGGTTCTCCAGCCTTGGATAAGAAACTCAGCCAGTTGCAAACATTACAGAAACATCTACCCCAAGCACATTGTTACAGGACTGGAATAAGGGATGGCCCCAAATATTTTGCTGCCTGAGGCAAAGGACAAGATGGTGCACCCTCAACATTCTACACACAGAAGCCAACTAGGCTGGCAGCTGAATCTTACTTTGCCCAGCAGTGGTAATGGGACAGTGCTGTGTGGCACACAGCAAGACATATGGTCTAGACTTGACTATATGAATGGCAGACATTGTTGGGTAGACATTTCAAAGAACTGGAGAACTAGACATTGTTTAGGCCTCTGAGCCTCATAATCTACTGGGAGTCCCTCCAGACATCCTTTTTATTGCACATTCATGGAGATTTGTTTTCATGATGCTATCGAGGCAGTCACATGCAATCCCACTTTCAATATTGTTTTGCCTGCAAAAGTTGTGGGGCAGCCACAGGGCTTTATTTCCAATCGGTGCATATCCCATGACTTCCTGAGGCAATGTCGTAACTTTTTGTACCAAAAATGTTCTGGTTTACTTTTGTCTCACTTCTGTTGCACTATAGCCCCTTTGGACAGTAATAATGTGATAGCATTGGGGAAGGATTTACAGAACAAATTAAAGCAGAATAAATCCACTACTAATACACTATTATTGCATCAAGAATATGTTGCAGAATACACCCATAATAAAATGCCAGTTTGAAGAAGCTCTATCACAGCATTTCTAGGTGCTCAAGCACTCACCTGCTCTTCCATGAGTTTTTAGCCCAGTCTCTATCATTCACCCAAATACAGGGATATTAGGACTGAACAAGATGGGTTTGGCAGTCTCTTCTATCACCCTGGGGTCCTGATATTTACCACCACCTCCACCACTGTTTTTTAATATCCATTGACTCACATCATCTACTTGTTGCTCCAGCTTGACTTTAGCCTTGGTCAGAGTGTTGACTTTGTCCTCCTCTGCCTGAAGGTCATCCAGAGCTTGCTGGTGGGCTTCCTGCAATGCCTTCTTTTCTTTGGTCAGCTTAGCAATGACCTCATCCAAAGCAGCCATTTCTTCAATCAGGTTTTTCACCTAAGGTGATGTGACAAAAGCTTACAGGACTATATGAATAACATGGAGGAGTGAAAGCAGGGCACAAATGTAAAGCTCACCAGGCCTTTGGCAAATCATGAGAATAGTATTACTCACCGAAGACATTTTTGTTATTCTCACCAACTACAAAAGGGGGTGGTGGTAATTTATTCCTTTGCACACACAACCCTGCCCAAAACACCATATATGTTATTTCTGCTAAAAGAGAACTGAGGGAGACCATTTTTCTTTCTGTGCTCTTGTTCCGATATTGCACAAGCACAACATGAATTTCTCATTGAACTAGTGGAACGTTCAGGCATCACAAAATCAGCTGCCCTTTCATAAAACATAGTAGCAGTTGTGGCTGATTTCACGCTCTGTCACAATGCTTTCTTACTGGCTAAAGTGAAGTTCCCCCTAAACTATCCCTGGGAAGCATACTTGTAGGCGCTATTAAGAACTGCAGATGCCTAGTGTTCTCAGAAAAGGATCCTAGCTGCTGATGAGCCCCTGTGCTTGTAACCCTTCCCACTAAGTGCCCAGTAATTACATGTGACCTCCTAAATGCGCCAAGCAGCTTCAGCTGGTGTATCTTTCTGTCACATACACATAGGGTGCTCAGTATGTCTTTTCCAACCTATCCTGTGTGAAGTGACCAAAACAAAACAAAACTGCTCAACCACTTGCAGTCTCTGAGTAGCGCACTTAGCTTTACCTGTTCTTCTCACCTTGTTTTCTGTAGCATGCTTCTCCTTCTCCACCTTGGCCAGGGTGATCTCCAAGTCATCAATGTCTTTCTTCAGTTCAGCACACTCATCCTCCAGCTTTCGCTTCTTAGCGGTCAGATCTGAGTTCATCTCCTCCTCATCCTCCAGGCGCTCCGTCAGTTCCTTCACCTTGGCTTCCAGCTGAATCTTGGTCTTGATCAAGAGGTCACAGCGCTCCTCTGCATCAGCCAAGTTGTCCTGCTCCTGGTGAAGAATATCCGACAGCGGCACTTTACCACATTGGTGGATGTTGCTGCTACACTCTTATGGTACAGATATATGAAGTGTGTGTGGTGTTTAAGGTGTTATTATATGTAGGGATGGGTGAGAATTTTGATTCAGTTCGCATTTCAAGCAGAATTTATCAAATTCGCTCTTTCCAAAACAATATGAGAACTGAAACACAGCCATCCTTTGGAATTTGCATTTATTACAGTTTTGGGATGCAGTTCACCAACTAAACAATATTTATAAATATACATCTGTTAGGGGAAAGTGTGCCTAACAATTAATATATGAGTGAAAATAACATTTAAAAAGGCATGATGTGATGAGAAATGGCTTGCAAAAATGTGTACTTTTGTCAAAACTACCTACAAAAATGTGCTTATTTGGAGCAATTCACACTAAAGGTGGAGAATTTTCATGAGCATTTTTTTAAAAAAATTCACAGATTGCTGCAAAAATGTAGAGAACTGAATTTAACGTCAGAAAAGTGAGAAACTGAGAGAACCAAAATTGACAGATTTTTCCATCCCTGATTATATGTAAGTTGTCTACATATTTGAAAATTAAGAGTCGAGTCTTGCTTTTACTGCCTCCAATTCACCTGACAGGGGAAACACCCAGCCCATTAGCCTGGAGAAGTTTGTCACATCTATACTATCACATGTATAGAACTAGGTAACTGGCACAGAATCAAACACCTTAAATATCTTAGCTTTCCTTTCTTTAAAAAAGAACTAACAAATTACAAGTCACCAGCCCTCATGGCTGCATAGGAAAAAGGGGAAATTGTACCTGATGAAGACTTAGAAACAAATAGACAGCTGAGGCAGGATTCCAAAGCTTAATCAGGGGTGGGGAACCTCTGGCCCTCCAAATATTGCTGAACAACAACTCCCATCAGCTCCAACAAGCATGGCCAAAGGCCAGGGATGATGGGAGTTGTAATTCAGCAATATCTGGAAACCCAAAGGTTCCCCACACCTGGTTTAAAGGGCAGGATTGCAGTTCTTTGCAGTAATGATCCCTCTCCCTTTGCAGCTCTTTCCTGTCTACCACTCTGTTTCTAGAGGCCAGTCACCAATCTCAACTCTTTTCTCTGCCTATATACTCTTTTCTTTTATCATTCTACCCCTTGTCCAAATTTTTATCTGAAAACACGAATCTTAACTGTTAGGCAAAATCAGCAAGTCAACACAAGATCATCTGTTTTAGGCACAGCATACTTTTTGAAACAGTATTTTATTTATTTTTACTTATTTACAATCAAACAGTTTAAAACATCTTAAAAGATACTAATTTGTTTGTTTGTTTATACCCTTCCGCTGCATACACAATACCACAATATCAACAAAATACAATGGAGGTAGGCAGAACAGATAAAAACAACGGAAGGCTGTTGAAATTATTTGATGGTTAAAATAAGGCCATCTGACCTTCACTGGAGATGGACTCCACCATTTGGGTGCAGCCACTGAGAAAGCCCTAATCTTTGTCACAGCCAACCTTGCTTTCACTATAGGCGGAGCACAGAGAAGGGCCTTCCTGCCAGAACTTAGGGAGTGGACTGGTTGGTTACAGAAGGAACCAAGCCATCTAGGGCTTTAAAGGTCATTACCAATACTTTGAATTTTGCCCAGAAACAAACTAATACCCAGTGCAACTGTTGCTGGATAGATGTATTGTGATCCCGTGGGGGAGTACCCATTCAGGGCCGGTCCAAGACATTTTGCCACCTGAGGCAGTGCAGCAAATGGAATCCCCCCCTCCCCAAATTATGATGCATGGTAGATAAGCCTAGTAGTGTTATTCTGACACCTGAATCAGAAAATCCCAAGAATGTCCCTTCCTGGAAGTAAAAATACAGTAATAAATTAAATAACTAACCATTTTCTGCCCTTCCATGATGCCCAAAATCTGCTGCCTCAGTCACTTCACTCAGCCTAATGGTAAGGCCGGCCCTGTACCCACTAATATGCTTTTAGCTACATTCTGAACTAACTGAAGTTTCCCATGTAGAGCACATTGCAATAATCCAAACTAGATGTAACTAAGGCAAGTGTTCCTGTCATCCTCAGGAATAGGTGCAGTTGGTTCACCAGCGAAAGCTGGGTAAGGCATTCGTGGCCACTGATGGAAAATACAAGATTGAATCCAGGATTAGCCCTGAACTGTGTACCTGATTCTTCAGGGAGGCTATTACCCTATCCAAAACAGGCTGAATATATGCCATTGCCATACGTGTTTCCACCAACAAGACTCAAGCAGCTCCTTTGCCATATCATTGCTGTAGACCAGAGGCCACATTGAGCAAGGCCAAGGGCCACATGTGAGCTGTGAGTTGGTCACTTCTGATTTAAAGAAATGTTTCATTGGAAAATGTCAGGGCTGTAGTCACCCTCAGCTTCATAAACTACATATAGCAATGCCAATCCCTCACTTGGAGGGCTCAACTGTATAGATTACTCACTGCTTGAAGGTGCAGTGACAGATCATTCTTTTCCTGGATGATGCCAACTTGCTTCTCTTCCAGCTCCTTCCGTTTAGCTTCTGACTTCTCCAGAGCTTCCTTCAGCTTCTGGAACTCGTCTTTGAGGGTGGCCATTTCCTTCTCTGACTGAGCTGACTTAAGGAGAGGCTTTATCTTGAAGAAAAGCTTCATCCAGGACCAATTCTTGACCGCATTAAAAGCACGGATATTCCACTGAATGGTGTAGAGTGCATCCCTGTGGGGAAGGAGCAAAGCATGTTGGGATGCTCTTTGGTGACAGTCTTATTGTCTACCTGATCGTTGCCCATATAAAGGAGATAGATTCTTGCTTCCTCCTCAAACTATGAGCAATGGGCTAAAGATGCCAGAAGGAAGAGATGCACAGACGAGGTCAGAATACTAGGTAAAGAGTTTACCAGCTTGTGTGCAAATCTTTTCTTAAAATTGTGGTATTGTGGAGGGGGAAGGGGAAGAGAAAGCAGCATTCCAGAAATAAATATAAGAGCAGTTATTAGCCATGGCCAGATAAAGAAAGGCTGACATTTTAAAGAAAAAGAAAATAAACTATTCAAGGAAATACATTACATACATAGATTTTAAAATCTTTACAATGTAATAGTATACATGGTAACTCTCCAGTCCCTTTTGAACAGAGAAAAGGTGCAAAGAGGTTGTCTCTGTGAGTGAGCACACCAGTGGCTGATGTAGGTACCTTTTCCCCATTGATGGGGCGGGTGACAGGAGGGCACACCACCGCCATTTTGTAGTGCTGTCACTTTTTCTGCTTTTTTAGATGTGGCAAGCATTTTGTGTTATGCCAATCCCCATGGCAGCCACTTTGTGCCTGACACACACGGCACTTTTTCAAAATTCCAAATGTGCCCACTGGCAATTCCTGGGCCAACATGTCATTACAAGTGGTGTTTTTATAATATCCCAGCGGAAGACATGCAGGGAGTGCTTGTGGCAAAGTTAGCTTGTTACTATACCTTCTGCCAATGATCAACTTGTATTCAATTCGCATCAGACATCCACGCATCCTAGCTTGCAGGAGGGTGATAATCTTGGCCAGACGTTCATCTCTCATCTCCTCTAGATGACCCAGCAAGCCTGCTTTAAAAAATACCTGCAAACAAGTAAGCAGGGAAAGTTGGAGCATTGACTCTAGAACAGAGGAGACACTGGCACTGTATCATCTGAAGGACATTCTCCTAATGCTGATTTCTTGCATATATTCTAGCTATGCCCAAGAATGAAAGAATAATGAAAAAATATATTTAATATAGCAAATCACACAATACCAATTACCTTCAGATTGTAAAATAATTCTGTTACCATATCTAAGGAGGAAGTATAGCCAGTAGATTTATAATTAACTCATAGTATAGTGGCAGTTGTAAACATAAGTTGGCTAATGGAACGGACCAAGGAATTTCAGAAGAAAATCACCCTGTGTTTTATAGATTATAGCAAAGCCTTTGATTGTGCAGATGCATCTTATTTTGGTGTCTCAGCTTTGACCATTCCACCTTGGGTGATCCTGCTAGGAATCTAGCCTTGGGCTAGACTCCTGATGCCATTGCTCTCAACCTCTTCAATACTCTCAAACCCCCTCACCACATTAAGGTGTGCATCCTAGAGGGGGCCCATCCTTAAGGCTTTTGTTTTATGGCACAGCAAGTCAATCCATTGAATTCAATGTGCACACCATGTACCTTAGTATGCCCAAACTTATATTGGGAGTGGTCAAGATCCAAGGAATTGAGGAGCTTCTCTGTGGCCTTCCTGCTATCCACAAACTTGTCATCAGGAATGGCAGCAGGATTCAAGATACGGTAGCTGTAAAGATACAAGACATGACCTCAGCACACAGAAGAGATCCAGAGAATCAAGAGCATTTCCTCAACCAAAGCCTACTCGCTAAAGCCATTTTGACAGAGAAAGGTTCAGGGTACAATTATCTTCAGATTCTTCCCAGCATGCTCTGCCATGGGACAGATGCTGGGCGTGCTTTTTCTTAAGTCAAGTCATGCATTTATTGTTTTGTTTTATGTTATTACTCTGGAGGTTAGGCTGGGGTGTGATGTTTCCATTCTTCAGTGTGTGCACAGGAAAGAGATTAAGATCTACCTGTTAAAGAGGTAGATTTAAATGTATAGTGTCAATGTGACCAAAGGCACCTAGCAGTGTTAAGCATTAATGTGTTGCTATCTCATTATTCAAGGATCAGCATAGGTTAAGGCATTGGGCTAGCAAAGGAGAGTACTTTTATTTATTTTATTTTTATCCTGCCTTTCCTCCAAACAGTTCAAGGTGGCTAACAACCATAAAGCAAAAAACAATAACAATGTGATACAAATAATAAAAAGACTTAAACAACTACCAAGCTTTCTAAAAAGAGAGAGAGAGTAAAATACAGATAATGTTAAAATCACTTATTACAACAACAGTACTTCCCACTAGGTTAAATAATATAAGACCTAATAGCTTTCCTAAAAAGGAAGGTCTTCGCTGAGCAGCCAAAAAGCCATTAGACATATCTGTAGGAGATATTTTGGATTAATGTGATAAGGGTGGAAAGCAGAATGAAACACAGAAATATTGGCTCCTGGCTTTTAGTAACTGTTGTGGTCATCTTGCATAGTCACATTCTACAATCAGAATAAATTATGCAAATATAGTACTTGTATTTACATTTGGATGCCCACACTGTATTTTCACTGGAAGTTTGTAACTGCTTTTTAAAAATATTGTTATTTGTTATTTAATTTTGTAAATTGTATTGTTTTATAGATGTATTCCTATATTTGTGTTTTTCTTGTAAGCCACCTTGAGGGCCTTTTGGCCATAAGGCAGGGTATAAATAAACTATAATAATAATAATATTTAAGAGCAGATGCACTCCTAAGGTATGTCTCAGTAGCTGAGGCCGTCTGTGTTAGGTATGCTCTAGCTTTGGGTTTCCTGCATCGAGCTATGGTTAGGACTAAGTGGACTCAAGATTCCCTCTAGCACAATGATTATATGATTCTACTTATACATAAATTACAGCCAGCCACTTGACATGAGAATCTGGGCAAAGTATTACACAGGAAATGTCTTTTTCAGGAGCAGCTCACTGGGTGGGCAGAGCCGCAGCAATGGCCTCCCAGCAGCAGAGACACTAATGCTTACTGGGAGTTGTTGTTACGAAACACACTGACAGGGACAACCCAGCACTCCCACCAGTGCGCCATGCAACGCCAACCCCAACCTTGCTGCCTCATGCTTCCTCCTCCCGCTAAGCGGCAGGTCCCTCACTGATAATTTCCAGGATTATTATTTTTTGAGGTAGCCATGACAGTTAAACTGGTATGAAATGGGTATAAATTTGTAGTGCAGATCTGCTTTAGAAGATCACATGCTGTGCCAGAAACCAGATTCCACACCTGTACAGTAAACTTGCAGACATACACTCAGCCACCCTGCTTATCTTACAGGGGAGATTTATCAGTGGTCCACATAGGTAAGCAAAAAATTAAATTACCGCTGCTTAAAGTCAGCATAGAGGATCCTATTTGGAAACCCTTTCCTACAGATACGGATGCCTTCTAGCACACCATTACACCGCAGCTGATGCAGCACCAGGAACGCGTCCATGGCTCCTGTGTAGGAAAGAAGGGCAGGGTGTGTTCCACACCTTTCATCAACATACAGCGCTTAGACTGAAAACAACAAGAGTTTAGGCATGTTTGCATCTTGGTAAGGTCAGAGAAATGAGAAAACAACAAACATATACGCAATGAAATTAAACAGCAGCAACAATAGAGGGCAACACAAGGAATAAAATATGAGAAAGGAAAATTGTTACCTTTGCAGCCCAATTCTAAGCCTATTAAGCCATATCTAAGTCTTACTACACATTGGATCCAGACATGCCCTTCCAGGAATGGAAAACTCCTCCCATGTGCAGGAAAGACTCCAGTCCAGCTGAGGCTCCCTCTGGCGGAAGGGGAGATTGATTCCCCCATTCCCCCCCAGCTCCCAGAATCACCTTCCATGCTGTTTCAGAGGGTCTCCTAACCCTTTTCAGTGGCACACTAGGTAGGAGGAATCAGCAAAAATCACCTTCCTCCATTTCTTCCAGCAGAGCACTACATGAGCACAGCTTCCTCACCACCATTCTGGATACAACCCTTCGAATTTGAGCTGTAGTCCCAGTATTTTTTAACCTGTATGAGCCCTGAAGCATTGTTTATAGCAGGGAAATGCCAAATTTCAAAAATGAGCAATAGAGTCTTGTGCACAGACTTTCCCCCAGCCATTCCAATCCTTCACGGACAAAGTGAACTCTTTGCAGCTGTGTACCTGGGGTCTTTGTTTCATTGGGGATGATGCAGCGGACAAAATGAGGCTGGGTAGCACGCAAATTGGTCATCAGTTTGTTCAAGTTTTCCTGTAAGGCAGACATACAGGGTTAAATAACTTCACTGGCTTGCAGTCCTCGTCAGAGGCTCAATTCAAAGTGCTGTCTAACCTTTAAAGTCCTGTATAGTTTGAGGCTCAGATATCAGAAGGGCCTCCTTCTCCCACACAAATCCATCCCATAACTATGATCCGCATTTGAGGCCTGACTTTGGGTGTCCCTGACCCTGCCATCAGCTGGCAGCTTCTCTCAAGGAGATTATTTCCCTACCCTGCTTCCTTATATCCTTTTATCTGGAGATTCCGGGAATTGAATCTGGGACCTCGTGAGTGCATGCCAAGATTGTGGTCTACCACTGAGCAATGGCCAGTCTTCCATGCACAGGTAGGGTTCAGCTCCCCTCTCATGTGCTCTAAAAACTGGACCTCACACACACAGAGACACAGTTCCCACTTTATATACGAATGGGGCAGTCCTGCTTTAAACAAACAGCACTGGCACAGTCACATTTAATCAGATAAGATGCTGCAGCTTCTGTACTCTCCGCATGCCCCATTTACTCCTATAGTATAAGGCCATTCCTAAAACTCTTTAGTTTTTAACTTTGTGGCCTGTGGTAGATCATTCTTTTCTCAATGGCAAAGCATTGGCTCACAGTCAGATGGATGCTGTGCTGCTAACTGGCTCAGTGTGGAATGACTGAGTTATGCCTAGCTAACTTTCTCCAGTCCCAACACAGGAAAGGGCCTGTTACTCCGACCCTTGTCAAATCCACATTTGTTTTCTTCTTCCCAAGGGTTGTCCTTCCCGCAGTCAAGAGTGAGAAGAGAAGTAGCACAGACTTAAAGTGATGTTCATGTAATAAATTATCTAAACATCACTGCAAGTCTTAACTACCTCTCCCTCAGCAATGGAGAAGCAGCCAGGAGCCAGAGAGTGCAGGCATCACAAGGGCAGAAATACACATTGCTCTACCATATAGGGAATCAGATTCCTCCCCATCCTAGTATTCTTCCTATTCAGTTCCTAATATCATGATATTCAACAAGAGCTGGCAAGATGGGAACAATTACAGGTGTGGATTCCTGAGCAACCATGCTCTCAAAAAGGGAGTACACTCTGGGCCATTTGGGAAAGGCCTAATGGTCTTAGTGTCTGCCTCAGGTTCAAGACTTCAGGTTCAGATTCTTGTCTGGAAGAGGTGTCATATGTATATACAGACAGAACCAAGTGGAATTCTGCAACGTCTATCCAATGATTCTATTTACCTTATGTAGCTGGGACACAGTTTGGAACGAAGCTGCCTTCTTACGCTTCTCTTTGACGCCTGTCTTGTGCACATCATCTGTCCAAGGAAATGTCAATTTATTGCCTTAGTCATATTCATTTTGTTCAGGTACTCGCTTTGTTCCCAAGAGCTGAGAGACCAACCCAATAGCTTAATTTACTGTACAGTTAGTAGTCCATCTCCAGGCCTAGAGAATGGTCTGAACAAAAACATCTGAACAGTTCCATCTCTGAAGCCGAACAAATGTTAGCCTGGCCAGTTTCTGAATAGGAGATTGCTTAGAGGAACTGCATAAACATCACTCTCGATTCCCTAGAAGCAGGACAGGATACAAATGAAGAACACCTATAGAAGTGTAGCAATAGGCAAATGTGATAGAAGAACAGTATCTCCAATTATCTGTAATGACAGCCTGTCATTTTTGCAAGAGCCATACTGAATATGTGTCCGAACATCATGATTTCCTATACGTTTCCCCGGACAGTTCTGATGAAGGAAAGAATAGCTTTTTATCTATCCCCAGATTTTCAGGTGATTCTAAATGTTCATTTCAATCTCTAGTTTGAGCACCTGTCCTAGACCCAACATAGGTAGAGTCATTCAGGTTGGAGTCTATAAGTCTATGAAACTATCCTTTAAAAATAAGTAAATATGCAAATAAACATGATTGTGAGAAAATATTCAGACCCACAGAAGCAGCACATGCTATGAAGCCAGAAGGGAGCTCAGTGGGCCTTCTATTGACCAGGACCAATCCCTTTGTGCCTTACAGAGTTCTCTTTTTTGCTCTCAGGCCCTCAGCATCTAGTTACCACCTTCCTGCTCCCTTACAACTCACTCTCTGGCTTGTTCTCAACTATACTATCTTTGCCAAAATAATTCAAATTTTGCAACGAAAGAAAAGAGGAAAGAAAGCAACCAGTCAGCCACCCAAATATTAATGCTATTATAACTAAGAACAGAATTGGCTTTGATTTGCTTTTTGAATTCTTTGCACAGCCAGCTTACACACCAGTCAGACAATACCCATTAACTGAAGTGGACGGGGAACTGTTGCTCTCCAGAAGTTGCTGGACTCCAACTCCTACAGTAGATTTTGAGACTACTACAGTTTGTATGATTTTAACCTTGATAATAACCGTTCCTATCCTTTGAATAGCTCTTATAAGAAAATAAGAACATAAGCTCTCTAGTGCAGTGCATAAATTTAGCCCTCTCAGGCATCTTAATCGGTGAAACTCCACAAAAGAGTTATGTTCATGTTTGTTCCATCATATATCCTAGCCACTCAGAATCAATTCTATCTGCAGTGATATTATTTATTTATTATTTATTTTATTTATAATTTGATTTATATCCCGCCAGGATATATATATCCCATATTTATATCCCAGCAGGAGCTCAGGGCAGCAATATATGATATGAAATGCTGCTATATGGTAGCAGAGAGGTAGCCTATGTGGTGCCCTCCAAAGGTTTTGAACTACAACTCCCATCATCCCTGGCCATTGGCCATGCTGGCTGGGGATGCTAAGAATTATAATTCACAAATAACCACTTTGGCTGTCCCTGTGATAGCATATAAAGTTAAGGTTCATAGGCAGCATCTGTCTGAATACCAGAGAACTGTGAGGGAGAGCTATTCCTTCCTGGAAGCAACTGACTGGACACAGATGGAAACAGGATTTTGAACTGAAGATGGACTCTTACTCTAACCCAGCAGGGCTCTTCGGATGTTCTTATGTATATTCCGTGCCAAGTAAATTAGCACAGATGGGAATGCAACTCACCTGAAGAGCCCACATAGTTCTCATATAAAGAAGCCAGCAGCTTATTTTGTGATTTTTGGAAGATGGCTACCACTGTCTCATTCAAGGGGTCTTTATTCTTGTCTAGCCAGCCAACGATGTTATAGGGCACCTGTCAAAGGGCAAAACAAGAGGTAACAGAGGCAGAGTGTCAAAAAGCAACACTCAAAGCCCAGAATATGGGAGCTGGGAAATCAAGACATACCACTCCTGCATAGTGTACCAACTCAAAGTGGGCCTCGAATTTGCGCTTCTTATCTGGCCGGGGCTTCTGGAAGTTGGGTGATTTCCCAATGTGGTTGTCATACAGTTTGGCCTTGAATGACATATCAGAGGCTTTGGGGAACATACACTCTTCCTCCAGAATGGAGAGGATTCCCATTGGCTGCAAGGAAAGGATACTGATCAACAGACTAGAGGCAAGTGCACTTGGTGTTAATTTTAACACAATGAAAGAGGAGGACAGTCTAAGCAATAACCACTGCCATGTATGGCAAATCGTTGCAAGTTTTTGAATGATATAAACAGGCTTCTAAAATTACCATGTAATGTATAAGAAAACAGCATCATCGTCATCCCATTAGTAAGGTGGCCTATGCTGCTTTAGCTACCGGAAAAAATGAAGAACTTTTTTGAAATGGAAGACTCACCACAAAAGAACATTCTCCTCAAAATCAATACAATTGGTTGGAAGCAAGAGAACACCAGAATGAAGATATAGTCACATCTCTTTCAAAGCCACATAACTTGCGTGCATAAACTTAAGCCATATTGATTGTACCGCAATGTCTCAACATTACCTTTTCAATCAAATCAATACAAGCCTGCAGGTCCAGGCCAAAGTCAATGAAGACCCAATCAATCCCTTCTTTCTTGTATTCTTCTTGTTCCAGGACAAACATGTGATGGTTGAAAAACTGTTGCAGCTTCTCATTGGTGAAGTTGATGCATAACTGTTCAAAGCTGTTATACTGCAGACAGAAAATGAAAGTCTAAGTGCCTTGACACTTAACTCAAGATATACCACTGCCCTTAGAAGAGTATAAAAATATCCCTGTGATTTAATCCATAGCTTTCCAGCTGTTGATCAGATGATTTGGTAACAATATGCCATCAAGCATGTTTCTGTCCTACACAAAAATTCCTGGTTGATAAAACAGACTACATTGAATGGATACGCTGTGATCAACTGAATGGAAATGGCTACATACTATGATAAGGTTGTCCATTTCCCTATGGTAACATGGAGGCCCAAACATGCCAAGGGCAGTAAAAAATAAACAAAGCCTTAATACAGTTCCTCTTATACAGCTTATGGTGTGCTTTTGCTTGTCTAGTGCTCCCAGCTACACAGGCAGGTGCACATCCATATATGTTAAATCGCAGAGCTTGGAAAAGTTACTTTTTTGAACTACAGCTCCCATCAGCCCAATCCAGTGGCCATGCTTGCTGGGGCTGATGGGAGTTGTAGTTCAAAAAAGTAACTTTTCCAAGCTCTGGTAAATGCACCTAGTTCAGACAACATAGTTCTTGAGATAGTACAACCTCAACAAAAAGCAGCCCACAGTTGATTTTTTACTGATGCACTACAGATGTTACCAGAATGATGTGTACCTATCTGTTTGCATGTTCATAATCTGCATTCGTCACCGTGAAGATGAAAACTGCACATGGGAAGTCACCCATAGATAACATAACACAAAATAAAACGAAACCAGAAAGTTTTTGGAATCTGGCAGAATGTTTTTGTTAGTCATCCACAAATCAGTTATGCAGTGGCCACTGGAATGTTTAATAATACTGTAAGCAACCTCAGTTAGGTGGAAAGGTGGGAGAACATTTGAAAAAAGGTGCTGTGTACATTGCTGGCTTAGAAGGCAGCTAGGTCATTCTTTTTCTCATCTCAGATAAAAGCTGGTTTTGGGAAAATGTATCAAAATGCAGTATTTCATAAGAAATGACACGGTATATATAGATTGTGATTAGCGCCACATGTGCACTGCTTCCCAAATCAGCGATGGGAGTGCACTGGATGCAGAGTAAACAGGAATATGTACACAGCCAAAGAATATCCACTGGCCAATTGAGATGTAATTACAAACTTGAAATGGGTTTATAGTTGTTTTCTGCCTCAGAGGAACCCTGGGGACTGTAGTTCTCTAAGGAGGTCTATTGATCTAAAAGAGAATTCTCAGCAACCTCACCAAACTTCAGTCCTGGTATTCTTCATGGGAAGCCATAATAGCTATATTAGGATAAAGCTGATACACATTTTCCAAAAGTGGGTAGAACAAGAGGATATCACCTAGTTTTGACTTTCAGCCATTCATAATAGTTTAACATTAGCTTGCAAGCCAATGGGTAGGACCATTGCTGTACTTTCTCTATTGAAAATTAATAAATGACAATTACTACTACTATTACTACATGCAACAATATGGTGATATCATAATGTGAAATGTTCATGTGAATTAGGGATGGAAGGATCAGTCAATTTCAGTTCTCTCATTTTCTTATTTTTCCACTCATAAATTCAGTTCTCCATATTTCTGCAGCAATATGCATTTTTTTAAAAAAGCATGAAAATTCTACAGCATTTTAGTGTGAATTTCTCCTAAAACACACATTTTTGCAGGCAGTTTTGACTAACGTACACATTTTTTGCAAGCAATCACTTCTAATATAATGCATTTCTGTTATTTTCACTAATATTAGGCCAAGTTCATGGTTCTGATTTTGGTGTACAAAGCCCAATGCAGTTTGGGAACAGGATACCAGAAAGATCACACAGTAGGACCCCGCTTATATGGCGGGTTAGGGACCAGGCCCCCGCCGTAAAGCAGAAATTGCCGTAAAGTGGAACCCATAGACTATAATGGGGCTGTTGCGTGACAATGACGCGGAAACATCTCAAAACGTCGCAAAAGAGCAAAATTCGGCTTTAAAATGGAAAATGAAAGCCGCCGCATTAGCGGAACGCTGGGAAGCGAAGCGCCGGGAAGCGGGGCCCTACAGTATTACTCCTTATATACCCACTCAGTCACTGTACTCTGCAAGTGACGGCCTCCTGCAGATACCATCTTATTAGGAGGTTCGTTCCGCACAACATAGGAAGCAGACCTTTAGTGTGGCAGCACCTACCCTGTGGAATTCTCTTCCCTTAAATATTAGTTAGGCACCATCTCTGTTATCTTTTCGGTGCCTACTGAAGACCTCCCTCTTTCAACAAGCCTTTTAAATAGAGACTTTATCCCAGTGTGTGCCTGTATTGGAATTGCTTTTTAAGATGTTTTTAAAGCTTTTTTTAAAAAAAGATGTTTCTAAAGATGTTTTGTTTTAATATGTTTTAAAGTCTTTTGTTTTTAAGATGTTTTTAGTGTTTTTGGATGCCACCCTAGGCTCTTTCTGGGAGGAAGAGTGAGCTATAAATAAATAAAATAAACAATAAAATAAATAATATATTCATTTTTATCCTCACTCTCTACTAATACTTGCATTTTTGTAAACATAGGTTGGAGAACTGCATTGCAAAATTCAGATAATTGCAGATTTCAAAGGATGGCTGTGTTTTAGTTTTCATATTGTTTCAGAAAGTGCAAATCTGATAGATTTGGCTTTAAATGCAAGCTGAATCAAATTTCTTCCCCATCCCTAATGTGAATCAACCAAAGCCTTTTCAACCTGCCCTGTAGCTCAGTTTGAGTTTTGAATTTTTGCCATGTCTCTTTCAACATGCCAGGCAGATTATTGCAGGCAATGGGCAATATCTATCCTTAGTCGTACACAGAGCAGACCCACTGAAATCAATAGACTTAAATTACTTACTCCATTTATTTCAGTGAGTCTACTTTCTGTATCACCCAAACTGAATAACACAAGAGTTCTCAGTACTCTAGAGTGCCACAGACTTCACGGGAAAAAGAAACCGAGTTAGCAGAGGTTTGGTCTGTATATTTCATTCTTAACAATACTCCCCCACATTACACAGGGCAAAATGTTCTCATACTTAGATGATTTTGTGGGCCAGTTTTGAAACTCACCTCAAAAATCTCAAATCCAGCAATGTCGAGAACTCCGATGAAGAACTGCCTGGCTAGTTTAGTGTCCAAGGTTTTGTTGATACGAAGAACCAGCCACTTGAACATGCGATCATAGGTGGCTTTGGCCAAGGCTCCCACTGCATACACAACCTACAAACAGTAATGTAACAACAGTTTGTCAGAATTAATATTTGCTTCTTTCTGATTATGTTGCATGGATAAGGGAGGGAGGCTATTTCTAAAAGGGAATCAATATGAGCTAGGGAATCCTCAGAGCTTGGAAAAGTTACTTTTTAAAACTACAACTCCCATCAGTCCCAGCCAGCATGGCCACTGGATTGGGGTGATGGGAGTTGTAGTTCAAAAAAATAACTTTTCCAAGCTCTGATCCTAGTTTCAACTGAAACCTTCATACAACGTGATGAAATAGCTTCTGGATAACTAAGACCACTATCCTATGCACACTCACACGGGAACAAGTCTCTCTGAACACAGTAGGGCTTAATTCTGAGTAAATGTGCTAACAATTGGGCAGCGTGTATCACCAATGTTATTTGACCATTTAAACACATGCACTTTAAGCGACAAGCACTAAACTTGTCTGGAATGAATTAGCATTATTAGCATTATAGGAAGATAATTAATGAAGAAGCTGGATGGAGCGGTAATGGTACACGCTGCATGGCAAAACAGACTCTATTTTTCATACAATATAGGAAACTTTACAGTAGACAATTTGTCCCTAATAAATAATTGATTGGTATATTTCCCACATGTAACATGTTGTAGTAAACAGATTAGTACGTCAGCAGTGAAAGGTCATTCAAATTCACAAGTTTTCTCACAGATCCATTGCTAAGAGATTCTGTGGAAAGACTGGGAGTGGGGCATAAGGCCAAGGCATCCAGTCCCAGACGCTTACCTGCTCTACATTCTGACCTTTGGTCACATATTCATTTCCAACTTTCACCCTAGGATGGAGCAGCCCCTTGATCAGATCACCTGAGCTGATTCCCATGAGGTAAGAGGCTTTGTCAGCACCTGCAGTGCAACAATGAATCACAAATAAGCAAGTGGTATTGATGAGAAAGAAATATGGGTTTCTGGGAGGGCCTACTTGTAGTTCAGACCATTTTAAGACAATATCAGCCCTTCAAACCAACACAGTATACATTTAGGCTCCAGCAGGTAGCAATAACAAGATCACAGGGTACTATAAATCCTAACGCCTGTGCACACTGGCCCCTGAAACTGATGCCACACTACATTTGTATGGTCTATTCCAGATTGTCACTGCTTTGCAGGTGGGATTCAATCACATGGCAACAAATACACTTCCTCCCAAAAATGATTTTTTGCAGTAAGGAAAGTGACAGGAAAATGCACTGGAAAGTATGGTATAACAATTGCTTGACATGACATAGTATAGCCTCCTCACAAACAAATCATAACTATTGCTCAATAAACAATGCCCGCTGTAGAACCTCCCTACAAACTTTGTGCAAACAAATCAGGACGAATGCTCAATAAACAGGTTGTCTGGAAGTGACAATAATTATTTCAGCAGGGCTGGTTCCCAGGTTGAGGGAGCTGTCAGCAAGGTGCCAACCAGTGGGCACCCATACAATGGTGTCCCTCCAGTTCAGGAGGGTCCTGGGGAAGATTACCTTGCTAGCTTCAGGTGGCAGCCATTCCCTCACCCACTTATGCTCCAAAGGCTGAGATGAAATTCAGAGAATTGTGTGGAAATGGCAGCCACCATGTTTTTGTGATGACATCCATTCCCCTATCTCTGACAATGTCCCAGAAGTCAACTCAACTTTGAAGCATTGAGGGGCTGGGGAAGTGGCAGTCACCTCCACTAAAACATGACAGCTGTCAGGTTATTACGCTGGAGGCGATTTCTTCTCCCCCAGAAACTAAGTTGTCAAAAACCTAAATAGTGGCTGTTTGGGAGACAGTAAGAGCATTAAAAAAACAGGACCCAGGGTAGGCATCAGAGGTGGGCCCTGGAGAGGCCCTGGAGCCCTAGCAGCTGCCCAAAGTTGTCAGGTGCTAACACTGGCCCTGCTTCAAAGTACCACCAGGTTTTGTTGGTTGTAACAGACTAATATGCCTGTCTCCCTGGGATTTGTAGTCAGCAATGTAGGCAAGCCCCCTTACTTTCAGTGCCTTCAGCCTCCGCCTGTTCCTCCCGTTGTTTCTGCTTGAATTTCATGTTGCCAAAGTGCATGATGGCTCCTACTATTTTATAGCAGCCATATTTCTCCTCAGGGCTGAAGCCCAGGATGTCCATAGCATGCTGCAGAAGGAATCAGACAAGGTATGGTCATAATAACAACACAATTCTATTAACAAACAGAAAGGGATGAAACCAGGCTGACTTCAACCAAGGTTAAGCACTTTTTGGGCCCATTGATTTAATGGGAAAGTGCATACTTCTTTAAAAAATTGAAAATTAATGGGACTTAGAACTGGACCGTGGACCACACTTCACAAAGAGACTTTGACACCCCCTGCTTAATTTGATAGTGGATGAATACATACATCTGTAGCCATGAGTTCTTCTCTATCATCCAGGTTGTCAACAGTTGTTACACCCTGTGAGCAGAAATGGTAGTCATAGGGGTTGGATGACAGCAGAAGCATATCTGGGAAAGAACAGACAGAAGCAGCACTGTTTTGTTTTGTGGTATATTGGGAAGATACACCCAGTTTGAACTATGAATCAAGTGATGAAATCATATGATAATGTGATCCACCCAGAAACAGACTTCTGTGTAGCTACTAGCAAGATGCTAACTGTTGCCTTGACATCAGGATCAGCTTAGAGGTCACAGCCTGGAAAGCTGCGTAGCCTCTATTATGTGGCTACCAGAAAGGCATGTGCACTGTATAGTTGCATCTCTTGCAAGCTATCTTAGGAACACCCTTGGGCTGCTGACTGATTTAGAAGTGGCCAGCCTTGGCCTTGTGAGCACCAGATAAGATTACTGCTCAGTAGAGCTCTCCAGACCTGCCTAATAAGGCATTGTTTGTCACCGAGTAGCAAGAGCAGCAGGCAGTAACCCAGATTCCTTACTGCCATAGGACACTACGCTAAACATCTCTGTCTGGGCGGAAAAGGGTTTCCCCTAAATTTCTTCTTTCATAGCATCCTGTTCCATGCTGGAAAGATGCCTTGAGTGCAGATCATAGCATGGCTGGGTGGGACCATTCTTGGACAAGGTTGCCTTCCTGTCTCATGGAGGTCCCACAGACATATGCCAATGGTGCTCCTCTTTGTAAGAGGTTTGTAGGAGCAAACAATCAGAGAGAAAGATTGAAAGAGGGCAGGTGCAAACCCTGCAATCCAGTTCTGCTCAAGCACAGTTACTCGCTCCATCAAAATGTGGGTATAGAGATGCACACCAAAATGTGCATCTGCTTCAAAATAATGCAGTGCAGATGAACAGCATTTGCATAAATAACATCTGTTTTCAAATATGCATCTGGTCCAGAGAGTATGGGATTCTGATTGCACACACCTATCTCCTTATCAAGCAAAAGATTATAAATAAATTAAGTCAAACATCCCACTGATATCCAGTGTAATGAATTTCTGGTATGCTCAGAATTGTAGAGAAGAGGTGCTTAGGACTGAAACAGAATTTTCCATAAACTCATATTGAAAATTTGAATTGTACTTTCCATATTGCAGATATGCTTGATTTTTACTTTTGAAATTAAAATTTGATTTTAATTAACTTAAAATCTTAAATCTTAACTAGTGTAATTGCCAATTCAACGGTGATAGCAATTTGCTGCCCCACTTTTCAGACAATCAGCAGAGGAGCGAGGGTGAAGTAAGGGGATTCCTTCCCATCACAGCACTGGGCTGCTGGACTCGAATAAGACAAAACTCTCCTCCCAGCCCAGTGCTGTGACCGGGGGGGGGGGAGCTTTTTCTCCCTCTGGAATGGCACCATTGCAAAAAGGTGTTAGAGCTCACCCTCCTTCCTGCTTTCAGAGCTCTAAAGAGTGTCTTGCAAGTCAGGTCAAGGCAGAGGCACCTGATTTTTGGTGGGCTGGCATGTCTACCACAGCAGGAACACCGAACACCACAGTGAGTGATGCCTCAGCAGAACCGTTTTAAAAGAAATATTTTACTGCCAAATTATTTGTGTCTGGAAGAGGGTACAAACCCCTTTTTCAGGGCTGGATCTGGTTTCTCCATTTCTCATTTTTACAATCTTAAATACAGTTCTTTTACATTTCTACATCAGTTCGGGGGGGGGGTTAAAGGTCCTCATGAAAATTTATTAGCATTTTAGTGCAAATGTCTCCTAATATACACATTTTGTATGCAATTTCCCCTAATATAATGCACTTTGTATATGTTTACCTTAATATATGCATTTTAATGCACACTTTATCCTAGTGCATGCATTACTTGACTGGAGATCTGCATAGAAGTTTGGAAATGTGTGAATTTCGAAGGATGGCTGTGTTTTGGGTCACTTATTGTAATGGAAAGTGCACATTTGGTAGATTTGCCTTTAAATGTGCATTGAATCAAAATTCTCCGTCATCCCTACTCAGCAGCCATGAGCACAGCTCTTTTCAGAACATAAGAACAGCCGGCTGGATCAGGCCAGTGGCCCATCTAGTTCAGCATCCCGTCCTCATGGTAGCCAAGCAAATGCCTATGCATTGTGCTTTCCACACTGATTGTCAAATTCCTTTGCACATTATTTTACTGCCTCTTACCTTGGAGTTCTGCCTTCTTTCCAGAAAGGATTTGATAGTAGATGTGGTAGCTCCTCTCTCCTGGCTGCTGGAAAATCACTCTTGATTTTTCCAACAAATCTAGAGCAAGCAAGCATGAAATCAGACTGTGGGGCTACTAGTTTAATAGTTTGTCAAACAGTACTCAAATGAAAAGCAACATGGGACGTCATATAACATCAGCCATGGACTCACAGATATCAATGTCAGCAGAAGCCAGCTTCCCTGAAGGACCAAAATGGATGCGGATGAACTTACCCTATTATGGTAGAAAGAAAAGTGGCTCATACACAAGGCAAATGAATAGAAGGACTTACTATGCCTTGTTAGCCTGCCATATACCAGATATATACCAGATAAGATTATTTGCCTATCTAGGCAAGTATTGTCTACTCTGACTGGCAACAGCTCTCTACAGTCTCAGCCAAAGAAAGGTATTTCCCATCACCTCTGGTCCCTTTAACTGGAAATGCTAGAGATTGCACGTGGACCCTTCAGCATGCAAGACGGATTCCACCACTGAGATATGATCCCTTCCCCTTAAGCCTCTTTAGGACCACTTTGTGTTTTTTTCTTACTTGAATTTGAATAGCCCTGCCAGAAAAAGGCTTTATGATGTGCACCTGACACAGCACAGTCACAGGAAGATGGAGTCACTGGATGTGTCAGCTCCCAAATCCATAGGAGAGACCCAAATGGACATGGTGTTAATTGTGTGAAGACATTCATGTGCACTTTTACCATGTAAATGGAAGCTGTAGGGGAGCCTGGGGAGCTTCAGGACCGTGGGAAAGGAGAGCTCTCTCTCTCTCTCTCTCTCTCTCTCTCTCTCTCTCTCTCTCTCTCTCTCTCTCTCTCACACACACACACACACACACACACACACACACACACACACACACATTCTCCCAGCAAAAGACATTCTTTCTGGAGTTGCTATCCAAGGGAAGCTTCCATTGGCACCAGTGCAGTCTTCCCTTGAATGTAAATAACAACTTTCTGATGGGATGGTGGCAGGGATGGAAAGAGTTAAATGTTTCATCACCACCCACTTTCACCCAGTGCCAAGACTCCTCAGGATTTCCCATAGCTGCTATTTCCATTTCATAAATACGCACATTAATGTATTCACATAAATAATATTATATCTAACTTGGCTATAATCCCACTTTCTGAGAGGTTGTTTTTTCTCTCCCAAAGATCAAAATATCACTATAATCTGGTATTCTAACTAATAAAAGAACTGATAGAGATGGAAATAGTTTGCTTCATATGCAAGTCAGTTTTATCATTAACACTTCCATAGGCTCATCAACACACACCTATGTAGAGTACCTGTATAAACACCCTACATTGGCACTTTTGTTTAAAAAATACTTACAAACCGTGAGGAATTGTCATTTCTCAGGGTTTTGGCATTGCCAAAGGCTTCCATTGCAGGGTTAGCCTCAATGATTTGATCTTCAAGGGTACCCTAGGAGATGTAATCACAGAATAGTTCAGAATAGTATCCAGTGCTACAATGTAGATTTATCCTGGATTCTGCTGATAACAAGTTGAGGAACACGGTGCAGGGGATGTTGTTGCTTTCTTAAACCCTGATCATTATCAGCATTTGTCAAAATATCATACCACTTCACCTCCAGCACGGACCAAATCAGATAACAACCAACCTATACATACTTCATGTTGAATAATAGATAGAGGTAGTCTTGACTAGACCACTTCAGACTGCAGGGAAGGGAAGGTCATAGTTTTGAGTGCTCCTCCACATATAAAACTCTCTCCATGTAGTAAACTAGCACCTCAGGAAGTGAGCTTTGCTAAACCCTGATGTGCAAGTTTACTAGATGAAATGAACTGATATAAAAGGACATTAAAAATATATAGTGGTACTATACAGTGTCACCACCTCATTCGTCATACTGTGCATAATATCCCTGCTGAGAATAAACTGAAACATGAAACACAAGATTTTGCCCAGAGTGACCAATATGTATAGATTTTCATTATATCTGAGCCCTTTTGTTTTGTTTTCTAATTTTATTTTTTTCAGCCCTTTTAAAAAAAGAAAATCAACTTGAAACATCAAAGTAATCACTGAAGCTGGATGTGATTTTGCTAAAGATCACTCTGAGCTGTTTCATTTGTAATTTGTAATTTCAGGCATTTGTAATTTGTCTGTGTGAAGTGGCTGCATTTACAAAGCCGAGCGGAGGAAATATAAGACATGGCATGACAATGAGTGCAGGCAGCAATTGGTGTGAGTGAGGGCAATTGAAAAAGGGGCTGCTACATTTATGTTAATCACTTGCACTCTAGATGAGGTGACTGATTTGCATGAATATACCCATACTTGAGCCAGATACATTCTGGAATCTGGGATACTGTGAATGGCAGATGTTTAAGGTCTACACATAAGCAAAGCAGTGAGAAGGAACAATGATGATGCATAGAGATCATACATTTAAAGCTCGCCCCCTCAAAAGATCCTGGGAACTGTCGGTTGTTAATGGTGCTAGGAATTGCAGCTCTGTGAGACGTAAACTAAAGTTCCCAGGAGTCTTGGGAGAGGGCTGTGTGCTTTAAATGTATGGTGTGTATGCAATCTCTTATTGGAGAATGGAGAGAGAGCACACCAAGGGAGCATCAGTGTGCTTCCAGAGGGGTGTTTATTCTGGGATTGGCACTCCTCATGCATGCAAGTTTTTTGCAGCATTCATAAGACATAATTGTTATCAAAATGCCAGACCACAACCCATTCACACACACACCTCAGCAATTGAATCTGGTTTTACCTTTCCAGGGTAAAACAGTATCCGGATTTACAGTACAGTATTAGGCTCCCATCTGCAAGCAGCCTCAGGCTACTTATGAAGGTATGTCAGAAATGAACAAATGGGCACAGGAGATACACACAACCACAAACATGGGGAGCAAATTTAGTTTTGGGTGGTTAATCTCAGTCATTGACACAACAGTGATAGAAGGGTTTTTTTCTTTCTAATTCTGCCTGTGGTTTCAAGTTTTTTGGCCTGGAATGTACATGGAGCATCACTGAAAAGCAGGTTCTGAAAAATGATTTACATTTTATATTTTACATCCTCCGTCCCACCCACACCACTCCCTTAAAATTAAAGAAATGTCTTCTTTTTCATGCTTATACAACTGAAATATTGAGGGAAACTTAGAAAGGATTAATGGTGCAATCTTTTACCCACTTTCCTAGGAATAAGTCCAAATGAATTCAGTGGGATTTACTTCTGAGTAGACATGATAAGATTTCATTATAAGAGAAGAGTAAGGCACTAGACTAAAGTGAACAACCTTTAAATATCTAGACAGCTATTTAAATTTACACAGATATTAATCTTTAGCAGATTAAAAGCAAAAAAATGCTAAGTTGTTGCTTTTCTACCGATTTTTAGAAACACCCTGGGTTGTATCCAACACAGTGCAAGTGGAATTCTACCCCGCACAATGGGGCATCCATTTCCTCTCCTCCCCCTATGCACAATTTGCTCTGGAGGGTACCCCAACCCTCCATGGGGGGTGGGTGGCTGGAGGACAAAGGAGAGGAATAGGACCTTCTGTTGTGCACACAGAAGTCTGTTGTGTGAGCAGAGTTGTAGCGTGGGATATACAGCCCTCTATTATTTTCCTTTATTCAGATTATTTACATGTTACAAAGGCCTCCGTTATATAAGATACATTTCTAGACTCTAGAATGAAATCACAAGAGCTGATTTACACAACCATTGTGCTTTTGGTGGTCAGCTGAAATTGCAATGAGTATCAGCTCCCCGCCTTGTGCCAACTGGTCACACGCAGCCACTGCCATGCATAAGATTAACCTTTTTTCATGCAAATAGCCCAAGGTGTAGGTCAGTGTTGGTCCTCAACAAGATTAATAATTTGCACAGCAGTTTCCATACATGGCCAGCTGGCCACATGCAAGGAGCTGACATACTGGAAATAGCTGTCAGAACTCTGATGATCATGTTACCTGCTCCTCATGTACCCTTTTTTATTGTTTTAAATGTTTTTATGTTGCTGCACCCTGCCCTGATGTTTTGTGAGAGGGTGATATATAAATTATTTTGTCAATGTAAATAAATAAATAAATAAATTTTATTGGCACTAACAAGGCATTACTTCAGATCTCTGCCTTCAACTAGAAATCATTTCTTTCTTTTAAACACTTACCCCAGTTTTAGTGGCAGGAGCTTGCTAGAAAAAAGATAAGAAAACAGATTTAAAATTCCAGATGTATAAAATCAGCTCCATAGGAAGTTCCATTCAAAGAGAAGGACATTTCAGATTTGTGCACAAGAATGTAAAAAATAAATAACTGCTTCGGCTTTTTACAAAAAGATTAACAATTTTTTAAAAAATACACTAAAAATATGTTAAATATATTAGATCAAGATCAAGAACAGCATCAAGAAGCAAGAGGGTTAAAATCCAAACCCAGGGAAGGAAAACAAAGTTGGTGAATTTCTTTTTGCGTAATCAAAGTACAAAAATTATCAAGAAGAAATAATCAACAGCAAGGGTATTTTAAAAAAAGAAAAGGGAAAAAGTGAAAGAAGAAGAAGAAAGAGAGCCAGAAAACATACAAGATGAAAAAGAAGCAATATAGAAAACGGAGGGAGGGGATCACAAAAAGCAAGGCTTAAAAGAAAGAGTTACAAGACTGTTTGGGGAATTTCCTCTGTTTTTTGTTTGTTTTGAAAAGAAAAATTGTGGAAGGGAGGAAAAAGCCGGTGTCTTAAAAAATCCTTAAAGTAGCCACGGCTTGGGATTTCAGCACCCACTTTATGAAACTCTTTCCCCCAAAACAATTTTTCAAGCCTTGCTTGTTTCAATGTAAAAGAAAAGGCCATGTCCAACACCACGCACGCTGCCAAACACAAAAGAAGTCCAAAACAAAACAAAAATGAAAAGAAAGCAGCCACAAAAAAAAAACAGTTTTTCAAATGAAGGCCTTACTCCTTTCTTGCCCGGAGAGTCACCCAGGGCTGCGACAATGGCAAAGTACTGAATAACTCGCTTGGTGTTTACAGTCTTACCAGCACCAGATTCTCCGCTTAGAGTAACAGAAATACACAGATCAAGAACATGAAGCAGCTACTGTCAAAGATTATTACACAGGCACACAGAAACAGCCAGTTATCATCCCACCCACCCAGAAATTTACAACAGAGTTGGGGGCATGCAAGAGGAAGACTGCTGTTATATTTGACATCCCTTCACAGTGCTGGGTACTGCAGCATTGGTCTTTTTTGGGGTATGGTGGCACCTGGCATCCAGGGGGCATTTACATGAGATGTTTCCAGGGTAGATGTTCCCCAGAAGAGCAAGGAAGATGAGACATGGAGAAAGCCTGTCCTGACATTGCTCCTGAAATGGTGTGAGAACATGATGTCCATGCTGGTTTTACATTTCTCCCTGTCTGCTGTGGCAATGGGCAGGGGACTGTGTAGGCTGCAATACTTCTACCAGATTGGCATGCAGAGGTTTGCTGGGCTAAAAGACTGCCTTTGAGGAGGCAATAAACATGGAGATCAGGGATAAGGAATGTCATTGGACTACAGCTGCCATCGTCCCTGACCACTGGTCATGCCTGCCATGGGTGATAGAAATTTGACTCAGGCAACATTTGTAGAGCTGTAGGTTCCCCATACCCTGATGTACATGTATCTACATTTTGCACCTAGACTGCAACCTGATAGTGTACATATGTGAAGAGCTTTTACAAGGTGCACTTGGAACTGAAAGAGGAAACAAGGCAGCTGAACTTCTACAATTTTTTTTTCTAATGGGCCTGTTTACCATGGGCAGGAATAAATGGAGCTTGACCATCACCCTCTCTTCCACCAGTTAAATGTTTGCAAAGTAATTTGGTTCCTTTTCTTCTTATATGGAGCACAGACACTCTGGGATTCCTTGTCTAACAGTTCTACATAGGTATTCAGAAAACAGCCCCGCACTTTTCTCTCAAGCAGAAAATGTTTTTAACCACTCTTGGGGATTATTATGAAGGTACTTGAAAGGGGGAGTGATAGTACTTTGCTTCTTTCCAATACAAATCTCAAGAAAATTTAGTTCATCCACAGAACAGAAGCAAGTCCTCAAAATATCCCTGGCTCAAGTCCAGGAGGCTGGCTCCAGGGTCTAGGGTTCTTTATCACAACGGCAGGCCAGTATCATCCTCCCTCCTACTTCTTCTCTACAAAGCCCTCTGGCAGTGGCCTGGCATTGATTTCATGCCTATAGTTAGCTGTTCTTCCATTGTAATCCCAGCACACAAAACACCATGCTGGGGGCGGAGGGGGGGTTATGAGGCCTCTGTCGGACAAGAGCCAAACATCTCATGCTATCAGCCCCTGCTTTACCTAATTAGGCCATAACCAAGGCTACAAGCGTCAGGGGCTTCTGGCAGCAGATTAGGCTTTATATAGCCTCCTCAACATGGCTGTTTCAGTTAACATCTCTTCCTCCTTCTCACAACTGGGCCTTCCTCCCATAACCCCTTGCTTCACCCCATCATTCCTTCTCCAAGTGTGAAGTACTCATTTCCTATCCCCCCTTATCCTATCAGTAGTCCCCTTTTCTGTCTCTCCTCAGTGCTTACCCAAAACGTCAGCCTCCCTCTTTCAAGTCATTATCATTCACAGGTTGACCACAGCCCATTTCTATCCTCTTCCATTAATCCCCTTCACACACACACACACTGCCACCTAATCTCCTCATATGCTGATTCCATGAGTTCCATGTGCCACTCTAACAGAGCAAGCATGACCAGCCAAGCCCAACACAGCCCACCAGCCAATGTGGTGGTCTACTAGACACTTGATAAAATTCATGTTTTTTACTGTCTGCTAGCGACCATGATAACAGGGGTATCCATGGCCACTAGTCATGGTGGCTATATATTATCTCCACTATTGGAGTCAGTATGCTCCTGAATACTGTTGCAGGGGAACATGAGCAGGAAAAAGAGAGAGCACATGCTCTGCTTGTAAGATTCCCACAGGTATCTGATTGGCCACTTTGGGAAACAGGACACTGGACTTTGGTCTGATCCAGAAGAGCTCATCTTATATTCTTATATGATGTTCCTAGGGGAGTTGTTATGGAGCACCTGGCAAGGTACAACACATGACTGCTGAACCCTGTTGTGTTCATAGGTCATGAGTCATCCTGATTTGCTCTAGTTTCACTCTGTCATTTTCATGGGTGCTTCAAGATCTTTGCTATAGAAATGAGATTTCTGCCTTGGGAATAACTAGACACATTCAAAGAACAGATGGTGTGGAGAGGAAGTACAAATACATGAAGTATGAGAAACCACACACTGACAGGAATTTTCTGCCCTACTTTTGGTTGGCAGTGTACTCCTGGAAGGGCTGTAGCAGCTGTTAGTTGATATGTTAAGAGCCAGGAACTCTGCCGTGTATGTGTGTGTGCGTGTGCGCGTGCACTTAGGCAACAAACTAAAGGGTGGGAGTGTAAAGAGGCATCCGCAGCCCTTCAAGACCCTACAGCATGACCAAACCATCTGGTTTTTCATTCTCAACAGGGACTCATGGTAAATTTCCTCTGCCTACGGTTGGTTTTATGTATAACCAACTGTTAGAGATTAGGAAAGAGGACCAAGCCTCAGAGCTTAAGGGTGCTTCCAGACAACCTATTTGTTGAGCATTCATCCTGATTTGTGTGCAGGAAGATTAGACAATGCTGGCTATTTAATGAGCATTTCCTCTGATTTATTTGTGGGGAGGCTAGACAATGTAGTGTTAAAGCAAGCATTATCCCACACTTTCCACTCCATTTGCCCATCCCTTTCCTTATCTCAAAAAGTAAGATCATTTGGGGAAGTGAGTTTATTGCACAAGACCTCCCAGTCAACTATAATTGCAGAACATGAATTTGCTGGTATGTGATTGAATCCCACCCCAAAATAGTGACAATTCACAAGTGCCCTAACCCACAGACACAATACAAAAGAGATAATGGCACAGATAAAGACAGCACTTACGTGATGAGCATAGACTGGTTCTCACGATCTGAAAGACAAAAAACAGAACTGTTAGACTCAAGCAGTAACTTTTAGACTCTGGTGGTTGTCTGCCACTGGCATGGGTTTCTTCATAGGGGGCTTCCAGATGGGCAGCTCCTACACCTACCCAGTCACTGCTGTTTTTCCAGTGCAAGTTATATGAAAGTACTATTGACTTTCAGCACTATCCATGAACATTGCTTTTTGTGTATGTGGCCATTCTGCTAAGGTCCATCCACTCCAGTAAGTGGAGCATAACTGGATTTAACAGATGCAACCTGATTGTCCCTCCCCTTAATAGGAACATAGAAATCTCTCTTATACTGAGCCACACCATTTCTCCATATAGTTCAGTATTGTCAACACTAATACAGTGGCTCTCCAGAGCTTCAAACAGAGAATCGTTGCCTGGAGATGCCAGGAATTGAACCTGTGACCTTCTGCATGCAAAGCAGTTGTTCTACACTGAACTACAGCCCTTTCCTTCCACTGTCAAGTTCTTTGTTCCTGAGCATGCTTACAAGCACAGGCATACTCAAACTGGTAGACTCTCTCACACACACCACAGCTGATTCCAGGTGAGAAGGGAAATTAGGGCTGGCACTCATCCACCCGCTCAGCTACAACAACTTAGGTTCATGACCACATTTCCATACACATTCATTCTCATAATCACTTGGACATCTTGGTAAGTTTAACCATATCCACCAAATGACCATCATCCTATGCAAACCATCAGTGAACGTGGGAGAGGTGATAGGATCAGAATTGAAATAAAGTCCTCTCTCTCAGCTCCTGACCTTCATGCATTCATCCAAAAATTTGAACAGAACCTATGGGTACAACTTGTGTGGGCATAGGCGCTCTTTGCATGGTTAAGAATCCTGCAAAAATCAGGAGCCCCAATTGCACATAGAATTGCATGTGTGTAGGTTCTGTTCAGAACTTCAGATGGAGAACGGGGCAGGATCCCCATTCCCTAACAAGACATACACATTCACTGAACTTATATCACAAGCATATATGAATACAAATGGCATATCATAAAGCAGGAATGGCTAACCTACAGCCTGCATGCCTCCAGGACCCTCCCATTTTAAAAAAATAAAAAACAAGTGCTGACTGCTCCCCAAGGCACAACACTATGATACTGTTTTGCCAAAGGGTTTTTGTGCCCCTCAAGTTCCCCCCAAATTGACACACACACATACACATGTATATATGTGCACAACAGAACTTCTTCCTCTCCTGTCCACTCCAGCCTCCTGCACACTATCAAAATCAGCTCTGGAAGGTTGAGGACTCCCTGGAGCAGATTTTGGGATGGTACAAGGGGAGAAAAGGAACCCCACTGGTGCAGTATTGGCTACCATACAACCCAAGGATTGCAGCTTAACCTGTTTTCTGATATTACTGCATTTCACATGCACAGAATTTCTGGTGTAGGGGAACACATTCAAACATGTGCCATTCCTCCCCCTTCTGCATTCTGAAATGGTACAGTCGCTTTTGCAAGATTTTTGGTTAGGAAGGTAGTACAGATGTTGTCACACTATCAGCCCCTACGGTACCTAATCACATGCATGGCCTGATCTTGGAAACAGTGTAACATCTGAAGCAGGGAACACAGATGATTACAGAAGCCGCATTCTTTCATAGAAGAACCACAAAGTGCATTTTTCTAATCACAGAAATAGCTGCTACCACTTTCCCTGTGTCCCTGTGCTTCATATATTCATTCTCACACACCAAAACAAACAGAAAACATCTTTAAAAGTAAGAACTGCATTGCTTCTGGGAAGGACCCTTTTTTTCTTCTTTGTGAGTTCTGCCTGCAAGAGAAGCTGATCTAATAAGAGCTGGGGTGATGTTACAAAGTTTTAAAATTTAGGGCAGTGTTTCCCAAACTTTCAACATGCGCATACCCCTTTTGAGACATTGATTTTACCAGCGTACCCAACTTTCACAAAAATAATTGCGAGAGGGCTAAGGTATTATAACACATTCATAATTCCTATAATTTTATATGAAATGTTTGTAAAAAAATAAATACAAGTAAGTAATAAACATTTTAATAATAGAAATAATATTTATATAACAAAAATATGTATTCAAAAATATAGAAATAATTCATATACTAATAATTAAAATAACTATTATTCAAACAAAAAAAAACCATTCTAGAAATAAAGAGTAATACTTTTTTGGTATTAAAATTGTCAATACAAAACAACTGTTTAATGGGAGGGATGGAACTGCTTGTGACCAGATATTAGTGCGGCGATATCCGGTTCAATATTTGTGATCTTAGGACGAAGATGGGGCTCCACATCAATAATTCGGTTTCGTTTTTTTTGTTTTGATGTTCACAAGCGCAGAGAATCCTACCTCACACAAATATGATGTGGGGAAGGGGAGAAGATATTTAACAGCTTTATTCGATAGAGCTGAATATTCAGAACTAATGCTTAACCAAAATGAAGTCAGTTCTTTTTGTTCAAATTTTGCTTTCAGGAAACCATCTGAAGTCAGCTCCAAGAACTGTTCTTGTTCTGCATTTGAAAGATTATTTGGCAATGTATGAACACTGGTGAGGAAAGGATTTCTTATCCACTCAACACTGCGGTCTGGTTCAGGAAAATACTTTCGAAGATCTTTCTGTAAACTTTCCAAGTGTTCTTTCATAGTTTGCAATACATAACTATCAAGTTCATTAGTCGAGTAAGTCATGAAGACATGGAAAGGAATCAAATTCATTAAGACTGAGACGTTTATGCCATAGCTTAAATTTTAAGATCATCACACTCACTTTGTCTTGAACCTGAAAGATGGATGTGAGTTTTCCTTGAAAGGAGAGATTAAGGTTATTTAAATGAGCAAAGATATCTGCAAAGTATGCTAATTTACATAACCAGTTCCAGTCATGTATACAGTCCTGCAGGTTACAAGTTTCACCCAAGAAAGCTTGAAGTTCTTCTCGTAGCTCAAACAGGCGATTTAGGACTTTTCCCCGCGAAAGCCAACGCACTTCAGTATGAAATAGGAGTTGTGTGTAGTCACTACCCATCTCATCACAAAGCAAAGAAAAAAGCCGAGCATTCAGAGGGCGACCTTTCACGAAATTGACAACAAATCACAAGCCTGGCTCCCCTTATTGGCTACAATCCTGAAAGGGTGGGATTAGAGGCCAGAGCTTGGAAAAGTTATTTTTTTTTAACTATAACTCCCATCAGCCCAATCTAGTGGCCATGCTGGCTGGGGCTGATGGGAGCTGTAGTTTAAAATAACTTTTTCAAGCTCTGGCTAAATGCTGCTATACAGATCGGTTAAAAAACAGATTAAACAGTTGCAGGGGGGCTGACATTTTGGTGTATATCTCAGGAACCAGATGACCTAGAAACTTAGTTTTTTAAAAAAATTGAAGCGGAGATTCCAGAGATTAAGGTAAGTTAGCTGGAGACCCAGAGCGGATCCCCCAAAACCAGAAACTCCAGCCAAAAATCATGCAGCATGCAGCGGGTTTACAGAGGCAGTGCTTGCCTGGGCTGGAGGTTTTAATCTCCTGCTCTTTGGCTGCAAAGTGGTTTTTCCCCCATCCTGCCTGGGAAGCCACTCAGGCACGCAGCCCAAGAGCAGGCAGGGGATTCAACCTCCTGCCTAAAATTCACAGCTGACGAGCGGGCAGGCCAGGCAGGGTGGGGGGAAAAACCGCTCTGCAGCCGAAGAGCGGGAGATTCCCCAAGAGGGAAGTGGCTGGCGAGATGGCCGCTGCAGGGCTGAACATAGAGAAAAAAACCCAGTTCCCTGCTTCCCGGTGTGAACATTTTTGTAGTCGAGCATACGCATAAATATCTTTGTGGTGCCATCTGTTTGTAGAAGTGTTTTTTGGTGGCCAAAGTCATTGCGAGGGAGTCCGAGTCTTATGAGAAACTGGAGGGGTGCACGAAAAGACAAGGAATGCACTGAGAGCGAAAGAGACTACGCGTTGAGTAACATCGGGATAAACCACTGTTATTATTGATCTTCCCTCACATGATTGTGTGAGAAACTGGAGAAATCACAAGAACTGTATTTTCTCTTGAAAGAACACACGCACACGTTTTTTGCCGCTAAAACCCAATGATAAAGTACAAAAAAACACATTCGGCTGCATACCCCGTGAAACCCTTTCACTTACCACCAGGGGTACGCATACCACACTTTGGGAAACACTGATTTAGGGGATTTCTGCCTGAGCATAAGACTAAGTTAGCTTTGAATATCCTTCCAACAACAATTGTATGAGAGTAAGTAAGATACTTACTGCGTAACATGTCATTGTAGGCATTGTCTGCAATGGCGTAAATGTGGGGCGGGACCTCAGATCGCCGCTTGCCCTTATAGGTCGCTACCACAGGAGCAGTATAGACCGGAAGCCATTTATATGGGTTTATGGTGACACAGAACAAGCCTGAATAGGTCTGCGGGGTGGGGAAAGGCACAAGTATGAATAGAGTAATACAGACACCACAACTTTGTCCCATTTGTGAGATATATATATCTTATCAAAGGGGGAGCTTCAGTGATTCATTGGGGTGGGGGGAGCTTTGGAGACTCATGGGGGATAGGGGGAGCTCCAGTGACCTGGAGCAGAAGGAGGGCAGCTCTGGTGACCCATCAGGGGCATGGGGAGCTTCAGCAACCTGTAGGGGAAGGGGTTATTTTGGTGACCTGTGGGCAGGAGGGCTTGGGCAACCCATGGGGGAGGGGATGGCTTTAGAGACCCGCGGGGGAAGGGGAAGGGCTTTGAAGAGCCATGAGGGGAGGGGAGGGCTTTAGAAACCTATGGGGAAAAGGGGGAGCTTTGGTGACCCATTGGGCAGAAGGGAGCAACTTTGGCAACCCATGGGGAAAGGGGGAGTTCTGGCGACCCATTGGGGGAAAGAGGCAGCTTTTGTGACCTGTGAGGGGGAAGGGGGGACCTCTGACAACCCTTGAGGGACTGGGAAGCTTTGATGATGGTAGGCAGGGTGGGCAAGCAAGGCGAGCAGGGATGGCAGCCCCTAGTATATACATAAAAATATGTGTCATGCTGCAGTTTGCAGCACCACAGACAGGTGGTGCTGTGAACTTCAGCATGAATGCTTCCAGCCCCCTCACCTGCATGCTGCTCACACTGCCCACCTTGACAAGCAGGCAAGGCGGCAGTGGTCACCTTGGCAAGCAAGCAAGCTGGCAGTCTAGGCATTGGAGTGGGTATATGGTGGTGGCCGCAGTCTGGGTGGAAAGGAGGCTGGTGAAGGTTCAGCACCTTGGACAGCTCCTTGAAAGTTTCAGAGTAAAACCTGGAACAGATTCCACTGCCCCACTGACATGGAGCCACCAGCTACCACTGCATGGAAGTTATAGGTGGGGAATTTCATGTCTCAAACCTTGCTGTTTGCAATAGTAAAATAATAAATGGGACACATTTGTCATGTGAATTGGAAGAAATCTGTTCTGAGCAGCCAAGCCAGTCTTTTGATGCAGACATGAAATGTGGCATGCACAGAGAGTTCACTGGTCTTACTTACATAGATCATCCAGTTGGAATAACGCCGTTTCAGGTTTTGCAGCACAGAGGCCTCATTGAGGTGGGTTAACATGGCCATGTCTTCAATCATGTCAAATTTTGGAGGATTCATTGGTTGAATGTCATCCTCCTTAACGACAAGAGTCTGCAGGGATAAATGAAAGCATTTTGCTAAAGGGATTCTTCATGATTCTGCAAGATTGTGTGCCATTTCAAGTTCTGGCTCTAAACTCCATAAAGTCAGAGGAAATCCAAATGGGGGGCAGTGAAATGGCTGAATTGGAACCTATCAACAAGTTTGATTCAGTTTGCTTAGACTTGAATTGAAACAATGGTTTCCTATCCCACTAGAGATATTAATTAAGGAAACCTAGGATGACTGTGAAAACGGGGCTGAAACAACCCTCCTACCAACATTTGGGGATTTTTAATTTAGAAAAAAGGAGACTAAGGGAGGACATGATGAAGATGTAAAAAATCATGCATGATGTGGAGAAAACATCACCGCCAGTGTATTACCTGCAACGTCATAAGAAGTATGCCTCTTAATACGAGCTGCTAGGGAGCACAAGTGGAGAGAGTGTGCTCAGATCCTCCTTGCAGGCTTCCCATAGGCATCCAGTTGGACGCTGGGGCAACAGGATGTTAGACTGGATGGGCCTTTGGTCTCATCCACCAGGGATTTTCTTATGTTATTAGCAGTGACCCAAATCTTAATAATAAATCAAGCAAAATGTTCCAGGTGCCTCATTTTAGATATAACAGTACAATTTTTTGCATGGTTTTCTTCTCCTGAGCCTTAAAAACAGGTGTTTTTCTGCATTGCCTTCTGACTTCACTGTTTACAATTCCTCCCTCAACACACACTTGAATACATGCAAAGGAAAATGCCTTCCTTGGACCTCTTTTAGAGCGATGATTACCTCCCCTGAGTAACACTATGGATTTTTTATATTCCAAGTTTCATTTGCAAATGACAAAACCAGTAATTAAGAAGGATGTGACTGTTCAGAGCAATCACTTTGGTGAAATCACTTCCCCCAGATTTCTCCGTTTGGATCAACACTGACAAACACTTAAATTTTTTTTCAAGAAGGTACTGTTGAAGCACAGACATAGGAAATAAAAGTTATGGCTGTTTCCCACAATTTGAACTCTTTTGGTTAATAGGTTTTTTAAAGGTTGGGTTAAAAAATTGGCCTAAAGATTGGGCTGTCACTGGTCATCATGCATAACTTTAGGATGTTGCATTTCAGGGAACAGATGAACCATTGGGCCCCTTTCAACTCTGTGATCCTAGAATTTCAGCTCTATCCTTCTATGAAACATACTCCCTTTGTGGTACTCAAGGAGCCACTTTAGATTAATTCTCCAGCTCTTGATGCTAGACTTGAAGTGCATGAAGACAAACTGTTGGTTGCAGTGCTTTATTTGGCAATGAGCAGCAACCCAACCCTACGTATGTTTACATGGAAGTATATACCACTGACTTTCAAGAGTGGAGCCTCAGGGATTTAACAGGTCTTAATCACATCTTGTCATGACTCCTGTAGTTGCACTTTAATTCCTCCTATAGTATAATGCGGCTGCCACTGTCATGGGTTTGTACAGATAAATATAACCTAAACAATATAATATGCCACAGAGTTTTAATCAGCAAGGTTTGGAGGTTATTTAGACAGACAGCTGAAGTGCACAATTCATTACTTACAATAACTAGAATTAGTTTGATCCTATAAATCTAAGAACTGGAATAACTATCATATTACACATCTGTGTCTGATTAGAATTAATTTCATTTAACAAATGTTACAGCTCATATGAAAATAAAACAGCCTTGCCAGTATTAGCTTAATTAGGAAGTGGTTAAAAACATAGCTAAAGAACCAGGAGGCTTGAAGAAACATATCTAGGCATTGGTAGAAGTGAGCTGAGAAATAGTTAACTGGTCCCCAGGGCTGAGAACAATATTAGCCATAAATGTTATATTTATTTAGTTGGTTTTTAATAACTGGATTCTAAGCCACACTGTCCTTAGATCAGAATTGTTAACATGGCTATTAGAGCCTAACTATATAACGCACGCCAAAATATAGTCTTAAAATTTCTATAAAATGTATATCTAAATCAATAACTATTATCCCTAACCAACAAAAGCATGATTCACATTAACATATAAAGCTGCAATATATTGGCCAGGAATAAACTTTGGCTACCGCTCGCAAGGAAAGAGCTAAACTATGAACCCACTAAACCAGCCTTTCTCAACTAGTGGGCCACCAGATGTTGTTGGACCACAATTCCCATCTTTCCTGACCATTGGCAATGCTGGCTGAGGCTGATGGGAGTTGTGGTCCAACAACATCTGGTGGCCCACTAGTTGAGAAAGGTTGCACTAAACTATGATCTCAGGTTTGGACAACCAGCTAAGCCAAATATTGGTTTAACTCAGTACATTGTGGAAGTAAAAAAGATCAGGGGGGAGCTAAGAAGCTGTACACTCCTCTCCAGGAGCTCATGCACCTGGCTTACTGTGTGATGTGAGCCAGCCTAATGGGTCAGATAGGGCATTCTTAATGATGGTGGCACCTCGAGTGTAGAATGCTCTCCCTAGGGAATTCAGGAACGTATGCCTAGCACCTATTTTATTGACTTGTAGGCATCAAGTGAAGATTATTTTATTTTCCTGAGCATTTAATAATGCTGTTTTTATTGTTTTATTGCTGGTTTGTTACTGATGGTTTTATGGTTGGATCCTCTTACTGCTGTTTTCCCATGGTTTTAAATGCAGTATTTGTTTAAGCCAATTGCTTTAATTTTTGCTGTTAGTCACCTTGGATAAAAGGTAAAATAGAAATATTTTAAACAAAAATCATTAGTCTATTTAGTCCAGTATTGTCTGCACCAAAGAACAGCAACTCTCCAGGGTCTCAGAGACAGATCCTTCCTAGCCCCACTAGGAGGTGCCAGGGATTGAACATGGAACTTTATGTATGCAAAGCATGTGCTCTACCTCTGAGCTAGTAAATGAAATCTGGTGCATCTCCATGGGGAAGGGAATTCCAGAGCTGGAGAAGCACAAGTCAGATAAGTGTATTGTCCCTAAAAGACAATAGGAAGTAAGTGTAGTTTCTTCAGCTGGTTGTTGGGTGTTTCAGAAGCTCTGTGCAAAGTGATCTGCATGTCCTGCTTCCCAAACATTGAGCATAGGGCTTGCAACAAGATAAACAAGGTAAAGCATTATGGCTGCGGAATTTGTCATAGCTGTCAGGATGAGACACTTGATCACTTTAGAGTAAATTAGGCGTCAAGAGCAGTGGAGCCTGGTTGCTCCAATGTTAGTGGGGCTGTGAATCCACTCCGGGTTTTACTGTGAACTTTCTAGGAGCTGACCAGGATGCTTTAGCTTTAGCACCTTGGACAGCTCCTTGAACGTTCAGACTAAAACCCAGAGTAGATTCATTGTTCCACTTACATCAGAGCCACCCACATCCCTTGGACAAAGGCAAGGTATTTCATTTTAATTCATTCAACACTTTTTCTTAAAAAGACTCTTTTTGAAACTATATGCATGTAGTATTTTGAAGCATTGAGCTGTAAGGAAGTGCTTTGTCGAGGTCATAGATTTCACTGACACAGCTAAACTATCTTTAAATTGCTAAATTATAATTATGTTGTTAAGATAATGTATGTAAAGTAATTCACATATTTAGGAAAAAACACTATAAAATTAAAAGTATATTGTTGTTGTTATTGTTGTTGTTGTTATTCCAGGCAAGGGAGGCAGGCAGGCAAGGATAATACCAGGCACCTGCTTCTGTTCCAGCTAGACTATCCCTTCCTTCCACAGGATCATCTACCTTCAACTGCCCTATGGGAAAAGTCCCAGGAGAGTGAGGGAAGCAGGTGAAGAAGGCATCAGAGACCTCCTCCTATTTCAACTGGACTGTTACTTCCTTCCACGGGGCCACCTCCCACCAACTGTCCTCTGGGAAACGTCCCAGGAGTGTGAGGGAAGCAGGTGAAGAAGGGCACCAGAGACTTCCTCTGGTCCCAACTGGATTGTCCCTTCCCCCCTCAGGGTATCTACCATCAACTGCCCTGTGAGAAGGATGCTGATGACATTTTATGTGTCTGTAGTGTTTATTGTGGTTTTAAAGAGCATATAAGCCAACATTGAAGGTTTGTAAACTAAAAGGCAAGACATAAATAACTGAAATAAATACATAAATAAATATTATTATTTCATCTGAATGAGTGGCAGATGATTCTTACATTACAGCAGTGGCATAGTTGCTTCTCCTCTGTTTCTCCACTCACACTGCTCCAGTATTTTATTTTATGCTATTTTTAAATATATATATTAAAAGATTTCTAAACAGCCTTTCAGGACATAAAAGCCTTCACAAGAAGGTGGCATGCAGTTCTCAGTAAAACATTTTTTTTAAATAACATCATCAGTCCTAAAGCAGATACACCCTTTAAAATGAAGAGTGCAAATTAACCTGGAGACATCATTTAAGAAATGCAGATTGGAATATAGAACCCTTAACCCACCTTAAAAATAAAAATAAAAAAATAATAATGATGAAGCCACATGAATTTCCAGACTTGACTAACAGGGAAGACTATATGGGAGGGAATGATAATGAAGCCATTTGCCACACTGGAGTGTGTGGATGGCAAATGGATGGTAACAACCAGGCAAGATTATGGCACTTCTCTCATACAACCTCTCAAGCAATGTGTGATGGAGCCCTGGGAGGCAGCCTCCTGTAACATAAGAACCACTCTTATTCTTGATCAGTTCAAAGCCATCAATAAGAATTTCAGTAAACACGTCTTGTCTAAGTATATTTCATCTGCCTTCTTTCCTCTTCTGTGTGTCCACATGCAGACACTTCTTTCCTTTTCAGTTCTCCCCCACTACCTGCCAAACTTGTCCATCAGTAAGGAAATTGTTTACCTTTTTATCTTTGGTTTCCACAGTGACTTTGCCACCGGAGGATTCTTTGATTTCGACTTCAACATATGCTTCCTTTTCATCTGGAATCCAGGCCCTCTTCTTCCCTGTATGACCCCCAAAGGGACAAGTGAAATGAGAACATTCCAGAAAAGAGTGCAGTAAGAGCTGCCATTCTCAGTAGTCTTCATACATCATGAGTCTTAACAATACAATTGAACACAATATTTTCTCCTTCTTTTATTCTCCAGCTACTAGACCTGGAAATGATGGGTATTGCAAGATGAGCTTTGTTTTAATGGCATTACAGGATTATCAACTTAATGGAGACCCCCCATAAGGGGCCTTGGGTAGTGTGTAACAGGCCATGGTCCTACCTCAGAGGGCTAGCTGGATAACCAGGAGGCCAGCAGGCCATGCCATGCAGTTTGTTGCTCCACTGCAGGCCTGATGTCACTCACCTCGGGCCAGCTGGCTCCCCAATCCTCGGTCTGCATCACAATGGGACTATTACACTGGCAATTCCCAAGGTGTGCCCACCAGGCAGGTTATTCAAATTCTGATTCTAGCCTGACACCATGCCAACCCCACTTACATGCTCTACTTAATAAAGTGGTGGCCTATTTTTACCCATACCCTGGTTTGGCTATCTTATTTTCCTTCCCCACTCCTGGAGTGGCACCCTTGCACATTCCACACAACTGGGGCAGAGTTATTTAGGCAAACTTCCCTAACTCAAAATTGCTGCAAAAACACTGAGTCATCAGGCTCCAAATTTAAATTTGTAATAATAGAATCCATATGTACATATATATTTGTTTAAAGCATCTTTATCATGCTCTTCAGCTGAAAAATGCTTCCTGAGTAACTTACAAAGATTAGAAATAAGATGCTGAATTAGGTTCACTTTTTTTTTTTAAAGAAACATAAGTTATCCAGAAATCTTCAGATTTTGATTTGTGGAAGTACACCACTCTGATATTTTATAGTGTGAGTGATTTATAAATCTTAATAAATAAAATACAAGTATCACTCAAAATCAGATTTTAAAAAACTGATATTTTAAAAATACAGTTTTTGAAATCCTGTCCAAATGTAGAATTATTTCAACTCCACCAAAGGCAAACTTGCATTTGCTGTGGTAAATGTCAGTGATCAAAAATCCAAGGACGTGTTGAAGACATCATGGCTGCAGTAATGAACATAGTTAGGCGGCTTATATCCTATTGACTTAAATGGGATTTAAGTGGATTAACTATGGGCACAACTGTAGACAGCAATTTTCTTGAATGATTTCAGAATTTGACTAAAAATGTATAAACCTGCACAATCATACACACTGCAGGTTGTTCTGGACCAATCCAGAAATGCCTCACTTCTAGTAGGGATGAAAAGATCTATCAATATTGGTTCTCAGTTTCTCATTTTTCCAATCTTAAATCCAGTTCTGCAGCAATCTGTGATGTTTTTAAAATCTTCATGAAAGTTCTTCAGCATTTTAGTGCAAATTTCTCCTAATAAACACAATTTTATTTATTTATTTGTTTATTTAATTTTTATCCCACCCTTCCTCCCAGCGGGAGCCCAGGGCAGCAAACACAGCACCAAAAAACTTTAAAACATCATAAAACAGATCTTAAAATACATTAAAACAAAACAGCATTATTTTAAAAAAACAACCTTAAAAAAGGGTTAAAAACATTATTGAAAAACGTATTAAATAATCCTGACACAGATGCAGACTGGGATAGGTCTCAACTTAAAAGGCTTGTTGAAAGAGGAAAGTCTTCAAAAGGCGCTGGAAAGATAGCAGAGATGGCACCTGCATAATATTCAAAGGGAAGGAATTCCACACGGTAGGTGCCGCCACACTAAAGGTCCATTTCCTATATTGTGCAGAACAAACCTCCTGATAAGATGGTATCTGCAGGAGGCCCTCACCTGCACAGCGCAGTGATCACGCAGCTTTAACTGTTATTTGCAGCTTTAACTATTGTACACATTTTTGCAAGCAATTTCTCCTAATATAATGCATTTTTGTATGCTATTTTCATTAATATATTTTTTTTTATGCACATTTTCCCCCAAAGTATGCATTTTTATCAACATTGTTTGGTTGGAGAACTACATTGCAAAATTCGGATAAGCATAAATTTTGAAGGATTGCTGTGTTTGGTTCTTATATTGTTTCAGAAAGTGTGAATTTTGTAAATTCAGCTTTACATGCAAACTGAATTGAGTTTGTCCTCCATGCCTAACTTATAGTCACCACCTCAAGAGATGCCAATAATAGGCTTTTCTAGATTTTGCCTAGTGACATTTGTCCCTGATTCTGGATTTGTTTGTGACCTCAAAAGTAAAGTCAGGTGGGAAATGCATTTAAGGATAAACAAAAGCATTAATTATCTTCCTGCATACCTTTTGCATTAGCTTTGAAGTATTTATTCTGAAACTAGACATGTGACTCCTTTCAACTATAACAATGGCAGTGGAATAACTCTCATGTAATATGATAATGATAGAAGTGGAAAGGTATATGTAAAGAATCAGTATCTATTTCTGGATACCCCTGTAGTAAAGTCTATTTATCCCTAGTGTGACAGATGGTTAAGAAATGTTTCCAGAACTAAAATTCTCCATATGTTTCTAGAAAACAGGCATTTCTGTCTGACATAGTCCTTCCAGAAATGCTTTGTCCAATTGTTCAATTTACACTTTACTATAGTGGTGCAACTGCCAAAGCAAATACAAATCACTTGGGCATCTCACTAAATGTTTAGCTGCCAATTGCGATATGTTTCCATGTGATTAGTGGCAATTATATAATTACATAAAAGGGGAATCAGAGAACCAGTTTCTTTCCATCTCTTTTATTCCACCAAAAATCAGATTTTATAACTGTTTGAATCAAATGCAATGAAATTAAGGGGTTTTGATCCCAAGCAAGATTGGGAACATAAATGTTTTCCTGGGAGTGGTCATAACTATCCCAATTCATAGAAGCAAGAGATAGCAACACTGAGAAGAAAGTGGGGGGGAAGGACATACAGGAGGCCCCTTGCTGACAGCAAAAGTTGTCTTACCATCAAACGGTATATTGTGGTATTTTAACAGCTCCTCATAACTTTTTCGGAGGTACCCAGCCGCCTCCCCAAGCTCAGACATGTCCAACATACCACCAGACATCTTGCCTATTAGAAGGAGAAAATCTCAACAGCAGCAAACAGATAAGCCAAACGCCCTAGAATATTGAGAAGGAGAGAGAACAGAAACAAATATCAGACCACCAGCTAGCTATAAAGAGCCATAATGTTCATATATACCATTAATTTAGAAATCAGAGGAAAATGGTCTCCATCCTCTTTCTGTCCTGTCTAAACATGTAAAAGATTCTTCCAATGTCAAAGAAGAATTAGAATTTTCTTTTTCTTTCTTTCTTTCTTTCTTTCTTTCTTTCTTTCTTTCTTTCTTTCTTTCTTTCTTTCTTTCTTTCTTCTGGTATAGCCAAGATGTACATGTTCCTTATAGGCTACAGTCTATCAGCCGGTGTTACATCCAAACAGAATTGATTAGCCACTTCTGTGGATCATCTGTTCCTTTTCTGCTGGGTGAACCAAAGCCAGCCATCTGGTGGCCAATGCATGCTTCAAATATGATAAACAACTTTTGTTTCAGTATGTTCCTTATACACTCCATCACACTTTTATTCCAAATCATTATCATAGCAATTTGCCCTTTTCATCCTGTAATTCAGAGATGGAGTAACTTCATTCTTGCAGAGACTGTGAGTTACTTTTATAAGATCTCCTTGCTCCCTTTAAGTGCTGTTGTTTTTTGTTGTTTATGATAAAGTAAGAGTGCAAAGGATCTCTTAACAGTTCATCTATATTAAATTATCATGAATATGCACCCTTGCTTAAAATGTAAGAAGCAACTTGCTGGATCAGGCCATGTTCCACCTAGTTCAGTATATTATCTGCAAGGATCCCAGCAACCAGCATGCATTGTAGGGTTAACTTGAAACTGGCCAGTGTACCACTAGTAGACTGTGATCTATCTACTGTCCATTCCTGCTGTAGTACACTTCTGCAAATTTACATCTCAGGAACATTTCTCTGTAGATGGTCCCTATATTTCAATTCTGATTGCCACCCTGGGCTCCTTCTGGGAGGAAGGATGGGATATAAATGGAAATAAATAAATACCATCTACCATCTGCAGACCTGGCCATATATTAAGTGGCAATTGTGATGGGTGGAAGCCCAGCTCTACATTACTGCTATTAATAATAATTTAAAATATAACATGAACAACAGTTTAAAACAAATTACAATCACAAGAATATGGTGGATGTTACAAATATACATCTCAAGTGTCAAAGCATAGGGTAAAGTGGTGCATCTTCATGTTATCATGAACCCTCTACCAAACTAGTGAAGAGGTTTGGTCAATACATCCATTAATTTTACCAAATAAATGCCTATGAAGACAAAGTTCCAGTATTAGAATTACAAAAGGGATGTGACTGCAACTGGACAGTTAACCTTTGGAACACCACTCATCATTAAGCGGTTGCTGTTAATATTCTGACAAACAGTTGCTACAGCAACAAAGGTATTTGTATTCAAGACTTACGCATATTGAGACACAACATCAATAACACACACTGTTGCTCCTGGCTTTGCTTAACTCATATCTTAATAAATGCACATTATTATTTTTCCTTTCCTTTGAACTCACCACCCTTGCACAACCTTAATCAGTTAGCATTCCAGGAACAGGCTTCCTATTCCTTATCCTATTTTCTTTTTTTAAACCAGGCTAAGGAAAGCAAGGTAATAGCACAAAACAAACGTGCAACACAGACATGCTTTTTATTACCAACCTTGGCTATGGGGCTGAGTGACTGTCTGTGTGTATGCTGTGAAGCCCCTTTTTATTGTGTCTGTCAAGGTCAGAGTAGGGAGAGATATGTCAGAAATTCCCATATGTCATATCCACACAGCTCCATTGGTGCTGCTGCCCTACTGCCCATAGAGACACAAAAGGCAAACTTTTATCTCTCTGCAAATGCAGGCTGGTTATTTTTACTCCTGTATTGTCAGGCAATTACAAAGGCAGAGAGTGGGGGCTCCAGCACAACACTCTCTCAGAGCCATTCTGTTTCAGAAGAAGAACACAACAAAATGCAGTCGTATAATTTGTTCATTCAGTCCCTTCTTTTGCTATCGTTTCAGGTTTTAACCACGGCCTTTGGCCTGCACTCACGCTTTCACTACCAGGGAGGTAATTGCTGAGTAGGGTCAACACCCCATTCCTTCTTCAGTGATGCCACCAGTGATCTCAAACTCCATTCTGAAAAAGACAGGTGGTGGCGGTTGTTTTTCCACTTGAGTTTTCCACCCTTTATTTTCAGCAGGTGGATTCAAAAAATATAATAAATATGATTTTAATGGGATAAAAGAAATAGAAAGAAACTGGGTTCAGTTCCCCTATTACATAACTGCACATCCCCCCCAAGTTTTTCCTTTTGTTTTTATTAATTTAAAACAATTTATTGTAACACACATTTTTAAAAATAAACAGAGAAAGGGAATATAAAGCAAGGTGGGAAGATGAAAGGAAAAACAAGAAATATTTAAAAAAATACAGCTCAGACACCTCAGCAGATGTATTTGTGCATTAGCGTTCCAGCCTGCTTGAATCACTCCCATTAAACAACAGCCATGCCTCAGGGAACTTAAAAATGGTGATTCCACACTGTTCATGACAAACTAGACTGGCTATAACATTACAAATATCCAGAAACTACTCATAACCAGGCATCATATTCACACTGTCCTTTAGAGGAAGAAGCCTTTGTCTCTTCTATAATATTGTAACAGTCACTGTGGACATGAGATTTCAGGCTACTTGAATGGTGCAACAGAAGCAAATGAACAGGCAGATTTGGAGAAGAAGGTGAAACAGACTGGTGTTTTATTGCAGGTGTATCCTGAAGCATGTTCTGGACACAATATGACAATAATAATGCGTTAGTGATGGATTCATTCTGCATTATGGCAGTCCGGAGGGCCTACAGCAGAACAAAAGTGGGACAAAAATAAACCAGAACATTTGTAATATAAAAGGTTATGGAACTTCAGCTGGAAGTTATGGGATATGCACTGACTAGACAATCCCAAAACTTTTGCAGGCACAATCAATACTGAAAGGGAGATTGCATGTGACTGCCCTGATAGCATCATAAGTACAAATAATCACGAATGCGCAATAAAAAAAGGACATCTGGAAGGGCCCATAGTAACTCTGGTATGATGCAAACATCTAGCCAGGATTCAAGTTCACTGAAGGCTGGATTTGCACTGTGATTTTGGAATTGCTAGAAATTTTCTGGTAGCTGCCATGGAAGTTCTGTGTCAAAATGAAATGGATATGCAAATAGCATGGGTCTGGTCCCCAGTGACATTCAGCCAATGGCATTAATTCATTCTACTACCCTAAATTAGGGTTGTCAGGTCAGAAGCATCCCAAATCCTAAGATTTGGGGGGCAGGCCCAAGTGATGTCATAGGGGAATGCCTGAGTGATGTCATTAAGCATGATACATAAAGCATCAACCACAGTTGCTTGGCACATAAAATTCAAACAAAAACATTTATCGGATTGGAAATTAAGATAGAAATCTTAGCTAAAAGATGGGGCCTGGGTAGGGAACATTTAATCTAGCCAACTTGCGTCTGGCAAAAAGAGTTGAAGTGCCCTCAAGCCAGGCCAGTCACCAGAAGGCTACTGTAGGAAGAAAGAAGCCTAGTGTTGTGGAGATGTTAGATGGGAGTAAGGAGTAAAGATGGATGCCCCTGAAGGCTGCAATTCTAAACACACTTACTAAGGGACTATGCCCCATAGAACTCAATAGGACTTACTTCTCAGTACAGAGTAAATATGGTTTGGATTGTGTTGTTGGTAAACCTTGACCAGGAATCCTTTGCAAAGATATCCATATCCAAGCAGGGTTGGCAACCCCCTGCCTGGAATGCCCTGCCCCTATCTTTTAATATGGCTGCTCCAAATTTCTTTACAGATTTGACCCTTCACTTCAGAAAGAGGTCTGAGAAATAAGAGTAAGAAGATTCTCTACTCTTTTCTGTCTCCCCTGTGGGCTGCTATAAACTCACTTTGACAGCCAACCCAATTCCAGTGAATAATAATTGACAAAGAGAAAACACACATGGTTTGGTCTATCTTTATAGGCAGCAGCTTGGGAACAACAACAGTTGCAGCCAAGCTGCCCAGTATGTGAATTCTTTTACCACTATTGGGCAAGAAACAAACCATCATGCAAACAACAAGGTGCATCATCAGTGAGTTTAAGGGAGTTGAGTGGAGCGCATGGAACCACTGTTGTTGCTTCTATGGATGAAAGGGAGTGAGGATAAAGGTAAATGAAATGCAAATAGAAAAAAAAGCAAAATACAGTAAAATGCAATACCACACCAACTACAACAAGATTCCTATGTGTAAGGCAGAAAACTCATCATCCCACAACCAATCAGGATTCCTAACCAAAAGCAAACCTAAAAAAATCCTGGCAGCTGGTTAGCCAACGTCACAGAAATCCTCATGCAACACAACCTGACTCGGGGGCTGCAGTTAGTACAGAATGCTGTGGCACAATTGCTGACATGAGTGAGACCCTGTCAACACATAATACCTCTGCTCTGAAATCTGCACTGGTTGCTGAGTTGCTACCAGGCCAAGTTCAAGGTGTGCTTTCCATGTTCTGGATGCCATATAGTACTTATTCTGCTCTTGTAAAAAAACCTACGCTTTGGAACTCCCTGCCTTTTGACATTAGCAGGTGCCTTCTTTGTATTCTTTTTGGCACCTGCTAAAACATTTTTGTTTAGGTAAACAAAAATGCCCTACCCAGGCATGTAAAAGCTATTATGTTTTTATCTATTTTAACTCACTGTTGGTTTTATTATTTTGAATATTTTTAAATACCTGTCTTTAACTGTTTTTGCCAATAATTTTATTGTTTTAATTCTTTCTGTAAACTGCTTTGAGAGTTTTTATAATAAAGTGGTATATAAATATTGTAATTAAAATACATAAATAAATTTTAGAGTCACTATGGCCCTTGGGTCTCTTTCCAGTTTTAGGAACAAAGGAACTTGTTTTATACCTACTCAGGCAATTTGGTGACATCTAGCTGAGTACTGATGACATGGACTAGCATTGGCTCTCCAGGATTCCAGGCAATAGTCTTTTCCAGAAATTGAATTTTGGATCTTTGCATGCAAAGCATATGCCCTACCACTGACCTACAACCCTTCCCCTGTTTAAAAAAAATATAGTTTAGAATTATTATTTTCAATTCACTAACGAATGCGCATCATACCTAGTGCAGATCCACACCATTCATTTAAAGCACATTCAACACATATTTGAAGCATATGAATCACACCACAGAATCATGGGAACTGTAGTTTGTTAAGGGTTGTGGGAACTATAACTGTGGGGGGAAACTACACTTCCTAGGATTCTTTAGGGGAAGTCATGTGATTTAAATGCAAGTTGGATGTGCTTTAAACGTATTGTGTGAATCTACTTAATAAACTTTGCCTGCATGTAAATCGTTTTAATTAATTTTTAAAAATGAAAATGAGCTATAAAGTTTACTGGGTGGCCTTGGGCTACTCACCATCTCTCAGCCTAATCTTCCCCTCAGGATGAAAACAACAGAGGGGAACCATGAACACCACAAGGAAGAAGGACACACTTAAAATGTAGGGGAAGTATTGTAAACCATAGTGTGAAATCAGATACTTATCAGGACATAGTAAGAAGAAATATTTATATAAGCATGACTGTCAAATATGTTTATTATTTACACAACCTGTAAAGATATTTATAGTACAATCCTACATTTGTTTACTCAGAAGCAAGTCCCAATGTATTCAACAGGGCTTACTCAAATAGGGAAGCATGCAGAGAACTGCAACCTCAAGTGATAAGGAACTTCATTCACCCAACACAAAAATAAGAATCATGCCATTTTAAACTGTTTTGCAATTGTTTATACTTGTTTTTATGGTTACTGGATTTTAAAGGGATTTATTTCTTATTGTGAGCTGCCTTGGTTTCCAGACTGCAAGCCTACCCCACCTGGTTGTTGGAAAGACTCCATATATATACACACACACACACTGGAGATGTAAAAATACATACACCCAGTATAATAGTTTATTGTCAAAACCAGTTGGTAATTGCAGAACAGTATTAGTTTCCTACATAATAAAAGCAGTGATACCTATGTAAGCCCTACCTTATTGCTTTAAAAAATAGGATTGGAAGGGAACAGAAAGATTTACAACACAAGCACAATTCTTTTCTATGTTCACTCAAAAGTCTCATCAATTTGCAGCACAATCCTAACCATGTCTACTCAAAAGTAAGTCCTATTGAATTCATGTGGTTTACTCTGGGTATGTAGGATTAGCACTGCAGCTTTACTCCCAGAAAAGCGAGTATAGGATTAAAGTTTCATTTGGGAAGGTTTTCAAAACAGTGCCCTCTTCAACAGCCCAGGAAAATTTAAACTTGTTTGACTCCTGCACACAAGACAGAAAAAGACTAAAAGCTATATACTTACTCAGTTGATGAGATTTCCAGGAAAGCAGGAAAAAATAAGTTTTCTGACTTGCAAAGGGCTTGTTACTGCCTTGTCAATCACAACCCTGACTTCACTTATTGGCTACAATCCTGAAAGGGCAGGATTAGAGCAGCCAGCTACAAGCTCATTTAACTGAAGTTATGGGGGGGCTGTTGTTTTGCTGTATATTTCGGGAACCAGACCACCTAGAAACTTAATTTTTTAAAATGAAAGCTGAGAATCCAGAGATTAAGGTGTCTCACCCACAGACCTGGAGATCACCCCAAAAATCCAGAGTCTCCGGGTGAAAACCGGACACCTGGCAACCCTTCCCTAAATACAGGGAAGAGAGACAGAGAGCATGTACTCTTTGGACTGTATCTTATCTCTTCACTGAACACACATAAGTGTGCATAAAGAAGCATTATTGGTGACTACCACACTGCTGTTAAAGTATCGCCCCATGAAAACTTATGAAAATCCAGAGTATGAGCATCTTCTAGAACAGCCTTTCCCAACCAGTGTCTCCAGATGTTGTTGGACCACAATTCCTATCTTTCCTGACCATTGGCAATGCTGGCTGAGGCTGATGGGAGTTGTGGTCCAACAACATCTGGAGGCACACTGGTTGGAAAAGGCTGTTCTAGAAGCATTTCCAATTGGATTCATGTAATGCTATGAGGAATCACGCTCATGTTGTCTGTTTTTAGACCCGGAGATCTGTTTTCTTCTTTTTTCTTTTGTTTATTTTCTGTTCTTTTTCCCCTCTTCTGTATATTAAACTGATTTAAAAAAGAGAAAAAAAGAAAAAGGAAAGGAAAAAAGCTAATACATGTAACTTGTATATAGGAGCTTTGTTCATCTTTGCCAGGACTGCTCCATCCCTTAAGGTGCAAAGGAACATCTTATCTCAAAAGAAAGCCAGATCTGTATTCTTTCCCTGGGATCATCTATATAGTTATAATCATCTGTCCATTTACTGCCTGGTCAGGGCCAGGCTGGATTTCTACCTAGGGCCCCCACACCAGTAAGGGACCCATTGACAAGAGACTCCTTAACCTGTTCCTCCTCTTCACCACTGCTTGCTTGTTCACCCAGATGAGTGTGGTGGTGGTGGTGAGGAGGAGGAAGAGATGCCTCAGCTGTGGCTGGGGTCCATTGGGGTTGGTAAGGTGGAAAACAAGGAGACCAAGAGTGTGAAGGAAGAGCCAATGACAGGCAGAAAGAACTAATTCTAGTTTTGTCCCCATCCTCCTCCACTCAGCTGAGTTCTACAAGGGCAATAGTGAGATAAAGGAAGAGGAAGCTGACGGGCAGTGCCACCCACTGAATTGAATGTAAACAAGAAGACAAGCATATGGGGTGGCTGAGTGCAGGCCGAGGTTTGTGGGGCAGTGCCCACTTGGCCTAATGGTGCTGCCTCCACTGAGATACCTGTTTGCTCATTGGGTCTCTACCTGGCAAATGAATGAGGAATGAAGTCTCTACCTGGCAAATGAATGAGGAATCACCACCAGCTGGTCATAATGGCAGTGAGGAGGTAGACTCATTGTGGGAAACGGCCCATGGAGGATGTGTTGCCCTCCACAATGTGGAGCTGACACTGTGTAAGGTAAGGTTTGAAAATGTGCTTCCAAGAGCCAGTTCCTTACAGGAGCTGAGTCCAGGGAATGGTCTGGGAACACCAGATGCAATCACCTGATTGAAGCTAAGTGAGAATGCGCTTCAGCAGTTATTTGACTGGGAAATGACCAGGAGCCCCATATAAGAGCAAGATTTTATACTGTAATATCGTTTTGGGATGCCTCATGGGAAGCAATTCATTAATTAAAAAAATAAAATATACATGTAAGGTTGGACCCAGCTGAATCAGCTGAACACATGTCCCATTCAAATCAATGTGACAAGTTAGTCATGACTTAAGTCACATTGATGTCAATGGGTGCAATGAACTATGAGCAACTAACTCTATAACAATTTAAAAAGTATCATTCTAAAACACGTGAGTGGCAAGTTCTCCAAAGCAGGAAACAAACCAGGTGGGATACCCAACCTTGTACAAAGGGTTACAAGGCTTTAGGGACTGAAGAATTCCATCTCAAGTTACACTGGACCTCCTGCAATCGCAAGGGAGGCTGCTGTGTTATTGCTAATTACCAGATTCCCTCTAGAGAAATATTTCTCTGTTAAGAAGCTCTGATAAGAGGCAGGAAGTGAAACGACTTGCAAGCTGTTGAATCTTTGGCTGATAGGTTCTACACTCAACACATCATTCCCGTCAGCTGCTCTGAGAAGCAACCGAAGCAAGGGAGCTAAGTCACAGATTAGATAGGGACAATCAGCAGAGGAGCTATTTCAAGCATATTTCCATTTTGTAAGACCAGCCACTTATAGGATAGTGTTCAGGAATATCACAGCCTTGTGCTGGTTCTTCCACCCAGGCCCACACTAGTGGCAACATCATCAATAACAACATCTTTGTAGCGCTTCCTGAGTGTTCAGAGCACTGCACATATATTATATTACTTGTGGCACATCTCAAGGCGTTTGGTTTTCTGAGACATAAGTAGCTAGTTTCTACTTTTAATGCTAGATTATAGAGAGTAATACATCAACTAAGAATGGAATATTGTCAGTTTCGTCTCTCTCTGTTTTTCGTTTTTCCAACTTTTAATTCAGCTCTCCACATTTCTGCAGGAATTTGTGCTATATATATATATAGGAACGTAATTGTTCGGAAGCTGAAATGTTTTGTTAATACATATATACATATATACATATACATACATACATACATATATATATAATCCTCATGAAAATTCTGCAGCATTTTAGTGAAAATCTCTCATAATAAACACATTTTCATATGTAGTTTTGACTAATGCAAACATTTTTGCAAGCAATTCCTTCTAATGTAATGCATTTTTGCATGTTACTTTTACTAATATATTCACTTTTATGCACATTTTCCCATAATATATGCATTTTTGTAAACACACTGGACAAATGCATTACAAAATTTGTGTAAGTGTGAATTTCAAAGGATGGGTGTGTTTTGGTTCTCATATTGTTTTGGAAAGTGCAAATGTGATCAATTTGGTTTTACATGCGAATGGAACTGAATTTCTCCCCTATTCCTAACATCAAGTAACCCAGGAGGAGGAGGAGGACTTGAAGTAATTATTGCATTGCTTAGGGAAGATGATGGCCTTAGTTATTTCACCCAAAGGGACTAGCTGAGCCATATGCTGCCGAAAATAAAGGTGGAAAACACAGATGGTGGGAAGACGACTAGCTGACTATAGTTGCAACAGTTCACATACAACAGGAATGTTACATTTGCCCAGAGGGCTGGGGAACCCCCGGAACAAATTTAAGGGTCACATGCAGGTCGCATAGGGAAAAGAGAGGGTGGGGAAGTTCCATTGTGCTAGCGGAACTGTTCAGTTGGATACCATCCATTATATTTAAACCAGATTTAGATCAGACTGCCCTTCAAATATAGGATTGTCCTCTGTAAAGTAAGACACATGGCCACCCTATTATAACGGGAGGTGCTTGGGGGATATAGTTACCAACATTTGCCTCTTCAGTGGTTAAACTACACAGTTGTGTCTGTGTGTGTGTTTAACCAAACAAAGAGAGGAAACAAATCATTTGATATTAAAATTATCTTCATGGTGATATCAGAGAATTCATTAGTGTCATACAATTATAAAATATGTACTTTATCAGCCTATTGTCTCTATAAAGTTGTTATTATACTGACATATCCTAAATTGGCTTTTGAAGGCACAAGGGTCCTAAGATGCATCCATCTGTAATATAGGAAAGTAAACAGATATATCTATTTCACAGCCGGATCCTGTGGAAGTCTCTTAGAAATTGTACACCTAGGTGACATAAACCAGGATTCAGAAAGGGCCATGCACATACACATAGCACACACACAACACAGCCATGCATACAGGGGAGTTTTCTCTTCCCATGACAGCTCCTAATATAATGCTTCATGGGTTGCTGCTCCACAGAGCCTCCAGTTGTTGAGGAGGATTTTTCAGGAAGCATAGCAGGCTGCTTCCAGAAGAAGGGAGATGAAAAGCCTCCAGATGCCTATGAGATACTGGATGCTGCATTTTTTGGATCTCAGACACAGTCTACAGACATAAACTGAAACCGAACCAAAAACTGAGTGGGCCAAGTTAATAAAGGCAACAAGGAATTCCATGCCGCCAAGTAAACAGGCGGGTGAAGGAGGGATAGAGCACTCCATCCTCCTCCGTGCCCAACATAGAAACCAAATGGATTGCCAAAGCAAGATAGCCTACTCATCTGGGTTCAGCATAGAAATGCAGCACACTGCTGGAGAAGTGAACAAGCTTGCTGTTCCCTCTTCTGTAAGAACCCAGCAGGCTAGTATGTATGTATGTATGTATGTATGTATGTATGTATGTATGTATGTATCTATCTATCTATCTATCTATCTATCTATCTATCTATGGGCAGGCTAGTAATCTTTGTGCCATGGGAGAATGATTTCTTTATTTTTTTATGAATTGCACTTAAATCCCATCCACTTTCCCTCCCAGGAACCAGCATGGTATAGTGCTTAGAGTGCTGGACAAGGACCAAGGCGACTAGGGTTCAAGTCCCCACTCAGTCATGAGATACTCACTGGGTGACCTTGGGCCAGTCACTGCCTGAGCCTAATCTACCACACAGAGTTGTTGCGAGGAAAAGTTGGGAAAGGGAGAACCATGTACACCACCTCAAGCTCCTTGGAAGAAAGGTGGGATATCAATGTAATTAACTGATTGATTGATTGATACAGCGTACACTGGTAGAATGGGGGTTTGAACCTGGGTCTCCTGAATCCTAGCCTAACCACTACAGCACACTAGCTCTCAAGAAGTAACCAGAAGAAAAGGCAGAAGACAGGTGATTTGGCCCATAGACCATAGGTTACCCACAGCTCTATCTCTTACATTTGTGCTGGTGGCCCCTTGCCTTTGATTCACAGTAAAGTCCATCATCTTACCTCACAGGACACAGTGCAAGGTGCTACAGAAGCATCAACAGATGAAAATGTATAGTTTGGGAGCATTTGAAAGATTTCATGGAACTACCTTCTAAGGAGGTACAAACACTGGGGTCCCCCTGACCCATTTCAAATCAGAGGACTGGGATCTGCCCTTCCACATTCTTCCTGAGGTTTCAATGGGTGATGGGATTTTTTTTTGTCATTTATTCCAAACGGGTGTGCAGCATTTGTTTGCATTGTACTCGTTAACAGCTGCAGCTTTGAACTGAAGAGGTGTCTATATTTCATGGACGAACAAAATAATCCCCTACATTGTGCGCATATCAGCTTGGCAGCTTTAGAAAGCATTGTGGTGAAATGCTGCTTCATAAATTAGAACGTGAACTACTTCTGACCATGGCATGGTTCTAATATGGCTCCCAAGACTAAAAAGTCATGAGTGTGCTTTGTAATATGCTGGCCTAAGGTGGTTGCGGGGTTTTCTTAAGTTTTATTCAATGTGTAATTTTGAAAGCACAGATGGAATTAATGAATGCAGATAAAAAGGAAGTCTAATGTAAAGATTCCCACATTTCTAAAATGTATTCTAGAAATTATCGTGGAAAATATCTTGGCCTGTTTAAGTTCCATTGGTTTAAATGGGATAGTTATGAATATGCTTAAACAAGACAACAGATATTGTTTCAAGTTTGCGAAACAGTAGCATGTGTACATCTAACTTTTCCATAATGGGGCAAATATCAGCTTTGGGAAGGATTATGATTTTTTTTGGCAAAATAGGGCAAGGGGAAACCATCCCAGTGCTATGATTCTGGTCCAGATCACCCTACCCACAATTGCTATTTGGCAAAATATAAAGAGACAGGAGATCCAATCATGAAATTCCATTGTCTCATCTAGTTTGACCCTTAATTTGGCTACGTCATGTGCATTTCAAAAATAAAGTCCAATGATATTGGTCCCTTTTTGTGATTGTTTGTATAGCCAAGACAAAGGGTTGCAGATGGTTTGGAGGATCACCTTTACTACCTGCCATGGTAGGTTGGCCAGCTTTCATATAACAGAGCCACAAAGCAGCATAACTCATGTCAAGTTTTTGACACCCTGCCAGCATAGTTGGTCCAGCAAAGGTACTGAGTGCAATCCAGAGAAAGTTCAGCTCACTAAAGTGCTATTCAGTTCTTTATCCTACAGGTTTGTAGATGTCTCCCTTCCATACAGGATTCAAAAGGTGTATCACCTACTGGTTAAAGTATTTATTTTCCAGGCTACATGAAAATGAAATTTTGGCACAAAAACACAAATGTGGCCCAACAACACACACAGATTACTAGGAAAGTCTGTAATTGGATGTTTGTATATCTACCTGTGGTCTTCCAGCCCCCATCATCCCTGATAATTGGTTATGCTGGCTGGGGCTAATGGGATTTGGAGTCCAACAATATCTGAAGGGCCACTGATTCCCTATCCCATATTTATAGCGTCTCATACTTCGTGAGTAAAACCCTGCATTGATACCCCTTAGTATACATCTTTAGGACATCTTTACTGTGTTATGGAAATGAACCCAACATTATGTAGAAGCAACGTGAAAAATAATTTGCGTAAGCATATCCGTAGAACTATCTGGAGTGGCCTTTATGGCCTCTTTCCTGGGAAATTAAAATTTTGGTGCAAAACTATTAATATTTTTTAAAATTGGAATTGGGCCTAATAGACTATTGTTTAAAGTATTTATATACTGCTTTTTCAATTTAAAAAAATTTGGTGTTGTCTGCAACAAAATCAATGTATAAAACAATACAAAACACCAGTAGCCAGGACAACAAGAGAAATAGTCCAAACAAAACAAAACACCAAACCAATAAAAGCAGTAAACACTGATCACCCATCAAAAGCCCTGGAGAATAAAAAGTAGAGATTTTAGCACAAAATGTTGAGATTGTAACTTTTAAAGTGGCCAGTGGAGCTGCACAAAGACCATGATAGCTGTGTACTACCTTTAGTAACTCGGGGGGGGGATAACTCAGTGGTAAATCATCTGCTTTGCAAACAGAAGGTCCCAGTTTCAATTCCTGGCATCCCCAGGTAGGGATGGGAGAGATCCTGAAGTTTCCTGCCAGTTAGTGTAGACAGTACTGAGCTGGATGGACCAACTGTTTGACTTGGTATAAGGCAGTTTTTTATATTTCCCCTACATTCAGTGTCACAGGTGGTATGCCTCTGCATACCACTTGCTGAGGAACATAAATGGGGAGAGTGCTGTTGCGTTCATGTCCTGCTTGCAGTCTTCCCTTAGGCATCTGGTTGGCCAATGTGAGACCAGGATGCTGGACTGGATGGGCTTTTGGTCTGATCCAGCAGGGTTCTTATATTCATAAGAACTCATTGAAGGCAGTCAATCAGTGTTCATATTTTACAAGTGAGGAACACCGAGGCTAAGAAATGTGTTTAATACAATGGCAGATTTTTTAAAAACCTTTCCGATTTTACATGCCATTGTTTCAAATTGAGCCAGTGTGGTGTAGTGGTTAGAGTGCTGGACTAGGATCTGGGAGACCAGGATTCAAATCCCTACTCAGCCATGAAGCTCACTGGGTGCCCTTGGGCCAGTCACTGCCCCTCAGCCTAACCTACTTCACAGGGTTGTTATGGGGATTAAATGAGGAGGGACAGAACCATGTAGGCCACCTTGAGGTCTTTGGAGAAAAGGTGGGATATAAATGCAATAAATAAATAAATAAATGTGGGAGTCAGAAAGCCTTGCTGATCTACTGCAACTCACCCAGAGATCTGCCAGAAGATACCAATCTACCTTCTGCCTGCTCCTGATCTAAATGAGGTAAGCGTAGATGCCTCCCAAACCAACCTGGGTATTTCATAAAGTAGGGTACTCCAACTGAAAAAGGCCTCTCTCTGGTTGCCGCTTGCCTAGTCTCTGAAGGCAGGGCCACCTAGATGCATTTCTGCCTCTGGTGGTGTTCTTCAGTGTTGGGCAGGTTCACAAAGACAATAAAATCCATAAATAAAATAGTTCTATATAAGCTGGTGACTCTGGAGTAAACTATGAATGGACTGTGGTCTTGGACAATGGGGATTAAGGAGAAATAAAAGTCCATACAAAGTAGGCATTCATTTCTTGGTCTCAAACTGGAAGCAAACAAGCATCAGTCTCCCTGGCTTTTCTCCAGCTCCAGATTTTTGAGAGAGGCAATGCTATGTTTATTGGATGCATTATCCTCTTCACTGTCAGTGTAATTCAGACAGAGCCACTACAGACAAAAAACCTTGAACCTGAGCTGTACCCCTGGGGATCACTGGGACGCTGTTTAATAAAGACAAGAGCATGATTGACTTTATTTTAAGAATGTGATACAGAATGAAAGTTAGCCGCTAAAGCTCTTCACTCACTGGTAGGGAGATGGCCCCTGAGCATCTTAAAGTCCTGTCTGGACAGTGTAATTAAGGCCTCTGTTGCAGACACTTGTGGCGAGGGCTACTGATTGTTCTGAAGAGCCGCAGTTATTCTAAAGCCTTCTTTCTCAAGAGCTATTTTGAATAACAGCCCGTGTCAGATTCCATGAGTGCAGTCGGATGTCATCCATGTAAAACATACAGTTGTTGTAGATTATCATGCATGCAATGCCACACCGTAACTTAATGGGGCTTGAGCAGCTTCAGCCTCTAGGCACGGTGAACCATGATTCCTTCTGTTCCTCTTTCTGAACTCATTCTCACACACCCCAATAAGCAATTCCATTCAACTGCCTCCTCCCAAAACTGACTCCACTCATTTTCAAAGAGGTCAGGGCCTGTGCCAGAAGGCGGCCAGGTTGGGCTCTGATGGAGGCCCTTCTGGGCCAGAGGGACTCTGAAGGACCCCTCCTTACGGTGGAAGGGTGGTGCTCCCGTTCCATGATCTGCAGATCACGGAGGAGCTCCCAGGCACCCCCCCATACAAACAGCTTGGGCTTCAGTAAGCACCACCACCACCACCTAACTCTCCTGTCAGTGTGAATGCCATGAGCATTGTGTGTGCATGCCTGCCATCACCCATGATGACAGTGTGAACTTCCCTATGGGGCTGACACCCCTGCCACCATCTTGGTTGACAGCAAGCATGCGTGCTATGCATGCACATCATTCACATGAGAGGTTGGTGGGACACATGGGCAGACTGGTGCCCAAGAGCCCAGACATGCCAAGCGCCGGCCCTGAAAGAGGTGCAGATAAACAAGGCTACAATCCTGAATGGGCCAGATAAACTGATGAAGAGATACCAAGACTTCCACATTTCAAAGCCAATTGAGAACTACACATTTGGGGCAGAATAAAAAAATCACCAGTGGTGTGATGTTGTCATGGGCCATCTTTCCATACCTACTCACTGAAGCAGCTGGTTGTGATAGGGCTTTGGTAAGGGAAATGTCCTCACACATTCACAAAGGCGCAAATTGTTTTTCTTTATTTATTTAAACGATTGTTGGCTATCTTCACGAGGGGTGTGTGTTCCAAAATCAGAATCAAAAACAAAATTAAATACCATAAGACATCATAAAACAGTAACCCAACAATAAAATTATCAATAACAACCCAGCATAACAACATTAAAAATAGCTTTCAACAGTTGTAAAACTTCTTTGATGCCATAGCATCCAGATCTGTCTAAGGGAAGGTAACTTGAAACAAATGTGCCTGTAAAGCCCATTTGAAGGCTTGAATTGATGGGGCCATATGTATCTCATTTAGGAACTCCACAAATGTGGGGCCACAGCTGAAAGGGCCCTGCCACTTGTGTCTGCCAGTGCCAACCTAATAAATTGCTCTCACTGGAAGGCACATGAGCAGGGCCTCCAAGTCTGATCTCAAAGTGAGGGCAGATTCAAGTGTTTATAAGACATTTCTTTGTTCCATGACCTCATTCCTAAGGAATATTTTGAGGAATTTCTATCAGGTGCAAAATCTGCTTTGGTCTACATACTGCACAGGCTTTGGTGAGAGATTAGGCCACATTGTCTCAAAAAAACCCAACTGACCTTCTGTACAGGAAACAGGAAAATGTAAAGAATTAAATAAAACTCAAATCTGGAACCCCATGTTAAAGAACCAGCCTTCTGCACACTCATGCTCCTGGCAGAAATTCTTCAAAACAAGGCAAGGAATTTATTGTCATTTATAGTTCTTTAAAGAAAAAGAAAACTAACTGAACTAATGCATGCCTCTATTGGCCACAATTGGGAACAACTTGAACTCACCTAGCAATATTGTGAATCTATCCAGCCACACACTATATGTGATAAAAATGCCAGGTTACGTGTGCTATTTGTGACTGGCCACTGTTAATAGGGTAATTATCACCGTCAGACCTTTTCTGTATTTGCTTTTCTTCTGATCTCACAGTTTACAATTCACCACACCACCACCAAACATATATGTATGCGCCTTCATGTATCTGATGAAGTTTACTGTAGGCCACAAAAGTTTAAGCCATAATAAACTGGTATTCTTTAAAGTGCCACAAGACTCTGTTGTTTTTGCCTACCCCTCTGGAAATTATGTGTTTATAAGTCACGTGTGTTTATAAGAAATGGTCAGAATTTTCTTCTATGAGTCAGTTCTGGAACTGGAAAAGTCTGTGCTGTGTGGACTGAAGCACAACAACGATGCATAAAGATGAAGCTTGTAGACAGAGAAATGGCACTCTTCCGAAATGTACTGCCTAAACTGACGTATTCATGTCCCACCATGTTAAAACTATCCTGGCATTTACAGATGCCAACTTACTGCTGTCAATCTTTCTAAATAGAAAAGCAACAGGATTGCCAAATGTGTGCAGCAAAAACTAAAAATAGAAATAAATGACTGCCCTCAAAACTCATGAGACCACTTTTTAAAAAACATTTTTTAAAAATTGTGTCAGGTATTCTGGGTGGCATTCTACTAACTTGTCCTGTCAGTGCAAGGATTTCCACTTGTGAAAAAAGATTCTTTCCCTTCTCCTCCCCTGTGCACCCTCCCCAAATCTGCTGCAAAGGGCTGGAGGAACCCCTAGAACATCTTTAGAGGGTGCTTGGGGGAGGAGAGGGAGAGAATGTCCCATTGTGCAAGCAGAAATCCTTGCACTGACAGGACGTTTGCCTTAGCGATATGTTGGATTCCACCCACAGTAGACATACACAAAATATTAATCTACAAAAGGGTGGATCTGTTAGCTGTAGATCTTTTGCTGACAATTGCTTTTTGCAATTATGTAGTCTCAAAGCTCACTCCATTATACAAATAATGAAACTGATGTATAAAAGAGTCTCAGGTTTATAATTCACTCAGTTTTTGCTTACACAGAGATAATCTGTGTGTGGAGTGGAGAGTGCACACTCTCATATGTAATGACTAGGGGCCCATCCATACCTAACCACAAAATCCATGTTTTCCTTATTCGTTTGGTGGCCCGAGATCCATACATGTCCTGTTTGTGGTCAGATTATTGTGAAAACATGATTATCTAGCATCTATACATGTGTGCTTTTTTTCTAAATTTCTTTAGCATTGGCCATTCCCTTACGTCCACTGTGACGCCCTTCCCTGGCTCTCCCTGTCAGGTTCCTACCTGCTCGTGGCTACTGCCTTTCACTAGGCACCACCAGGGACTCCACCAGTCCGGACTGTCCTTTTTTATGGTTTCTCTCTCCGCTCTAGCACAGATCTCAATAGATCCCCCTGCTAGGCAGCACCACCAGTCACGTTCTACAACCAATGTTCCCAGAGACCTTGCCTGAGTCTCTCTATCCGGTTACATTCGTGACTGCGTGCCTATGCTGTTCCCAACCCCCTTGTATCAATGCAGATAACTCATAACTCAGGGTTGCTCTGGATACTTATAATGTTATCTTCTCCTCTTCACCACTGCCACCATTTGTTACTGTTTCCCTTCAGTCTTGGTTATTACCTTACCCTCCCTTCTGGTCTGTGAAACCCCAGCCAAGGATCAGGCCTTCGGTAAACCAAAATAGTATTTATTAAATAACATTAATAACAAGATAACTTTGATAATGATCTACAAGCTTATGGTTTCATCTATTACTGTGATATTTGACTTATTACTAATCCGAACTCCACCTCCCTCTTTCTCCACACTCTCCTGACATACACCAACTCACACCCACCTCCAAACTCCACCCAAACAACCCACTAACGTCCACCAAACACCTCTCAAACAACCCACTCACGTCCACCCAGATTCAACTGTCATCCTTCCATTTATACTCTCAGCCATCCAAACACTCAGCCAATCATCCAGCATTCTACTGCTCATTTACTCCCCCCTCCTCTTTCATTCCACTTACCATGTATCTTCTATACAAACAGCACTTACCATATTTACATTAATACAGGAACATCACATCCACCCCTCTTCATTGATTGGTCCATAGCAGTCATTTGCTTTTTGTGCGCTTTTTCAGAAGAGCGCAGAAACATATCTCTTTTTTTTAATTCCCAAGCATGTGCAAGTTTGTGGATGTGGGAAGGAGACGGGGCTTTGCATATGATGGAGGAATGCCCATGGGCCGCCTATAGCAGGACAGTCCACGGCATTGAGTCTGAACACATGGACATTGATGAGACATTATCGATACAGGAAAGCATATCATTTTTTGATGGTATTTCTAATGCAGATTTGTGAATGCAAAAATCCATACTAGCTTGCAACATCATATGGACGATGGTGAATTAATGAGGACACAAAGCAATAACACTGCAGATTATACAGTCGTATGGATGGGCCCTAGATGTGTAATGTGTACAATTATGACACTGTAATGATAGAGTTTATAACTTACAGATATCCCCTTAGTATTCAGAAGTTGGAAATTGGAGTATTAGTCCTAAAGTTACATAATCCAAAGGCTGGGAAGTTGCTGCACGTGTTTGTTTTAGAGATGCCGGAGAACAAAAGCCATTCCTCTAGTCTGCCTGTGGATCCAGAATCATTACAACCATGTGTAAACATATTGGGAAGCTAATGTATATTCTGAACTATTAGTCCATCTCCTTCTTCACACAGTATCAGTATTAAAAGTTTCAGAGGAATCATTCAAGATGTAGGACAAGGATTAGAGGGATACATTCCATATAATTCACACCCAGATTCTACATTCTTAGACCATGTAATAGATTTATCTTCTAGTCTGTGTCTTCTGTGTAATAATTTTGCATCATGCAATGTGTCCATTGGGAAACATCTGAAAGCTCTAATTCAGGGGAAGCCTGTTTCAGTACTTCCAAGGTCTACAATCCTCAATCCAGCTGTATAGGTGCAGATGGGTTGCCTCATTGCAATGGTTGTCAGAGCAGCCATCAAGTGCAAGAAGTCTAAGAAGAGAACAAGCAGAGTCAGAACAAGAGAACAGGTGAAAAGTCAGCACAAATAAAGATTACCACTGCTTGGACAGGAGGTCATAGCTTGGAGAGGAAGCCTTTATAGCACTTCTTTGTGCAGAGAGCCAGTGGGAAGCCTGAGTGAGCAAAGTCACTTCAGTACCAACTAGGGATGGAAAGATCTGTCAGTTTCGGTTCTTTCAGTTTCTCATTTTTCCATTGTTAAATTCAGTTCTCCACATTTCTGCAGCAATCTGCAAATCAAAAAAAAAATTGTCAGGAAGATTCTTCACCATTTTAGTGCAAATTTCTCCAAATGAACACATTTTTGTAGGCAGTTTTGACAAAGATACACATTTTCTCATCATTTCATGCCTTTTTGCATGTTATGTATTCATTTTTATGCACACTTTCCCCTAATATATGCATTTTTGTAAATGTTTAGTTGGCGAACTGCATCCCAAAATTCTAATAAATGCAATATTGAATGATGGCTGTGTTTCAGTTGTCATATTGCTTCAGAAATTGTGAATTTGATAAGTTCTGCTTGAAATGCAAACTGAATCAACATTCTCACCCATCCGTAGTATCAACTAAGGAACTTTTTACTGGTCAGGGTAGTGCTTCTTGAACTGGGATCCTGATAGGTAAATATTTATTTATTTATTTATTTATTTAGTTTAATTTATATACCGTCCTAAGCCCAAAGGCTCTCTGGGCGGTGTACAAAAAGATAAAAACAAGCACAATATATAAATATATATATTTAGCGGATCGTCACCAGAAGGTAGTGCTTGGGGAACATCACTCAACACCACGGACTCTCCATTGTGGAGTCCCCCAGGGATCGGTCTTGTCCCCCATGCTTTTCAACATCTACATGCAGCCGCTGGGTGCGGTCATCAGGAGTTTTGGAGTGCGTTGCCATCAGTACGCTGATGACACGCAGCTCTATTTCTCCTTTTCATCTTCCTCAGGTGAGTCTGTTGATGTGCTGAACCGTTGCCTGACCGCGATAATGGTCTGGATGAGAGCTAATAAACTGAGACTCAATCCAGACAAGACCGAGACATTGTTGGTGAACGCCTTCCCTGCTCAGATGGTGGATGCTTACCCTGTTCTGGATGGGGTTACACTCCCCCTGAAAGAACAGGTACGTAGTTTGGGGGTTCTTCTCAACTCTTCCTTGTCTCTCGAGGCCCAAGTGGCCTCGGTGGCACGGAATGCATTTTACCATCTTCGTCTGGTAGCCCAACTACGCCCCTATCTGGACAGGGACGACCTCGCCTCCGTTGTCCACGCTCTGGTAACTTCAAGATTGGATTACTGTAATGCGCTCTACGTAGGGCTGCCCTTGAAGACAGTTCGGAAGCTTCAGCTGGTGCAGAACGCAGCTGCCAGATTATTGACGAGGACCAGTCGGTCTTCGCATATAACACCTGTCCTGGCGCGTCTGCACTGGCTTCCTATTTGCTTCCGGGCGAGATTCAAGGTGCTGGTTTTGACCTATAAAGCCTTACACGGCGTGGGACCTCAAGACCTTGTGGAACGCCTCTCTCGCTATGAACCTACCCGTTCACTTCGTTCAGAATCTTTTTTTTTTTTACAATAATTTTTATTCAAATTTTCATAAAACATAGAAAACAAAATCATAAAACATTCAAAGACAAAAAACAAAACAAAACAAAAATGATTAAACAAAACAATAAAATAAAATAAAATGTTGACTTCCCATTTGTCACATATCAAATCAGTTATAGGTCTACAATATATAACAATCCTGTCTCTTAAATCATATTATAAAATCACTTTCCTCCAGTAGTTATCTTAATTAATCATCAAATCTCATAAACATTACTTTATTCTTTCCACAAAAAGTCAAAGAGAGGTTTCAATTCTTTAAGAAATATATCTATCAATTTTTCTCCAAATAAACATGTCAATTAATCCATCTCGTTAATAATTATAATAATCTTATTGTCATAACCATAGTCCAAATAAACATTTCGATTAATCCATCTCATCAAAATCTGTTAGGTCCAATAATTTCAATAGCCATTATTCCATTATCCCTATTAGTTCCATCTTCCATCTTCAATAGTCCTGTTAAGTCCAGTAATTTCAGTGTCCAATCTTCCATTATCAGTATTCTATAATAATCTTGCTGTTGTAGCCATAGTCATATAATAAGAGTCTGATGGGAATTTCCTCTATCCCAAATATTTTCTTGCCATCCATTCTGAATAAGTTGCTGAAATACTGTTGTAAAGTCATATCTGTGTTCTTCTTTTTTACAAAATGCACTGGCTCATCTCTTAAGAGTTTTTCCATTGTCACATGGCTGCAGTTAATTCCATAGATTTTCTCTATATCAAGCTCCATCACATCATTCCAGTCCAGAAGATTATCCAAGCCATTGATAACTTTATCTCTAATATCTTCATTAATTTCTTCAGAGATAACGTTAAATTCCAAACAGTAGATTTTATTTCTAAAATCCATAAACTCCAGATCTTTTTCCAATTCCACATTTGTTCCAATCTCCAGGGCTTGTATCTTCCCTTTATTTTTTCTTTTCTCATCTCTGATCTCATTCTCCTCTCTCACAGGGTCCCCTATTTCTTTAAGCTCCTGCGTCATTTTGCTCAGTTCAATTTTCAGCTCCTTACTACCCTGTCGCAGGGTTTGTTTCGTTATCTCAATCTCATCCATTATTTTCTGAAACATAATTACTTCCAGATTCTCAGCCACTTTCTTGATTGCCATTTTTAAAACCACGAAAACAAAGCAAAACAAAAATAAAGAAGAACCACTTCTTATTTCAGCAACAATTGGGTTAATATTCCAGGCTTGATGACATCACAGTATAAACAGAGCAACCTGCCTTATCTCTCTTGTGCAAGAATGCAAAACAAATTTAGTTCCCAGCATCAAAACAGTTAGTGGCGTCGTGAAGAAGCAGATTCGTCAAAATAAAATAGACCAAAAAGAGAATAGTCCCAGACAATATAATATTCCTCGGAATAGAAATCAGGAATAGAAATCCCTCTTCTGTTTATTATCTTTAGAATGCACTTCCAGGACAGCTTTTTGCGACAGAAACAGAGATAAGCTGTTAATTTCGTGAATAACAGAGAAGAGCTATATCTCACCCAGAAGTTGTCCAAAGCCGATCAATCTGACAAATCTCCTTTTGCTGCAACAATTTAAACCAAGTAAAAAAAATAATAGAAAGAAGGGTGCTTGCCTGTTAGTCCGTTCTCTCTTTGAAGAAAAGATAAACGTATCGCTTAAGCAGATAGAGCTTGTTAGAAAGTCCGTCCGGCATTGTTGGCTGGACCTTATCTCATAAATTAATGAAATCCAGTCCTCCCAACAAAAACAGGCTTTGAGGTTGATCTCTACGTTTCTCCCTGCCCAGGAGAAATTTCATCAGTCAAAAAAAAAAATGTTCTGACTGATTTATATCTGAATAAGCTTCTTTTGAGGCGGGAGCCCGTCCCAAAAGCAGGCACAAGCGAAGTCACCCTTCCTGGAAGTCCCACTTCGTTCAGAATCTAAGGCCCTCCTCCGGGTACCAACCCATCGGGAAGCCCGGAGGGTGGTTACGAGATCTAGGGCCTTTTCTGTGGTGGCCCCTGAGTTGTGGAACAGCCTCCCCGAAGAGGTACGCCTGGCGCCTACACTTCCATCTTTTCGGCGCCAGGTAAAGACCTTTTTATGCTCCCAGGCATTTTAATCTTCTTAACTTTTTTAATCTTTTAATCTGTATTTTAATTTTTGTAGTATTTATTTTTGCTGTGCTTTTCGTTGTTTGTTTGTATATGTTTTTGTATTTTTATTATGATATATTGTATTTTATTTTGTTTGTTCACCGCCCTGAGAGCTATTTCGCTAAGGGCGGTATATAAATTGAAATAATAAATAAATACAATAAATACAATAAATACAAATAATAATAATAATAAAAAAAACAATAACGAACCAAACAACATCCAAAATACGGAAATGCTGTTTAAAATACACTTTAAAATGCCTGGGAGTATAAAAAAGGTTTTCACCTGGCGCCGAAAAGATAGTAGCGTCGGCGCCAGGCGCACCTCATCAGGGAAACTGTTCCACAGTTCGGGGGCCACTACTGAAAAGGCCCTGGTTCTAGTCATCACCCTCCGAGCCTCTCGATGGGATGGTACTCGGAGGAGGGCCTTAGATGTTGAGTGTAGTGTACGGGTAGGTTCATATTGGGAGAGGCGTTCCACCAGGTATTGCGGTCCCATGCCGTGTAGGTCTTTATAGGTCAAAACCAGCACTTTGAATCTAGCCCAGAAACAAATAGGAAGCCAGTGCAGACAGGCCAGAACAGGTGTTATATGAGTGGACCTTCTGGTCCGCGTCAACAATCTGGCCGCTGCATTCTGGACTAGCTGTAGTTTCCGAACAGTCTTCAAGGGCAGCCCCACGTAGAGCGCGTTGCAGTAGTCCAATCTAGAAGTTACCAGAGCATGAACAACTGAAGCGAGGTTGTCACTGTCCAGATAGGGACGTAGCTGGGCTACCAATCGAAGATGGTAAAAAGCATTCCGTGCCACTGAGGCCACCTGGGCCTCAAGAGACAGGGAAGGATCGAAAAGAACTCCCAAGCTACGAACCTGTTCCTTCAAGGGGAGTGTAACCCCATCGAGAACAGGATGAACATCCACCATCTGAGCAGAGAAGGCACTCACCAACAGCGTCTCAGTCTTGTCTGGACTGAGCTTCAGTCTGTTAGCTCCCATCCAGTCCATTATCGCGGTCAGGCAACGGTTTAGCACGTTAACAGCCTCACCTGAGGAGGATGAAAAGGAGAAATAGAGCTGCGTGTCATCAGCGTACTGATGACAACGCAGCCCAAAACTCCTGATGACCGCACCCAGCGGCTTCATGTAGATGTTGAAAAGCATGGGGGACAGTACCGATCCCTGCGGGACTCCACAATGGAGAGTCCAGGGTATCGAGCTATGTTCCCCAAGCACTACCTTCTGGTGGCGACCCACCAAGTAGGAGCGGAGCCACTGCCAAGCAGTACCCCCGACTCCCAACTCTGTGAGTCTTCCCAGAAGGATACCATGGTCGATGGTATCAAAAGCAGCTGAGAGATCAAGGAGAATCAACAGAGTCACACTCCCCCTGTCCCTCTCCCGACAAAGGTCATCATACAGGGCGACCAAGGCTGTTTCGGTGCCAAAACCGGGCCTAAAACTGGATTGAAATGGATCAAGATAATCAGTGTCATCCAAGAGCCCCTGGAGCTGGCCGGCAACCACCCGTTCCAGTACCTTGCTCAAGAATGGAACATTCGCCACAGGTCTATAGTTGTTCAGGTTATCTGGGTCCAAAGAGGATTTCTTCAGGAGTGGTCTCACTACCGCCTCTTTTAGGCAGTCAGGGACCACTCCCTCTCTCAAAGAGGCGTTTATTATCTCCTTGGCCCAGCCGGCGGTTCCGGTCCTGCCAGCTTTCACCAGCCAAGAGGGGCAAGGGTCCAGAACAGATGTGGTCGCCCGCACCAGTCCAAGGATCTTGTCAACATCCTCAAGCTGTACAGACTGAAACTCATCCAATAAATAAGGACAAGACCGCGTTCTGGATGCTTCGTTGGAACTCACTGTCATAGCATTGGAGTCTAAGTCCCGGCGAATGCATGCGATCTTATCCTGGAAGTGCCTCGCGAACTCATCACAGCGGGCTACAGATGAACCCATAATATCCCGAGGGCCAGAATGTAAAAGCCCTTGTACAATTTTAAAGAGCTCCGCCGGGCGGGAGAGAGATGCCTTAATTGTGGCAGCAAAATATCTCTTTTTTGCTGCCCTCACCGCTACTATATACCGCTTAGAAGAAGCACTTACCAAAGCATAATTGCATTCGTCAGGAGTTCGCCTCCATCTGCACTCAAGCCTCCTCCTCTCTTGCTTCATCACTCTCAGCTCCACGGTATACCATGGAGCTGTATGAGCTCTACATAGGAGGGGGCACATGGGAGCGATCGTGTCAACCGCCCGGGTCAGCTCTGTATTCCACAATCCAACCAGGGCTTCGACAGGAGCGCCAGTCTTCTCAGTCGGAAAATCCCCCAGAGCCCTTTGGAAACCCTCAGGATCCATTAGTCTCCGGGGGCGGACCAATTTAATAGGTCCCCCACCCTTGCAGAGGGAAAGGGTCGCTGTGAGCCTAAACTTCAGCAAGCGGTGATCTGTCCATGACAGATGTTTCCTTTTTTGCATTCACAACTTTCCCACATGAGGCAGCTTGCACAGACAGAAGTTCAAAGGCTCCTTTAAGGCTATAGTATTAAGGGATGAGAGTCAAAATGTTGATGATTGTCCAAATGGAGGAGGGGTAGAACTAAGCACTGAGGTACCAAATTGTTCAGGGTGGTGAAAGTAAATAAGGATTGTGAGGAGCTCCAAAAGGATCTCTCCAAACTGGAAAAATGGACATTAAAATGGTGAATGCAATTCAGTGTAAGCCAGTGTAAAATGATACATATTGGTACAAAAACCCTGATGTCACATATACAGAAATGAGGCCTGAACTGACTGTGACTGATCAGGAACAAGATATTAGAATTGTAGGAGAGAGCTCAGTTAAGATGTTGATGCAGTGTGCGCTGCGACAGCTGTGAAAAAAGCAAAATCCATGTTAGGAATCATTAGGAAGTGGATTGGAACTAAAATTGCCAATATCATAATGCCATCGTACATATCTATGGCAGGACCACACTTGGAATACTGTGTACAGCTCTGGTCAGCTCTCCTCAAAAAGAATACTGTAGAGCTGGGAAAGGTTTAGAAAAGGGCAACCAGAATGATCAGGGGGATGAAGAAACTCCCCTATGAGGAAAAGTTGCAACATTTCGGCCTTTTCAGTTTAGAAAAAAGGTGGCGGAGGCATGATAGAAGTGTATAAGATTATGCCTGGTGTGGAAAAAGTGGATAGAGAAGAGTTTTTCTCCCTCTCATAATACTAGAATCTCAGGCCGTCCAACGAAGCTGAAAGTTGAAAGATTCAGGACAGACAAAAGGATGTACATGTTCATGCAGAGCATAGTTAAACTATGGAATTTAGTCCCACAAGATGTAGCAACAGACACCAACTTGGATGGCTTTAAAAGAGGATTAGAATATACATGGATGATTAAGCTATCAATAGCTATTAGCCATGGAAAATGGAAATGGACTGCCTTCAAGTTGATTCCGACTTATGGTGAGCCTATGAATAGGGTGTTTATGGTAAGCAGTATTCAGAAGTGGTTTACCATTGTCTTCCTCTGAGGCTGAGAGGCAGTGACTGGCCCAAGGTCACCCAGTGAGCTTCATGGCTGTGTGGGGATTCGAACCCTGGCCTCCCAGGTCATAGTCCAACACTCTTACACCACACTGGCTCTCAACTACTAGCCATAACTGCTATGAAATACCTCCAGATACTAGGCACTACACTTCCAAATACTACTTGCTGGGCATCACAAGTGGGGAAAGCACTGTTGTGCTCATGTTTGGCTTGTGGGCTTCCCATAGGCATCTGGCTGGCCACTGTGGGAACAAGATGCTGGCTAAATGGGTCTTTGGTCTAATCCAGCAGGGCCCTTAATGCAAAAGGCTAAGGAAGTGCAGTTACATTGGGTGTATGTGTGTGACATTAGCCATTTATAAATAACTCGCTGGTCCATCCCATGGGTCCTTTCGAAGTGGTTCCAATGTCACTTCTTCAGCAATGCAGACAATACTTGAGCATTGTTTTATTCTCAGTTACTCAGAAATGGACAGCAGCAGCTGCCTTTCTATTTTTAGCAAGCCAGAACACCCTTCAATTGTTGTTCCATACTTCAAACAATAGATGCATGCATTAGGGGATTTAGCTTTGCTGGCTTTACCTTAGCATTTCATATTGAAATGGAGCCTAGAGACAATAGGGTTTGTTTGTCTGTTTTTAAAATGCCCTTTCTCAAGCTGGCAGTTATATGAAGGAGATTGTAGTTGTTTTTCTTTTGCATTTCAAACCGAATAAAGATCCATAACACTATGGTGTAGGATTGATATGAAATCTCTTCCTCAAAAATAGCACAATTGTTTTCTCTTTATTTAGCTGCTGCTAAGCATGATATCATCGTCTCAGTTGATATGACCATTTTAATGCATTTCAGAACAAATCCCTATTCGTTACAGTCAACATTAATGGGCTGTCTACCTTAAGTGTTAAGCATAGCACTGTTTTAGGATGAAGTCACTTCAACCAGTGCCTAATCTGCAGCATGTATGCATTGAAAATGGAAAATAAATCTTGGCACCACCTGAAATTGTGTTTGAACTTTTCATGGCTCCAGGTATGCCTCTTAGAAAGGTGGCTGGTGTTTTCTGTAAAACCCATTGGTTGCAAAACATTAATGTATACAATTTGATAACTCCCCATCTGATGACTTGAAGTGACCTTGATTGAAAACAATGATGATGTGAGATGATTTGAGAGTTCAGTGTGTTTGACCTGAGCCTGAGATGGCTCATTCCTTAATGCACGCCATCAGGTGATGAACTTGCTATGCTGACTCATACATGTAACTGGGTGTTTTGCCCTCTGGGACAGCTCTGGGGGGCTATTCAAATTTGGAAAACTGCCATTTGCCACTCCCACCTCATGCCATGATACCAATACAAATCTCTCTCTCGTTTGCTCTCACACAGAGAGCTACATTTACCCTTTTAAAAAAACTATTGAAGCTCTAATCATGGCTCTCCCACCAATTTTCTTAATTAATTGCATCCTGAGCATCATTAACGGAGCTGGTCTGTCCTTGAGACTTCCTTCATGCAGCTGACTTTATCCATGCCTCTCTGCCATAAAAGGTGATTGCATGCTAGGCAAGCAACTTTTCCAACTGCAGGGCAGTTTACACATGTGGCAAGGGTCATCTATTTGAATTAGTGTTGATTGTGGAAATGTGTGTTCATCTATAGAGTTTTTATGTGTTTTGCATAATTCTTTCTGAGCCTTAAAGTCTTATGGATGTGCACTTGAATATAAAACGTGGTCTCAGGGCAGTGAGAATACAGTAAAAAATGTCTGCAAAGACAACAGATTAGGAAAGCCTATATGAATGGGTGGTGGGAAGAAAATAAAACACTGTGGCTAATCTTTGGGGAGTAAGAGACCCACAATGCAGTTTTAGGGATGGACAGATCAGCCTATTTCCAGTCCATGTTACTTTTGCATCTGTTTATTCATAATTCCACTCCAACCCATTTCTGCATTAATCTGTGAATTTTAAAAAAAATATACATATACAAAAATTCAATTCAAAATATACATATACAAAATATATTGAGATAAAATACAAATTTTCTATATGTATTTTATTCTAAAATACTAATGTTAGTGTATTTTGGTTCAATTTTTTGAGCCAAGGACAGTATCACAAATTTCAGAGAAGTGCAAAATCCAAAGGATAATTATATTCTGATTTGTATGTTAGTCTAGGAAGTATGGATTAGGTAACCATTTGCTTAAAAATGTAGACTGCACATAATTCTCCTCCATCCCTATTTGAACATGGGATTTATTTCTCCTTTGGCACTAGCTAAGAGCAGATGGTCTGCTTCAATGGCAGGGCAACTCTGTGAACCAGCACCATGCAAGTTGGTTCCCTCCCCTCCCCCTGCTTTTTTATTCTTCGAAAGCAGGAATCAACTGTTGAGAGGCAAAGCCTAGCTTGAAATACCTATCAGACACATAAAACAGCATGGTCTAGAATATTTTTCTCCTGTGTTCCAGTTCTTTCTCTCAAGACTGTGTCTGCACACGTAGCCGAATGAAGCAGGAATGAGGTAGTAGAATTATGTGCTGGTGGAATGGATGACATCACTTCAGGCTACTGGTGACTGATGCCTCCTCTGAATGATCCCTTGCATAAAAAGCTCCCTGCAAATAGAAAACACTGAAGAAAGAAACATTCTAGCCCATCACTTTGCCTTTTGTGCTGGTTTTCTATTTGCAGGGGACTTCTAAAGTAGGGGAACACAAATAAATAGGAGTTCTGGGATTTGGCCCATTATATCACCTAATTCTGCTGCATGTGTAGACCAGGTCATGAACGATTCCTCTGGATGAGGGGAAGGGCAGGGAAAAGGGTGCTTTTCTGAGAGTTGTTTTTAGTGATATTAGGGAGAACATGAACACATCAACATAGGAAGTTGCTTATACTGAGCTAGACCATTGATCTATCTATCTCAGTATTGTCTACGTTGACTGGCTGGTGCTCCCTGGGGTTTCAAACAGAGGACATTCCCAGCCCTACCCAAAGATGCCAAGGACTGAACCTAGGCACATGTTCTACCACTGAGCTACAGCTCTTTTTCTATGTTCTGTAAGCTTGGCATATGCATGGGATAGACTTCACACTATTACCTCATTGTATGGTGATTAACACAGGGCTATGCTACAACTATTTATTTCCCTGCTTGTTGCTGCTGACAATGTATTGAGTTTAAATTGTCTGAGCGCTGGGCATGCCTTGAAAGGGGACACTGCACCTAATGCTATAAAGCAGGCACAGAAGAGGTTAACAAGCATAATGCACTTTTCTTTAAACTTTGCAGGATGCTATTTTTAGCAAACAAAGATAATGTCACAGTTGCTCTTGTTCATCTGTTGTAGCATATACGTGCCAAATGCTTACCATGTCTGCCATTTTAAAAAACCATATAACCTTCACTGAGCTGCATCATAGGCCTATCAGGGTATAATAGAGATGAGAATGGGATTCATTAACAAAGCTTTTTCATAGGATTATAATAATATAAAAGAACTCCAATAGTGCCTTCTCTGTTTTGATAACACCATTTTTATTCCTGCTAAGAGAAGGCCTAATTGCATACATCATAGCTTCATTTATCTAAACTAGATTTTATGACAAAACATCCAAAACATTTGGGCAACCAAAGAATAGTCTATGGACCCTCCATGTTCAGAGGAAGTAGACCTCTGAAGATTAGAGGCCAGAGACAAACAACAGGAAGAAGAGCTTTTGCCTTCACACTTTGTGAGCTTTCTAGAGGCTGGCTATATGCTATTGATAGAAATAGAATTCTGGATTAGCTAGATATTTTGGCCTTGATACAACATGGCAATTTTAGGGCATGATCCAGTGGATAATTCTCCTGTGCAAGCTTCACTTGAAATTAATAGGAGCTGTTATTTGCAGGTAGTTATATTGGCTATGGAGATATATACATAAAAATCAGAAAAATTCCAGAAAGCAATCAGGGATGATCCAAATCCAAAATGCAGATGTTCACCATAACCATCTTTAAAGATCCTATATTCTGCACTGGCTCTATCCATTTGTGGGCAACGATAAATAATGGAAATTAGTAGCCTAACTATTTCAGACTTCAGTGAAAAATAGTGGGATCACACTGAGAACATAGAGGTCTGGATCCAGATCAAAAGCACAATCCTAACCATGTTTACTCAGAAGTCCTTGCAAAAAATTGTTTCAAGGCTAAGTGAGGTGAGGAGACCCTGTGGGTGCCAAGAATATGTCTGCTCATGTTGGTGACCCTTGACCTAGAAGTTGTCTTTCCTCTTGTTTCTATGTGCACTAGGATATCATACCAGGTATCCTGGATGGCTTCAGTTTCTTTCACACAGCTCTATAAAAGGGACTTTTAAAACTATTTTCCCCCTTTCTAAATAGCCTTGCCCTTTGTAACCCAACTAAAATAACCTTTACAAGTCAATGATAGGCACCACTGTTCTTCAAGTTGCTGGTTATCTTTATATATTCAATGATATCTCTTTGTCTGTTCTACTCACATCTTGAGGTAATGTACCAGAGGTGTCTATTTTCCCACTCAATCCATTTACGGCTTCCATGAACAGCATATGGATTAGGGATGTTTCCTTGCTTAGAGGAACTGTTTGTGGCCAGTATCACCCATCAGTAAACCAAATAATCAGGATACATGTAGGAAGTCAACAGCTGAGCTGATAACATTAAATAAAAAACCTTTGTTCCCAGTTAGAACTGTTACGCCAGAGGCCCTTTACCTGAAACTCAAGTATAGGGATGGGGGAGAATATCCATTAATTTGGACTCAGTACCGAATTTTGACTCAATCCAACTGTCCACTGTCCTTTTGGACTGGCATTGTTTTCTTGCAGTAGGTCGTGGCTGTCATCAGCACATCTTTGTTTTGTTAATTCTCAGAAATGGCTATTAACATTCATGTTAATTTTTTCTCCTTTGTTCTCTAATTCTTCTGTTCCTTAAATAATGTTTAGGTTGTTATCATTTTGGTCATTATTCATTATCAAATTAAATTGCAGAATAAATGAAGTTTTCTGAATCTACCAAATGATATTTCAATGCAATGCAATTTTTTTCACTTTCATCTGTGAAAGACTACGCACATTTTTCTTCTGAGTGGCAACTATATCACAGATCCCACTCACAGCACAGCAGACACTCTGTGTGGGTGAAGGACCTTAAATAAAGCTTTGTTGTAGAGTGTGCTGATTATATTGGTGGATGGAGGTGGACGGACATTGAATTAAGGTTTGCAAGTGAAGCAGTATTATTTTTATTACAACACACTGTCTGTCAATTGCAGCAGTTTCTCACACTGACTTATTTATATGTTATTTTACACATACATGAAAAAAATTGACTGCTTCTCATTACTTACTTACGACTACTATATGAATTGGTCATGTCTGCCCATTATGCCAATTACAAAAATATTTCGCTGCAACGCAGTGAAGGACACTACTTTTTAAATGCAATATTATTATTATTATTATTTTATTCAGTTTCTATACCGCCCACAGCCAATGGCTCTCTGGGCGGTGAACAACATAAATATAAAAATACAATAAGATAAAATCACATAATAATTACCACATGCATAATAACAATTCTCAAAGCTAAAAACATATTACACAATTAATTTAGTATACCAGAGTGTTATAAATATACTAAAATATATTAAAATGCCTGGGAAAAGAGGTACGTTCTAACCTGGCGCCGAAAAGAAAGCAATGTTGGCGCCAGGCGCACCACGTCAGGGAGACTGTTCCATAGTTCGGGGGCCACCACTGAGAAGGCCCTAGATCTTGTCGTCATCCTCCGAGCCTCTCTATGAGTCGGGACCCGGAGGAGGGCCTTCGATGTTGCATGCAGTGTACGGGTAGGTTCATATCAGGAGAGGCGTTCCATCATGTATTGCGGACCCGCTCTGTGTAAGGCTTTATAGGTCAAAACCAACACTTTGAATCTGGCCCGGAAACATATAGGCAGCCAGTGCAAACGGGCCAGAACAGGTGTTATATGTTCGGATCGTTTGGTCCTAGTCAACAATCGGGCCGCAGCATTTTGCACGAGCTGCAGTTTCCGAACCGTCTTCAAAGGTAGCCCCACGTAGAGCGCATTGCAGTAGTCCAGTCTTGAGGTTACCAGAGCATGGACAACTGAAGCGAGGTCGTCGCTGCCCAGATAGGGACGTAGCTGAGCTACCAACCGAAGTTGGTAGAACGCACTTCGTGCCACCGAGGCTACCTGGGCCTCAAGTGACAATGAAGGATCTAAAAGAACTCCCAGACTACGAACTTGCTCCTTCAGGGGGAGTGTAACCCTGTCCAGGACGGGAGACTCACTTCATTCACTACTCAGTAGTCCACATATTTGTTTGGCTTTCTCTTATAAGTTATGTAAATAAGCCCGAGAGCTGCTGTCAGAGGAGGGATGCTGCTGCTTATTTGCACTGCAGTGTATATTCTTCCAAATCCATTGCTAATTACAACTTCTTTCTATTGCTATATTTGCTTTTGTGCCTGCGTGCGTGTGACTGTGTGGACTGTTCAAGCTTATTAGGCACCAGAGTGTTAGATCATATATTAACAATTAGCCTCGTGCTGGTGTTGTATCGTAGACAATTTAAGAGAGATGCCAGAGATCAGTACTTAATCCTCTTTATTCCAGCCACATTTTCCTCAACCCGTCCAAACACCTCCCCTTCCTGTTCTATATCTCCCAGCCTTATTTTACTACCAATCCCAATATGCAATTCCTTTAGCATGATATCACAGCTGGCCAAACAGTATGCAGGCAGGCAGACATCATGTCCCTTAGACCCCAGGTAATGAAGTATGATTGATTGATAATGAGTTTCAAAATACTATGTAAATTTCTCTGCAAAGTAAAAAAAGTAGAGATCATACCACAAGTGCACAGCTGAAACTGAAAAAAAGGAAATGGTGGACAACTTTCATTGAAATAGTGGGTGGGATTTGTGTCTGTGTGACTGTCAAGTAAGTCAATGAGGTGGTAGACAGGATTGGAGAGAGATAGCTTAGGTGTGTAAGGTTCACACAAGCTGTGTTAATGATAATGCCATTATGTAAGCTTAACCTCACCTAATGCACCAACACACTACTAGTAGTAATAATAGAATAAAAAATAAAATCTCCACCCCTCCCATGTTAAAACGTCAAAATTAATTGCATTTCAAAATGTCTTACTGCAGGCAGGAACTCAAGAGTCCAGAGCCAGACAGTAGACCATATTTGGCTAGAAATATAATGCACAACGTTTCTGCCTCTCAGCTGCAGCTTGACTCTCATCTCACAGCGCCTTTTTATCATCACAATTTTTAAAACATTAATAATAAAAATGACTAAATTGCAGCAGCTTGAGCTTGACTCTCAGTCAGAATAAGATCAAGGAAGGGATAGTGGCTCAGACCTGAGGTGCGTATGCACGTGTGTGCATGCACTGTGGGGTGGTGTTTGAACATTGTCGTTGTTATGAAATTGACACTGAGTAGTTAACAACACAAAAATCAATGCAGCAAGCAGGCAGGGGGAAAAAAACAACCTAAATTCCTAGTTCTTTACATTCATTGGATTAAAAAAACTCTTTTATTTTGTTTCAAGAAAGATTAAAATTTAGCAGGAAAAAAGAAGTTAAAATAAGCAGCGGTTGTCAACTCTTCAACAGTAAAAATTAAAGTACTGCAAAACAACAAGAACAGCAAAGTGGGGGGGGATCATTAAGCAGCACATCAGTTAGCCTGAGGCAAGAGACAGACTCAATGGGCGATTATCTGCCTAATTGATATGTAAATAGGGAAAAAACAGTAGAACATCATAAACATGTTTGTTAAAAATTAGGTTTTTTTCGTTTAAAAAAATCAGCGGATCGGCAAGTGCAAAAGCAAACTGGAATATAAAAAGGTTTGGTTGGGAAGGAAAGACGTACTCTTGGAATCCAGGTGGATCGAAACTAGGCAGCGAACTCCATCCTAAACTGAATATACAAGCCTACTTTGTATTCAGGGTTTTCAAGGGCTACTTTAAAACAAATGATTAAACTGCAAACAAATTCTATTATTGTTTAAGGAATACTTGCTGTAAGCAAAAACCTATAGACAAGGATGTAAATTGTTTGCATCGGCTGGGATTGGAAACATTTTTTTCAGAATGTTTCATAGAGACATTACTGCCCATGGTGTGCACTGCACAGAGATTCCACTACTGAATCTATTCAGTGTTTTAGTGCTTCAAATTCCTGGAAAAACACTTGATCATAGACAAAGATGATGCAAAAGAAATGAGCATGTACTCCATTGAAACAAAACCTCTATCATCATATCACCTTCAACTTTATAAACTGTCTGCCTCCAGCTATAATTCATTGTTAAACACTCTGCTGAATTGCTCTGCCATGTTGGAACAGGCTCATATCTACATGGTACACTCTGGAAGAGATGCACTGGTGAAAGGTTTGTATCAAATATACTTCAGTCATTGCGGCCTGAGTCATTGGGACCTTTCGCTATCTGTCCTTAGATGTTTAGGATCCATTTTTAAGGATTCACAAACACTCCCAAAATCATATGTGAAGTGATTGGAAACAAAAGAGGAATAATTGTTTAAGCAGGACTCAACCATTTAAAACCACCAAACTAGCAAACACTCAAAAATGTGGAATTAAAATCTTATCCCTCATTTCTTTCTTTCTTTTTCTTTTAAACCAGTATTTTATTAATTTTCTTTTTTAAATGTTTTTATTGATCCCCCCCCAAGAAACAGAGAAGCAAACAAGAGGAGAACCAAGTGTACAGAGGAATGAAGACCAGAAAACAAATTGTATACAAAATCTAGAATAGAATCAGACCAAGTGCAGCTCCCTAGCCCAGTACAGTTCTCCATAATGTTTCATGTGTTGAAGATGGGCTAAAACAGTCACTGGAAGATTAGGCATATTCAATAAACTTGTACTGTACTTCATAAAACTTCTTAGCTGTAGTTCCTTTCCACTGTGCTTTAATTTCATAAGTAAGTTTTTCCATTAAGGCAGATTGCCAAACTTCCTGATGCCAAACTCCAGTGGGTTGAGTGGTTTTCCAGTGTTTTGCCAGGACTAACATGGCAGCAGTAACAAACATAACAATCAAATCCTTAAAAACCAAAGAAAAAAAAAGTCAGTTGGGGATCTGGGTGTATCCTTTGTCCGGTAATTTTGCAAGTTTCAAGAAAGATGGCACATCAGTATTGAAATGCTTCTTTACAAGACCACCACATGTGGAAAAATATTCCCTGTTATCTACAGTTCCACCAGCACACAGGAGATAGAGATGGACCAATTCTATTTAATTTATTTGGAGTAAGATACCTGCATAATATTATTTTTATGGCCCTTTTTCCTTATTCCAATAAAAAATAGATAAAACTAGGGTTGTCATTCAGCAGCTTTTCCCCTCTGCAAGGGTGGAGGACCCATTAAGATGGTCCGCCCCCGGAAACTAATGAATCCGGATGGTTTTCAAAAGGCTCTGGGGAGTTTTCCGGCTGATAGGACTGGCGCTCCTGTCGAAACCCTGGTCGAACTGTGGAATGCTGAAATGACTCGGGCAGTTGACATGATCGCTCCTGTGCGCCGTCTCCTATGTAGAGCTCATACAGCTCCATGGTATACTTCAGAGCTGAGAGCAATGAAACAGAATAGGAGACGGCTTGAGTGCAGATGGAGACGAACTCCTAATGGATGCAATTATGCACTGGTAAGTGCCTATACCAAGATGTATTTAGGGGCAGTACGGGCAGCAAAAAAACAATATTTTGTTGCCACCATTAAATCTTCTATCTGCCGTCCAGCGGAGCATTTTAAAGTTGTCAGAGGGCTATTACATTCTGGCCCTGGGGACACGGTAGAACCATCTGGAGCACGCTGTAATGAATTTGCTAGGCACTTCCAGGATAAAATCTCTTGCATCCGTCAGGACTTGGACTCCAATGTTATAGCAGTTGGATCAAATGAGGTATCCGGAGCACAGCCTGGTCATGATTTTTTGGATGAGTTTCAATTGGTGCAGCTTGAGGACGTTGACAAGGTGCTTGGACGGGTGCGTGCGACCTCTTCGGTTCTGGACCCTTGCCCCTCTTGGCTAATAAAAGCTAGCAGGGATGGAACAGCCGGCTGGGCCAGGGAAGTGATTAATGCCTCACTGTGTGAGGGAGAGGTCCCAGGCTGCCTGAAGGCGGCGGTAGTGAGACCACTTTTGAAGAAATCTTCCCTGGACCCAGAAAATCTTAATAATTATAGGCCGGTAGCAAATGTCCCATTCCTGGGCAAGGTTCTAGAAAGAGTGGTTGCGGACCAGCTCCAGACACTCTTGGATGAGACCGATTATCTGGATCCATTTCAGTCGGGTTTCAGGCCCGGTTTTGGCACGGAGACGGCCTTGGTCGCCCTATATGATGACTTATGCCGGGAGAAAGACAGGGGGAGTGTAACTCTGTTGATTCTCCTTGATCTCTCAGCGGCTTTTGATACCATCGACCATGGTATTCTTCTGGGAAGACTTGCGGATTTGGAGTTGGAGGTACTGCTTGGCGGTGGTTCTGCTCCTATTTTGCGGGTCGTCTCCAGAAGGTAGTGCTTGGGGAGCATTGCTCGGCACCCTGGGCTCTCCAATATGGAGTTCCGCAGGGGTCAGTTCTGTCCCCCATGCTCTTTAACATCTACATGAAGCCACTGGGTGCTGTCATCAGGAGTTTTGGAGTGCGTTGTCACCAGTATGCTGATGACACACAGCTCTACTTCTCCTTTTCATCTTCATCAGGTGAGGCTGTCAAGGTGCTGAACCGATGCCTGGCTGCGATAATGGACTGGATGAGAGCGAATAAATTGAAGCTCAATCCAGACAAGACTGAGATGCTGTTAGTAGGTGGTTCCCCTGACCGGATGGTGGATGTACAACCTGTCCTGGATGGGGTTGCACTCCCCCTGAAGGAGCAGGTTCGTAGTCTGGGAGTTCTTTTAGATCCATCCCTGTCACTGGAGGCTCAGGTAGCCTCGGTGGCACGGAGTGCGTTCTACCAGCTTCGGTTGGTGGCCCAGCTACGCCACTATCTGGACAGGGAAAACCTTGCTTCAGTTGTCCATGCTCTGGTAACCTCTAAATTAGACCACTGCAATGCACTCTATGTGGGGCTGCCCTTGAAGACGGTTCGGAAACTGCAGCTCGTGCAAAATGCGGCGGCCAGACTGATAACTGGGACCAGGCGGTCCGAACATATAACACCGATTCTGGCCCGCCTGCACTGGTTGCCTATATGTTTCCGGGCTCGATTCAAGGTGCTGGTTTTAACCTATAAAGCCTTGTACGGCATGGGACCACAATACCTGATGGAACGCCTCTCCAGATATGAACCTACCTGCACACTGCGCTCAACATCGAAGGCCCTCCTCCGGGTGCCTACTCAGAAAGTAGCCCGGAAGGTGACAACAAGAAAAAGGGCCTTCTCAGTGGTGGCACCCGAACTATGGAATATTCTTCCTGATGAGATATGCCTGGCGCTAACATTATTATCTTTTCGGCATCAGATAAAAACCTTCCTCTTCTCCCAGGCGTTTTCAGCATTTTAGTAGCATTTAATATGCATTTTAGTGTGTGTTTAATTATGTTTTAATTCTTGATATTTTAACTTATTTTTAAACTGCTTAATATGAGGTTTTAATTTTATGTGAGATGTTTTTTACCTGTTGTAAACCGCCCAGAGAGCTTCGGCTATGGAGCGGTATATAAATTGAATAAATAAATAAATAAATAAATTAAATAAATAAATAAATCTTAGTTGGTTAAATACATTATTTTAATAGATGGATTAAATCTGCATATATTTGCATGTGAATAAAAAAGTTCTGAAGAAAAATGTCTTTTGATGATCCGTGCATGTCTCAAAGCAGGAACCACATCTCACATATGTGAGAGGAGGAATACTTTTATTTAGATGATGCTTGCCACTCGTGTATTTATAAATACTTAGCTCATTCTGTCTCCCATGCTCTTTAACATTTATATGAAACCACTGGGAGAACTCATCCGGAGATTTGGAGTGCAATGTCATCAATATGCTGATGACACTCTATCTCTCCCTTCCATCTGGTGGCAAGGTGGGACTGCTCATCCTAAACCAGTGCCTGGAGCCTGTGAAGGGCTGGATGTGGGCGAACAAACTGAAACTTAATCCAGACAAGACGGAAGTGTTGCTGGCCAAGGGAAAAACTGCCCCAGGGATAGGGTTGCAACCTGTTCTGGATGGGGTTGCACTCCCCTTGAAAGAGCAGGTCCACAGTTTGGGAGTTCTTCTGGATCCTGCCCTGCTGCTGGAATATCAGGTGGCTGCGGTAGCCAGGGGTCCTTTTGGCCATCTCAAAATGGTCTACCAGCTGCATCCATTCCTGGAAGCAGCTGACTTGGCCATGGTGACACATGCATTGGTGACATCAAGGCTTGATTACTGTAACAGACTCTACGTGGGGCTGCCTTTGAAAACAATTCGGAAACTACAGTTGATCCAAAATGCAGCAGCCAGAATGTTAACTGGAGCACGGTGCAGGGAGCATATTACCCCTGTGCTTTATCGACTCCACTGGCTCCCAATTTGTTTCTGAGCCCAATTCAAAGTGCTGGTTTTGACCTTTAAAGCCCTAAATGGCCTTGGACCAGTGTACTTAAGGGACCACTTACGTCCATACGTTCCTAGCCTGGATTTAAGATCATCTACCTCTGGTCTCCTCTGCGTGCCTGGAATGAAAGAAGTTAGACTGACAGGCACATAGGAGAGATCCTTTTCAATTGTGGCTCCCAGAGTTTGGAATTCCCTGCCCCAAGAAGCTGGCTTTGCCCCCTCCCTGATGGTCTTCCGGAAACTTGTAAAAACTATTTTGTTCCGGAGAGCCTTTGGTTGGGACTGACGGGTCAGCCTGACACCGTTTTAAGTTTTTTTATCTTTTATTTTTATCTTTTAGGGTCTTTTATTCTCACTTTCTTATATGTGTATGCACATATATACATGTATGTATGTTTATATGTGTACACATAATGCATTTTATGTATTTTAATAGTATTTTATGCATTTTAATTTACTGTAATGTTTTGTGTTTTTATTGTGTATTTTATTATATATGTGTGCAATTTTATTGTAGCCACCCTGAGTGCCCTATTGCAGAGTAGAAGGGCAGGATAGAAATATTTTAAATAAATAAAATAAATAATAAAAATAATAACTTTTTAGAAAATCTGCTCCTTCATGAATTGGGTACACCTTTATAACTTTATAAAATCAAAGATTTTAAATTATTGATTAATCTAAGTGACTGATAAAATATTGTGGCCCTATAACTAACCCATCTAATTTAATTAATACCTCCATTATCAGCCCATCTATTCAAGTTATATTTTCAGCCTGCTTAAGGTACTGTCCCCTTGTTATGTTTTGAACATAATGAGGAGAGGCACAAAACTAACCAAGAGTGAGGGATGTAGGGTGGTATTTAATACTAGTGCTACTCAGAGTAGACCATTAAAGTTAATAGACATGACTAACATCATTAATTTCAATGGGTCTACTCTGAGTAGGACTAGCATTGGATACAACCCATAGACAATACATGTATATATGTGTGTGCGCATATGTGTATGCTTTTATGACCATCACATGCTTTGGCAAACAAAATTATTGACCTTTGCTACAAGTTTGTTGTCTCAGAGTACATATTACCCCCTTCAGATGACAGTATTTTTAACAATGGTGCTAATTCACTAATAGGCAAAAAACCTTGCGGTTTAAGAAAGTACCTATAGCCAACAGATATTTCTATCAATTTTTTTAAAAATGGGAAATTGGGCAGCTATAGTGAATGCACCAGGGGAGCAGGAGACCTGACCTCCTCTCTGAGATATTGGACTGCCCTAAACATTTGTCAAAATGCAAACACAATTTGGTTGGTCTTTCACAGCCCAATCTACCTCCTGTGTAGCTTGGAAGAATTTGGTAACATGTGCCTCTGAGCATATGGTGAGTGGTGGCAACACCTGCTATCTCCAAAGTTGGAGAACTACATTGTTGTATGTTTGTTGTGTTCTTACTTTGATTCTTTACTGTTTTACAGAGAATCTAACCTAGAAAATTATATTTATCTCATCATTCATCCTAGAAATTTGTGCCAAATTTATTTTTATTAATTATTTTCAAAGCCTTTTTATTGATCAATGTCATATGATGGTGAAGACAGCCTTTTTTGTTTCAAACTGGAGATTATGCTCTATTTTGATTTCTAGTTGAATCTGAAAAAGCAGTTTGATGTAAAATCAGACGGATTACAATAAGTTGCTACTTAAGCAATGACTCTAGTTGTTGGAAAAAACCAGGCCTGCCCAAGATGCATGTTTTCAGACTGTTATGCTTAAACTGGACTGCCTTCAAGTCACTTCCGACTTATGGCGACCCTATGAATAGGGTGTTCATGGCAAGCAGTATTCAGAGGGAGTTTACCATTGCCTTCCTCTGAGGCTGAGAGGCAGTGACTGGCCCAAGGTCACCTGAAGCCCCTTTCCTTTCCAAAAGAAAAACATTGTGAACAGTATCATTGCTTTTCAGCGTTTCCCCCAACTTTTTTTCTATAGCAGGCACATGTAGCCTCCCACCCAAATTGAAACCAAAGCTCTCACTGGCCACATCCACACCAGATCTTTATTTCACTTTAAACAGTCATTGCTTCTCCCAAAGAATCCTGGGAAGGGTAGTTAGTGAAGGGTGCTGAGAGTTCCTAGGAGATGCCCTGTTCCTCTCATAGAGCTTCAGTGAGAGCGGCTGACTGCTAAACCACTCTGGCCACTCGAGCTCTCTCAGGGGAATAGGAATCTCCTATCAACACCCTTCACAAACTATACTATCCAGGATTCTTTGGGGGAAAGCCATGACTGTCTCAAGTGAAATAAAGGTCTGGTGTGGGTGTGGCCCCCTGATTAGGCAAGCCAAGCAGCTGTGAGTCTGGCTTTTAGAACACTGACAGTTGGTTCTTACTGAGCATGCCTGGGCTTATCATTAACTTCAATGCTAAATTTCTTAAATTAATTAAAAATTGGCCAGGCATTTTTTAAACTTTTAAACTGCAGAAGATGAAAGTCAGAGTATGGGGCAAGGTCAGTAACAGGATTACAGGTACTCCATGAACATGGCTGATTTTTAATTAATTCCAACAAATTATGAGAACTCTGACAGAAAATAAGTCCAAAAGGAGTCTGGTTTTTCTCTCTCTCTTTTTACACTTTGAACTCTCGATTCTCTTTGACTGTTTTGTGTATCACCATGAAAATTTAGAGGGTTGTTAACCAAGCGTTTTCTGTGTTCAGGACTATAAGTTTTGCAAGGTTTTGTTTTGAAATGAGCTTATGGGAAGCATCAGAATGGCATGGAAGTATTTTCAATTTAACATTGCGGAATGTAAAAAATCCATGCTGGCTGTATAATATTGTTGAATGTTTTTCTTTCAATCCCGCCTTCTACAATTTTGACTTCCTCACTCATTCTTTCCCCCTTCCACGGCAGACTTCATCCACAACAGGGTTTTATCATAAATATGTGTGTGTGTATAATGTGGATGTTAAGCTTATATATATAAGCTTAATAAATAAACAAAATATAAACAATAACATTGATTCATATAATTCTTATCACTAGTTACTACCTACCTTACATTTTTTGTTTTTCATATAGATGAAAGAGCCATATTGTATATATCATCTGCTATCTTAGCAAACATATCACAAGAAGGCAAATATACTTATACTGATATCCATTCATTGTTGTTTCATACAATAATTGATAATTGTCATTATTTTAAAAACTTGAACAAAATTTAAAAGGTGCAAAAAACCCACCCCATTTTGATATGCCTCTTCAATGTTAATAAAAGAGAGTAACAGACATTTTCTGATTATATTGTCTTTTTCATTAGAGTGGCAAACACAAAAAATGTATTCCCAATACTACTTATTGATAAGAAATGAAGAAAATTATATTTCATATTGTTGGTGATTTTCTGACTCTTCTCTGTGGCTACAAAATTGCATGCAAGGTACCTTTGTGGTTAATATACCACAGTAGGCAATTAGAGGATGGTTGTAGGAGTTGTTAAATACCAATACCTATGTATTAACAGCTCCTGGCCATGACTAGAAAAGGTGTTGGGGGGGGGAGAAATCAGTTATAGATATGCTTTGCTCTCAATTTCAGTCTAAACACAAACCAATACAAGTTTGGTTTTGTCCAAGATCAATTCACCAGTGGCAGACATTTGGTCTGAGCGTTTGTATAATCTTTTTTCTGCTACATTCAAAGAAGGTAACATCCACTGTTACATCTGGTGCTGGTTTTTCTTATCAACCTCAGCCACATTCAGAAAAGTAGTTATCTATCCTTGAAGGCTTTCTTCATAAGCAAATCTGGATATTACAACATCATTCCAGTCTCCATACCAAATGGATACAAGATCATGCCTACAATTCCATTTTAGAGCATGGAGTTAAAAGGCAACTCTTAGAGAAGTGACACCCCATTCAACTGCTTATCACTTCTTGACCTTTCATCCTGCCTCTTCTAGGACTATTAAAGGCTAAATTATAACTAAAGGGCTGGGAAAGAATGCAGTCATCCAGAGATCTGTACTCTATTAAAAGTGGCAGCAGCATATACTATAGCTATCAGCATGACAGACAGCATGATTACTGTTTTCAGGGCAACAGCGTTAACAGTCATCCGGCTGAGAAAGCAGCAGGATGGATACCTAAGTGTACACTCCGTGACTGCTTCACAGCCCATAACAATTATAATGATTAATTTATATTCACTAATATGCAAAAAAACTCTGCGATTTAAGAATGTACCTATAGTCAACAGATATTTCTATCAAACTTTTAAAAAATGGGAAATTGGGCAGCTATAGTGAATGCACTAGGGGAGCAGGAGACCTGACCTCCTCTCTGAGATATTGTAATGCTCTAAACATGTGTCAAAATGCAAACACAATTTGGGTTGGTCTTTCACAGTCCAATCCACTTCCTGTGTAGCTTGGAAGAATTTGGTAACATGTGCCTCTGAGCATATGGTGAGTGGTGGCAACACCTGCCATCACCAAAGATGGAGAATTATATTTTTGTATGTTTGTTGGTGTTCTTCTTACTCTGCTTCTTTCCTGTGTTACTAATGTTTCTACAGAGAATCTAATCCAGAAAATTTTATTTCCCTTATTATTCATCCTAGAAATCTGTGTCAAATTTATTTTTCATTAATTTCAAAGCCTTTTTATTGGTCAATGTCATATGATGGTGAAGACAGCCTTTTGTGTTTAAAATTGGAGTTAATGTTCTATTTCTATTTTGGGTGCATTAACAGTTGAATCTAAAACTGCTGTTTGATGTAAAATCAGACTGATTACAATATGTTGCTACTTCAGCAATGACTCTAGCTGTTGAAAAAAGAGGATGCATGTTTTCAGCCTGCTATGTTTAAACCACTTCATTTAAGGCAAGGTGGGCAAGGTCAATTAAAAACATAGAGCACACCTAGAATTTTGCTAGAATATATTTCACTGTGATGCGTCCTTCCCTGGCTCTCCCTGTCAGGTTCCTACCTGCTCGTGGTTACTGCCTGTCTCTAGGCACCACCAGGGACTCCACCAGTCCGGACCGCACTCTCTTATGGTTTACCTATCCGCACAGATCTCAACAGATCCCCCTGCTAGGCAACCACCAGTAACGTCCCAATACTAGTATTCCCAGAGACTCTGAATACTGGTATTGTTATTCTCTTCACCGCTGCCACCATTTGTTACAGTTCCCCTTCAGCCTTGGTCATTACCTTACCCTCCCTTCTGGTCTGTGAAACCCCAGCCAAGGATCAAGCCTTTGATAAACCAAATTAAGTATTTATTAAAGATAACAAAGCTAACAAGATTAACAAGATTTCTTCTTAAGGCACATAAGCATATGGTTTTACTCAATACTAATCCGAACTCCACCTCCCTCCTGGTAAACAACTCTCTAAACCCCACCAAGCAATCCACATTCACCTCCCACTGTTTGTTGGTGCCCTGGTCTACCACATTTGTAGCATAATTTCTCCTCACTTTTAGGGTACACAGATCCACTCTGGGGTGTCCTGTGCCCTTCAGATTTTAATGGAGGACTCACTCACTGTGGTACCACATCCCTTCTGCCAGCACTATATGGTCTGGGTTTAAACTCTCTTGATGTTTTCCCCACCCAGCCAGTTCTATTGGAGGCGAAGTGATCCGCCAGCTCTGCGGCCTCCTGCACCGATGTAGGGGAACGGTCTTTGACCAGGAGCCTTATTTCTGGTGGTAACTGATGGTATAATTGATCCAATATCGTGAGGTTTTTCACCTCCTCCACAGACTGAGCTTTGGCACTACTCATCCACTTTCCAAATATATCCATCAATTTTGCTCCCAGTTCCACAAAAGACCTCCCTGTCTGTATCTGGCAGTTTCTGAAAAGCTTTCTAAAATAATCAGGCCCCAGTCTGAATCTTTTAAACACTGCTTCTTTGAATTCAGCATAGGTGACGGGCTTGTCTGAGGGGAAATATTGGTATACCTCAGCCAATTCCCCTTTAATCAGGTTTGATAAATACTGCATGTATTTATCTTCAGGTAGCCCCCACAACTGAGCTGCTTTTTCAAAGATGCCGAGGTAAATTTGAGGATCTTGACCAGGCTCATAGACAGCAAAGTCCTTTGGAGTAATTTTTATTTTTGCTCCATCTCTGTCTTTCCTTGTCTCCTCAGAGTGAAATTTCTCTCTATCAAATTTTAACTTTTCTACTTGTAATTCAGCATCCAATGCTCGTTGCTTCTCCCTCTCCTCAAACCCCAATCTCATTCTCTCAATTTCCAACTCCCTCTGTTTTTCCTTCTCTGCACCTTCCATCCTCAATCTCTTAGCTTCCATCTTCAATCTCTCAGCTTCCAACTCCCTCTGCTTGTCTTTTTCCTCAGCCTCCCATCTTAACTTTTCTCTCAAGTACTCTATATAAGCGGGATTGCTTAAATATCCTTCTGGGGTCTCTTCCCTGACAGGTTGTTTTTGCTGGGCAGTAGCAAATCCTATGAGTGCTACCCTCAATTCATCTACCCCTTTACCCTCGTGAGGTAAATTGAATGTTATGCACTTCTCCACCAGCTCCTCTCTTTTCATTTTTATGTATTCAGCCATGGTGTTTGAGTTCACTCACTCTTTGCCACCCACTCTTTGCCAGTCACTCTCACAAGAAATCTTGTTTTGTTATTTCTGTTTGCCACACCACTGTTCTGGATTCTCTAGTATTCGTATCTGGATTCTCTGTTGTTCGTATCCCACCGCTACTGCCACCACATGTGATGCGTCCTTCCCTGGCTCTCCCTGTCAGGTTCCTACCTGCTCGTGGTTACTGCCTGTCTCTAGGCACCACCAGGGACTCCACCAGTCCGGACCGCACTCTCTTATGGTTTACCTATCCGCTCTAGCACAGATCTCAACAGATCCCCCTGCTAGGCAACCACCAGTAACATCCCAATACTAGTATTCCCAGAGACTCTGAATACTGGTATTGTTATTCTCTTCACCGCTGCCACCATTTGTTACAGTTCCCCTTCAGCCTTGGTCATTACCTTACCCTCCCTTCTGGTCTGTGAAACCCCAGCCAAGGATCAGGCCTTTGGTAAACCAAATTAAGTATTTATTAAAGATAACAAAGCTAACAAGATTAACAAGATTTCTTCTTAAGGCACGTAAGCATATGGTTTTACTCAATACTAATCCGAACTCCACCTCCCTCCTGGTAAACAACTCTCTAAACCCCACCAAGCAATCCACTCTTTCTCTTCTCCCCCCCAGATTCCACTCTCACTCTTCCTTTTATACATTCAGCCATTTTCAAACACTCAGCCAATCATCTCGCATTCTACTGCCCATTCACTCCCCCTCTTGCACTCCACTTACCATGTATCTTCTAAAACAACAACACTTACCATATATACATTAATATAGGAACATCACATTCACCTCCCACTGTTTTATTTTGTGCAAACTGAGACACTCCTGATGTCTACTGGAGACTATTCTGCAGAATAGTCAGCGCCATTATTCCACAATTATTTTTGGATTTTTTAAGTGTAAATTTTGCAAAGTGTTGCTGTACTTCACATATTCACAGAAATAGAAACAAAAGAAAATGATTTCCTATAGGAAACTTCACTAAAATTGCAAAGTAAATCAGACATATTCAAAGTGACCATCTGAACTATATCAACTGTCTTAATAATGTTGCTTCTTCCCTGCTAAAACAAGATTAGCACAGCACATGTCTTGTTTCTATTATTTGGGCTCATTGCAGATGTTGCCACCACTCACCATATGCTCTGAGGCACGTTACCAAATGTTTTGAAGCTACACAGGAAGTGGATTGGATTGTGAAAAACCAACCTAAATTGTGTTTGCATTTTGACAATTTTGTAGGGCAGTACAATATGTCAGAGAGGTCAGATCTCCTGCTCCCCTGGTTCATTCACTATAGCTGCCCAATTTCCCTACTTTTTAAAGTTTCATCGAAATATCTGTGGGCTATAGGTACGTTCTTAAACTGCAAGGGTTTTTTGCCTATTAGTTATTTTCTCTGCTTTTTAATCCGGGAGGTAAGAAATGGGATCCTGTGCAAGTTTGCTGAGAATGGATTGATCATTTGCATGCTTATTGAGTTCAGTGGGATTTACTCCCTTGCAATCATGCTTAGGATAGGTGAAACAGACCAAAGTGGATGGGGAGAGGAGGAAGGAGGGGAGAAAGGACAGAGGGGAGGAGGGGGATGGGAGCAGGCAGGAGGGGGAGGGGAGGAGGAGGCCAAGTTTGATCATTTGCATGTTTATTGAGTTCAGTGGGATTTACACACGTGCAATCATGCTTACGATAGGTGAAACTGACCACTGGGGATGGGGAGCGGAGGAGGAGGAGAGAAAGGGCAGAGGGGAGGAGGGGGTGGGAGGAGAAGGACAGGTTTGATCATTTGCATGTTTATTGAGTTCTGTGGGATTTACACCTGTGCAATCATGCTTAGGATAGGTAAAACTGACTGGAGGGGAGGGAGGGAGGGCTGGGGAGGGGAGGAGGAAGAAGGAAGAGGGGAGTGGAGGAAGAAGGGAGAGGAGAGGGGAAGGAGGGGAAAGGCAGTTCTGATAATTTGCATGCTTATTGATTCAATGGGAATAACTCCTATGCAATCATGGTTAGGATAGCTAAATGTGATCATGGGGGGGAGGAGGGGAAAGGGGAAGGAGTGGATTGGAGGGGACAAAGGAAGGGGAAAGGAAGGGTAGGTTTGATCATGTGTATGCTTATAGAATTCAATGGTATTTACTCCCATGCAATCATGTTTAAGATAGGTAAAACTGACCATGAGAAGGAGGAAGGGGAAGGGGAGGAAGGGGAAGGAGGGGATTGGAGGGGGAGGGGGATGTGGAGGGAGGAGCAAGAGGGAGGGGACAGGAGGGAGAAGGGAGGGTGGATTTGATCATTTGCATACTTTTTGAGTTCAATGGAATTTATTTCTGTGTAATCATGGTTGAAAATGGAAATGGACTGCCTTCAAGTCGATCCTGACTTATGGCGAGCCTATGAATAGGGTTTTCATGGTAAACGATATTCAGAGGTGGTTTTACCATTGCCTTCCTCTGAGGCTGAGAGGCAGTGACTGGCCCAAGGTCACCCAGTGAGCTTCATGGCTGTGTGGGGATTTGAACCCTGGTTTCCCAGGTTGTAGTCCAACACTGACCCAGGGGAGGGGCAGGGAGGGGAGGAGATTGGGTGGGTGGGCACTGGGCAGAGGGGAAGCTCCCTTCCTTTCCAAAAGGAAAACATTGTGAACAGTATCATTGCTTTTCAGCATTTACCCCAACTTTTTATTCTACAGCAGGCACATGTAGCCTCCCACCCAAATTTAAACCAAAGCTGTCCCTGGCCACATCCACACCTGGCCTTTATTTCACTTTGGACAGTCATGGCTTCTCTCAAAGAATCCTGGGAAGTGTAGCTAGTCAAGGGTGCTGAGAGTTGCTAGGAGACACCCTATTCCCCTCACAGACCTTCAATCAGTGTGGCTGACTGTTAAACCACTCTGGCCACTGAAGCTCTGCCAGTGGAATAGAAATCTCCTCTCAGCACCCTGCACAAACTACATTTCCCAGGATTCTTTGGGGGAAGCTATGACTGTCTCAAGTGAAATCAAAGTCTGGTGTGGGTGTGGCCCCAGTTAGGCAAGCCAAGCAGCTGAGTCTGGCTTTTAGAACACTGACAGTTGGTTCTTACTGAGGATGCCCAACACTATCATTCAGTTCAATGCAAATTTTCTTAAATTAATTAAAAATCAGCCTGGCATTTTTTAAACTTTTAAACTGCAGAAGATGAAGGTCAGAGTATGGGGCAAGGTCAGTAATTAGATTGCAGGTACTCTGTGAACATGGCTGATTTTTAATTAATTTCAACAAATTATGAGAACTCTGACAGAAAAAAGTCCAAAAGGAGTCTGGTTTCTCTCTCTCCCTTTTTACACTTTGAACTTTCTATTCTGTCTGGCTGTTTTGTGTATCACCATGAAAATTTAGAGGGCTGTTAACCAAGCATTTCTGTGTTCAGGACTATAAGTTTTGTGAGGTTTTGTTTTGAAATGGGAAGCATCAGAATGGCAGGGGGATATTTTCAATTTAACATTGCGGAATGTGAAAAATCCATGTTGGCTATAGTATACAGCCATTCTTGTGGCTGTATAATAAGTGACTGGAATCTACTGTGTCTTCCAAATGGATGGAAAACACCATAATTGTGAGGGTAAGAACTACACTCTTGTGGCTGTATAATACACCTTAATGTCCAGATAGATTCTAAGCAGTTTAGAAAGCATAAAAACCAATTAAACAGCATATGCAAATAACACAATCCTATTAAAAGGGCACATCAATTAAAATAGCAATTAAAACAGGAGACTTGGGGCAAGAGATTGAGGGAATGCCTATATTAACAGGTGCACCTTCAAAAGTTGGCAAAATGCCAATACAGATGGGACCTCTCACGTTTCAGCAGACAGTACATTTTACAATACTGGTGCCACCAGGGAAAAAGTCTGCCTCTGTATTACCACAAGGTAATAATAATCAGGCTGTGACAAAACTAACCAGGTTCCATTTGTTGTTCGTAATGTCCTTAACATAAGAACATAAGAACATAAGAAGAGCCTGCTGGATCAGGCCAGTGGCCCATCTAGTCCAGCATCCTGTTCTCACAGTGGCCAACCAGGTGCCTGGGGGAAGCCCGCAAGCAGGACCCGAGTGCAAGAACACTCTCCCCTCCTGAGGCTTCCGGCAACTGGTTTTCAGAAGCATGCTGCCTCTGACTAGGGTGGCAGAGCACAGCCATCACGGCTAGTAGCCATTGATAGCCCTGTCCTCCATGAATTTGTCTAATCTTCTTTTAAAGCCGTCCAAGCTGGTGGCCATTACTGCATCTTGTGGGAGCAAATTCCATAGTTTAACTATGCGCTGAGTAAAGAAGTACTTCCTTTTGTCTGTCCTGAATCTTCCAACATTCAGCTTCTTGGAATGTCCACAAGTTCTAGTATTATGAGAGAGGGAGAAGAACTTTTCTCTATCCACTTTCTCAAGGCCATGCATAATTTTATACACTTCTATCATGTCTCCTCTGACCCGCCTTTTCTCTAAACTAAAAAGCCCCAAATGCTGCAACCTTTCCTCGTAAGGGAGTCGCTCCATCCCCTTGATCATTCTGGTTGCCCTCTTCTGAACCTTTTCCAACTCTATAATATCCTTTTTGAGATGAGGCGACCAGAACTGTACACAGTATTCCAAATGCGGCCGCACCATAGATTTATACAACGGCATTATGATATCGGCTGTTTTATTTTCAATACCTTTCCTAATTATCGCTAGCATGGAATTTGCCCTTTTCACAGCTGCCGCACACTGGGTCGACATTTTCATCGTGCTGTCCACTACAACCCCGAGGTCTCTCTCCTGGTCGGTCACCGCCAGTTCAGACCCCATGAGCGTATATGTGAAATTAAGATTTTTTGCTCCAATATGCATAATTTTACACTTGTTTATATTGAATTGCATTTGCCATTTTTCCGCCCATTCACTCAGTTTGGAGAGATCCTTTTGGAGCTCTTCACAATCCCTTTTTGTTTTAACAACCCTGAACAATTTAGTGTCAGCGGGACTTCCGGGAAGGGTGACTTAGCCTGTGCCTGCTTTTGAGACGGGCTCCTGCCTCAAAAGAAGCTTATTCAGATATATCAGTCAGATTTTTTTTTTTTTGACTGATTAAACTTCTCCCGGGTAGGGAGAAACGAAGAGATTAACCTCAAAGCCTATTTTTGTTGGGACGACCAGATCTCATTAATTTATGGGACGAGGTCCAGCCGACGAAGGTGGGACGGATTTTCAACAACAAGCTCTATCTGATAAAGCGAACGTTCATCTTATCTTCTAAGAGAGAACGCACTAACAGGCAAGCACCCTTCTTTCTATATTTTTCTTTTACTTGACTTAAATTGTTGCTGTTTAAAAGAGATTTGCCAGATTGATCGGTTTTTGACATCTCACTGGGGAGCCATAACTTCTCTCTGCTACTCACTAATTAATAGCTTATCTCTGTTTTTGTTGCAAAAAGCTGTCCTGGATTTGCATTCTAAAGATATACACAGAAGAGGGATTTCTATTCCAGATTTTTATTTTGAAGAATATTATATTGTCTGAGACTACTCTCTTTTTGGTCTATTTTATTTTGACGAATCTGTTTCCTGACGACCGCCATTAATTGTTTCGATCCTGGGAACTGCATTTTGTTTACTTAAGCATGGAGAGATAAGGCTGTCTGCTCTGTTTATACTGTGATGTCACCAAGTTTGGAGTATTAACCCAATTGTTGCTGAAATAAGAAGTGGTTTTCCTATATTTTTCTTTTAAAATGGCAATTAAGAAAGTGGCTGAGAATCTGGAAATAACTATGTTTCAGAAAATAATGGATGAGATTGAGATAACGAAACAAAACCTGCGACAGGGTTGTAAGGAGCTGAAAATTGAATTGAGTAAAATGAAGCAGGAGATTAAAGATATAGGGGTCCCTGTGAGAGAGGTGACCCTGGAAGGGGTCCCTGTGAGAGAGGAGACCCCGGAGATTGGAACAAACGTGGAACAGGAAAAAGATTTGGAGTCTATGGACTTTAGAAACAAAATCTATTGTTTGGAGACACAGGAGATTAAAGACATAGGGGTCCTTGTGAGAGAGGAGACCCTGGAGACTGGAACAGGGGTCCCTGTGAGAGAGGAGACCCTGGAGACTGGAACAGGGGTCCCTGTGAGAGAGGAGATCCCGGAGATTGGAACAAACGTGGAACAGGAACAAGATTTGGAGTCTATGGACTTTAGAAATAAAATCTATTGTTTGGAACTCAATGTTATCTCTGAAGAAATTAATGAAGATTCTAGAGATAAAGTTATCAACGGCATGGATAATCTTCTGGACTGGATTGATGTGATGGAGCCCAATATAGAGAAAATCTATGGAATTAACTGCAGCCATGTGACAATGGAAAAACTTTCAAGAGATGACCCAGTGTATTTTGAAAAAAAGAACAGAGATATGATTTTACAGCAGTATTTCAGCAACCTATTCAGAATGGATGGCAAGAAAATATTTGGGATAGAGGTAATTCCCATCAGACTCTTACTATATGACTATGGTTTTGACAGCAAGATTATTATGGAATACTGATAATGGAAGATTGGATACTGAAATTACTGGACTTAACAAGACTACTGAAGATGGAAGATGGAAAATGGAACTAATAGGGATAATAGAACAATGGCTACTGAAATTACTGAACCTAACAGATTCTGATGTGATGGATTAATTGAAATGTTTATTTTGACTATGGTTATGACAATAAGATTATCATAATTAGTAATGAGATGGATTAATCGATATGCTTATCTGGAAAAAAAATTGATAGATATATTTCTTAAAGAATTGAAACCTCTCTTTGACTTTTTGTGGAAAGAATAAAGTAATGTTTATGAGATTTGATGATTAAGTAAGATAACTACTGGAGGAAAGTGATTTTATAATATGACTTAAGAGACAGGATTGTTATATATTATAGACTTATAACTGATTTGATCTTTGACAAATGGGAAGTCAATATTTTACTCTTTATTTTTTCTTTTTTTTTTTTCTTTTTTTTTTTTTTGTTTAACTATTTTTGATTTTGTTTTTTGTCTTTGAATGTTTTATGATTTCGTCTTGTATGTTTTATGAAAATTTGAATAAAAATTATTGAAAAAAAAAAAACAATTTAGTGTCAGCAAACTTGGCCACTTCACTGCTCACTCCTAATTCTAGGTCATTAATGAACAAGTTGAAAAGTATAGGTCCCAATACTGATCCTTGAGGGACTCCACTTTCTACAGCCCTCCATTGAGAGAACTGTCCATTTATTCCTACTCTCTGCTTTCTGCTTCTTAACCAATTCCTTATCCACAAGAGGACCTCTCCTCTTATTCCATGACTGCTAAGCTTCCTCAGAAGCCTTTGGTGAGGTACCTTGTCAAACGCTTTTTGGAAGTCTAAGTACACTATGTCCACTGGATCACCTCTATCTATATGCTTGTTGACACTCTCAAAGAATTCTAATAGGTTACTGAGACAGGACTTTCCCTTGCAGAAGCCATGCTGGCTCTGCTTCAGCAAGGCTTGTTCTTCTATGTGCTTAGTTAATCTAGCTTTAATAATACTTTCTACCAGTTTTCCAGGGACAGAAGTTAAGCTAACTGGCCTGTAATTTCCGGGATCCCCTCTGGATCCCTTTTTGAAGATTGGCGTTACATTTGCCACTTTCCAGTCCTCAGGCACGGAGGAGGACCCGAGGGACAAGTTACATATTTTAGTTAGCAGATCAGCAATTTCACATTTGAGTTCTTTGAGAACTCTCGGGTGAATGCCATCCGGGCCCGGTGATTTGTCAGTTTTTATATTGTCCATTAAGCCTAGAACTTCCTCTCTCGTTACCACTATTTGTCTCAGTTCCTCAGAATCCCTTCCTGCAAATGTTAGTTCAGGTTCAGGGATCTGCCCTATATCTTCCACTGTGAAGACAGATGCAAAGAATTCATTTAGCTTCTCTGCAATCTCCTTATCGTTCTTTAGTACACCTTTGACTCCCTTATCATCCAAGGGTCCAATCGCCTCCCTAGATGGTCTCCTGCTTTGAATGTATTTATAGAATTTTTTGTTGTTGGTTTTTATGTTCTTAGCAATGTGCTCCTCAAATTCTTTTTTAGCATCCCTTATTGTCTTCTTGCATTTCTTTTGCCAGAGTTTGTGTTCTTTTTTATTTTCTTCATTTGGACAAGACTTCCATTTTCTGAAGGAAGACTTTTTGCCTCTAAGAGCTTCCTTGACTTTGCTCGTTAACCATGCTGGCATCTTCTTGGCCCTGGCGGTACCTTTTCTGATCTGCGGTATGCACTCCAGTTGAGCTTCTAATATAGTGTTTTTAAACAACTTCCAAGCATTTTCGAGTGATGTGACCCTCTGGACTTTGTTTTTCAGCTTTCTTTTTACCACTCTCCTCATTTTTGTGAAGTTTCCTCTTTTGAAGTCAAATGTGACCGTGTTGGATTTTCTTGGCAATTGGCCAGTTACATGTATGTTTAATTTAATAGCACTGTGGTCACTGCTCCCAATCGGTTCAACAACACTTACATCTCGCACCAGGTCCCGGTCCCCACTGAGGATTAAGTCCAGGGTTGCCGTCCCTCTGGTCGGTTCCATGACCAACTGGTCTAGGGAATAGTCATTTAGAATATCTAGAAACTTTGCTTCTTTGTCATGACTGGAACACATATGCGGCCAGTCTATGTCCGGGTAGTTGAAGTCACCCATTACTACCACATTTCCTAGTTTGGATGCTTCCTCAATTTCATATCTCATCTCAAGGTCTCCCTGAGCATTTTGATCAGGGGGACGATAGATCGTTCCCAGTATTAAGTCCCTCCTGGGGCATGGTATCACCACCCACAACGATTCTGTGGAGGAGTCTGCCTCTTTTGGGGGTTCGAGCTTGCTGGATTCCATGCCTTCTTTCATGTATAGAGCGACTCCGCCACCAATACGTCCTTCCCTGTCCTTCCGATATAGTTTATATCCAGGGATAACCGTATCCCACTGGTTTTCTCCATTCCACCAGGTCTCCGTTATGCTCACTATATCAATGCTCTCCTCTAAGACCAAGCACTCCAGTTCTCCCATCTTGGTTCGGAGGCTCCTAGCATTAGCGTACAGGCACTTGTAAGCAGTGTCTCTCTTCAAGTGTCTTTGGCACTTGTGGTTAGGCCTGTGGTAATTTTGCTCTTCTGAATTTATATCCTGTGCCCCTGCTCTCACAATGCCTACTTCTAGGCCTACCCCTTTTAAAATTTCATCATTTCTTTGGTTTTTATCCCAGGGGGGAGGTTTATTCCGAACCGGACCTTTCTCAGCTCCTGTCGGGTTTCCCCCCTCAGTCAGTTTAAAAGCTGCTCTGCCACCTTTTTAATTTTAAGTGCCAGCAGTCTGGTTCTATTCTGGTTCAAGTGGAGCCCGTCCCTTTTGTACAGGCCCGGCTTGTCCCAAAATGTTCCCCAGTGCCTAACAAATCTAAACCCTTCCACCCGACACCATCGTCTCATCCATGCATTGAGACTGCAAAGCTGGGCCTGTCTGGCTGGTCCTGCGCGTGGAACCGGTAGCATTTCAGAGAAAGCCACCTTGGAAGTCCTGGCTTTCAGCATCCTACCTAGCAACCTAAATTTTGCTTCCAGGACCTCACGGCTGCATTTCCCCATGTCGTTGGTGCCAACGTGCACCACGACCACTGACTCCTCCCCAGCACTGTCTACCAAACTATCTAAACGACGGGCGATATCCGCAACCTTCGCACCAGGCAGGCAAAACACCTTGCGGTCTACATGCCCATCACACACCCCACTGTCTATGTTCCTAATGATCGAATCACCCACTACAAGGATCCCTCCACCCCCTGGAGATATATCCTCGGCACGAGAGGATAGCTGCTCATCCCCCAAGGAATGGGTCCCTTCTAAGGGATCGTTTCCCTCTTCCTCAGCTGGATGCTCTCCTTCCCCGAGACCATCGTTCTCCATGATAGCAGGAGAGCTATCATCGTTGGAGTGGGACACAGCTATAACGTCCCTGAAGGCCTCCTCCACACACCTCTCTGCCTCTCTCAGCTTTTCCAGGTCCGCCACCTTGGCCTCAAGGAAATGAAGTCGTTCCCGGAGAGCCAGGAGCTCATTGCACCGAGAGCACACCCACGACTTCTGTCCAACAGGCAGATAGTCATACATGCTGCAGGCGGTGCAAAACACTGGAAAGCCCCCACACACCTGCTGGCTTCTTACCTGCATAGTTTTGTTTGAGGTTTATTACGTCAATAGGTTGGAGACTGTGGTTTAGTTGAGGTCAGGGAACAGACGGGCAGAGTGGGGGGGCCTGGCCTCCTCGCCCTGCTGCCGAACTCGCTCTGCTGCTTAACTCGCCTTGACGCTTCGTCAGCTGGGGCTCCCTCTAGCTCGTGGAGCAGGCTCCCTCGCTAGGTGCTCTGACTTTATATGTGTGGCTGGTTCCTCCCAGCTACTGCTGCCAGCCAATGATGTGTTACTTGAGGCTGATGGCTCAACTATCAGCTGGGGCTTAACTCTTTAGTATTATCTCAGGCTTCCTTCCTTTGAAGGCAGGAAGGCAGGCTTCCTTCCTTACTGGGCAATGCAGTGGAAGAGTTTTAGGTAACCTGGTTCAGAGTTTAGGGCTTTATATTAAGAAGTCCTTAAAACTGGCTCAGTGGCTAATAGGCAACCAGTGCAGATCCCCTAGCAACAGTGTGATATGTGCCTAGTAAAAGGTACTGCTTGGGCCATAGCAATCTGCACCAGCTACAGCCTCTGGATCAGCCATAATGAAGACCCCCATAGAGGGCATTACAATAGTCTAAAAGTGAGGTTACCAGTGCATGAGCCACACAGGCCAAGCTATCATTGTCAAGGAAAGGTGTAGTTGACATATCAGCTAAATCTGGCGAGAGGCACTGTTTACCACAGAGCCTCCATAGATAAAGATGGTTCCAAGAATATTCCTAAACTGTGTGCTTGCTTCTTCAGAGGGAGCAGAATCCCATATAGAAGAGGCAAAGTCCCCAATTCTTAGACCTGGGAACCACTCCTCTGTCCTAGCAGCATACAGCATTGGGAATAAAATAATGCCTTGCAGTATCCCACAACTAAGTTACCAGGATGTATAGACACACAGGGTAGTATTCAACAAAACAATTACACTAGCACAATGACAATTAGCTGCATATTGTAACTTTCCCATCCTCTCCTCTCCCTACACACCAACCTAAATCTGTTGTGGGGAGTCCCCCAACTCTCTGGAGCAAATTTGGGGGGGCATGGGAAGCAGAGAGAAGAGAGTGTGGGGAAGTTATACTGCTCAGCTAAAAGTCATTGTGCTAGTGTGACTATTTAGTTAGATACCGCCCATAGTTCCAATGCTATTTTCTGAGACTGGCCTTGCAAGCAGGAACAGGAGACTGAGTAACAGTGCCTCCAACCTCCACCTTACAGAGATAGTCCAGGTAGATACGATGGTCAATGGTATCAAAAACCACTGAGAGCCAGCAGCAGCAACAGGGTTACACTCCACCTGTTTTGTCCTTAGGGTGCCTAGCAAATTTATTACAGCAGGCCTTTGATGGTTTCAGTGTCCCAGTAGCAGGGACAGGTACTAACCACTATTTTACCACACAACAACTCTGCTGGGTAGCTACTTGAGGATGGAGTCAGCAATAATTTATTTCCCCACAGTCTTCATCACCATATAATAGATGCAGTTATGCACCCTAACTGCTGTTTGGTCAACTTCATACTGGCTCTATGTTACTTCTGCTTCTTTGCTTGTAGTACTGAGGAAAACCAAGGAGCGCAATGAGCTCTGCAGTCGTGCAGCAGGTGCTCAACGATTGTGTCAATAGCCCTCCTCATCTTGATATTCTAAAATGAGGTAAGGGCTTTGACACATTAATCAACTTTGGCTATTGGAAAATCCCCCAGACCATTCAGGAATCTATCAGGTTCTCCATACGTCTCTGGGAGAGGACCATCCAAATTGGTCCCCCATCCCTACGGGGTGGGGGGGACTTACACTGCAAGCCCAAACTTTACCAGAGTGGTCTGATGATTACAAGGGGACCACTTTCATCTTTCCTATATCCAGACCACTTTCATCCACTCATCCAGAAGACCAGTTAAGTATGTGGCCTACCATCTTTAGTTATCATAAATAAGATGAGTAATACATCTGTCCTAAACACAAAGTTCCACTGAAATCAGCTGGCCCATGTAAATGTGTTTAGGATTGTAGCATAAAGAATGACAGATTTTTAAAAAATATTCCTAACTGTTTAAACTATGAAGTAGGAGACCGTGTTAATGAGGATGTAAACAAAAGAGTGATACTCTGAGGGTACTGATTCAAAATAAAAGACATATACCAATATGGAAAAAGTATGAATATGTGGAATGCACCATTTACTGTAACATAAATGTTAAGAAAAAAGCAGTATGGGCAAAACAGCGCTGTTCTATAAACAAGGTATAAAGGGCTGCTTTTGGTACCAGTCACCTTCCCAGTATAAAAAATCCCATATTATTTTGAGTCTTCAGAGTACACTGCATTCATATGGTCAAGCTTTTATTCTTATTGCACCAAATCTGAATTGCTTTACATGCAGGTGCCTCGTTCTTTGATTTTGTTCTTCGCAACAGATACAAACTAAGCTGATTCACACTTCCTAGACTAACGTATAGATCAGAATGCAGCTATCCTTCAGATTTCACTTCTCCAAATTTTAAAATACAGATATCAGCTCAACAAACATACCAAAATATGTATGAAAATGCATATTTTAGGGTAAGATACATTTAGAAATGTGTAATATTAAAAAATATGTTCAAAAATAGATATTTAAATAGAAATATTCATGTGCCTCTTCCAACAAGCCTTTTAAGTAGAGATCTTTCCCAGTCTGCATCTGTATTGGAATTGTTTTTAAGATATTTTTACTGTTTTATTAGCAGTTGTTTACTGCCCCGGGTTTCTTTGGGAGGAAGAGTGGGATATAAATGTAATATATAAATAATAAAAATGGCAGATTAATGCAGAAATAGGACAAGCATGTGAAAATGACATAGACCAGAGCTAGACTAATCTTTTCATTCCTAACTTCATATTCCTTTAGGTAATTAGTGATTTAAACAGACGCTGAGCAGGTGAGTATGAATTCAACAGAACAGCTGAAACCAGCAGCCCGTAACATCCACTTTTATAATACAGGAAACTCAGATAGGATCATAGTGAAGTAATGCAAAGCAACTGATTAGTCAGAGCTCATTACAAAAAACTTATTTCATTCATACAGAATCGTAGGGCAGGAAAACTAAATACATAAGCATGTGCATCAGCTGTGGTTTATGTCATGACCAAGTGAACATACTAGCTTGCATTGATCTGGATAGAAGAGATTTTGCAGCAGCATCAGTCGGTCTCCCTACAGAACTAAGAGAGAAAAGCTATCTTATGGGACCAGGGTACAGATTATGAAGTTTACCACTGAAACAGGAAAAAGAGAAAAAGTTTCAAATCATATTTTACATCCTGAAGAATGATCATGAAGAGATAGGAGGTTCTGCCTTCATATACTGCCATCATGTGGGTGCTACAAGGTCATGCAGAAAAGTCTACTTCAGACTTGGTTACACAAAAATTGATGATGCTATGAGGGATTCACGTACTGGGCATTGGTACCAAGTGAAAACAGTCACATGAATCTTACATGTAGACTGGCAGATATTGGCAGTGAGCACTGAAGGTAACAGAAAAGAACAGTGAATGCCAAACTGCTGCTTGACAGCATTTCACTGGTGAGTCACTGAAGTAAAAAGCTTTTGATCGAACAGTCCTGTTTAGGGAGAACGATTGTTCAGGAAGTTAGTCCACTGAACTATCTAGAACAAAACAATATTTTGCAGGCTTTTTACTGTGCACATACCTTGATTTTATAGACTTCTGTACCCTGTACAAAATTTGATATTGTAAGCTTTTGAACCCAATGCAAAACATTTTGTAGCCTTTAATCTAGAGGCAGCCAAAGATATTGTGATACTCCAAACTTCCATTAGCTCTATACAGCATGGCCAATGTTCAAGGATGATGGAAGGTGAAGTTCAACATCACCCTTGGGCTCCTCCTATGAGGAAGAATGGGATATAAATTTAATAAATAAAAATAATCTGGAGGGCACCATCTTGGCTATCCCTGACTAATCCCTGAATGAATATGCCATGATAAATCTGCTAGTCTTCAAGGGGTCACAAGACACTTCATTGTTTTTGCTGTAACAGACTAATATTCTCTACACCTCTGAAATTTAACATAAAGAAATTAAGCATACATTTAGCATTATTATGAACCTAATGATGGAATTCTGCACATTTCTATGCAAAAATAAGTCCTATTGAGTTTAATGGGGCTTACATCTAGGTACATGGATATAGGATTGAAGTCTGAGGTTGCTTCCAGGCAACTTGTTTATGGAGTCTTCATCCTGATCTGTTTGCACAATGGTTAGGCAACATCCACTATTTATTGAGCATTCATTCTGATTTGTTTGTGGGGAGAATGGACTATGTTGCATCAAGCAAGTGTTATCCCACACTTTCCATTTCCCCCATCATTTTCCCTGTGGCAAAAAGTCAAGTTTGGGAGGAGATGCAAGTTTGTTGTGCAACAGCACCAAGTGAACTTTAATTGTGCAACATGAATTTCCCAGTATGCTACCTGAAAATAGCCAGCCTAGAAGCACCCTAAGTGGCATTATTCTCTTGTATACCAAATAGTTTATCCTTCTCTGCTTGATGAGGAAGCTTGACACAGTATCAACAATCTATCTGTTTAAATTACGACCATTCTATTTTGTCTAGTTATGAAGAATAGGTGTCACTATTTCGCTCCAACTCATTGCGACTATCCTTTGTGAGGCTTTATTTATTGAGATTCTCCCTGAAGCAGATACCAACATACATAGACATTTCCTGTTTTAAACCGTTGACTTCTCATTGAAAATGACTGTACTGAACTTTTTTTTTGCAGCATTTGTGGTTTCCATCAAGTCTTTTCCAGTCTTGATTAATATGTGAAGAACCCTAATAAAAAATAAACACAAGTGAGCGATGAAAAAAATCTTGCTGCTTTAAGACAAGTAACTGCGCTTTTCATTGCTGGCTACACAGAGGAATGCTTTGTGTTCTTTTATTAGCAGCACATATCAGAAACTATGTTCAAAGTTACAGTGTTCTTTTAATGAGGAGTCCCTACTATATCTTAAATGCAATTTTAAATGAGTCTTTTTTATTATGCATTGCTTGGCTATGGATATTCATCATGTGGCTCTTCATTTTTTCTGAAACAGACTAACACAGCTACTCTTAGAATAGACTTTAACTGAAGTGCATTTTATTGTGCTAATTGTATGTAAATTGCCTAGTTCACTAATGGATAGCATGGGAAATTATATATTTTAAGATTAGTATTTATTATACTATTGATAACATGATCTACTGGAGTCTTTCCTTTCCAGACATTTTCCCTATGGCTATGCAAAATGACTATCTTTAATATGGAGAAGTCCCAGAGATAATAAAAGTTAACACCCTCTGCATACTTTTTGACTGATCGAACCACAGGGCAACAGCAATTAGACCAAAATGTTAAACAAATCTGAGCATACACTTGCTTTTCTTTTGCTTTAATCCCAATCAGTACTCTTAATTGACAAGCTGGCAGAAACTAAGTCTTAGTTTTTTTAGAATACCATGTCTACTACAGACTGGTACAGTGTCTAATGTTCTCAGTGCTTGCTTGACGGTTGTAGAATTCCTTTTCAGTGAAGATTCACCCAACTCTTTAAAATATATATATATATGGAATACATTTTTATCATGACTTTCTACCACAATATGAGACATTTGAGATAGCTCATAAACAATCCAACAAAAACAAATAATTAAAGTTTGGAGTAGATGTTAATTGGTAAAATTAAGCTGGGTCCTGGACTTCATGGTTAAGTAAAAAAGTTCAAATAAGACCATAGATTTTACAGTTATTAGTTCAACAATGAATACATGCAACCTTCCTTACATACCCGTGTAAGGGCTACAGGTGGGGGCTCACAAGTTTTAATTTTTTCCATAGGGTAAAAATCCCTGTCCATAGAAAACTAGAATGTCAGAGAGAAAACTGGGCTAGAAATGTTCTGCTCAAGATCTAGTTTTCTATAAACACAATTTTTATTCTATAAATGAATGTTTAAATTTGTGAGCCTCATTTGCATCCACTTTCTCAAAGTTACATTTGGGCAAAAATAATTTGAGGACCAGCAAAGTATAATATATTTGTGGCCTTCCAACTCTATGGCCTATTAAGAGAATGTGAGAAGTGTATATACTATGTTGCTTTTTCAGAAATATTCTAAGGATAAATAAAATATGTGATTTTATTGTTAAGAATAAGTGGTTGATAAATTGATAGACTGTTTGTAATAGATATTCTATAGAGGCTGAAGTTAACATAAGTAGAGAAAAAGGGGCTTTTTCTTAGAATAGGACATCTGTCTGAAGTTCAAACAAAGCAGCCAGAACAGACAGTTTGTGGTCGAGTTCCACTTCAAAATAGAAAGGGGATTTACACTTGACTAATTCAGCTGATGTTTTTAGCCCTTCATTGCTTTGCTTGATGTAAAGGGAGTTTTTATGCTTAGTTAATGAGGAGGGGAGGGGAGCAATATACCATATATGGGAAATAATAAATAAGGGTATAAGGTAGCCTAAAACTGAGGAGTGGGAGATGTAAACAGGGGAGGAGTTTCATGTGACAGGGACAGGCGGATCTGATAGGCTGTGAACCCTGGAAGTACCTGACCAATGGGGAAAACAGGGGAGGGCATGAAGCGTCGGGCTAGGGGATAAAAGATTTGTACCAATGTCATTTGGGTGTGCCTGCCTTCTGGTAGGACACCTGTCCTTGCGAGTACGAAATAAAAGCTTTTAAAATTGATTCACACTTGTCTCTGTCATGGGTCTTCCACAGGAGACCATTTTTGGGGTCTCATAGGGGGTTTTTCCCTTCAGGAAAACCACGTTTCTTACAAGAATCCCTCCAACATTCAGTTATGAGAGTCCCACCTAAAGTTTGAAATTGTGCAGCCTGGGCAGAGGTTAAGCACCTCAATAAGAACTAGGCCATATTTTCTACATCAAACAAACTGAAATATAAAGGGAAAGAGAGCTTCAAAGAAAGATGGCTTTTCACATTATGGATCTGCATGTTTTCTTACACGGAAGTATACTCCTATTTTCTTTAAAAGGTATTAGATGACAGATTTTAACTGTCTCCTTTCCCTGCCTCCTGTACCAGTCTCTAAAATAATCATCTCCATGAGTAGTATCCAATGCTCCTATTCTACTTGCACAACTAAACTTCCCCCTCTCCTCTTCCCTGCAGGACCCTGAGCACCCTCAAAGTCTGCTCCATAGGGTTGGGGGACACATACCCCCGGAGCAGATTTTGAGGGACTGCAGGGAAAAGAGAAGCCCCAGTGCACAAGTGGAACATGAGAAACACAGGGTTGGATACAATCTCATAGATCCACATTTAAGGAACGAATCTATCAACTATCTCAAGTATGTATGGCCAATGGCATTTAGTATTGAATCACAGTCAGTACAGTCATTTGTCTTTGTGAACACTATCCTGGCAATTATCTGCAAAAATGTGTCTCAAAAAATGATCCAGTTTTTAGCAAAACATTTTACTTGCTAAAATACATACATGCATACTATAACAGGTGCTTCCATTGGAACCCATAGACACTATAGTACCTCAGATACCTCCTTTGGTGCCCACAATTGCCCCCCGACACTCTCAATTTTTATTTTTACAAATTTTATTTTGTTAGAAAATGCCAGGCAGTAGCTGGGCTGGCTGGAAAGACAAGTGCAGGCCTCTAGCCATCTTCCTACTGGGCTCCTACTGAAAGAAAGGGCAGGATATAAATCTAATAAATAAATAAATAAATTCAGAATGTCTCTGGGCCTTAACAGGCATTCTTCATAGGAAGGAAAAGAAAAAACAAACAAAATACCCCTGAACAAACCAACCAGCTACAGGCAAAGCACTCCAAAACAACAAAAATGCTGGAAAAGCAGGCCTACCCACAAACAACCCATGTCAAATAACCAAGAAATGCAAGTAGAACACTCCCAAATAACCAACATCAAAAACCTGGCAATACACACCCCCTTCAAAAACAAAATACCCAGGAAAATACCTCCCAATCACTCCCTCATCCCCCAAATATATCAGACACCATCAGGGTCCTGTTTCTTTTCTGAAGAATTTTGAAGGGAGGCTTCAGCTGCCCTGCATTTTGCCTCCTTTTTTTATTTGTGCATTGTCTGTTGCCTATTTTTTTGGTTTAGGAAAGTGATTTTGCCTGTTTTTTGGAAGAGTGATGCCTCTTGTGTTTTGTTCGGTTAGGAGGGGGGTGTTTTAATTGTTTGAGCATCACTGGTTTTTCTTCTGTGAAATGGGTATTTGTGCTGCTTGTTATAGTGCACATTTCCAAATGTGCCACAGCTCAAAAAAACAAAGGACCCAGTGCTACACTATCCATACCCCTCCCATTTGTACCGATATGGTAAACTATACCAGTACACTATTTAGGAAGGTATTGTACAGCATTGTGCTGTTAACACAGCATTTATGGTACTGCATTTGGAATAGTGTTATTTATAGGAAAAAAATCATCTATTTATTTTGTACAATGTTAAGCTATCCTAAAGAATCCAGTATCACTGGCTGTCTTTTCTGCAAGTCAGAAAAAAACTGAACAGAAAAGTTCTCTATATTGCCACGCCCATAACATCCTCTTCCTAACTTAAAAGCTGCCAAATAATGAAGACAGGTGGGAAAACCAACATTTTTAATATATATATTAGTTTGGGCAAATCCTCTTACAGCAACCAGGATATATTGAATTTATCACACCATGTATGATGTATAGAGGGAGGTTTTCATGACTGGAACAGTGAAATGTGCAGCCTGGTTCTTTGTGATTTTATTCGGCTCTCCTAATAAGTCCAATGGTTTATTCCCAAATAAGTGTGGACAGGACTGAAGCTTTTATGTTATTTCAATGTGGCCAAACATATATCAACATACACATGAACTAGTACAAACCTGAATAAGGTCGGATTCCTTTCTCTTGGAAATCACAGTTCCATTTCCCTGATATGTATTAGTTTGGTCGATGCAGGAAAGAGGGATTTCTTGGGAACATTTGCAGTGGCTTTTAGTCCCCTGGCCAAGATCCACTAGAAAAACACTCTCTCTGTTTAAGCAATTCTTTAGCAATTTATGTTTTGAGTCAAAGCAGTTATACACTTCCCTTGATGTACCAAGATGTTCTTTAACACTATTTTGGCAGCATGAACAGCACGAGCATTCAGAGTGATAAACAAAATGTTCTGGTGTTTTATATCCATGATTAGAAGATGGTGCTGTGTGCACTCCTGTATTTTGTGAACTACTTGGTCCTATATGAAAGGTGACATTTTTTCTTTCTCCTCTTTTCCCTGCTTTGCTCCTCTCCACAACATTCTCTTTCCCCCCATTCTCAAAGTAAGATTGTACTTTAGCGAAATGGCTTCTTGATGCTTCTTGTCTATTGGGCAAAGAACAACCTGGAGAGACATGATGGCAACTAGCACAGCAGGTTTTCTGAGTGTTGATGGTTTCTGTTTGGGAATTCATTCTATTCAATTCAGTCATATTGGCTCTCCGGTTAATATCAGGGCTTCCTCTAGTTTCCTTCCTAACTAACTCTGAAATATCTCCATCAGGGAACAAGCCACACTGAGGCATAGTTCCACATGGGCAGACTGAGAGCTTCTTTAGGGCTAAGCCTCCACCAGCCATCTGGGCAGCTCCAAACTCCAGTTTTTCCAAACCTATATTGTTATAGGTATTTTTTTCCTTTGGTAGCTGTACTACTTTAATATTTGAACAAGAAGGATGAGAAATACTACATTTACCATCAGAATATGATGCTGCAGGACTCCAAGTGCCTCTTTCAGTTAGCATACAGGGAACAGGTGAATGCCTCTGCTCATTTGGAAGAAGATACAATGTTGCGGGACTTCCTCTCTCAGTATGTAAACAGGGAGCAGGTGACTGCCTCCTCTCATTTGGAAGAGACGGTGCAATAGGAAGTGGAACTGGAGTATTCCTTGAACTTGGGAGATGTGGGGCAATGGCATTTCCCTCACTTTGGGGATGTGGAGTGGATATCCCATTCCGTCTTATATTTGAGTTATCTGGAGTGGGACAAATCCTCCCTTTAGAGTTTTCACATGTCTTGTGTTCTCCAGTCCAACCTAAACAATAATTCAGTATGTTCTGCATCCTTGAATTTTTTCTCTCTCTTATTGGATAATTGTGTTGGAGCCTCTCAAAATTGCTTCTAGGATTTAGGTGATGTGAGGAAAATCTAAGAGTTATTTTGCCACCTCCAGTTCGTTTGAGAGATTTTCTGTGAACATTTCGGAGCTTCTCAGAATATTTTCCTTCAGAATACAAGTCAACAGTTAAGTCAAGCAATGGGCTGCAGGAACATTTAGTATTCTGTGTTAGGGGCACATAATACAATTCATCTACTTCTACTGTTTGAGTATTTTGATTTATAGGTTCAATATCCAAACCCTTGGACCAATGAAATTTGGAGGAGATATGAGAGTTGCTTTGAGATTTCCTGTCTTTTCGCACTACATTGCTTTTGGTAAACACAACAGATTTCACAGGCCTGGAGGCATTTGGATGAACTTTCTGAACTTCAGAAGTCCTATAAGTAGATGTAACATTGTAGCATGGCAATGATCTGACAAAGTGAGAAGACTGAGTTGTGTGTGAATGTTCAGATGATGGAAAGTTCCCACCAGGGGGCCAACGTTTCAGTGTAGATAGCACTTGATTAGAATCACAGTCAGAACTACTGGAGTCAGATGTCTCTGTATGGGTTGGTAGAGGCTGGCTAGCATCAGATGATTCAGTATGGTTTGCAAGAGACTGTCTGGCCTCATCAACTAAACTTTCTGAAAGGCCTACTGGCTTTGTAAAAGGTGTGATCTGTTTTTGCCTCTCTGTATCTGAGCACACAGAACTTGGAACAACAGAAATATGCAACTTTTTAAACAGCTGGTTATGTTCAGGGCCTTGGAATTTAAAAGCTAAAGTATGCCTCTGTGAATCTTCTTTTCCTACCCTAACCTCTGAAGAATTATGAACTCTTTCTAGTGAACCAGAAGGATCTACATATGATGCTTCTAACGTTAGAGAAATAACAAGTTCCCCAGAATTGGGGTACAAATAGGTTTGCTCAGCTGTTTGGGGATTGCCAGTTTTATAAGGAACCTCTGAAGAGTAATCTAAATGGTCCTTTACTAGTTCACAAGAATTTGTCCTTTTACTGCAAATATTTTCAATACTGTTAAATATTATTGGTTTCTTGATTGGTGTTTTTTCTACCTCAGAAGGTATAGCTGATTGTTTGAAAAATCCATGGGTGATATTTTTCCTAGCTTCTGTTTCTGTACAAGGAAAGGAAACTTGCACAGCTTTGTTCTGCTTTGAAGTTGGAGGGTAATCAGTTGATAGATGCTTCTGATGTATCAAATGCATACGTTTCCTTAATTGTATAAAAGGTTTGCCCTTTTCCTGAATTCTTAGTAACAGTCACATGAGGGATTCTCCTATTTAAACACAAATAATCTCCACAAGATCTGTCACACTTGAATGGCAATATTTTGGATGAATAAGTTTTTGATGGATGACCACTTGTGCGATAGGCTTTAAAGTTGAAAGGCAATATAGATTCTGGAGATAATTCTACTTGAAACTGTCTAGCATTCTCTAATTGTTGTAGAAAGGGGCAGTTTTTGCAATAATTTCTAAAGTTGTTTTCATAGTTTTCTGAGATCAAAACAGTTTTTTTCAATTTGCTTTTTCCTTTTTCAAACAAACTGCACAGACTATTTGGATAAAGATGGAGATCACTTTTGCTGTCAGAGTCTATGAAGTCTGGGGAAAAGAAGAAAAACTCAATTCAAAAACCTTTTTTCTCAACATTATAAAACAAGCAACAAATTCAGTACAGCATTAAACATTAATAATAGTATCTTTAGTAATTTAGAATAGTGAAAGTACCAAACAAAATACTCCTTTTTTGTCTGGCACTCAGTTTACCTTTGTTGATATGTACAAAACTTTCTTCCCAACAGTCAGAATAAACATCACATTCACTTTTTGTGTCAGACCCTTCTGAGTTCTTGTTGGACATATCACCTAATATACAAATATAGTATGCATATTCATTAGAAACCAAAATGAATTTTAATATATACTTACCAATACATACTTCTGTGTTAAAAACAAATCCATGTTACTATTGCACAGACTGCAAATAATTAAACTCCAGAGACTGTGGTCTGAAATACATTTTGCCCATACATTTCCATGTCAACGTTCCTTTGCAAGCTAATGCATATCTATTATCTAACAGCACAATCCTATACATGTTTACTCAGAGGCAGGTCCTACTGAGTGGGACCACCACCATTTAAATGTGTATAAGATTGCAGCATAATTCACCCGCTCCTCAGTATAAAATATACAGTATTGTTTATATTTCTAATCCACTCTACTTTGCAGTCTGAGACAGATAATAATATATAAAGCATTCAAATTAACTGTCATATTTATACATTTACAGCAGTGATGGGGAAACTGCAGTAGGTTGTTTCCCAGAGACATTATTATTCCTATAGAAGACAGCAATTTAGAAACCATAACTGCTCTAAAAAGGATTATTTCTTGTTCTTTTTGTCTTCCCCACCAGGGCTGTGGAGTCGGAGTCAGAGTTGTGGAGTCGGAAGCAATTTTGGGTGGAGTTGGAGTCGGAAGCAATTTTGGCTGGAGTCGGAGTCGGTAGAAATGTACTGACTCAGACTTCAAAATAAAATTAATATTTTAATATTAATTTATTTATATTAATACATTAATATACATTTGCCATTGATGAAGGAGTTGGAGTCGGACAGTAGAAAAATAGAGGAGTCGGAGTCGGACAGTAGAAAAATAGAGGAGTCGGAGAGTAGAAAAACCCTTAGAGATCTGAACTGAAAAATGCAATTCTGAAGGCTTAACTGAGACACTGTTCAGGCAAAAATGGTTGTAGTGGAGTTATAGCTTAAGCAAATTCAACATTCCCCATGCTAAAAACCCAGGATCAGGTTTGCCTGTCACACAGTTCACCCTTCTTATGAAAGATGTGTAGTAATGAACTTAATGACCCAGCGCCCCAAGAAAACAACAGGTGGCATTCAATGTTAGTCTTACAGCCTAAAAGACATATGAAAATTACAATTTAAAATGCTGGTTTATTTTTTGTAAACCAAATCTGCTAAAGGGCCAGGTTACTTCAACTTCCAAAGTGTGTGGCAGCAATCCTAAGCATGCTTGCTAGGGAGTAAACTCCACTGAAATCAACAGTACTTAACAACATACTGGATTGCATTGCCCATGCTTTTCTCAGGAGTGTAGCATCTGCTGCTTATATTAAAAGAACAGACCTATCTGATCATCTATGCTATATAATGCAAAAGGGCAGTTATTTGTCCTGAGGAATTTGCTATCTAATACTGGACACAAGGGAAACAACTGATAAAAGAGAGGCAGATTGTAAACTGTTACTGATCTTTGATAATCCACTATAAGAGCCCTTTTTAGACTAAAGCACAGATTTTAAACAACAGGGAAGCAATATGCAGAAGTTTCAGTGGCATGTGTGGAGGCTAAGAACCAGGGGATGGTGCTGAAGGCTTAAATTTAGGGAAGGTGTGTTTCGAAGAGGGATTTGAGGACTTATGAGACAGACCATTATGCAGGTGTTCTGGGAGACAATTTCAAGTATCCAGGGACCAGAGTAAAATCTTCTGAAGATACAAAAGATCTGCGGACAATGGAGGTGCCAAAATCACTTGCAAGATTATAGCAGAGAAATAAGGGGCGGCAAGGCCATGGGCTTTCAAGGTTAAGGACTAGGAAGTTGAACCGCCTTCATAGAAGACAGACACTTTCCGAAACCGCATCCTTGCTCAGAAAAGAGGCTTTCCAACCCGTTCTTTCAAGTAGTTCTCCTAAATCTACAACAGATAAAAAGGTTCATAAGCCACCTCCGCTGCTCCCCTTCCCGTCTCACGAGAGGCGCTTCTCCTCTCACCCTCAAGCGGTTCTTATAGCTCCTCACTCTGCCCCTGTAGGACTTTCTTTGGTACTCAGCGAGACGTACGTGACGCCAGAGCTCCTCACAACGGCGCTAACTGGCACCGATATATACCTCTGTGACGACGAGGCACTGGTGTCGCGTGGCTATCTCTGATAGCCAGACCCAAATAATTATCCCCTCTTCCATTCTAGGTGGCAAACCCTACCTCTACCAACAGACAGCGATTTAGGTCTGGGCGTCTCACTATTGGGGAAACAGCCCGCCACTCCTCCACTCCTCCACCCACCCGGTTACACCCATATTCCAGTCACAAAGCTCACGTCCTTCCCTCCGTATCAACCACATTCAAATATGGCGCCCTCCCCCGGCACGCGATAAACTGCTGAAAGAGAACTTTGCGCAACATACGCCGTAGCGGTAGGACAACGCGACACGCCTTTTTGCTTGCATTGGCTCTGCCTCCCATCCTTCACCTTGCTCCGTTACGATTATGCGAGATGCCTGCCAATCAGCGGAGAAGGCCGCCTCCGTTTGTTGATAGGTTGACGGGGTAGCCAATCCATGAGAGGGTATCTGATTCTTCGCTCCTGAAGAGTAGAGCGGTCACGGTTGGGGCCTTTCATGCCAGTGATTTCAGGTACCCGGATATATAAATGGAGAGAGGGGAAGGGTTCTATCATCAATCTATCTCCAACAGTTGTATAGCCAGTTTGAATCTCAGGAACGGAGTATGGTCTCTGCGGGGGTGGTGGTCCTTATCTAGCTGGTGTCTTCTCTAGCGCTTTGGAGCGGAAAGGGGGAGAGTTGAGGGCAAATGATACCCATCCGCCCGTCTGTCCCCCTGAATTATAAGAAGAGGGCCATTGAGGGCAGAATTGCGTTTGTTCGCTCCGTTTAATGATGGAGGGCGAGAGTGAAGTGTTGAAAGACAAACGTTAATGAGGGTCTAGGACGGGTGGGAAGTAGTTTGGGACTAATGACGGCTAACGCCCAGGAGACAAAGGTCAGTACAGAGAGGCGACTATGGACCACGCTGTCCCCGGAGGACTACCGGAATGAATCTTTCGAGCTATTTTTTGAAAGGAGGGGGGAAAGGCATTACATGTTATCAGGGTCTTGATGGCTGGGGGATCTGGTCTGAAAGATGAGTTTATTTAACCACATACAGAGAGAGAGAGAGAAACTAACTGCATAATCATTTGTGAGGTAAAGTGAGTTGTTTGTGCTGGAGACGGGCTGCAAATGACTCAGCATTTGTTTTGTTTTATCCGACGTGGGAAATCTTTTTTCCCCATAAAGTCTACCCCCCCACTCCAAAATCCTTTGGTTGATTGCATTTATTTGAATCGGTGACAAAAGAACTAATATTTTTAAGTAAGCTAAAAAATTTATCTGGCTGCACTGAATTTCACTATATATATAAAATATTCCACAATTAGACGTGTTCTGGAATCCTTCTTTCTTGATACTGCCTTTACACGAGGAGTATGTATTATGGGCTATGTGTAGACATCCAGGTTTTTCCTAGCATGTGTTGTGAAAGACTTGGGCTGCTATCATAAATGTATATATACATAAGAATGAAAGCTGCTCCCTTGGTGGTTCAAGCTGAGAGTTTATGTGGAAAAGTTGATGAGTGTACATGGCCTAGGATTGTTTTAACTTGCTCAATTTAATGGCTGAACGTTTTTCACATGTAGCTGTCATTATGACTATTACAGGTAAACAGCTTTTTTTGATATGACTTTGTGTACAGCTGTTTTCTTGAACAAGCTACTCTCATAAGTTTGAGTTTGTACAGTTCATTTCAAGAATGTAACTGCTGTTTTATCATGAAGAGTTGAGATCCATATCCTTAGGGATTAATTATTCTACTTGTTGACACATGAACATGCACTTCCTGTTCATACCTCAGTGCTAATGGAGCACAGCCCTGCCCAAGACGTACAACTGCAAGACATACTTTGAAACTACATTTAATATTAGGGGTGTTGTGAGCTTCATTTTTGTTCCATAAAATCAGGACAATTTTTTTTATATACTTTGTTTCATATTTACATTTTTTATTGTAAACTTCCCAGAGAACTTTGTTATTATGGGGTGGCTTACAAATACTGCAATAAATATATACATTTGATTCTATTTTAATATGATATATTTATTTTTCTACTGAAACCATCTCCGAGAACTAGGAAGTTTGGGAGGCTAGAAACTAAAATTATGAAGGTATCATTTCCCCTGCATACAAACCCCGTACATAAAATGTAGCTTCACTCTCTGCTATTTGTTTGTGTGAACAAAGCTGCGATGCAAATGTCAGACTGTCATCAATTTATCACGTCCTTTTGTGAAAACTCCCTGACTGTATGCATAATCTGAATCCAGCCATCAGCACTCTGAGGGTAAGCGCCCAGAATGCAATGAGATATCTGTGTTTGCACATATTAGACAAGCTAGTAGTTTTGCTAGGATAAACTGTGTTGATGGAAGTATTCAATTGTATTAGAGGAATCTGTCAGTTACTTAGTATTTTTAAAAAATATTTAAGTACTGAGGGGCCCAGACCACACACACACACACATATATAACACAATACATATATCCACACAGAGACATTAACATTTTTGACAATGGAAGTTTAGACCTTTCCCTTAAGAGCTAATAAATATGAAGTTAGATAATGGATTCAAATCTATCCTTTCTACAGATTCTGCTCTCCAGCAATCATGAAAATCCACTTTTTACTTACAGTAGCTTTGATTTTTTATATTTGTTTTGATGTTTTTTAATACCCAGTAGTTTTTGTGCTTTTCCCCATACATTTCTCCAAGTCCAGTATCTCATTCTCTCTCCCCTCCACCCACATTTTAATGGATGATATCTGATAAGTAATTGATGAGGGTATAATCTGAGCTATGATTCTACATTGACCACAATCTCACAAACTGGCCTTAGGCAAATCCCATTTTTTTTCAGTATGGGGTGAGCCTGTGTGGTGGCTGTAGATAATAGAGACTGGAACTTTAGATATGAGAAATCTAGGTTCATATTTCTACACAGCCATGAAGCTCACCGGGAGCCTTTGATGATTTGCAACACAGACATGTGAATGTTTACATGGAAGTAATTCCCATTATAGTACATTGAGCTTACTCCGAGGCAAGTATGCATATCTTGGGCTAACATACTCTGGGATTTTTGTGAGGATAAAATAGCACCTGGGATCCTTAAAGAGTAGTATAAAAACATAAGAAATAAATAGTCTACTTTCTTCTGAAAGTTTGAAAATATGAATATGAGGCTTGAGCTGAATCTGCCCTTTTCATTATCTGCCCAACAGTTCAAAATTACAATGGGATGTGTATGAGGAAGAAATGGAAAAGGTTTAGAGTGTGGTACAGCTTGAGCACCTCAACAAAGTTGACTGTTAAGACCAGGATCTCTTTAAAGACAAAAGAAAAATATAATTTCCTTGTTTAGCTTGTATCCAGGGCAGACTCTCCCATGTAGCAGGATGAATAATAATAATAATAATAATAAATAAATTTAATTTATGTGTCGCCTATCTGGCCGATGGCCACTCTAGGCGACGTACATATGGCAAGTACAATAAAGTACAATACAGCAAAATACAATATAACAATAAAAATTAAGATAAAAACATTGCAGGGTAGGAGGCATTTCAATAAAAAAAAAGTCAGCCCTCTCCAAAAATCCCAAAAGCCTGTTGAAAGAGCCAGGTCTTTAAGGCCTTGCGGAATATATTCAGGGAAGAGGCAAGCCGGAGATCTTGTGGGAGAGAGTTCCAGAGGGTGGGGGCCGCCACTGAGAAGGCTCTCTCTCTGGTTCCCGCCAACCTAACTGATTTAGTTGGCGGGACTGAGAGAAGGCCCTGTGTGGCTGATCTTGTCAGGTGGCATAATTGGTGGCATTGAAGGCGCTCCTTTAGATAAACTGGGCCGAGACCGTATAGGGATTTAAAGGTTAATACCAACACCTTGAATTGGGCCCGGAAAACAACTGGGAGCCAGTGTAGATCGAACAACACTGGTGTGATGTGGTCCCGGCGGCGACTATTTGTAAGTAGTCGAGCCGCCGCATTTTGTATAAGTTGTAGTTTCCGGACCGTTTTCAAGGGTAACCCCACGTAGAGCGCATTACAGTAACCTAATCGAGAGGTGACCAGGGCATGTACTACCAGTGGGAGCTGATGAGCAGGAAGGTAGGGTTGCAGCCTACGTATAAGGTGAAGTTGATACCAAGCTGCCCGGCTCACTGCCGAAATCTGAGCCTCCATGGACAGCTTGGAATCAAGCACAACCCCGAGGCTGCGGACCTGGTCCTTAAGGGGTAGATTCACCCCATTGAACTTCAGGTCAACATTCCCCAACCTTCTCTTGCCCCCCACAAGTAGTACCTCGGTCTTGTCGGGGTTCAGTTTCAGCCTATTCCTTCCCATCCATCCACTCACGGACTCCAGGCACTTGGACAAGGTCTCCACAGCCAACTCTGGTGAGGATTTAAACAAGAGATAGAGCTGAGTGTCATCCGCATATTGGTGACACTGCAGCCCAAATCTCCTAATGATTGTCCCCAGCGGCTTCATATAGATGTTAAATAGCATGGGAGAGAGGATAGAACCCTGTGGCACACCACAGTTAAGAGGCCAAGGGTCTGAAACCTCCTCCCCCAATGCCACCTGTTGGTGCCTATCAGAGAGAAAGGAACGGAACCACTGTAATACAGTGCCTCCTATTCCCAGTCCCTCCAGGCGATGTAAAAGGATACTGTGGTCAACAGTATCAAAAGCCGCTGAAAGATCGAGGAGGACAAGAAAGGTGAATTCTCCCCTATCTAATGCCCTCCTCATATCATCCACCAGAGTGACCAAGGCTGTTTCAGTTCCGTGACCAGTCCTGAAACCCGATTGGTATGGATCCAAGTAATCTGTTTCATCCAAGTTTCCTGTCAGCCAACACCATGAAGGGGAGAGAGCTGATGAAGGCAGAAATGGGTTCCTGAATGTTCACTCTAGCAGGGGGCTGTACTTCAGGCAGAAAATGTCATGGGCCAGTACTGCTTCTCCCTTTGGTATTCCATTACCATAACTCTCTTTTCCCCCTCATTCCTCTTTCAAGTGCTGAGTTCTCCTGCCTTGTGGTAATTATTTTTCATTGTTTCAGACTTACTGTGACAATTTCCTCAGCATTTGTAATGACTGCCCTTTGGAAAGACATATTGTGTAATGTCCAGCTCATTCAGGATGTGGCCCCAATTGCAGTGGATGCAGCACTACTTGAAGGTGTTCTAATGAGGACCAATGATGAGCCCAATTCATCCGATGTAAGCTCAAAACGAACTTTCGTGACCCAAGAACCATGGGAGGAAGATGTAACACTGGACAAAATTCCAGTGGCAACATGGAATATTGTGGGGGAAAGGGAAAGCATAGGGGTTCTGGAATGGGGCCAGTTCCATCCAGGCTGCACTGTATTTTTGTAACATTAACTTTATCATACTTTTTTGACATCCTAACTTTATGCTACTATGGCGCTTTCCCTCTTCACCAGTAAAATGACCCATTCTGTCCTTCAGCAGAGCATCATGTAGTATGAACATGAATTGCTGGCAAGTATGGATAGAATCACATGGAGAAAGGTCAGTGTGAACTGGGCAGGACTTTTGGGGAGATTGCTGCTGGCTCACTGCATGTATCATACAATTCACATTAACCATTATCCACCTTGTCATGGATAAAACTATATTGCCAGCACATGTGTCCTTCATTATGTCCCCTGTCCTTTATTATTTCTGTGCAAATTTTTACGTTTCTGACCTGTCAACATTTATAGACCTATTTGCATTTTTCTGCACGCCATGACCATTTTGTTAATGTCCACTGTGTGTACTGCACAACTCGCACTAAACTTTCTTCATGCAGTTGTGTAACTGCACACATAACTGTGGAGAAATTAAGTAATGTGAACTGGCCCATGAAGATGGCTGCCAGTTCTGAGTGTATATATAGTCATTTTTTCTGAGCTTTCCTCCACATGAGTGCACATTTATATTCAAGATTACGTGAAGGAATCTGGCAGTGTGGACTAACCCAACAGGATGTAGGCAGGCTAGTGTGAGGCAGTATGAAACATGCAGTGCAAGTAAAAGCTACACTCCCATTTCCTTCATCCTTGAAGAGCCTTTGTGGCTGTTTTCTTATTGTGTGTCTCTTCTCTCCACTTGTACCCATGCCCCCTTGGATTACTGCAGGTATAGTTCCATTCTAGTACTGTTGTGTTGCCTCCCCTATATTCACCTTGTATGTGCTGATCCTTTAAAAGGGCTTCACCTGATTTGTTGTGGGAAGGGAAGGAGTGGTAGTAGTTGACATATTCGTTGTTACACCCTTTATTGGCAGGTGGTGAATTATGCTCCTTTTACACTGCTCCCATCTGCAATACCAAGCAGTCTACTTGAGCAAGCCTATTCAGTTCAGCAAGACTTTAACCTGCTGTTGGATGAAGTTAGCCGGAATACAGAATTCCTGGAGCGCACTCTTGCAAGGTATGCGTTGTGTATTAAGAAAAAAAGAACTTTGAATTAAATCTTTGCCTTAATCGTGGATATATTTCTTGTTTATACTGCTTTAGCTGCAACCCTAGCCTATGTTCCTGAATTTCTCATTATTATTAACCCCCTTGCCTTTTACCCCAATTGGCATTTGGCTAATTGAAGATAAATGGTTAGGAAAGCAACTAAAGCTGCATTTTTTTGCTTACAATGCCTGGTTTTGTTCTGGTATTCTCACAAGCTGCGTGAAATCTAACACATGATTCCAAGAGTGCCATTTTTTTTCTGAGAGAAGTTATGTGACTTTAGCAGCTTAATGGCAAGGAGAAATACGAGAGGCTTTTTTCCCCCTATCATTGAATCCCTATGTTAGGTAAGACCTCACCAGTTGAAGTTCAGACGATTGGACAGCTATTAAAGGCACAGGACGTCTTTCAGAAAAAAATACCAAGTATGTTTTTCTATTTAGCATTGTGTGGATAAACCTTAAAACCTTAAGTAACTCAGGGAACTATATTGTTGTTGTTGTTGTTGGTGGTGGTGGTGGTGGTGGTGTGTTGTTGTTGGTGTGTTGTTGTTGGTGTGTTGTTGTTGGTGTGTTGTTGTTGGTGTGTTGTTGTTGGTGTGTTGTTGTTTTATACCCCACCCTTCCTTCCAGCAGGAGCCCAGGGCGGCAAACAGAAACACTAAAAACACTTTAAAACATCATAGCAAGACCTTAAAATACATTAAAACAAAACAACATTAAAAACATTAAAAAAAAACTTTAAAAACATCTTTTAAAAAAAGGGTTAAAGATATTAAAAGACATATTAAAAGCAATTCTAACACAGACATAGACTGGGATAGGTCTCAACTTAAAAGGCTTGTTGGAAGAGGAAAGTCTTCAAAAGGCGCCGAAAAGATAGCAGAGATGGCGCCTGCCTAATATTTAAGGGGAGGGAATTCCACAGGGTAGGTGCTGCCACACTAAAGGTCCGTTTCCTATATTGTACAGAACGAACCTTCTGATAAGATGGTATCTGCAGCAGGCCCTCACCTACAGAGTGCAGTGATCAGCTGGGTATATAAGGGGTAAGATGGTCTTTCAGGTATCCTGGTCCCGAGCTGTATAGGGCTTTGTTCACCAAAACTAGAACCTTGAACTATACACTACAATATTTTTCTTGGGGTAGGTTCATTCTTGGAATATTTAAAAAGGTTTGAAGTATGCATTGATATCTCAAGGTTAAACCCCTTAGAATTGCTAGAAACACTTTGTATAAACATAAGTTCAACAGGGGACTGATGTTACGGTATATTATCAAGTTTTTAAATTATGGCAAATGCTTATTATAGAGAAGACAGCACAACCAGAACAAGGAGAGTGGTATTTCTTTTACTAGTCTTCTGTAGTATTATTAATCAATGGTTTGGATCAAATTAGACCTGATATTAATTGCCTGAAAACAATGTGTATATTAAAAGTGTAGATAGCTGCTCTAGAGGGTCCAGGCAGGATCAGAATTGTGGTGAGTGTTTTGTAAGCCTCCCCTGCCCTCCAGGCTGCTTTTAGTCCTGGGAGAGAAACTTTATTTGATGCCAGAAAGTTAGAAAAACAACACAAACTGACATAAGGGGGGGGTCTTAATGACACTGCATAGGTTCATTGGCTTACGAATGCCAGGATGTCTGTTATCAATTACTGTTATTTGTGAATAGTCACTGTTAATAAGGTAATTATCACTGTCTGTACCTTTCTGTATTTCATTTCTTTCTGACCTCACTGTTTACAGTTTCTACCCCTCCCCACCCATATCATGTATATATGTACCTCTAACTCAGGATAATGCTTCATGCATCTGTTGAACTGTAGTTCATGAAAGCTTATCCCATAAGTTAGCCACCTTAGTTCCTAGCAGCAAAAACAACAAAAAAGCTTGTGGCACCTTAACGATTAAGAAGGAAGGTTTGGGGAATAATCAGATAAGTTAAAATATTCCCTATATTTAAAAATGGTATTTCTGTGTTATCTGAGAGATGTTGTTTTTGACCATGATCTCAAACTAGTTTGTTGATGGCAGCAAAAATGAGTGTTTTTCACTGGAAATTACCAGCTGCATCATTTCTAAAAAACTGATATATGTTCGTTTGCTAGTTAGTTTGTTAGCTTAGTTAGATACTGAATAAATGGACATAATGTGGGAGCATAAAAAAGATATGCAGTTAGCCAATTTTTATTTATTAAATTTATATTCCGCCCTTCCTCCCAGAAGCAGCCCAAATAGAATATGGTTTGTATCACAGAATAGTAACTTTCAAAAAAATATTGAACCATACATTTAATTCTGCCCTGACCAGTGCAGTAGTGGGGATCTTCCCCTCCTCATGAGATTAATCTAGTGAGTAGAGGAAGATCCACATTTCCATTGTCATGTTGATCTGGGCAGAGAGGTCAAATCATCTCAGCTTATATCAGTGCAATGATAGGGTTCAATAATACCACCTCCTCAGTAAAATAATTTTTAAAAATTGATACAGCAGCCAAATTGCTGCAAGGGCTGCCAGAAATGACTTTAGGAGCCAGGTAATAGCCAATAGATTAGAAACCCCTGATGTACAGAATTGAACTATGACAAACATTTTTGTAGATATAAACCCAGTTGATTTCATGAAACTAGCATCTTCCATGTATCAGTGTTGGGGTATAAGACTAAATTATCTTGTCATTATTGCTAAAGCCGCAGAACAGGCTTGATGAGAAGTATTATGTCAAATGGTTTTAGATAAAAGATGATAATAATTCTTGTTTTCTTAAAAGACTGAATATTAAATATAATTTCTTTCCTTCCTATCCTCTTAGTACTGTCAAAGTAGATGACTTTACAGCTCAGCTTTTCAAAATTTACAAGCAAGTTTTGGAAGAAGGAGTAACTCAGGTATTCCATGAGAACCCCTGTTAAAAGTGAAGAAACATTATTTTGTTCTATAATTTATATGTGCCCTCCCCTACCTTAATATCCTTATTGATATAGTTACTTTGTAGACTATAGTATGCTGAATTCCTAGAGCATAAGCCAAGACAGAAGTGTATCTTGTTAGAAGCTGTTTAGCTATACTGTTTCTTTTTAATTGTTGTTGGTGACTGGATTGCTGCATCACTGGATGCAGTCTGCACAGTTATATGGCAGCTACCCAGAGATCAAATCTGTCTGAATAAATTTTAATGTGTTTAGTTAAGTTGCCTCTTCCCTAAATGTATTTCGGAAAGCCTTAAAGACCTGGCTCTTTCAACAGGCCTTCGGGGTATCTGGGGAGGGTTAATTGTTATAATTGTAATGCCTCCTGCCCAGTTTTAATATTGTTGTTGCAGATGTATTGTTTTTATATTGTATCGCTGTATTTTTCAATTGTATCTTAACAATTTTGTTCGTCGCCTAGAGTGACCATCGGCCAGATAGGCGACAAAGAAATTAAATTTATTATTATTATTATTATTTGCCACTTGACAAATAATGTATCAAAGGCCAGTGACATGTTTAAGTTGAATCTGCAGATGCATTGTTGTCAAATTTCCAAACAAGCTAAATGGTGGTCATGTGGATTGTTATACAATTAACTATCCAATGCTGATCAGTGTTATCAATCCGTTTATTTGATGTATAGCAATCTCTTTGGAATGATGGCTGCTACATCTCTTGCTACCTTCTTGTTTTGTTCAGTCTGTGTTTTTAGGAATTAATCGCTCTGACTACATGTTTGACTATGGTGCAGAAGGCACTCAAGCTCTAAAACAAGTAGAAATAAACACTATTGCTGCCGGCTTTGGAGGTCTCATATCTCGAACCACTGCAGTGCATCGGTAAAATCTCCCATTCTCTCTGTGTGTTTTCAGCAAAACAAATTCTAGTAGGCCTGTAGATGGTCCTGCCTTTTGTTTACTCTGAGTGTCTTGCTCTTTAGTCAATGCTGTGTCCACAGGCCTGATCCAGCAGGCTGTTCATGTGTTCTTATGTCTTAATTCTACTGTCATGAGGAGGGGCAAAGAGCTATGCAAGATGCTGAAAGCCTACCCCTCATCTACTGGAAATGTTGCTCTTTCTTCTCTAGCTTTTGAGACAACATCTGACAATGTCTGCACATCTACAAGCCTTACTTTTAAGACTGGCAGAGCAATCAGACCATCTGATTTGCTGTACTATAGGGGGGTTGGATGAGGTGGAGGTGCCCCTGCATGTAGTCCTGCATAGCTTCACTGGCTAATGTGCCTGCCCAAACAGCAGATGGAAGCAGAGCCAGTTCCAAGGGGCGGCCAGATGGGGCACTCGCCCGAGAGCCCCTGAGGCTACAGGAGCCCCTGAGGGGCCCCTCTGCTCCCCTTCCGTGATTCGCAGCAGTATTGCTGCTGCGGATCGCACGGTGAGAGCTCCGCCATTCCCTTGCTTAACTTACCTTGCTCTGCGGTTGCGCATGCAGTGGTGCCCTTAAGAAAGATGGTGGCTGAGATTTTCTTAAGAGGCTGAAGCCTCTGCCACCATCTTGACTGATGGCATGCATGCGTGCTGCGCACTCGCATCCCTGCCATGAACCAGGATGGCGGCAGAGGCTTCAGCTCCATAGGGAAACCTCAGCTGCCATCTTTCTTAAGGGCACCGCTGCGTGTGCAACCGCAGAACAAGGTAAGTTAAGCAAGGGAATGGGGGAGTACTGAAGCTCTCGCCATGCGCGAATCGCGGAAGGGGAGTGCTGGGGCCTGGGGCAGGCTTTTGCCCAAGGGCTCCAGCGTGTCTGGGGCTGGTCCTGGGCGCGTGTATGTGCACATGCATGCCAGGGCCCAGAGCAAGCTGGTGCCCAAGGGCCCCGGCATGTCTGGGGCTGGCCCTGGATGGAAGCCTGGTGGTATCCCTATTGCCAGCAGCAATCCCTGCAATGGGCAGGCTGACCCGACTGCTGTCACATGATGGCAATGGGCCTGAACTGGGCATCTTAGCTATGCTAGCCTGGGAGCTGGGATAGTGAAGATGTATTTTTTTTCTGCTCCCACTTTCCATGCTGACTGCCGCGAGTGGCGGGTCTGTGGATTTGGCAGTAGCTAAGCCACTCCATTAACCCCTGCTACTGTTAGCTGTGGGATTTGGATTGTAACCTCAGTGGATTTTGTTGTTGCTATGAAAAATGAAAGCTGGGCTGACATTGAATTCTGACCCTGATGCCAATTCTGACCCTGAGACTGATTTTTGCACTTGTGAAGTGCAATCACAGAAGACACTAGCATGTTGTCTCCTTCTAGGGTAGCTTCATCTATATAGCACTCTGGAACCTATTGTCTAGTGCAAAATGTAGCTTATAGTACCATTCATTAATGCCAAACATGCATAAATGTGATTTTTACTGTAAAATACACATCTTGCATTTATTTTGCAAGCAAAAGCAACTTTGTATACATATGCACCACTGATAAAGAATAATTGGCATGTATATTTCATATCTCAGAAATTGGCTCTTCGGCCTCTATAGCAGCTTTTTGTTGGCAGCTGTGTACTTTGAATTGTTGTGTCACTTCTATATATGCACTCCAATCACAGGCATGTGTTGAATGTTTTGGGAAAATCCAAGGAAGCCTCAAAATTACTGAACAATAATCCATCCAAAGGGATTGCCATGGGCATTGCAAAAGCTTGGGAACTCTACGGATCAGACAGGTAAGGGAAGAGAACTGTAAGAAGATTACACAGCTATGAGTCTTGGTCATCTGAACGAAATATGCTCCCTAGCATACATACATATACACTATTTATCTGTATTGCATTTTCTTTTTCTCTCATTTAATTTTGACTTGTTTCTTGCATCCCTACATTATGTTCTTTTTTTTACTAATAAGAACATGCAAATGAGTCTGCTGCCTGGGTCTTATTATACAGTCACTATAGTGGCTGTATTCTACAGCCTCCATGGGTTTTTTGCATTTTAATTAATTTAAGAAAATTAACATTGGAGTCAATAATAAGTACAGGCATGCTCAGCAAGAACCAACTGTCAGTATTCTAAAAACTTGACAGCTGTTTGGCTTGGCTAATCAGGAGACTCCTATTCCCCTTACAGAGCTCTGGTGACCAGATTGGTCTGTCAGGCCCTCTTGCCAAAGAATTCTGAGAATTGGAGCTCTGTGAAGGGAATAATGGACTCCTAAACAACTCTCAGCACCCTTTACAAACTACACTTCCCAGGATTCTTTGAGGGGAGCCATGATTGTTTGAAATGAAATAAATGTCTGGTGTGGATGTGGCCAGGGACAGCTTTGGGCTAAATTTGGGTGGAAGACTACATGTGTCTGCTGTAGAATAAAAAGATGGGGGAAACCCTGACAAAAGAATGATACTGTTCCAATGTTTTCCTTTTAGAAAGGAAAGGGGCTTTCCCTCTGCCCAGTAACCACCTACCCAATCTCTTCCCCTCCCTACCCCCTCTCCTTTCCACTCCTCCCCCTCCCTTCCTCTCCCCCATGTGAGTTTCACCTACCCTAAGAATGATTGCACAGGAGTAAATCCCACTGAACTCATTAAACATGCAAATGATCAAACTTGCCCTCCTCTTCCTCCCTCCCTCCTATCCCCTCTCCTCTCTTCTTCCTTCCCCTCTCCACTCTGGACCTCCCCCCGCCCCCTTATCCTTTGCCCCCGTGGTCAGTTTCACCTTTCCTAAGCATGATTGCATGGGAGTCAATCCCATTGAACCAAATTCTTCCAAGCTACACAGGAAGTGGATTGGACTGTGAAAGACCAACCCAAATCGTGTTTGCATTTTTACAAATTTGTAGTGCAGTACAGTATCTCGGAGAGAAGGTCAGGTCTCCTGCTCCCCTGGTGCATGCACTATAGCTGCCCAATTTCCCTGCTATTTAAAGTTTGATAGAAATATCTCGGCTATAGGCACATTCTTAAACTGCAAGAGGGTTTTTTTTGTCTATTAGTGAATTTCTATGCTTTTTAATCTGGGAGGTAAAAAATGGGATCCTGTGCAAGTTTGCTGAGAATGGATTGTTCATTTGCATGCTTATTGAGTTCATTTAGATATATTCCCATTCAGTCATGCTTAGGATAGGTAAAACTGACCGAATGGGTGGAAGGGGAGGGAGGGATGGGTTTAGGGGAGAGGGAAGAGAAGGGGAGGGGAGAGGGTGGGGGGAGAGGGTGAGAGAGAGGATTGAAGAGGAGGGACAAGAGATAGGGAGGAGGAGGGAAGGGCAGGTTTGATCATTTGTATGCTTATTGAGTTCAGTGGGACTAATCTTGTGCAGTCATACTTAAGATAGATGAAACTTACCTGTGGGGGGGGAGGGTTGGGATAGAGAGGAAGGGGAATGGGGAGGGAGGAGAGGAGAGTGGGTGGATGTGCAGGCAGGCACTGAGCAGAGGAAAAGCCCCTTTCCTTTCCAAAAGGAAAACATTGTTAGCAGTATCATTATTTGGGGAGGGGGGTCCCCACCTTTTTATTCTACAGCAGACATGTGTAGTCTCCCACCCAAAGCTGTTCCTGGCTACACCCACACCAGACATTTATTCCACTTTAAACAGTCATGGCTTCCCCCAAGGAATCCTGGGAACAGTAGTTTGTCAAGGGTGCTGAGAGTTCTTAGGAGACACCCTATTCCCCTCACAAAGCTACAATCCCCAGAATTCTCTGGGAATAAGGGTTGACTGTTACTCCCCTCTGGCCGCTGGAGTTCTGTCAGGGGAATAGGAGTCTCCTAACAGCTCTCAGCAGCCTTCACAAACTACATTTCCCAGGATTCTTTGGGGGAAGCCATGACTGTTTAAAGTGGAATGAATGTCTGGATTGGGTGTGGCCCCTGATTAGCCAAGCCAAACAGCTTTTAGTCTGGCTTTTAGAACACTGACAATTGGTTCTTACTGAGTATGCCTCCGCTATCATAGACTCCAATGTTAAATTACTTAAATTAATTAAAAATCAGCCATGCATTTTTTAAACTTTTAAACTGCAGAAGGTGAAGGTCAGAATATGTGGCAAGTTAAGAACATAAGAAGAGCCTGCTGGATCAGGCCAATGGCCCATCTAGTCTAGCATCCTGTTCTCACAGTGGCCTACCAGGTGCCTGGGGGAAGCCCGCAAGCAGGACCCGAGTGCAAGAACACTCTCCCCTCCTGAGGCTTCCGGCAACTGGTTTTCAGAAGCATGCTGCCTCTGACTAGGGTGGCAGAGCACAGCCATCATGGCTAGTAGCCATTGATAGCCCTGTCCTCCATGAATTTGTCTAATCTTCTTTTAAAGCCATCCAAGCTGGTGGCCATTACTGCATCTTGTGGGAGCAAATTCCATAGTTTAACTATGCGCTGAGTAAAGAAGTACTTCCTTTTGTCTGTCCTGAATCTTCCAACATTCAGCTTCTTTGAATGTCCACGAGTTCTAGTATTATGAGAGAGGGAGAAGAACTTTTCTCTATCCACTTTCTCAATGCCATGCATAATTTTATACACTTCTATCATGTCTCCTCTGACCCGCCTTTTCTCTAAACTAAAAAGCCCCAAATACTGCAACCTTTCCTCGTAAGGGAGTCGCTCCATCCCCTTGATCATTCTGGTTGCCCTCTTCTGAACCTTTTCCAACTCTATAATATCCTTTCTGAGATGAGGCGACCAGAACTGTACACAGTATTCCAAATGCGGCTGCACCATAGATTTATACAACGGCATTACGATATCGGCTGTTTTATTTTCAGTACCTTTCCTAATTATTGCTAGCATGGATTTTGCCTTTTTCACAGCTGCCGCACACTGGGTCGACATTTTTATCGTGCTGTCCACCACAACCCGAGGTCTCTCTCCTGGTCGGTCACCGCCAGTTCAGACCCCATGAACGTATATGTGAAATTAAGATTTTTTGCTCCAATATGCATAATTTTACACTTGTTTATATTGAATTGCATTTGCCATTTTTCCGCCCATTCACTCAGTTTGGAGAGATCTTTTTGGAGCTCTTCGCAATCCCTTTTTGTTGTAACAACCCTGAACAATTTAGTGTCGTCAGCAAACTTGGCCACTTCACTGCTCACTCCTAATTCTAGGTCATTAATGAACAAGTTGAAAAGTACAGGTCCCAATACTGATCCTTGAGGGACTCCACTTTCTACAGCCCTCCATTGGGAGAACTGTCCGTTTATTCCTACTCTCTGCTTTCTGCTTCTTAACCAATTCCTTATCCACAAGAGGACCTCTCCTCTTATTCCATGACTGCTAAGCTTCCTCAGAAGCCTTTGGTGAGGTACCTTGTCAAACGCTTTTTGGAAGTCTAAGTACACTATGTCCACTGGATCACCTCTATCTATATGCTTGTTGACACTCTCAAAGAATTCTAATAGGTTACTGAGACAGGACTTTCCCTTGCAGAAGCCATGCTGGCTCTGCTTCAGCAAGGCTTGTTCTTCTATGTGCTTAGTTAATCTAGCTTTAATCATACTTTCTACCAGTTTTCCAGGGACAGAAGTTAAGCTAACTGGCCTGTAATTTCCGGGATCCCCTCTGGATCCCTTTTTGAAGATTGGCGTTACATTTGCCACTTTCCAGTCCTCAGGCACGGAGGAGGACCCGAGGGACAAGTTACATATTTTAGTTAGCAGATCAGCAATTTCACCTTTGAGTTCTTTGAGAACTCTCGGGTGGATGCCATCCGGGCCCGGTGATTTGTCAGTTTTTATATTGTCCATTAAGCTTAGAACTTCCTCTCTCGTTACCACTATTTGTTTCAGTTCCTCAGAATCCCTTTCTGCAAATGTTAGTTCAGGTTCAGGGATCTGCCCTATATCTTCCACTTGTGAAGACAGATGCAAAGAATTCATTTAGCTGCTCTGCAATCTCCTTATCGTTCTTTAGTACACCTTTGACTCCCTTATCATCCAAGGGTCCAATCGCCTCCTTAGATGGTCTCCTGCTTTGAATGTATTTATAGAATTTTTTGTTGTTGGTTTTTATGTTCTTAGCAATGTGCTCCTCAAATTCTTTTTTAGCATCCCTTATTGTCTTCTTGCATTTCTTTTGCCAGAGTTTGTGTTTTTTATTTTCTTCATTTGGACTAGACTTCCATTTTCTGAAGGAAGACTTTTTGCCTCTAAGAGCTTCCTTGACTTTGCTCGTTAACCATGCTGGCATCTTCTTGGCCCTGGCGGTACCTTTTCTGATCTGCGGTATGCACTCCAGTTGAGCTTCTAATATAGTGTTTTTAAACAACTTCCAAGCATTTTCGAGTGATGTGACCCTCTGGACTTTGTTTTTCAGCTTTCTTTTTACCAATCCCCTCATTTTTGTGAAGTTTCCTCTTTTGAAGTCAGATGTGACCGTGTTGGATTTTCGTGGCAATTGGCCAGTTACATGTATGTTTAATTTAATAGCACTGTGGTCACTGCTCCCAATCGGTTCAACAACACTTACATCTCGCACCAGGTCCCGGTCCCCACTGAGGATTAAGTCCAGGGTTGTCGTCCCTCTGGTCGGTTCCATGACCAACTGATCTAGGGAATAGTCATTTAGAATATCTAGAAACTTTGCTTCTTTGTCATGACTGGAACACATATGCAGCCAGTCTATGTCCGGGTAGTTGAAGTCACCCATTACTACCACATTTCCTAGTTTGGATGCTTCCTCAATTTCATATCTCATCTCAAGGTCTCCCTGAGCATTTTGATCAGGGGGACGATAGATCGTTCCCAGTATTAAGTCCCTCCTGGGGCACGGTATCACCACCCACAACGATTCTGTGGAGGAGTCTGCCTCTTTTGGGGGTTCGAGCTTGCTGGATTCAATGCCTTCTTTCACGTGTAGAGCGACTCCGCCACCAATACGTCCTTCCCTGTCCTTCCGATATAGTTTATATCCAGGGATAACCGTATCCCACTGGTTTTCTCCATTCCACCAGGTCTCGGTTATGCTCTTCTCTAAGACCAAGCACTCCAGTTCTCCCATCTTGGTTCGGAGGCTCCTAGCATTAGCGTACAGGCACTTGTAAGCAATGTCTCTCTTCAAGTGTCTTTGGCACTTGTGGTTAGACCTGTGGTAATTTTGCTCTTCTTAATTGATATCCTGTGCCCCTGCTCTCACAATGCCTACTTCTAGGCCTACCCCTTTTAAAATTTCATCATTTCTTTGGTTTTTATCCCAGGGGGGAGGTTTATTCCGAACCGGACCTTTCTCAGCTCCTGTCGGGTTTGCCCCCTCAGTCAGTTTAAAAGCTGTTCTACTACCTTTTTAATTTTAAGTGCCAGCAGTCTGGTTCCATTCTGGTTCAAGTGGAGCCCGTCCCTTTTGTACAGGCCCGGCTTGTCCCAAAATGTTCCCCAGTGCCTAACAAATCCGAACCCTTCCACCCGACACCATCGTCTCATCCACGCATTGAGACTGCGAAGCTGGGCCTGTCTGGCTGGTCCTGCGCATGGAACTGGTAGCATTTCAGAGAAAGCCACCTTGGGGGTCCTGGCTTTCAGCATCCTACCTAGCAACCTAAATTTTACTTCCAGGACCTCACGGCTGCATTTCCCCATGTCGTTGGTGCCAACGTGCACCACGACCACTGACTCCTCCCCAGCATTGTCTACCAAAATATCTAAACGACGGGCGATATCCGCAGCCTTCGCACCAGGCAGGCAAAACACCTTGCGGTCTACACGCCCATCACACACCCCACTGTCTATGTTCCTAATGATCGAATCACCCACTACAAGGATCCCTCCACCCCCTGGAGATATATCCTCGGCACGAGAGGATAGCTGCTCATCCCCCAAGGAATGGGTCCCTTCTAAGGGATCGTTTCCCTCTTCCTCAGCTGGATGCTCTCCTTCCCCGAGACCATCGTTCTCCATGATAGCAGGAGAGCTATCATCGTTGGAGTGGGACACAGCTATAACGTCCCTGAAGGCCTCCTCCACACACCTCTCTGCCTCTCTCAGCTTTTCCAGGTCCGCCACCTTGGCCTCAAGGAAATGAAGTCGTTCCCGGAGAGCCAGGAGCTCATTGCACCGAGAGCACACCCACGACTTCTGTCCAACAGGCAGATAGTCGTACATGCTGCAGGCGGTGCAAAACACTGGAAAGCCCCCACACCCCTGCTGGCTTCTTACCTGCATAGTTTTGTTTAAGGTTTATTACGTTAATGGGTTGGAGACTGCGGTTTAGTTGAGGTCGGAACAGACGGGTGGAGTGGGGGGCCCTGGCCTCCTCGCCCTGCTGCCGAACTCGCTCTGCTGCTTAACTCGCCTTGACGCTTCGTCAGCTGGGGCTCCCTCTAGCTCGTGGAGCAGGCTCCCTCGCTAGGGTGCTCTGACTTTATATGTGTGGCTGGTTCCTCCCAGCTACTGCTGCCAGCCAATGATGTGTTACTTGAGGCTGATGGCTATCAGCTGGGGCTTAACTCTTTAGTATTCTCTCAGGCTTCCTTCCTTCCTGAGCGAGGGGCGGGGCTGTTTAAGCTTTTGGCTGCTTTTAATCTAATAAGGGGCTGCGCCTTCCAGGCAAGTCTTTTGTGTTTGTTGTTTTCCCACCTAGAACAGCCTGACCTTTCTTTAACCTAGGGAAAGAGAGCTTGTGGTTGTGTTTCAGGAAGGCTGAAGCTGCCCTTTTTAGCAAGGACTGAGCTGACTCTCTCCCTGTATGTGTCGGTGGAGTTTCCTTTTCCCCCTTCTCTCCAACTGGAATTTAGCCTTGTTTACAGTGTCCCCTGAAGCTTTCCTGCTAGGGTGGTGTTGAAAACTAGCTTTCTATGGGCTTCCTTCTCCTGGGATCTGTCTCCTAAGATATAGGTTCTTTCAGGATTTGGCTCCTAGCTCAGGGTGACCTTGGGCTGCCCTTATTACTTATTGCTCTGAGCTGTTTTACTTCAATTAAATAATGGAATAAATGGGAGCTACTTACCCTCTTTTCGCTCTGCTGCTTAACTTGCCTTGACGCTTTGTCAGCTGGGGCCTTGACGCTTTGTCTAGTAATAGGACTTACGTACTCTGTGAACATGGCTGACTTTTAACTTCAACACATTACGAGACCACCGACAGAAAAAAGTCCAGTGGGGTCTGGATTATTTTACTTGTGTTTTAGACTTTGAACTCTGGATTCTATTTCAGTGTTTTGTGTATCACCATGAAAATTTAGAGGATTGGTAAGCAAGTGTTTCTGAGTTCAGGACTATAAGTTTTGTAAGATTTTGTTTTGAAATGAGCTTATGGGAAGCAGCAGAATGGCATCAGGGAGGTATTTTCAATTTAGCATGGTGGAATGTGAAAAATCCATGCTGGCTATAAAAATATACAGCCACTCTCATGACTCTTTAATGAACTTCATAGATTTTTGTCTGGCATTGCAGTTTTGACATGTTTGAGAAGTATGCAGTGCATTTGCCAAAAAGAATAGCAAGCAATAAGCACAATGTGTTTTAAAAGGAGGAAATAGCCACTAGAGGTCCATGTATTGATATGTTTTCTGTTTTTGTTCCAGAGCAGTGGTAATGTTCCTAGTTGAAGAGGCTCAGAGGAATATTTTTGACCAACGCTGTGTAGAAAATGAACTTTGGATGAGGTAATTGTGTCATCTCCTAGGATGAGGTATTGTATGCAATGCTGTTTAATTAGTCTCTTGAAATCAGGTTTCATTTACATCATTCATTTTAATGGCATTCTTTTGACTCCTCCAAATAATATTTTAAAGGCAAATTCATTAGACGGTAAGACTATTTGTTGTCCTATATAAAATGCTAATGGCATCATTTAGCTCTTAACTCTCCTATTATAATGAAAAGGACTTAAGTGTTTAAGGCTGCAATCCTATACCCACTTGCCACAGAGTAAGCCCCACTGAAATGAATGGAACTTACTTCTGAGTAGAAATATTTAGGCTTTTTCTGTAACTCCGGCTGGGGGGTTGTTTGTGTGATGCTAAGTTTCCTATGATACCTCACTGTAGTGAGGTTCTCTGACAAAAGCTAGCTTTGTAATCCTGGTAGAAGTGCAAAGTGCTTTATATATAACTAATTCTATATTTTCCTAACTAAGTTTTAAAATACGGTGTAGTATATAAAACATGCATATCACAGTGCAACCCTATACATATCTACTCAGCAGCCAGTGTTACTAAGTTCAATGCGACTTACAGAGCAATCCAACTCATGGGAAGGCAGTGGACACACCATGGCACATCTTCACTGGTGTTTCAGGCTGCGGCAGCCCTGCAGACTGGCACCCTGTGCCATCCCCCTCCACCTTTCCATTCCCTTCGGCAGAGGCAGCGCAACACCGTCCGCCCTACCCGCCACCATACACCTGAACCCCACATCCACAGGCAGACCCATTGCCCTGTGCAGCCTCTAACAAGGCACGGAGGAGAGGAGTCATTGCAGACACCTCTGCTGCCACCACCGCTGCATGCTTGTTCTGCATCTGCTGCAGGGTCCAGTGGAAGGACCATGACCGGCCCCAGGCTGCTGCCACAAAGACCTGCACACAACGGAGGGATGCCAGTACTACCCACAACTGTGTTGCCACCTCCCCAGTGCCCTCGTGGATGGCACGCACCACAACTGCTAAGCTGCTGGCAGCGTCCTGCTAGAGGCACCCAGCCTCACACCGGCCATCCTCCATGCAAGCCCACAGCATGGCCAGCATGCACAAAAATGGCTGCGCAGGGTGAGGGTCCCTGGCATGTGGATGCAATTTCTGCTCCTCATCCACGGGCACCCATTCCCCATCTGGCTCACCATCACCCCATCTGGCTCATACATCAGGTGCTCCCTCCACCACCACCACCATGTCCTCCTCCACCACAGCATCTCCCATCTCTCAGGCAGGGGGGCTCCAGATCCCTGTTGTGGGCAGCAGCTCGTTCATGGAGGACAGGCTGCCAGCTACAGCTGGGGGAAGGGAGGGGGTGCGGCTGGGGCATGGGCTGCCGGAGGAAGCAGCTCCAGCAGCCCCTCCATGAGGTGGGCAGGCCTATCCCATCCTGAGAGATTTACTGGGGGAGAAGCCATCAGATAGGAGGGCAACATGTTGGGTTTGGAAAGCTCTGGCACAGGTGTGACGGATGGGCCAGGTGCCTCCTGTGGATCGGGGGTGCAGGAGCTAGAATGGGAGCAACCTGTAGAGGCTGCAGCAGCAGTTCCTGTGGCAGCTGCCACATCAGCATCGCAAGCTCCAGGGGGCCATGGAGCACCAGGAAGCCTGCAAGGGGGAGAGGGGAAACAACCATCGTAACGGAGCCTACAAGAGCTCTGATGAACATGTGCGGCCACCCCAGGATTGCACCAGGGGCCAGGGAAGCCCCTCCCCAGGGTGGAGGAAGGGACGTACAACTCGCTGCCTGGGGACAGTTCCAGCTGGAGGGGCGGTGCGATGCCAGCAGGCAGATCCTCAGCAGGCACCTCAGGCATGGCTTCTGTGGCTTGAGTGGCCGTTGCCCCAGGGAGGGGCTGCAGGGCTTTAGCTAGCATGCCCTGCTGTGCATATTCCCCTTTGGCTGCTCACACGGGCATGTGGTCCGGCTGCTTCACAGGGTCAGTCTGGTTGCTGCTTGGCGTGCTTTCTGCCTAGGACGCTCTTCTGCACGTCACCTGGAGATCCCTTGTGCTTTGCAGGAGGGGTCGGCTCTGGCCGCTGCACTTGACCACCATCAGCATGCTCTTCCACGATAGACGGGATAGTGAGAGTTGGAGAGGGGAGGGAGAGGGCAGTCAGGCCTGTGCCAAGGTTTCCAGCCCCACGCTGCCTTGCATGCTACACCCCTGCAACCACTCAGCCACCATTGTCCATGTCCACCAGTCAGGGAATCCTTTCCAGTTCCACAGACTGCCTCGGTTGGCAGGATTGGGCTGATGATCTCCTCCTCTGGAGTGAGACCCTGAGCCATGGCCTCCTGGATGGGCACACTGGTTTGTACGAGCTCCCTGGCATGGCCTTTGATGTTGGAGAAGGTGATGTTCCAGTGCTTGTGGCAGGACTGGTGTGTGTATTGCCTTGCCTAGAGTGCTGCCACTTCACCATCGCACCCCTTCTCTGAGTGCAGAGCACAGTGGGCACATCAGCCACCACTAGATGGCACAGGAGAGGTTTTTCCTCCACGTGCCAGTTGGTATTTCTTCACCTCCTGTGGGTTATGGCCTGCAGGCACCTTAGCAGTCCTCCCCTGTTGTCCTCTCATGCCCCGCCCAGCTAACACCCCTGAGAAAAAACATGACATCAGCAACACTGCATGGCACATAAAGGGCATTGGGCCACTCCTGTGGTTAGGTAGCTCATCTCTGCTGAGACAGGAAGCCTCCATTGTGGGCGCTGCTCCGGGTGGGTGTTGGCCTGTGGAAAGGGGGGGGAAGCACACAACATTGGTGAGGGGCAGGAGCAAGGGAGGCCTGTGGGGGCTTTGGAATGGCAGTTCTCAGTGCTTGGCTGCCAGCCTTTCCCTCTTTCCTGCAGGTGGGCTTCCTGGGGATGCTTGCCACTTTCCTCAGACGCTGCTGTTTGTGTTGGTGCACTGGTGCCAGCAGGATGCTTGGCCAGGATAACTGGAATGAGAACTTCAAAAACAAGAACACACACAGTGAGGGGGCCAGGGAGAGGCTGTCGGAAGGCATCACCTGCTTGCATGCAGGCATGGCTCTCACACCTGCAGTGGTTCCTCTGGTGTGGCTGCAAGTGCTGCTGCTGCGTGCCTGCAAGGGAAATGCACAGCATGACGGTAGTGTGGCCTGGTGGTTAGGCCCTCGCCACCTGGCAGGCCCCCCTTGCTATCTTACCGCTACAGCAATAGGGCCACCTCCCCTGTGCAGGGGTTGTCTGGGCCAGCATTGCAGGTGACTGTGTGTGGGGCTGCCGGCACTGCCTACCGCCTTATGTCGATGGGGGCTGGGGTGTAGATGTCCACCGCTGGGAGGGCTGGGTCAGCCTGTGCACGAGGAAGGGTGTCCAAGGCCACCCCTAATCCTCTGTGGTGGGGACTGAGGTGGTAGGGCTCTGTTAGGGAGAGTACCTTCCCTGGCTGACCCTGTTTTCAAACTCCCTTGCCATTTTCCTTTGTGTTTGTGTGGTGGTGAAGCTAGCTTCCTGGAGCTGGGGTGTGTGTGGATGCCTGTTAGAGGTGCAAACTACAGAGAGAGATGTTAGCGTACGTGGCATGTTTCCTCCTTTCTGGGGAGCTGTGGTCTTTGTAGTAAAAGTGCTGAGAGTTCATGGAAGGTCTCCCCAGAGCAAAGTGCCCTTGCCTCAAGTGCCATGAGCCCCTCTCCCAAGCACAGAGTCCCCCCATTGGGAGGCCACCCGGCAGCATACTGTGCAAGTGAGTGCAGAGTGGGGAGGGGCTGGGGCATGCTTGGTTTAAATTCTGTTGCTGCTGCTGCTTGATTGACCATAGACTCCGCTATGTCCAGCAAGCTGTTTCGGTCAGGTAATGGTGGGGCTGGCTGGTGTGCCTGGGCCCGATTGGAGAAAATTGGGCCCTCCCCTTTGCCTTCCATTCTAAATGTTTCCTTTTCCCTGACTTGGGACCTTGGAAGCCGCCCTGAACACAAGTTGGATGTGGCCTACGTCCCTCCACAGCCCCTCTTCTGGAATGCCCCTTTTCTGGCCCTTCTGCTAGCTTCTGCCAGCTCCACTTCTGCTGGACTGGGCTTCCATGGCAGACTCCTGGCTGAGCCAGCAAGGTCTCCGCTCTGCTGTGGCTGAGCCAGGCATCCTCTATGTCCAGCTCCCCTTTGCCCGGCATAAATACGAGTTGGATTGCGCCCTTACTCTCAGTTAAGTATGTATAGGATTGCATCCTTAGTGCATCCTTGGCTGGTAGGGATGGACAGAGGGGAACTTTTCTGGCATTTCTGGACTCCTGTAATAAAGCACTGCCATTATTTAAGTTTCACTACAAATTGTTTGTGCTCTAGTTGTACTTGATTCTGAATTATCTCTGACTCAATCACTTATTGACCTCTTAAAATTATTGAAGATACTAATTATGTTTGTAATTTTATTTTAAACATTTGTATTCCATCTTTAAATACAAAATTTCCAAAGACACTAGCAACAAGAGATATAAAATATAATAAAGCAAGTCCATTGAAAATTGCAATGAATCACCAAAAATACAGCACAAATATAAAAAGGGTAGGCAAATGCACAATTAAATTTTAACAAAATTTTTTAACAAAAAATCATTTTATCTGGCACCTATAAGCTAGGAGAGTAGACACCAAACTAGTATTTATAGGAGATGAATTCTGGGGTGCTATTGAAAGGTGTTGTCTCTGGATGCTACCTACCTAATCTCTAAGGAAATACTCTAGTATCTATGTGGGGCTTTATGGTTCAAAAGCAGTACCTTTAATTGTGCCTAGAAACAAATTGAAAGCCTGTTAAGATTTTTTAGAGAAATACTTACAAGATGTGTTTTAGTCATTCAGTTCCAGTCTGGCTGCTGAAGTTTCCAAACAGTCTTCAAAGACAGCCCTTCATGCAAAACTCTCATTCTATTTCAATATATCATTTTTTAAAAGTTCAGTGCCTCTTATCTCCTGTTTTCTAAAGGAATATCCGGGTGATCCGAAGAAGGTTTAAATATGTGTCTGAAAAAGCATATTTGGATAATGACAAGAGATTGCATATGTAAGTATTTTCACACACCTGTCATAGAATATAGTGATCACATAAAACCTAGCTTAATGCGTTAAAAGCCAGCATGTGGTTTCATACTTCTACCACAGTAGTGTTGACATGTTTCAAAAACAATGCAGGTTGTAGACTAATGTCTAACTTCAACATCAGACATTTGGGAATGCCAACATGGCTGATATGCATGATAAAATACTGTTTTTTAGTATCTGATACATTTCTGGTGCTTTAATGAAGACTCTGTGTTAGTGTTGCTGTTAATGAAACAAGTATGCTCAGATTGTCAAGACACAGGTCATACCTCTTGTTTGGAAACTCATTGCTACCATTAAAGCAATTTAAGTCCTACATTTTTAGTTTTGTGTTATTTTGTGTTAATACACTGAACTAAGATCATGGGAAGTTGCTGTATGGACTTTACTAAGTGAATGGGCAGCAAAATGGCAAATGAAATTCAATGTGAACATTGGGGCAAAAGAATGTAAATTTCACATATTATATGCTCATGGGGTCTGAACTGGTGATGACTCACCAGGAGCAAGATCTTGGGATCATAGTGGATAGCTCAATGAAGATGTCGATCCAGTTTGTGACAAAGGCAAATTCCATGCTAGGGATCATTAGGAAAAGAATTGGAATTAACACTGCTAATACCAAAACAACATCATACAAATCTATGGTGCAAGTGTAGAATTCTGGTTGCCTCACTTCAAAAAGGATAATGTGGAGCTGGAAAAGGTTCAGAAAAGGGCAACTAAAATGATCAAGGAGATGGAGCAACTTCCTCATGAGGAAATGTTACAACATGTGGGACTTTTTAGTTTAGAGAAAAGGTGAGTAAGGGGGGAACATGATAGAGGTGTATAAAATTATGCTTCATGTGGAGAAAATTGAAAAACAACTTTTTCTCTCGTAACACTTGAATTCATTGACATCTTATGAAGCTTAATGTTGGAAGATTCAGGACAGAGAAAGTACGTCTTAATACAGTGCATAGATAAACTCTGGAATTTACTCCCACAAGAAGTAGCGATGGCCACCAGCCTGAATGGTTTTAAAAGAGGATTAGACAAATTCATGGAGGATAAGAGTATCAGTGGTTATGAGCCACAGTGTCTGTGGTCTCCCTCCATAGTCAGAGGCAGTATGCCTCTGACTGCCAGTTGCTGACAATCCCAAGTGGGGAGAGGGCTGTTGTGTTCAGGTCCTGCTTTCAGGCTCCCCACAGACATCTGGTTGGCCACTGCGACAAAAGATGCTGGATTAGATGAGCCATTAACCTGCTCTTCTTAGGTTCTTATACCAAAGAACTAGGAAAGGAGCTAGTAGTTGTATTCAGAAGCAGAGGGTTGCTGCAATTGTCTGTTGATAATTTCTAGGTAATTTCCCTACATTTTTATTTTTTTTGAAAGCGTTCTTTCATAAGTTGAAGTCCCTTATAGCATTTGGAAAACAATTCACAAATGTAACCAAAGGTTCAAAAGCAAATGGAACAGAACTCTACAGCTGTATTGTAATTAATATTTTAAATCTTGCATGTGTAAGGGCCATGTATGAAAGTCGTGGAAGAAGCCATTTATTTTCCTGCTTTTTATTCCAGAGATGGGGAGGAAATTGCAGTGGTGTACTATAGAGAAGGTTATATGCCAAAGAATTATGACAAACAGGTTGGTACTGCTGGGTCTTACCCAACTATGTCATACTCTGAGTAGACCAATTGTAAAGGATAGACTTAAGTCCATTGATTTCAGTGGTCTTCTCTGAGTATGACTAACACTGGTTATCATCTTTGCAAGATGCTGGGGACGGTATGTGAAACTATCCTCTGCCTAATTGGTCCCCAAGTATACAGTACATAGATTCTTCAGTTGTTTAAATGTATTCAGAATTCACCATAGCAGTTAGCAATCAGACAGCTAATTCTAGTCTTGCACCAGCACTTCGCTAATTACGGCCATAGTTCAGCCTCTTGCCTAAGACATCCAGCTGATGCATGTGTGGAAGTGACATGTTATCCTGATCTGTGCTGAGTACTCACTTTGTTTGCATCAACATACTATCTGAAGCTAAGCATTTTTAGCTTTTTTTCTAAGTTTTTTTAGGTCCCAGACTATGGTCTGAAGGCACATAAGGCCAGCTCCCTGCTGAAGCTAAGCAGGGTCAGGTCTGGTCAGTACCTGGATGGGAGACTGCCTGGGAACCATACGTAAGCCGCCTTGGGTTTCATGAAAAGAAAGGCAGGAGATAAATGTAATATAAATGTAAGAAATAAATAAATAAAAAGTGGTTTTCAGTTGGGAGAGCAGGTTACTTCTAGAGCTTAATAGTAACAGGGTCTAGTGGACTTGCTGTGTGTGGACTTGCAGCTACCATGGGTGAACAAAAACATCTTCTAACCACTTCAGTTCATGATCGAAAAATAGATGATGATGATGATTAATTATTATTATTATTACCACCAGTCCTTCACCCAAAGGTCCCAGGGTGGACTACAACCATTTTAAAATACAGCAATAAAAACAACTTAAACTCACAAAATGGGGTGGATCCTAAAAATATACATCTCAGGTGTCAAACGTACAGAGTAAAGAGGTGTGTCTTCAGCATTTGCCTAGAACTGTACAATGAAGTTGCCAGATGTACCTCGATGGGGAGGGTGTTCCACAACTTAGGGGCCACCACAGAGAATGCCCTCTCCTGGGCTACCACCTGAGCTTCTGAGGATGGTGGAACTACCAAAAGGTCCCCCTCTGCTGATCTCAACACCCAAAATGGTGTTTTTGCTAAGCTTCCTTGAGGAACAATGGCATGCACATCTGCATTCATTAGGGTCCGGCCCATGTAGCCACTTTGGTCCCCCATCATGCTCTTGGGTTTGCCTCTTAGAGTAATGCTCTGAAGGGCTTCCTGGCCTTGGGAGGGGGAATATGAGGCTGCCACTGCAAGGAGGAATCTGAAAAGCCCCCATGTGTAAGCAGGAGATGACACTTTGAATCCCAGCTAGCATCAGCTTCTGAACCCGCCCATGTACTTGTATACATTAAGCTCCCAATTTTGAAATTAAATAATACAGTACATTTTATATGGAACCTAGATTGAGACTGAGACTATCTTTTTTTTTAATTTGTTCACAAAGAACTGGGAGGCACGGTTGCTGCTGGAAAGGTCTAGAGCAGTTAAATGTCCTGATATTGCCACACAGCTTGCTGGAACAAAAAAAGTTCAGCAGGAGCTAAGCCGACCAGGAACACTGGAAAAATTGCTGCCAAATAAACCAGAAGCAGTAGCTCGATTAAGAGCAACATTTACTGGCCTCTATTCTCTGGAAATGGTAAGTAGCAATGCATTGAGGAGGATGTACACTGCCTTGTACTTGATGTATTCAAAAAATGCAGTATACTGCAAAATCTGAGGATTGCTGTGATAAATGCTTTGTAAAATTTACAGTGGTGAAAGTCTCCCTGTACATTGTGAAATCTGTTTTGTCTAGAATTGTTATGCAATAGAACTTGACTAAACCTACAGCTGCAGTAACAATATTGAAAAAATCTGCAAAAATCAAATATATTCTTTTCCTGTCTTCTTGCAGGATGAAGAAGGTGATAAGATTATTGCTATGGCTATTGCTGACCCAGACCGGTTTGTGTTAAAACCACAACGGGAGGGAGGAGGTAGGGTAATTGGTCTTATTTTGGTGAAGGATCAGGATTTCTAATGAACGGCTTATTCACATGAACACTCTTTTATTGTATTATAAGAATACAAGTAACTTATGGAGACAAAATGTCTTCCAGGTTGTGGTAGCAAATAGAACAGTGTAGGGAGACATTACTACAGAACGGAGTATTGCTTTCCTAGAAGGGTATGTGTGTATGTGTAGAAACTAGGCTACTACATAAAAGTTATTTTGTTTTTTTATTTTCAGTTATTTTAATATTTGTATGCCACTTTTGCAGCAATCAAGTTGAGTTCAAAGTGTCTCACAACAACAGAGCATTAAGAAATAAAAATACTTCCTAATACTAAAAAAGTACACAGTAAAGATATAATAAATAAAAACAAAAGGTACAATAAATATAATAAACGAATCACAATACTATAGATCACAAAAATATGAATCAAACATGCTAGATGAATGTCAGGAAAATCCTGCAGCAAAAAAAATTTTTTTTAAATAAGCCAGGGTGCACGCACTCCCCTCTTGCCTTTCACCCAGGGAGAGGGATCACACTAACAGGCTATCACCCCAGGGCAGAAACCTGTTGTCTGAGTGCAGCCAACCAGTCAGCAGACAAAACATTCACCAACCACATATTGTAACGACTACAGCCAAATTAACCATGTAAATTGTAAGTAGCCCTCTCATTTTAGACCACCTTTGAGGACAGTAGACTACTGCTCTTCCTTTCAGTAAGAATGGCCCTATAAGAAGCTGGTAAAGCAGCACCGAGACCAGGAGTCCCAACCTCATAGGAGTTGTGGGGGATGGACTTGCTCAGCACCGCCATCTTGGCCTGGCCGCTGTTAGGTGGAGAATGGAGGGGGGGAGGCAAAGGGAGAAGTAAAACTCACCCCACCACTGATATGAGGCCCCTGGTGGTTTCACAGAAGAGAATTTATCTCTTAGGCTGAAATAGGTTCTTCAACCCTCCCCTAAATGGTGCAATCATAGAACCATAGCAAAGTGGTTAAAGGAGGGGAGGATTGTTGTATAATAGGCATGAGGAATGTGTGACCCTCCCCATGATGTACTCCAGCTCCAGCCAGTATGGCCAATGATCAGGGATGATGGGAGTTATAGTCCAGTAATAACTGGAAGCCACAAATTCCCCATATCTGTTTGGTAGCCAGAAAAGCTGCTCGATATGTGCGAGACTCCTAGCTTGAGGGCATTTCCCATAGTAAAATACAGTAGGGCTCTGGTTTTTTGGTGTTCTGCTAATACGGCAGCGCCAGCGGGGTGATCAGCTGGAGCATGGGGAGCTCGCGCTATAGCTGATCACTGTCAGCTGAAGCGCAGCAGCTGGCATACAGTAGGGCCCTACTTTCCGGCGGTTTTTGCTTTTCGGCAGGGGCCTGGAACGTAACCTGCTGTATGAGTGGGGCCCTACTGTAGTGACTTCTGAGTTAGAGAGAATGTGCTGACCAATTACAATGTTGCCAGGAGTCAATGATTACATGCAGCTTCATCTACCAGCTGCTGTGACTCAACTGAATTCATTCTGCTACTGTGTTGTCAGGGAACAATCTCTATGGTGAGGAACTCAAGCAGGTTTTGGAGAAAATTAAAGACAGTCCAGAGAGGACCTCCTACATTCTCATGGACAAGATAAAGCCTCTCCCTGCACCAAATTATTTACTGAGGGCGCGCAGTCCACTGAAAATAACAGAATGTGTGTCCGAATTGGGAATCTTTGGAGTCTACATCAGGTAAGAAAGCTAGCTTTACCTACTGGGCCTGCAGCTTTTCTTTTAATATTTTTATATTCTGATACATCTGCAGTTTTCTGAGTACACTTCTGTTCTACTAGCACTTGGAACAAAGCATAGCACTGATTGGTACAGAGCTAAATAATGTGTCAATGGACCGAGCTATTCAGTGGCAGCGCTGTGGAGCTCAGTAATGGGTCCCAGGTGCAATCTCTAGCAACTTCAGATAGTACTGTAAAAAAAGCTTGTCTGAAATCCTGGAGTGCTGTTGCCAGTCTGGGGTGCCTATTTTGAAAGAGGGATTCAAAGGTATACCAGAACTTCAGGTTTGTGCAGTTAAAGTGAATTAAAGGACTCTAATCACCTAGACCAGTGGTTCCTAACCAGGGGGCCATGAACAGTAAAGAAATGAATTATTTATTAATTTGTTTTTAAAAGTCTTCACTACCTGGATGCTGTCTGCAGCTGCAGATGACACCTCCCCCTTGCTCCAGACGAAAGGGGAGGACTTTGCGGAAGCGCCAGAGCATCTTTCAGGTGCACCAAGGGCAAACATCTGTCTATACCACACATGTCAGATGCCAAAGGAGGCTGAGGGAGGTGCTACCAGGAAGAAGAGGGGATTACTATCCTGACTCCCATCATGCTGATAACGCCCTTACTCAAAATGAGAGGAGAGGGCTTTTCATGAAGCAAAAAGAAGCAAGCCTGCAAGGAAAGGCTGCTTTCCTCCTTCCTTCCTGACAGCCAGCCTGCCTGCCTTTCTTGACTCCTGCTTTGCTGCCACCTTTTAAAAATTATTCTTATTTGCGAGGCTGGCCAGATCTATCTCACCTTCCGCCCAGATGGAGCCAAGAAGCAGTGAGGAAACTTAGGACTTGCTCAGCCCCTGTCTCTGAGGCTAGGTGTGTGTGTGCCAGTGTCCCCCCTTCTTCCACCTGCATTCCACCCCCCCAACCACTTTCTCCCAGATGCTGAGTTGAGGGTTTACCCCTCTGATGTGCCCAAATGCATGCATGCCTGCAGATGTTTGCAGGAGGAACAGGTGTGTTTGCATGCGCTGATCTGTTTTCTGCTCCACTCTCATTCCCCAAGTGTATACTAGCCAAGTTATCAGTTCTGATGATCATCCCAAGGCCTAAAAGTACTAACCCCCCTCATCAACCTATCCACCCTTTTGTCTTCACAATCTAGCATCCCCACCACTACCACGTAGTTGCTTCTTGATGATGATGATGATTTTAAAAAAGCTCAGCAGGTTAGCTCAGGTCTACATACTGCAGCTGAAATGTATTTATTTAATTATTATTGCATTTATATCCCACCTTTCCTCCAAGTTGCTCAAGGTGGTGCACTTAGTCCCCCCCCCTTCCATTACACCAACCCTGTGAGATAGGTCAGGCTGAGAGACTGTGTCTGGCCCAAGGTCACCAGTGGGCTTCATTGCTGGGTGGGGATTTGAACTTGGATCTTAGCCCAACACTGTAACCCACTGGTGTTTGGAGACAGGACCGTATATCTTCAGACTGTTGGGCTGGGAGGGGAAATCCTGATTTGATTGGACCTTTGCATTCAGAAAAGAAAGCAACACCTCCCTGTCGGCAGGGAGCTTTTAATGGAAAGGGATATTTGCAGATGTGATTTTGCCATGCACAATTTTTTTCAATTAACAGAGACTAAGATTACGATTAGTGGGGGGGGGTCACAAAATCTTTTGAGCTTGCAAAGGGGGTCCCATGCTCAAAGTCTAGGAACCACTGACCTAGACAAGAAATTCACACACAAAAAAACACTTCTGTGGTTTGGAAAGTGATGGGGAAATGCATTGAAAAGTGTGGGATGAACAAATAACTAACGGCAAGATATGTAAACACCCTGCAAGCAGTCCGATTGTTCACTGTTGTGTATCTGCTCAACAAACAGATTCTCCATAAAGACCAGACATAATCTAACCTCTGTATAAGGAAAGCAGGATGAGTGCTCAGTAAACAGGTCCTCTGGAGGGTCTAAGCAGGGGACCAGAGAGATCGGCTCTAATAGGGCCCAGTAACAGCCCTCAGAAAAATGTAGTAAGGAAGCCAAGCCATAAATCACATGGTCTTTGATGTCTGTGTACTAATGCACAGAGCATGGGAAACAAGCAGGATGAACTTGAACTCTTAACACAGGAGGGCAATTATGACTTGGTAGGTATAACTGAAACTTGGTGGGATGACTCCCATGACTGGAATACAGCAATTGAAGGATACAACTTGTTCAAGAAGAACAGAAGGAATAAAAAGGGAGGTGGAGTTACGATATATGTTAAAAATATATATCCCTGCACAGAAATACAGGAAGATGAGCTTGGTAGCTCCACCGAGAGTATCTGGATTAAAATTAATGGGGCAAATAATAAAAGGAATGTGGTGTTTGGAGTCTACTACCGATCACCCAGTCAAGGAGAAGATGAGAATGTAACTTTTGAAAAGCAAATTGCCAATGTTTCGAGGAGGCATGTTGTAGTAGTAATGGGGGATTTCAATTATCCCGATAACTGTTGGGAGACAAATTCTGCCAAACACAGCCCCTCCAAGAAATTTCTGACTTGTGTTGGAGATAACTTTCTCCTACAGAAAGTGGAGGAAGCAACCAGAGGATCAGCTATCCTGGACTTGATTCTAACCAATAGAGATGATTTGGTGGATGAAGTGGCAGTTATGGGAACTCTTGGGGAAAGTGACCACACTACACTTGAATTCTTGGTTTTAACAGAAGTGAAAGCTGAGAGTAGCCATATGTGCACCCTGGACTTCAGGAGAGCTGATTTTAATAAACTCAAAACAATTGTAAGTATGTTTCCATGGCAAGCCACCCTAATGAGAAAAGGAGTCCACGATGGGTGGGAGTTTCTAAAAAAGGAAATTCTAAAAGCACAATGGCAAGCAATTCCAACAAGGAAAAAAGAGGGGAAACAGCAGAAGAAGCCAATGTGGCTTCACAAAAAGCTTAGAGATGACCTAAAAACAAAAAAGGACACATACAGGAAGTGGAAAGAAGGCCAGGCCACAAAGGAAGAGTACAGACAGGTATCATGCAATTGCCGGGATAGTGTCAGGAAGGCTAAAGCTGAGAATGAGCTGAGGCTAGCGAGGGATGCTAAAAGCAACAAAAAAGCTTTCTTCAGGTATGTCCATAGTAAAAGACAGAGAAAAGAAATGGTGGCACAGCTACTCAATGAGGATGGCAAAATGATAACAGATGACAAAGAAAAGGCAGAAGTGCTCAATTCCTACTTTGGCTCAGTCTTCTCCCAAAAAAGGGTCTATGATCCTCCCGGGAAACATGAAGTAGAAGGGGCAGGATTGCAGCTTGAGATTGATAGACAAACGGTCAAGGAATACCTAATCACTTTGAATGAGTTCAAATCGGCAGGGCCCGATAAACTGCATCCTAGAGTATTGAAGGAACTGGCTGAAGAACTCTCAGAACTGCTGTCTATCCTTGCGAAATCATGGAGGAATGGTGAAGTGCTGGATGACTGGAGGAGAGCTAATGTTGTCCCTACCTTCAAAAAGGGCAAGGAGGAAGAACCGGGGAGCTACAGACCAGTCAGCCTAACATCAATCCCTGGAAAAATTCTGGAGCAGATTATAAAGCAGTCAATCTGTAAGCACCTTGAAAACAATACAGTGATTACTAGGAGCCAACATGGATTTATGAAGAACAAATCTTGCCAAACTAATCTCATCTCATTTTTTGATCGGGTAACCTCCCTTGTAGACTGTGGGAATGCTGTGGACATAATATATCTCGACTTCAGCAAAGCTTTTGACAAAATGCCCCATGATATTCTGATTAGCAAGCTAGCTAAATGTGGGCTGGATGAAACAACTATTAGGTGGATCCACAGTTGGCTCCAGAATCGTACTCAAAGAGTGCTTATCAATGGGGCTTGGTCCTGGGCCCAGTGCTCTTTAACATTTTTATTAACAATTTGGATGAGGATGTACAAAGCATGCTTATCAGATTTGCAGATGATACAAAGTTGGGGGGCATAGCTAATACCGTGGAAGACAGAAACAAAATTCAAAGGGACCTTGATAGGCTGGAGCATTGGGCTGAAAACAACAGAATGAAATTCAACAGGGATAAATGCAAAGTTCTACATTTAGGAAAAAGAAACCAAATGCACAGTTATAAGATAGGGGATACTTGGCTCAGCAGTACGACATGTGAGAAGGATCTTGGAATTGACATTGATCACAAGCTGAATATGAGCCAATAGTGGGATCTGGCTGCAAAAAAGGCAAATGCTATATTAGGCTGCATTAACAAGTATAGTTTCCACATTGTGTGAAGTACTAGTTCTCCTCTATTCAGCACTGGTTAGGCCTCATCTTGAATACTGCGTCCAGTTCTGGTCTCCACACTTCAAGAAGGATGCAGACAAACGAACAGGTTCAGAGGAGGGCAACAAAGATGATCAGGGGACTGGAAACAAAGCCCTATGAGGAGAGATTGAAAGAACTGGGCATGTTTAGCCTGGAGAAGACTGAGGGGAGATATGATAGCACTCTTCAAGTACTTGAAAGGTTGCCACACAGAGGAGGGCCGGGATCTCTTCTTGATTGTCCCAGAGTGCAGGACACGGAATAATGGGCTCAAGTTGCAGGAAGCCAGATTTTGACTGGACATCAGGAAAAACTTCCTAACTGTTAGAGCCATACAGCAATGGAACCAATTACCTAGAGAGGTAGTGGGCTGTCTGACACTGGAGGCATTCAAGAGGCAGCTGGACAGCCATCTGTCAGGAATGCTTTGATTTGGATTCCTGCATTGAGCAGGTGGTTGGACTCGATGGCCTTATAGGCTCCTTCCAACTCTACTAGTCTATGATTCTATGATAAGCAGCTGACTTGATATAAAGCAACCTGGTGAGAGTGTGTATTTAGAGGCCATTAGGTATATCAGTTCTAAAGCAGATACTAATTTCTGGGTGGGGAAAAAATCACAAATACCTCTATTGTTCCAGCAGAAGTGGTTATTGTTCATCCATAATGGCATAACAGTGAAGTAGTAGAACCTGCCATTATAAAACTGTTAAACCAGTGTGCATATATAAACACTGATAAACTCCCTACACCAACCAGACTGTTAACTAAGCAGGAGTCTTTGGCTGGATTCTCTAGTGAGATTTTAAAAACTTAACTATCATACTATATGCCTTAAAATATATTCATTTTTATTTTTCGCTTGCAGACAGGGTCAGAATCTTGTGGTGAACAAGCATGTTGGCCATCTCTTGCGAACAAAGGCTGTAGAGCATGCAGATGGTGGAGTAGCAGCTGGAGTAGCTGTTTTGGATACTCCCTATGTGATATGAAAACAAAATACCTCATCACTAGCATCATCCTCACTGTGCTTGAAGGAGGAGACGTTCTCCTTTAGGATATATTGCCAAATGGCAGACTTGATCATCTGGTCGATACTGGAAGCCGTCCTCTCACATGTGACCCCAAGATTCAAGGCAGCAGCGTTGCATTGTTACTTTCTGATCTCAAGAAAATTCTGGATTCTAATTGACCTTCATTGACAACTTTGTCCTTGAAGCACCCTTAACATGCATCTCACAGATTTTTTTTTTTTTTACTTTATTGTGATTATGGACAAGCTGTTGATGATCTGATCAGGCATTTCCTGAGATAGCAATATACAAGCTGCTATGCTACAGATGCCCTTTCAAATGCCTGTTAGTGAAATAGATTACCTTGATCTCTTCTACATTTTCAAGGTGTATTTCCATCCATCTGTGGACCACGATAGGGGGTACTTTTCCTAAACTAAGATGCTGCGCAACATTTCCTGCTTTTGTTACATTCTTATCTGAGAGGGACACATCACAAAGGAATAACATGCAAGGTCACAGATCAATTAACATACATAGCATCTGGCTAAGGGTAAAAAGGAGACACTAGGAAGAGAGAAAAGGGAAACATAACATTTATTTCTTTTATTTCTCTCAGTGCTCCTGGACCCTTCGTATAATATCTTGTAAAAGCAGATTGTGTATGCCCAAGAAAAGCCACTAAAAAGCAATGAATATGAGCTCTTGGGAAATAGATTTCAAATAGTAATAAGCTCTATTCTGTAATACCATGGCATGTAAGGATTTCAGATTTAGTTCCAGCTGAAAGAACTGGTTGATCATTCTATTCTGTCCTGTGCTACTTTGGTGAGTAACTAGTACCCAATAGTGAAACATTTCACTTTAAAGAAAGGAAAGTAAAATATATAGTATGTTCAGAATCTCAACATGCTCATTTTTGAAGAACACTTGTGTTCAACATGCTATTTGTTATTCTCTGAAAGAAAGAAAATTTAATCATGTTAATGTTTCCAAACTTTGAAATTATAGAAGGTAACATTCAGGGTTTTGGTGAGCAAACAGCTTGAATATACTCACCTGCACTATCATGCTGTGGGCCATTTTAAGAATAGGGAACTTTTTAAAAAAATCAAATCAGTTACTTTAAAATAGCAGCTTCCCAAAGCATATCAACACTTTTTAAAAGATGGAGTTTAGAGCTAGGATGGCATTGGTTTTCTTTCTGAACAGCAGCATCTCAATTTATGCATAGATCTTTCTGGATCATGGTCTCTGTAGTTAAAAAAATGGTTCAGACTTATTATGCCTAGAAAATACGCCTTTAGAGGAGAGACTTAGAAAATCAACATGGTTTAATTGAGAGCACAGTATTAAGGACCAACAGGAAATTGGATAACTTGGATATATGTTTCAGCAATTTGAATAAGTTTTCTAAATAAAAATAACTTGATAGCTATTTGAAAAGAATCATTTGTATTTATTCTGTATTCCCCCTTAGATTCTCTAGACTTGTGTCCCCTTTGTCTGGAAATGCAGCACATTAATGGCTCTAGGCTTGTGGTGGCTTTGCCACGTATAGTCCAAGTATTTCTAAAGTTGGGTAGATAGGACCTGTGAATTCCTCATAACACTTGCTAAGTCCTGTATGGCATTTACAACATTGTTCAACACATAGTAACTAATTTTCTTGCAGATGGCTTCAGCTAACTGTAAACCTCGTGAGAGAGAAGTGGAGGTTTAAAGCCCAAATTTGAGCAGAACCAAGAAAAGGCATGAGAACACTAGAAATCTGAAACTTTGGGTTAAATTGAAAATATCCCCCCATGCCATTCTGAAGCTTCCCATAAGCTCATTTCAAAACAAAACCTTACAAAACGTATAGTCCTGAACTCAGAAACACTTGCTTAACAACTCTCTAAATTTTCATGGCGATATACATAGTCAGAGAGAATTGAGAGTTCAAAGTGTAAAAAGAAAAGGAAAAACCAGACCCCTTTTGGACTTTTTTCTGTCAGAGTTCTCATAATTTGTTGAGATTAATTAAAAATCAGCCATGTTCACGGAGTACCTGTAATCCTATTACTGACCTTGCCCCATACTCTGACCTCCATCTTCTGCAGTTTAAAAGTTAAAAAAATGTCTGGCTGATTTGTAATTAATTTAAGAAATTTAGCATTGAAGTCAATTATAAGGCCAGGCATGCTTAGTAAGAACCATCTGTCAGTGTTCTAAAAGCCAGACTCACAGCTGCTTGGCTAATCAGGGGGCCACACCCACACCAGACCTTTATTTCACTTGAGACAGTCATGCAGGAAACGCTGAAAAATGATATTGTGCACAATGTTTTCCTTTTGGAAAGGAGTAAATCCCACTGAACTCAATAAGCATGCAAATGATCAATCCATTCTCAACAACCTTGCACAGGATCCCATTTCTTACCTCCCGGATTAAAAAGAAGAGAAATTCACTAATAGGCAAAAAAACCCTTGCGGTTTAAGAATGTACCTATAGCCAACAGACATTTCTATCAAACTTTAAAAAGCAGGGAAATTGGGCAGCTTGAGTGAATGCACCAGGAGAGCAGGAGACGTGACCTCCTCTCTGAGATATTGTACTGCCCTACAAATTTGTAAAAATGCAAACACAATTTGGGTTGGTCTTTCATGGTCCAATCCACTTCCTGTGTAGCTTGGAAGAATTTGGTAACTGAGTGGTGGCAACACCTGCAATCAGCTCAAATAACAGAAACAAGGCATGTGCTGTGCTGATCTTATTTTAGCAGGGAGGAAGCAACAATATTAAGAAAGTTGCTATAGTTCAGATATTCACTTTAAATATGTTTGATATACTTTGCAATTTTAGCGAAGGTTCCTATAGTAAATCATTTTCTTTTGCTTCTGTTTCTTTGAATATGTGAAGTACAGCAACACTAAATGGACTCAAACAATTGTGGAATAATGGCACTGACTATTTTGAAGAATAGTTTCCAATGGACATGAGGAGTGTCTCAGTTTGCACAAGATAAAACAGTGGGAGGTGAAATATATTCTAGCAAAATTCTAGGTGTGCTCTATGTTTTTAATTGACCATGCCCACCTTTCCTTATGTGGAGTGTTTTAAGCATAGCAGGCTGAAAACATGCATCTTGGGAGGCCAAGTTTATTTTTTCCAACAGCTAGATTCATTGCTTAAGTAGCAACATATTGTAATCAGGCTGATTTTACATCAAACTGCAATTTCAGATTCAACTTAATGCATCCAAAATAGAAATAGAACATAACCTCCAGTTTGAAACACAAAAGGCTGTCTTCACCATGATATGACATTGACCATCATATGATATGGCTTTGAAATTAATAAAAATAAATTTGACTCAGATTTCTAGGATGAATAATGAGAGAAATACAATTTTCTAGGTTAGATTCTCTGTAGAAACAGTAGTAACACAGGAAAGAAGCAAAGTAAGAATACCACCAACAAACATACAAAAATATAATTCTCCATCTTTGGAGATGGTAGGTGTTGTCATCACTCACCATATGCTCAGAGGCACGTTACCAAATTCTTCCAAGCTACACAGGAAGTAGATTGGACTGTGAAAGGCAAACCCAAATTGTGCTTGCATTTTTACAAATATGTAAAGGTAAAGGTGTCCCCGCACTTGTAGCGCGAGTCGTTTCCAATTCTTAGGGTGACGTCTTGCGACGTTTACTAGGCAGACCGTATATACGGGGTGGGATTGCCAGTTCCTTCCCCGGCCTTTCTTTACCCCCCAGCATACGTCGGGTACTCATTTTACCAACCACAGATGGATGGAAGGCTGAGTGGACCTCGATCCCTTTTACCGGAGATTTGACTTCCTCCTTCCATTGGAATCAAACTCTGGCCGTGAGCAAAGCTTCGGCTGCATTACCGCCGCTTACCACTCTGCGCCACGGAGGGCAGTCCAATATCACAGAGAGGTCAGATCTCCTGCTCCTCTGGTGCATTCACTATAGCTGCCCAATTTCCCTCCTTTTAAAAGTTTGATAGAAATGTCTGTTGCCTATAGTTCAGTTCTTAAACCACAAGGGTTTTTTTTGCCCATTAGTGAATATAGAGCAGGAATGCTCCCATCTTCCTTAACATATGGGATTTTTGCTATAATACATGAGTCAACTTCTAAAACGTTATTGTGTGCAAGTGCAGCTTCCACTTCAGTTTCCTCCATTCCAAACCTCTTGCCCAAGTGTAACTACTAGACTTTGAATGAATGAATTCTACTATGTAAAAGTTGGTAGAAGTTAAACTTCTACTTGAACTCTTACCATAGCTAGCTGGTAAGAATTACTGTAACTAGTCCCGAATGTGAGAAAGGACTTGAAGATTCTAATATTGTAGGACCAATTCTTATTGTGAAATCCCTGTTGGATTCTTGAGCTGTTACGTTTACACATGTTCATTAGGCAAGCGCTGACATAATAGGCAACAGAAGGGGCAAATATCAAAAACATGCAACCTAAAAATCATGTTGTAACACTAATCTGGGGGTGGGGGACGTTTTTCAACATGTGGGCCACATGCCACTGGGGTGGGGGACAATAGGCAAAATAGATGAATGTGAGTCTTTTATACAGCTCAGCTACAAAAGTCAGAAGTTGCTACACACTTCTTTCTATCCAGGCAAGCAAGAGGCATCATCACAGACCAAGGACACATTCCAGCTAAACAAAAGCCCTCTTGGAGGGTACAGAGCAGAGTTAGTAAGGAGTATATCCTGGAGAGTGTTTTAAGGGCAGAGGTTCCTCACCCCTGCACTAAGCCATGGTTTAAGTGCTGTGTAAACAAGTCTTGTCTCCTCCCAGCTTGCGCACTCCCTCTCTCCTCTGCACAGAAAACTGAGTTCACAAGCTTTGCCATTTCATCTGAACTGGGAACTGTCATTTAATATTAATTATGGGTTGTATCCAATTAAATCCTACTCAGAGTAGTCTCACTGAAATTAATAGACCCAGGTTCAGGAGAATCCAGCTCAGCAAAGGCTGGTGGAAGTGGAACCAGTGGAAGGGGCTGCCACATCCTACTGTCATTCAGGAGCCATGGGGTGGGGGAGGGGGGAAGGACAGTGACTGCACCAGCAGGGCTTGGCAAAAGGAAGAGAAAGTCATCTTTCCTTCCGCCACCCCTTTTTCCAGCATATCGGCTGCTGGGACTGGGGGCCACAAGACAGCTGAACAGGCTCAGAATCCGGCATATGTCCCCCTCCCTTCAGTTCTGCCCCCAACACACAGCCCTGGAACACCCTTTTTTCAGGCCTTCCGCCAGCTGAGCACCTGGGTAGCGATGGAGCTCTGGCAATGTGTGGGAGGGGGCGGATGTCTGCTGGCACAGCCCAGCTGTGCCAACACCCTCCTCTGCCATATCCTGTATGCCCTTGGTCTGGCGTATATGCCAGTTGGGATTACACCCTCAGTCATGTCCGCCCATTTCAATTAGTTGCCTTGGTTCAGAAACACTGTGTCAAGAACAAAAAACTTTGTTGAGATATATTATGTCCACAGCCTTCCCAATCAGGGAGATTACCTGATCAAAAAATGAGATTAGATTAGTTAGGCAGGTTTTGTTCTTGACACAGTGTTTCTGAACCAAGGCAAGTTAGCTAAATGTGGGCTGGATGGAACAACTAACAGGTGGATCCACATTTGCTTCCAAATCATACTCAGAGTGTTTATCAATGGTTCCTTCTCAAAGTGGTAAGAGGTAATGAGTGAGGTACTGCAGGGCTCAGTCCTGGGCCCAGTGCTCTTCAACATTTTTATTAATGATTTGGATGAGGAAGTGCAGGATATGCTTGTCAAATTTGATAATACCCTGGAAGACAGAAACAAAATTCAAAGTGATCTTGGTAGGCTGGAACACGGGGCTGAAAACCGAATGAAATTTAAAAGGCTAAGTGTAAAGTTCTACACCTAGCGAAAAGAAACCAAATGCAGTGATAACATGGGAGATAGTTGGCTCAGCAACACTACATGCGAGAAGGATCTTGAAATTGTCGTTTATCATAAGCTGAATATGAGCCCACAGTGTGATGTGGCTGCAAAAAAAGGCAAATGCTATTTTAGGTACATTAACAGAAGTATAGTTTCCAAATCATGTGAAACACTAGTTCCCCTCTATTCGGCACTGTTTCGGTCTCATCTTGAGTATTCCATCCAGTTCTGGACACCACCACTTTTAAGAAGGATGCAGATAAACTGGAACAGGTTCAGAGGAGGACAACAAGGATGATTGGGACTGGAAACAAAGCTCTGTGACAAAAGACTGAAAGAACTGGCCATGAGAAGACTAAGGGGAGATATGATAGCACTCTTCAAGTATGTGAAAGGTTGTTACACAGAAGAGGGCCAGGATCTCTTCTCGATCATCCCAGAGCGCAGGACAGAATAATGGGCTCAAGTTACAGGAAGCCAGATTTCAATGAAAATCAGGAAAATTTCCTGTTAGAGCAGTATGACAATGGAACCAATTGCCTAGGGAAGTGGTGGGCTCTCTAACATTGGAGGCATTCAGGAGATAGCTCAACAGCCACCCCTGGGGGTTGGACTTTATGGCCTTATAGGCTCCTTCCAAGTCTACTATTCTATCATTCTATGCACTTAAGGAAAAGCAAGCTTCCAAATACCTCATCTCGGGGGGGGGGGAGAAGAGCACATGAGCCCAGGCTTGTTCATGTGATGCTGAACCATGCGTTTAGTGTTATATCCAAATGCAACCAAAGTCCAGTCTAGATTTCAAAACGAAAACCAGATACTGAATATACACAAAATCCACAACCAACCGGTTTATATATTTTATTTCTTTGATTTATTCCAATTAAAAACAATTCCAGCCATTTCCTAACCAAAATTATGTCAGACCAAGATTTAAAGGATTTGTTTCTTATTAATAGCACATAGCAAGCCACGGGCCTACCTTTAATGCTGTATGACATTAGGTTAAATATACAATGATGTTGCAGACCATATACAAGTGCATTTAGAATACTAAGAGCAAGTAAGAAATGAGAAATGTATAACCATGGGCCAAGGTCAGGGCAATGTTAAAATTATTCATCAAGCATATGGTTAAGGGACATGCTTTAACAATTACATGGGCAAATCAGACACCTTGGGATTCCTCACCATGGCTATCGCAGTCAACACTTTGATACCCATTTTTTTCAAAAAAAATAAAAAATGGAGAAACATTTCCAGGCCAGCAGTATTGAAATAGGTGCTGGAATTACACACCTTAACAAAAATTATTGAAACAAGCCCGTTTCTGTAATCTACGTTTATTAGAGAGTTTGGGTTGTAGGATTAAATATATTAAAAGATTTTCCCCTTGTTATGTACCCACATCAGATCTCAGCCTACACTTGATTTGATAATTTCTTCTTTGCAACCTCAGTGACAAAGAACACAGGGGAATCAAATCCTTCACAGTAATTTTGATGAATTGTGAGCTATGGATATATTCATCTGACTTGAGAAAGGACACCTCTGCATAATTATCTGCAGGCTGGTCACAGTTGTATTTTTTCCCTTCCACAACAGTAGCAGCTCATATTTGGTCACAAACATGCCCATGATTACATCGAGTGATGGAAGCATAAACTGGACTAAGTACAGGTATAACTGGAGTTTCCACAAATGCAGCCACACTTTTTCCAGCCATAGCAAGCATGGGTGAGAATCACTGGCTGTATACATTTTCTTCATGTGTTTGTGGGCCCCAGCTGGTCACATGGAGAAGCAAGTAACTGAAATGCCCCATGTCACTGTAACCTTGGTATCTCTGCAGCACCTCCTTCTCATCCCTCAAGGTGAATCAACAGATGCTCTCCATACCCAGATTTAACTGGTACAAGTATTGCACCAGCCCAACAACCACAGCAAATTTAAGAACCTCCCTCTATGATATATCTAGGCACTGAACATAGCTTTTCATGGCTACAATTCCCTGAATTTGCTTCCACCTCCAGCAAACAACAATGCAATGGGAAAATTTAGCGGTGTGCACACACATACTAATGCATTATTAAAAACCAAAACATGCAGAACCCCAAACTTCCCCTTTTTGTGGGGGGAAGATCATCATCATTAACATCCGTGTTCAGACTAACACTGGAAAAGTAATTTGATACAGCTTCATAGTTACAGTTTTCCTAAAAATGTCCACTTTCCTACGGCATGAAGCCAGAGTAGTCAGGATTTTAAAAAGAAAGGAAGAAACCAGATGGATTTCTAAAATGTTTGTTCCAATAATTCTGCCTCAACATGAGGATTACTATTCAATCTGTCGGTTCTCAAAACCTATAACTACAGCTCAGGAGCAAAACCATCTTTTCACACCAATACCTGCACATTCTAAGCTCTGCCCATTGCAGCACATTAAAAAGTAAAAAAAAAAAAAAAAACCATCCATGAAACTAGTTCATGAAAATTAAAAATGTTAAGTCATTCTGTATGACGTGAACGAGGCTGGAATTTCAGATATGTAGTTTTCGGTCTACAACATAATGCACACAGTTCTCCAGAGGCACAGACAGCTAGATCTACAACACAAGAGGAGTGCGTCTTGGAGCATCAGTTTCTTCTCTTCATTTACATTCAGTTCGGCATTGGGTAGCTTCTCCATCTCAAGGAAAGCACAGTCATTGTCTGGATGGGGCCACATTCTCACCAAATCTCTGCACTACTGCTGTGTTCTTCCACAATAGCCTTGCTACAGTATCGTCTCACACCTGTTGTTGAAAAGGTGGTTTATAACTGCTGCATCTGCCACTGTTGAGGTATCCCCCAGCTCCCGGTCATTTTTGGCAATTTTTCTTAATACCCGCCGCATAATTTTACCTGTGAAGAAATTGTAGTATGTCATCAAACTGTACTTCCATTCTGAGAAAGAGATAACTGAAGAGTGGCATTCAGGCAGGTATGGAGGATTTTAAAATGTGCAATTTAGTGCCACAAATACTGTGGGTCATGTAAGGCACGAAGAATTCTAATCTGAGAGAGAAACTGAAGCTTGAATTTGTTAATTAAATGCTTCTTTCTGGCCTGGCTGGTCTACAACCATGAAATACTATGAATTCCAACCAATTTATAACTTGGAGTGAAATTCTATGCAACTTGTCAAAAGACAAAAATCATTATTTTATGAAGATGAACTCTACACAAAGCAAGTTCTACTTTGTCTTGGGAGCAGCTGCATGCATAATTCTCTCTAACCTATATGGGCATTTAGCTTACTCCCTAGTGGCCTGCAAGGTATCTCTCCTGCCAATCAAAACCAACTCTCATGCCAACCTACAGGAGAAGCAGGAGGATGTCAATGTTTTCCACAAGTCCCCAAGATTACAGGGACTAATGGGAAGCTCACAACTTTACTACTTTCCCAAATTCTCACACTATGAGCTTCGAAAATGAAAGTAGAGAATGGTACATTCAGTTGCTACCGAGAACCTGTAATGTAAGGCAAGAGTTATTTACAGCACCAGGATCTGTACTTCCTGCATATGTACAACAGCAGAATTCATACCATACCTGAGCGGGTTTTGGGCAGACCAGGAGCATTCTGAATATAATCTGGCGTTGCAATGGGACCAATCTTTTCTCTAACTGTAAATTAAAGAAGAATGATTTTAACTATGATAACTAGCTGGGCTCAGGACTGTTCATGGAGCACATGACTTGAGGAAATTAAACTCATGAGAACAGGAAGAGTAACTAAACAAGGCACTGACATCCCACTAAGAAAGGGGGAGGAGAGTATGGCACCCCCAACAAAAGCATACTGCAGTACATCTACACATAATATCAGGGATGGAAAACAGGAATATGATTTTATGATATAAATTCTTCCTTGATAGTTTACACTTCAGGCATGTCACTCAGATTCTTCCTTCTTAGGTCCCATTTCCAATTAGCAGTTGTTCATTTTTCTAAAAGGTATGCTACAGTTTTATGTCAGGCACATAGTTTTAGGTCAGTTTTATTCTTGGATGGATGAGAAGAAAAGCTACAGGGAACCCTTTCCACAATGACTTATCTGCATCTACTGTGGAACCCCTATGGAGCATGGTCTAGATCCACCTTCAGTTCACAGAGGGTCCTGGCTAGACCTTGTGGCCTTGTGTGCCTCTCCCTGTTTGAATTGTAAGCATGACCCTTGACACAACCTACATGCTCCTGCAGTTGCACAATGGATGGGGAGATTATGGTGGGCAAACTGTCTTTCAGGGAAGCTCTTCTTTTTGATGTGTGCATGAAAAGCTCCTCAAGAACCCAAGGATTCCTCAAAACAACAACAAACAACAAAGGGGCCAGTCAGTAACTGACACCAACAGGTCTCTTCTACAAAGAAACAGCTCTGGGAAAGTCTTGTTCTGCTCATTAAAAACCCCTTGAGTTATTTTTGTTCCCATAAAACCTCAGTCAGATAACTGCTGCCACTCTAGAAACCAATTTGGAAACCAGCCAGTCATACCAACCCACCATCCTCTGCAGCAGCTCTGCTGTTCAACGAGAGCTGAAAGGTTGTTGCTCACACATCACCTTTGCAGAACCCACACCCTGTTCACGGGGCATGCAGTCTGCCTTTATGTATTCAAACTGGATGCCAGCTGGCAGGGAGGCACCACATGGGAATCAATAGCAGAGATAAATTTAGCTGCTGACAAACCTAAGCAATGATCCTTTTATTTGAACTGTCCTGCCAGCCAGACTGAGTGGTGAAGCGAATTGTTAGAGGAGGGGGTGGGTTCATCCCAGGAAAGTCAGAAGTGCTGAAGAATAACCTCTAAGGGAGAAAATCCATTTCAGCCAGTATGTAGCTTCCCTTTTGCTGAACAGGCTTGTACAGCATCAGCTTCAGTGATGTGAAGGGGTCATGGCTTAGTGGTAGAGCATATTATTATTGTTTTATTTTATTGCCTTCCATGCACATCTCAAGGAGATGTATAAAATGCAATAAAAACAGCTAAAAAACAGTTTAAAGCAATACAGAAAATAGCTGCAGATCAATGCACTTTGTTCAGTGTGGCTTTCTGACCCTTTTGTTAAGCAATGTGTGACAGTCTACCAGCACATTACCTTGCTTCTTCAGTTCATCAATCAAGTTCTTTGTGAATTCATGGCCATCCCTTAGGGTCACAAAACAGTAGAGGCACTCTCCCTTCACTGGGTGTGGGTGGCTTACTACTGCCGCCTCCGAGATGGCCAAGTGCTCTACCAAAGCCGATTCTACTTCTGCTGTACTCAGCAAGTGCCCTGCAAGCAGAAAGAAACTTGGAATTGCAATCCAGGCATCTTTACTTTTCTAGAGGTGTCACACAAAAGTGGAGGGGACCATTAAGCTAAGCCCCACATTGGAGGCTAGAGCTTAAGGTAGTTACTATGATAGTATTTGGTGGAGGCCAGCAAGGTTCACACTAACTCCTCTGGCTTATGATTGCGTATTGCCAAAAAAATACCATAGTTAAAATAAAAAGGAACCCTTTTCACTCTAACATTCTACAGAGATAATAGGGGAGAGAGAAAAAAAGTTGATCCCAAATGCCATTTGTAAAAGTTAAGAAACAACAACAGTAGCCAATAAAGGTAGAGTTAACCATTTCTTAGCTTGGGGTTTTTGTTTTGTATTTTGTTAGGATTATATTAGATAAAAAAGGAAATCTTGTTCGTTAATGTCTGACTGAGAAGACTCCTTGGAATTCCCTGAACAGTCTGTCTGGGCTGGTTCTTCTTGAGCCAAGACACTACTGCTGTGTACCATGATAAAGTAGAAAAACAAAAACACAAAAATATCTAAATGTTAGGGAACTCAATCTCTGTAAATGACGAAAGCTTTCAGGTGCCCTGCTATTTGATTCAGTCTGTGGCCACACTAGTCACTTCAAAAGCAGTAAGAATGGTTTTTCTGGCTACGTTATGAAGCACCTCCCTTCCCCACTGCTGACTTCAGATCTTTCAGGACCACCTAGTGCAAAGTGTTGGGCCAATCACTGTCTCGAGCATACAGCAAAGTGTTTCCATTGGCCACACCTGTAGGGGCAACAGGTTGATCTACTAATCAGTTGCAAAATCTGTCTGAAGCTGAATTTTAAAAAAAGCTCTCAAACAGTTCTGACCAGGTTTAAGAGTAAAAAGAGGTGGTGTCTGGCTAGCATGATGTGCCCCCACTTTCAGAAAACAGAGGTGGAGACACACTGGAACTGGCATAACAGTAAGTGTCTCTACCCTCAGTGAGGGAGACTCTATGGACCATAATGTAAGCAAACCAACAGGTCACACTGAGGCAAATGATTTGTGCTTCCTGAAAATCTGATGACTATGTAGCAGTCACTGCCATTGTACACAAATCAAAACTGCTAAGAAAAATGGGGGGTGGAGCAGACAAGACTACAGGGTTGAAAGAATCTCTTAAGGGGATGGTTCAGACATTGGCTGCTTTCACGCAATTAACTAAGCCAGGATGGGCAAGAGCTTCATAGACCTGCACTAACCCTCATGCTCCTACTTCACTCCTCCCTTTGCATGAGCAGAAAAATAAACTAGGAAATTGCAGTTAGCCATAACTTTGTATTATGTGTAAAGCATGCTATGGTTAATGGCTTCCAAACAAGCCAGGATTCAGAAAGCCAACTTTTTTGGATGTCAGTGGCCATAGTGTTGCTGGTTTGTGCAAACCGAGAACTAACAATTAACTACACAAAGGGAGAAGGGAAGTGGAAGCAAAAGGGCTGCATGGGTGTGCATGAAGCTCACGTACATCTTGTCCTATTAAGCCAGGATTTGATTGGTTTTGCAAGCACAGTCACTACTGATTTTTGTATTCACAGACACACACAGTCTGCCCTGTACAAATCAGCTGACAAGTGGGGCTGTCACCCCCTCTCTATTTATCAAATGATAAATCTTATGACTGGAGAAAGAGCTATTTACATCCCCCATCAGGGTGCTCGGCTTTGCACACTCCAGCACTGTGTCTCCTTTAGGTTTTTTTTCTTTCTTTTTGTTGCTGCTGACAAAGTTGGTGGGCTCTTGGGGCATCAGGGGAAAAAATTGGGGGCACCAGAACAGGTCCCTGAACTGAGGGTCTGGAAACATAAGAACATCAGAGTCATGCTGTGGAGCCCTGAATATGCCTGGCAGCTTCTTTCAGCCTCTGAAAAGCCATTTGTTAAGCCTGGAGGATCCTCCAGAAAAAGACTGGATGTGCTGTGATGCCTGCAGCTAGAAGTGAACATTGGTAACCCTTCCAAGCATACACTGAAGTGCATTAGAGACATAAAAGGGACTCTTGCGATCCATTATTTAATGCCCAATGAAGTGAACTACCACAAAAGACTGCACTTTTTAGCTTTCTTGCGGTTGCAGAGACAATATATGGCTGATGTCTCCTGAAGGCTTCAATGTTCTTGCACAAGCCCCATTCGTTTTAAATGAGGATCACACAGGAGAACCTCTTGGTGAATTGTGCCATAGAAGTGGACCTGGAAGGGTTCAGCTACTCCAAGAATATTTGTTTCTTCACTCAGCACTCATCCTTCCCAATGGTCCCACAGACTGCAGTGGCCCAATGGCCCATGAAGTCAACCCCTGCTCTCTTATGCCATGATAGAAAAAAATGCAGTTTCTAGTGAACACCCACCCACAGCTCAGCATGCCAATGAAATAGTATAAACACTGCCTATTTCTTACTATTTACTCCGTTCACTGAGTCTGGGGATCCTGAGCAACAGAATTAAAATATTTCCTTTGTTCAAAATACCAGGTCAGGCCAATGACTGTCCTAAGATGGTTCCAAAAAAAGGGAGAGAGGGAGAAGCAGCCAATTCTTACTTCCTAAGAAGTTATTTCTATATGCAAAAGGAAGTACTTGGACAGTTGGGATTTGTCTTATTGTTGAAAGCCATCCTACAGCAGACATTTCTATAGCAAGGCAGTCTGCCTCCAGGCAACAGAAACTAACTGACAGAGGGAATTATAATCTGGCATTTTGCAAATTAAATATTTCTACCTCTAAACTAGATTACACCAACTATAGATTAGCTGTGGGGAACAGAAAGCTATCCTCTTAATCTCTCACCTATTAGAAACAAATGTCAGTAATTTCATCATTTTACTTCTTAGGATCCCGAACATTTTAAAGCATACACGAACTCTCCGGCAGTAAGACAAAATTGCTTAATTTTGGCTGGACTGTGCCCTTATTTAGCATCATTAGTTGGCCAAAGGTTACTATTGAATGCTCTTCCCATTTGCCTTACATTTACACTGTCCAACAATCAATCAGCACAGCTTCAAAAATTATTGAGAAGGAAACATTTCACCCAAAAAGGCCAAGCACAAAGTTGTTAAAATCCTACTATATCATGGAGAGAATTTTACAGGCAAATTCCAGTCTTTCACAAAGATTGTGTTCTTACCAGAAACATTCAGCATGTCATCAATTCGACCCGTGATCCAGTAATAACCATCTTTATCTCTTTTGCAGCCTGGGGAAAAAAAAAAGACCAGCAAATTGACCATTTTAAGGTAACCAACTAGGAAAAAGCACTTTACATGGGGCTGCCTTTGAAAACAGTTTGGAAGCATCAATTACTGCAAAATGCAGCTGCCCAATTGCTGACAGGTTCAAGGTGAACAGATCACATACCAGAACAATCCTGTTCCAGTTACACTGGCTGCCTGTATGATTCCAAGCCCAATTCAAAGTGCTGGTTTTGGCCTATAAAGCTCTTTACGGCTCAGGACCCCAATATCTTCTGGAATGTCTCTTCCAATATTAACCTACCCCTACCCCTAAAACTTCTTCTGAGGCCCTTTTCCAGGTTCGCCCTCTCAGGGAGGCTCTGAGGGTGGTGACAAGTGAGAGGACCTTTTTTCCCCAGGCATCTGATAGACTGAGATGATGTCTGCTGTTAATATGCTTCCTGCGGCTGTGCGGGGGTATTGTTGTTGGTTTGCTTTGTTTTTATAGGATGGTATTTTTGTTATTAACAATATTGTAAGTCATTTGAAGACCTTCGGGTAGCAAGCAACTAATAAATGTTACTACTGCTACTACTACTACTAATATCCAGCTAGAATTGGGGGCTGCATAGTGTCATTTGTCCACATTGTGCCAAGTATAAAAAAGAAACTAAAGGCAGCAACAACAAAAAGAGTACTGTGTTTTTCATAACCCAAGTGGTGAAGAGAGCACAATTATTTAAAAGGGCCATAATCACACCTCCTTACCTATAAACCCTGCTCCTTAATGGCAAATATGTGGGACAGCCAGCAAAGGTGAATAAGTTGAAAGGAAAAGACACAATGAACCAATTCCTAAGCCCCCTCTTTTATACATTGCATATTACAGGCCTGAGCTCCATGAGCATCAGGCAATGAGGACTGGATTTCATAAAGAGACCTCCTACCTTTGTCCCCAAGATTTGAACTCCAGGGCTACAAATTAAAGCTCACATACCCCAAATATAATCAAAGCTAGTCCATGCACATAGTTCCAAGTCCACATTAGAAAGATGACCCAGATGTCTGGAAATAAAACAAGCCACAAAAGGAAGTGCAGAGCCCAGTAGTGTAGTGATACATTCAGAAGTGCAGGGTCCCTTCATGATAGTCTCAGCCACAGCCACCTTTTTTTGCTCCTGGGTTAAGAATAAGATCCTTACTAATGCCTTCTCTCACAACAACAGACATCTCTAGGAGCCTATCAGCATGAAAGGGGGGAGTGCTAGCTACTGAAAAGAGTCTTCTCAGTGGCTGACTCACCTCCTTTCACTCTGATCGGCTCCAATCAGTAGGAAAGGACAAGAAAGCATATTAGAAGACACTTCTCAGCACTAACGCACTCCCTTTTCATGCTGATTGGTTGGTAGGATGCTGGAGACATAGGGACCCTGCTCCCAAAAAAGTAGGGGGACTAAGATCCCCCCAAGACCCTGGATGATACACCCTTGATGGAGCCTCTTGTGTCTGCCATGGTCAAGCCCTTCCAAATTAAATTGGAAGCAAGCTATACACCAATATTCCAAGTCCAGGATGCTCTGTGGAGTCTTACCATCTCCTGTCACGTAATAACCAGGGAACTTTTTGAAATAAGTGGTCTCAAACCGTGGGTGGTTTTTGTACACTGTGCGCATTATTCCAGGCCAGGGTTGCTTAAAAACCTAAAAGGAGAGGATAGATAAGAGATTACGTTAAATGTGTGTTCTCTACCTGCCCTCATATTGCATTAAATAATTTGTATTATATAAAACCGTGACCTAATTCTATGCCATTCTTCCTCTCCTCCCACAAAGAACTGAGGACGGGATAAGGTGATGCTCCAGGGCCTTCACATGAGGCATTGGGTGTTAAGTGAATATGAGGCTGTATTCTTCCAAATGTCAGTTGCCTGAAACCACAGGAGGGGAGAGTGCTCTTTGCAACTCAGGTCCTGCTCGCAGGTTTCCCATGGACAACTGGTTGGCCGCTGCAAGAACAGGATGCTGGATTAGATGGGCCATTGGCCTGAACCAGCATGCTGTTCTTATGTTCTTATTGTACTGGATATAATGGTGGACTTGCTCCAGGAAAACCAGAGTTCAAATCCCCATTCAACCAAAGTTCAGTCTGCCTCTGAATACTAGTGGCTGGGGATCATGAATGGGAAAGGGCTATTTCACACACACCCTTCTTCTGAGCTTCTCATAGGCATATAGCTGGCCACTGTGAGTAGTGAACTAGATGTGCCTTTGGTCTGATCCAGCACGGATCTTATCTTTTAACTTAAGCTATACCTCTGATATTTGCAAGTGTAAAATGGTATACCCCTGAGATCCTTGGAGGAAGGTCAGGATAAATATAATCACATATTAAAGAAATTTCTAGGCCAGGGGTTCCCAAACTGTGGTCTGTGGACCACCAGGGGTCCATGAGCTTCATTCAAATGGTCCGCAGTGTGTCTGAGGATTTGTGGTTGCAGATGGGAGACAGCACATCCACCAAATTAAATATTCACATTGATTTTTAATTGTATTAGAATCCATAGAATCATAGCACAGTAGAGTTGGAAGTAGCCTATAAAGTGTGGTGTCTAGAACTGGACGCAGTACTCAAGATGTGGCCTAACTAGTGCTGAATAGAGGGGACCTACACTTTATTTGATTTGGAAACTATACTTCTGTTAAAGCAGCCTAAAATAGCATTTGCCTTTTTTGCAGCCACATCACACTGTTGGCTCATATTCAGCTTGTGATAAGCAATTCCAAGATCCTTCTCGCATGTAGTATTGCTGAGCCCAGTATGCCCCATCTTGTAACTGTGCATTTCTTTCTTTTTCTGAAGTGTAGAACTTTGCACTTATCCCTGTTAAATTTCATTCTGTTGTTTTCAGCCCAATGCTCCAGCCTATCAAGATCACTTTGAATTTTGTTTCTGTCCTCTGGGGGAATCAGCTATCCCTCCTAATTTTGTATCAACTGAAAATTTGATAAGAGTTTCCTACTTTTGTTGCTTCTTTTATTTCTTGGTAGTGTATTTTATTGTATTACCATTTGCATTCTATGGAATTACAATTGCTACAACAGATAGAAAAATCATTAAGTGGTTCACCAAGGCATCAGCAATTTTCAAGTGGTCCGGGGGGAAAAAGGATTGGGGATACTGGTCTGGGCCTCATCGTCAGAGCAAACATCTACAGAGTCCATTCAATGCACTGGCAAACATTTCAGGCTAAAGGAGTAGCAGTGATGCAGGGAAGAAAAAAATCAATTGCTGTAACGTTCTGCAGAAGTTACTCCATTTTTAGAAATGCATTCTTTCATAAAGTTAGACTAAAACAGAAGTCAGTCTGAGCAATACCACCAGTCAAACCTAAAATCAAAGATTTAAAGTAACTTTTTTGTAGGAGACTATCCTTGGACACACACATTTATTTGAACAGCTATTCAGATGTGTTAAGATTAACGTTAATAGTTTTGACTGTCTTCATTTTTATGTAAGTAAAGTTGCATGCTATTGTGTTGTTGTGCCTCAAAATATTTGCAAGTGTTCCAATAAAAATAATTTCCAAGTAAAGTGTTGTATTTCTTTGAACATTTAAACTACAGTGAGCTGGTTCACAAATAACTTTAAACCATGGTTTAAAATAAACCATGGTTTAATGCACATGAGCACTTTGCTCCTCCCCCACTCCTAACTGTCCCAGGCACAAGAGGAAACAAGCCAGAAGTAAGTCAAGAGTCTGGCTTCTTAAGACATGCAAAAATGGGCTCATGGTTAGTTTCTCTTCAAACAAACCACAACTTGAAGCCAAAGTTTGCTCTTGGCTTATGGTTTGGAGAGAACCAAACCACACTGGCTTGTTTCCTCCCACATGCAGCACAATCAGGAGTGGATGAGGAGCAAATGCTCATGCACGTTAGACCACAGTTTATTTTAAGCTATGATTTAAACGTAGCATGCAAACTGGACCAGTATTTATTTATTAAATTTATATCCCACCCTTCCTCCCAAAGCAGCCCTTTTCCTTAATGAATTTTACACACCGCATAAAATGAAACATGGCATCCTTGCTCCCTAAATATAAGTCAAGTAGACCATGCTAAAATCAGGTCTCAATTGATTTTGGAGAGCAGAAAATTTTCTAGTTCAAAATTTTCCAATAAAATCCACATTACAGTGGTGTAGAAGGCAATATATCACTACATTTGCATCCCAAGATTTGAAAAACCAGTGATTCCAGATGCCCTCTGCAATGTAATCATTAAACAAACAAGACAGAATTGCATCATATTTCATCAACAGAATCTGGACAGCACC